>NC_059428.1:128444458-129080173 GCF_021028975.2 Sphaerodactylus townsendi | reverse complement strand
TGACGGCGCAGAGCTGCGCCGTTGTCCAGGCGACTTATCAGTCCCGTGGCCCTCTGTCACGTCGCTGAGGCCAGGGGAAATGCCCCCCTGCCCAGCGCGGCCGCTCCAGGGTCACAGGGCAAAGGGGGCGTGTTCCCAGGCCTTGGCGACGCGCTGGAGGGCCGCAGGACTGGTAAGTTGCCCGGTGGGGGGGAAGGCGCTTGGAAGCCGCTGCCATTCGCACGGCAGTGGCTCCAAGCCAGAGTTCCCAAAAAACCATGCTGGGGAAGCATGGTTTGGGAACGCCAGCTTTGCACCGGTTGGGCGGCGCGGCTGCGCTGCAGCTGCGCCCCCTGTGCGAATGGCGGCCTGGGGACGGCGTTTTTGCCATCCCCAGGCCACCATTTTCCACCCGTGCAGAAAGGGCCTCAGTGAGGCTTTTAAAAGATAAAACTCAAAAACTGGATTTTATTTAACAAGTGTTTCTTCTCAGGTTGTTCAATATCTTTTTAGCTGTGCTATGACATTATGTTCCCCTGCTTTATTTTGGCATTACCCCAAAACCGGGGCAGACTGCTAAATATTTGTAGCCATCCAACTGAGCCCAGACAAAGGTGTGTCATTATGAGGGCCAGATGCAGTGTTTTGCCATCAGTCCTGCAACAGGGACACTTCTGTAATATACCCCACCCCCCAGACAGAGTTTGTACAAACTGCCGGTTCTCTTTTGAAACTTTTGAACATATTCTGTTTATTTGTCCAAAATATTATCTGCTTAGACGTGGCTGCTGTCTCTTATCCAAAACGAACACCCATTTAAGCCAAACTATCATGCAACTCTTGAATAGAGACAATCCTCCTATTCTGGAGAAGATTGCTCAGTTTTTGTTACAGGTTCTGGACCTATCAGTTATATTTTTATGTATTATCAAGTTATGCCTAATAAAGGTTTTGTTTGTTTTGTTTTCTCGGGTTGTTGCTACAGAGTGGTACTTCAGCATTAGTGGTTTCTTTAGGCAGATATTTCTTAGAGATTACAGAGCAAATGCAGGTTCATTTAAATAGCTGTTTCAATTAAAAGGTTTTGCTTCACTTAAAGATGGCTGTTTCAGTTTCACAGATTACTTCACTTATAGTTTCACACACATGCACAAGTGTCTTTATTCGGGGTAAACCTTTTCAACACGGCTCTAGATACTTTCCTAAAACTCCCACCCCTACTCCAAGGGTTTCATTCTGGTTTGGGACAGAGTAAGCTCTGGGGTTTCACTAAACCCACTCTTGACTGCCAGTTAAGCTAAACACTCTCAGAAATACTCCGGATACATATCTGGGTGTAGCCTCCTCATGAGACAATAGCCAAGTCCTCTATGTGTTTTTAGGAGTGTCCCCGTGAAATCAGTTTCCCTCTTGTTTTCCACCACCACCAGGTCTCCCTTTAGTGGAAAACAAGGCTGTTTCCTCTCACTCTGAGATCTCCTTAGCCATTTCTCCCTTTGTCTCTGGCTCTCTCTGCCCTTACACAATCTCCCATGACTGAATCTGAGGACTGACATGATTTGTGTTTCACACAAGCTCTCAAGATGCTTTAAAATCTCTGAATTCTCTCTGTCTTTCTGACAGGATGTTCCTGCTTTTATATCAGCCAGCACACCCTGTCTGTGGCTCCTGGCTACTGTATTTCAGCCACCCAATCAGGTGGCACTCTGTTTAACACTCTGGTGCTCTTGTTCTGGCTGAACTGTACCTTTTCAAATTTACCATTATAAAGCCTAATCATTATAAAGCCTAATCTGTCACACATAGCAACCTTGACCTTCCCTTTTGGTCTTCCAATCAAGTAGGATGTGCACCATTTTTTTCAGTATTTTTCAGGTTTGGCTTTACAAGACCAAGGATGGTGTGTCAGAGGAACATACTATGATGTTGTAGAGAGAGGCAATATATTTATTGCATAGAATAGGATGGTCTGATACAATACTGAAATTCCAGATTGTGATGATGATGATGTTATCCATTCAGTTGTTCTCGACCCTTGGCGACCCGACATGCAAGCTCTTTCCACATTTTTCGATTATAGTATCATTCAACCTGGGACGGTGTGTTTTTTGTCCATATTTTATTATTTGTTTTCTTTCTGTGAGTCTCTGAAAAAACACAAATAGGTATGGAATGATTGGTTCTCCATTCTTATTTTTGACTAGTTTTCTTCTTCATGAAAATAAAACCACAGGGAAAAAAAGGCCTTGCTTCAAAGTTGTTTCCTTGTGAGTGTTCCAAAAGGCAATATTGCTGCATCGGTGTTTGGAAATGAAAGTAAATTCTTGCATCTAAAGTTGTAGGCAGATATATTACACTAGAGTACAATGTTTCAAGAGGTAGCAATGTTGGTTTGCAGTTTGAATGAGAATCCAGTAGCACCTTAGGGACAATAAAATTTTCAAGGTATAAGTTTAGGGAGCTTTGACTCTTGGAAGCTTATACCCTCAAAAATGTAGTCACTGTGCTTTTGGATCTGAACCTAGTTAGAGTATAATACTTTCTGCACAAACCTTTTAAAACATGTTGAGGCAGGAAATAAAATATTTTCTCCATGGAGTTGTGCACTGTTGTAACCCCCCAAATGTTTTATCTGAAGCCTCAAAATGTTTTAAATGAATTCCCTTTTCAAACATTTACCATATATACTCACGTATAAGCCGAGTTTTTCAACCCTGTTCGAAGGCTGAGAAAAGCCCCTTCAGCTTATATGCGAGTCACCATTTTCTATCAATCACAAGGAGGCTGGGACGGGGGCGGGACAACCTCCCTGCCGCCCGGAAGCTGCTTGTTGCTGCCCTCCTGGGAGAGTGAAGGGGGAACCCCCAGGCACCCTGGCTGGCTGGGTTTGACCAAGCCCAGCAGGCAGGCAGAGGGAGCTCCTTATTTGGGCAGTGACATCAGGAGGAGTCACTGCCAAAATAAGGAGCTCCCTCTGCCTGCTGGCTAGCTGGGCTTTGTCAAACCCAGGGGGCAGGCAGAGGGAGCTCCTTATTTGGGCAGTGACTCTCCCTCGGCTTCCCACCCTTGGCTTATACCCAAGTCAATAAGTTTTCCCAGGTTTGGGCAGTAAAATTAGGTGCCTCGGCTTATACACAGGTCAGCTTATACACAAGTATATACAGTATCTGGTTGAAATGTTTTGAAAACGTCTTCAGTGGCTGTGTGATTTATTTACTACATTTCCCATGGTTGTCTGCTTTCCTTGAACTTCCTCCTCAGTGTCATTTTCCAAGCTCACTCTCCAGTCAGCCTTTCTTTTTTATTTGCTTATTTCTGTGGGTTTTTTTAAAGTGGGTCAGCAAGGGAGAATTTTCAAGGCATCAGTTATTGAAAAAATAGAGAATTGTGACAAGGAGCTTTGAGATATACAAGCAATGATTCGGCACAGAATTCCAAAAATGGTGGCCAAGAATCGTTTTGAGGGAGTAAGTGCAGGCATACATCATAGTAAAAGGGAGGGCCGAAAATGTTTTCAAGATGTTTTCAGTGATTTGTGCAGAAAGGGCCTTAGTCTTATAGTTACTAAAATGATGTGTTTAGGGTTTATAGCAGTTGTCAAACTCCAAAGTTCGAGCCCAATAAAGGACAAGAGATGAGAGGTAAGGTAAAACAGGAATAAGTTTATTTAGCTGCAGTACCAATTTTCATTGAGGCAGAAACAAAGAATGCAACATTCCAAGTTTTATACTGTTTAGTCATAAAGTCAAGCATCATTACAGCATCATCAGTGAGGTCAAATAGACCCTCCTTTTATATTTTAGTATATGTGAAGCCCCCTTGATACAGCCCATGATCTAAAAGACACAATTTGGTTCTTCCCTTGGATGGAAAACTAACATTAAAATGAGGCCTAGGTCAAGCCAAGGTACCAACCTGACCCATGTGATAAGTTGTTTATTAGGAATCTGGGGAATGTTTTGACAAATAATAGATGGTTCTCATCTTTCAATTGCATTTCAAAGCTTCCTTGGCACTGTTATAACTAGGAAACATGATGTCTGTCAGCTACTCAAGGAAGCCTCCAGTGAAAATATTCGCACCCACTCCTTTCTATATCACAGGTCTCAGCTTTGCTACATGGTTTGTTATGGTAACTGGGTCAGCTTTGTACTGTTTTATGGCTGTGCTTTATGTAACCATCTGAGTGTAACCAGAGTGCCTATCAGACAGAAAGATTTAAAACAAATTCTAAACACATTCTAGGAAAATATTGTTACAATTGTTTCATATGGTTGTCTTCTAGGAGAGCATAAAGCAGCCTTCATTCTGTTGGGAGTCTGGCACTTTAGTCAAGACCGGCTTCCTCTGGGATACTTTCCAAAGAAAACAAAAAAGGAATAGTTTACATTCTGAACCTACAAACTTATGAATGGCTAGAACTGTTCTTAATAAAACAAACTTTTGCTCGATTGTGCTTATACCCGTTAAACATAAGGAAAAGAGAAAACACATTCATTCATCTGAAGCACCTAAATAATGATTCAATATAAAATTTCATTCTGCGTTTGACACCACAACAAGACTTTTGTTCATTTTCACAACAACAAACGAACATAGTTACCCCCTCTGTAATTAGGGTTGATAGTCTGGCTCCTGCAAATAGTGACAATTTTCAGGGGGGTAAAGGACCTCTGGAAAAATGCATCACGTGCATTGCAATGTCACTTCCAGTGCACCCCTCCCCCTCCTCCCTCTCTCCCCAGTGTCAGGACCAAGGTCCTACCACAGTTTCCGTTTAAGTTTCAGTTTCGTTTCTCCTGATCCCCTGAACTCGCCACTCCAAAGGACCGCCCACACACCCTATATATACTGGGACTAAGGGCAAGAACCCTCAGTTCCAGCACCCTGTACCCAGGGCAACATATATCAATAAAGTTCATTCCTTTTCATAAAGTCGACTTTGTTTGAGTGTGTTCAGCCTTACACACAGGGTAAGACCAGATAATAGGCCCCCTTTCCCCTCCCCTCCCTCCCCTCCCCCAGGGTGGGTGGGTCATGACAAGATATTGGGCCCCCTCCCACTGGGGTGAGTGGGCCTTGACCAGATGCAGGGCTTCCTATCTCCACCCTAACAGCCACCCCACAATGTTATAAGAATTCCCCAGATTTCTGTACCCCCCTCTTTTCCTCTGGCTGTCCAGAGTAAAGCTGCAAGAAGGCTACAGACAAACATGGGACAATGCCCAGCATCACCAGGTAACTGGCAACTCTATCTGGACTTGTTAAAAATGGTCACATTAAAAATTACTCATTTTGAATCCATTGTTTTCAGCACCAACAATGATGCCAAATTTCATCCATCTTAATAATGGGAACTGTTTGTGAGCATCAGCCCTGGCTGGCAAATCTGGATCTAGATAACCACAGATGGGGACCAGACTTCACTATTAGGTCTATAGATAATTAAAGGCTCAAATGGATCCACTCACACATTTCTAACTTAAAATAATCTAATTTCAAATGCAAGTCTGAATGATGCTTGTTCTGTTTTCTTGGGGTGACCTACTACCAGGGCCTCTAGGGCTTGACCCTATCGCTTCTAACTGTATATGCTTCGCTGCTTTATTGAAACATTGTGGGTCAAAAAGTTGCTTATCAGTCAACAGCCAGTTGCTTTACTTACTTACTTACTTACTTACTTACTTACTTACTTACTTACTGAAGTCTTGCATATGATTTGCTCCAAGAATGGAAACAGATAAGTATTGGTGATTGTTTGGTTATTTGCATATTTTCAATTAAGCCCTGGAAATTCCAGGTAAGGGTATGTGAGTTTTTGGTTAGACACAGAAGTGTATTTTAATTCCCTGTGTTGTGCATGCCATTGAGACTGGAAGGCTCATTCTGTGAGACTGGAAGTAAGTAAGCAGCTTTTTGATAATAGGTGAGCTATAATGGAAGCTTACTCTTCTGTCAGGAAACTAAACTAGAAAATACGTTTCAGGTATGCAGGTATATGTATTCTTGGTGCTGACAACCACAAGCTGGAGAGCTGCAGGGTTTTTTTTCTGAAGTTTCCAAATAGATGTTAGCTTGATAATGTCATTGTTGCTAACGTCGGCTACGAAACATTTAAGAGACCGTCTCACTGCCTGCTCTTTGTTCCAGCACCAGTGCTCATTGAGAAGTGGAGAAGACTATAATGAAGGTCATCACGAGATGAAACTGAGACAAAAAGGTATGAAACAGCACTGCGTATCAGTAATGGGGTTACATTTTAAAGATGATCCTGCTGGGAGTATAGGCAATAATATACAATTTAGGATTGGTTAATGCCATTGGGATGGTTTAAAATATTTAGACGGCTGCTCAGAAAACTGCAAATGTCCCTTCATAGACATTACCCCCATTCCTGTTGCGTAGCTGAAGTTGGGGCCAATTGAAAGCAAGAGGCACAGAAGCAGAGAGCGTATTTCATACTGCAAAACTCACAGTTGCCGAGAAGCCTCAGCTGCTACGCCACATTAAACAGGTTTTTATTACGTGTGCAAAACAGGCAATATTAAAGCTATTCCATACCCTGATAGTTTCATCCAGATACTCTGCAAAGAACAGATCGCTATGAAAGTTATGTTATACAGCATCTTTACTTTGAGTCCACTTAGAAATGTTAAGTACTATAATATTATTGTTTCTCCCTACGGACAAATATAAAATCCCTTGGAATGAAATGATTCGTTCATTTGTTTTACATGAGTTCCACTTCTGAATTCCTTTAAGCTGGAAAATTTCTAAATTATTTCTGAAATTTGTGTTTATGGCAAATTTTATCTCCCTTGGCTCAGCTGCCCTTTTTCCCTTCCGCCATCTTTCTGAAGTGTACACTGGTATTAATAAAGCACTGCAAAAATTATTTTTATGTGATAAAGTATCAAATTTTGTGAGAATCTTTTATTAGTATGAAACCCTGTTCAAGTTAAATTACTGTGAATTTTTAAAGTCTGTAGCAGTTTCTTGTGGCTAGATACCACTCCGCAGGATTTTCTTCTCACAGTTCCCACAGTTAATTTCCTGTGGGATAAAAATTATTCAGGGAGATAGAATCTGAGCCTGATAACAGGGATATTTATTAATTCATTTATTTAAAACATTTCTGTACTACCTTCCCAAGGCAATGAATATCTAAACATTAAAACATTCAAAACATTTAAGTATCATTAAAGATAAGGAAGATATAAAAATACTTAAGCAATTCAATAAAACATAAAGACATATAAACACATAACATAACCTGAGATATGAGGGAAACTGACAGAGACAAGAGGATTTCTTTTAAACAAGAAACAAGAATCAAGTTTATGAGAGAGATAAATGGAAACTAAGGCTGATTCCTCATGGGCCAAAAACAGCAGTGTGAAAATGGTGTAAAAGGGTTTAAAACGGTGTAAAAGGGTTTATACTGTTTTCACACTGTTTTCACACCGTTGTTTTTGGCCCATGCGGAATCTGCCTAAGATAAAGCTTAACTTATGGCAAAGAGATGTTGGATGTCAGGCCTTAAATTAAGTGCTTAAAAGCTCAAGAAATTGTTTAAGGGGCCACTAAATATCAAACTGCTAAATATCAAAAAGACATATACATTTATTACAGATTAAAATTATCTACACTTTGCTCCAGACTAGAATAATCTCATATGATTGAGGCATTATGAGATTTTTTCCTAGCAGGATGGGGCATGATTGGCAAGTTGAATTATTCTATTTAAGAGGACATGACATTGTGTGGAAGACCTGGGTGCCAATTTAAATAACTCTTCAACAATTAGGCGCATTCCACTCAGGCCAGTAAAGTGGCTGCACACCAGCATACATGATGCCGGTGGAGCCCTGGGACCACTCGCACGCTTTTGTGCTGGTGGCCTCAGAACTGCCGTGGCTCACAGAGGTGCGGAGGTGCCTCCTGTTTTTTAAACACTTACCTTCTCTCTCTGCGGAGCTGCCCAGGGTCAGAGGGCAGCATGGGTGTGCTTCCTTGTCTCTGTGGAGCTGCACAGGGAGAGAAGGTAGCTGTTTAAAAAACAAGAGGTGCCTAAAAGTGGTACCTCCAACACGGTGCTGTTCGCACAGCACCGGGTACACAACACAGTTTTTCAAAAAACCTCGCTCACTGAGTGTGTTTGAAAAACAGCATTTCCCACCAGTTCGGGGGGGGGGGAGCATGGCACTGCCTCATTGTGGAGGTGGCAGCTGTGTGAAGTGCGCCCCAAGAATAGTGTTTTTGCCATACCTGGTGTTTTTGCCATACCTTTTTGGCCTGTGTGGAGTAGGCCTCTGTCATTTAAAAAGTGTTATAATAGCAATTTGTGCAGCACAATCTAGAGTGTCAGGTGGGTGGGGACAGCCCTGCTTCAGCGCCACTTCACTCACTTTAAAGGGCTTTTCCATGGCATGGGAAGCCCGAAAAGGCTTTTTAAAAAGACTCACCTCTAACTCCTCCACAGGGGTGAATAGAGATACGCCACAATTTCTGTTGGCACTTTAGCATGGGAGCTGTTCCAGGTCTGGAGGTTGACTAAGGTGGGTTGACTAAGGTCCTGCCCCCATAATTCCCTTGTAATGGTCCCACCATACTGATGCAGCTAGCAGTGGTGTGGTAGTGTTGATGTGAGACTAGGCACACGGCCAGCCACTGCAGGACACCGCTGTGGCCAAGTGCCAGCGGATTTTCCCCACTGTCATGGTAAGTGCCCCGGAGAGGGCATTTCCGCTGGCATAAGCCCACACCACCTCGAAAGGGTGATTTGGTTCCCCTCCCCTCTGGATTGGGCTGACTATCTGGAATCTTAGCACTCTATTACTTTTGACCGCTCGGGAAGATCAACTGGCCGAAACGACTCTTAAGGGTTTTAAAGTGTCATATTAGACCCTCCTGTGAATTGTAATTGCAATATTATATGTATAGGATTACGGGCCTTTAGTGTAGATTATTTTAATTTGTAGCAATTTGATATTCAATGGGCTCTTAAACAATTCTTTTACCTTTAGGTACTTAATTCTTGCTTTGTAGGATGAAGTTTGCTCCCCTCTGTTCAGTGTCAGACTTTGAACAGTACTGGCCAAGGTTGTTGTTGTTGTTTCTTTCTAACATACAAACAAATCTTTCTAGAAAGGCTTTGTGTACCATGCTACATCCTGGTCAAGATCATAGAATCATCAAATCATAAAGAGCCCACAAGGTCCCTCAAGTCCAACCCCTTGCCATGCACACAATCAAAGTACTCCTGTCAGATGGCCATCCAGATTTGGTTTAAAAACTTCAAAAGAAAGCAGTTCCACCATACTCCAAGGCAGTGTATTCCACTGTCAAACAGTCCAGTTCTTCTTAATGTTTTGGTGGAATCTTTCTTCTTGCACCTTGAATTCATTACTCCTTGACCTAGTCTCTGGAGCAGCAAAGGTGCCATGAAAGACGTCATGTTTGATGCCCTCGTGAGCTGCTTCCTCTAAGGCAAATTCTGCATGGGCCCCTATAGTGGCTTCCCACCAGCATTTATGATGTCAGTGGTACCCTAGGGCTGTTCGCATGCTGATGTGCAAGCAGCCCCAGAGTGACCACAGCCTGTAGAGGCGCCTCCGCATGGAGGTGCCTCCATTTTCTTTCCCCGCACTTACCTTCTTTCCCTGCGGAGCTCTGCAGGGAGAGAAGGTAAGTGTGGGGGAAATGAAGGCCCCGAAAAGCGGCACCTCCAACGCTGTTTCCCAAAAGCCTCGTTCATTGAGTGAGGCAAGGAAACAGCATTTTCGCCCCTGTGTGTGGGGGGTGGGGTGGGGTGGGGGGAAGCACGGCACTGCCTCCATGCAGAGGCGGCAGCTGTGCAAACTGTGCCCCTGGAATGGTGTTTTTACTGTTCCAGGGTGCTGTTTTGGGGCTGTGTGGTCTCCACCTAAGAATACACAATACTGCTTTGATAGACCAAGGGTCAGACTCATTATAAGGGAAGTTCATTGTTTTATAACTATGTATAAGTATGGTGGTCTTAGAGTTCCGGATAATTGTAGTCTACAACATACTGTACCACTTTTGGAATAAGTCTCCTTGCCACTTGGATGGATAATACAGAAGATCCTCTCTGTTGAAGTAAGCAAATGCACCCCATGGTAGTTTGACTCTTAGG
Organism: Sphaerodactylus townsendi; assembly: GCF_021028975.2. Taxonomy (NCBI): domain Eukaryota; kingdom Metazoa; phylum Chordata; class Lepidosauria; order Squamata; family Sphaerodactylidae; genus Sphaerodactylus; species Sphaerodactylus townsendi. The sequence continues at coordinate 129,070,038 of NC_059428.1, read as the reverse complement.
CATTCACGCACCTATTGAAATCAATGTGTAATCCAAGGAAAGTTAAGGATCCATGCTTAAATCTTCCCATTCAACTCAATGGAACATAATAGTGCTTAATTTTAACTGAACTGCAACCAGCATGTTGGATTATGGCCCAGGGTAATGACAGATTTGCTCATATCCATCACCCAGACAATGTAGCAAATGTTTTTTATGTAACTAAGAGGATTAAAACATAGGTTGAATTTGGGATATCAATTCTCATTTTTCTCTCTTTCTAAATAATTGTGTTGAATATCTGAGTTTCTCCAGTTCTACTGAAGCACTCATCATTTCCTTGTCAATCCAAATGTGAAGAGGGGGTTTCCTGAGAACGGCTGTCACAGAGCTATGAAGCTTTCAGTGGGTGCTCTTGTATGGCTCTTATTAGCATGCAAGCCAACTGCTTAGCATTCCACCCTGCTGCAAGAAAACAATTGAACAATGAAAAGAAACAGGAAGAAGGATGCTTTCCAAACACTCGTGCATGATCATGTTGCTCGAATATTGATTCCGTGGCCCTTGTGTATTTGGCTTGCTACCTCTTTTCAGCTTACGCTCAGAGACAGTGAATAATGTTTCATATTGTCAAGTAGAATTGGTTATAACAAATGCTGGATTATATTACTATTCATCAACATCTTTTTTTTCTTTTCTTTTTAAGGGATTAAAATAGAATCAAAATCGAAGGATATACTGGAAGGAGTTATATGAAGAATGGGGGTCTCTATGCATGGCTGATTCCAGGTTTTGAGGAGTTTAGGGCAGAGTTTCCAGGGCATGCCTCCCCTCTTTAACCTACCAGCAGCCCCCATTGGCCTCCTTTGCTACCCCCATCCACATGCCTTCCAACTGTCCTTCCCCTGCCCCCTTGTGACTTCTCCTGCTGCCCATGTTCACCATCACCAGGTGGGGCCCAGAGAGCTCCTGGAGTTACAGCTGATCTCCAGACCACAAATATGAATCCCTCTGGAGAAAATGGATGCTTTGGAGGGTGGGATTTATGGCATTGTACCCAGTGGTGGGATCCAAAAATTTTAGTAACAGGTTCCCATGGTGGTGGGATTCAAACTGTGGCGTAGCACCAGTGAGGCTGGGCGGGGCACGACGGGGGCGTGGCCGGGCATTCTGGGGGTGGGGCATTTCTGGGCGGGGCTGTGGCAAGGATGCAGCCGCTGCGCCGGTCCTTGGGCGGGAAACGAAGGCACACAGGCGCAGGCTGCCACGCACGCCGGTTCACCTCTTGCTAGACTGCTTCAAGTTCTGCGTGCTACTGCTGAGAGGAGGGGTGTAACTAAGGCAAAAATCACATGGCAAAATCACCAAATAGTAACCCCCTCTCGGCACACACAAATAATTAGTAACCTACTCTCGGGAACCTGTGAGAACCTGCTGGATCCCACCTCTGATTGTACCTCACTGAAGTCATTTCCTAAACCCCACTCTCCCCAGCTTCCACTCTCAAAATGTCCAGGAATTTCCTGACCTAGAGTTGCAATCCTAATAGAAGAGCAGAGTTGTAAAATCACAACACTGAAACCTTTTTAAAAGGTAATGTAACAGAGCATATCATTGACTAACCAGAGAAAAGTCATTTGCTTGTAATGATACTATAAGTCTTGCATTAATTTAATATGTCTAAACTAGATGTGGCGGGGATAAGAATGCAGTACTGTGTCAGGAAAACAAGGGAGATAGAAAGGGCTATTAATCAGTGCTATGAAAAGTAATGCTAAATTCACGTTCATGGGAGTAAGGGCCACTGAATAAAATGTTCCTTATTTCTTGAGCAGACCTATTTATGATTGCTCCCATTGTCACAAAAGTTGGAAATTCTGAAGTGACGCTTGCGTGACGATCACTTTCTCCATCCCAGAAATGTGTGCCCTAATCCCGAATCAGTTGATGTGGCATGATTATTGTGTAGCAAGGACAAATGTACCCTGCACATGAGCAGAGTGTTTGCAATCTTGAATTCACAGGGATGATTATTCTTAGCTTCAATGTTTTTTTTTTAATTGACTCAAAATACAAAATACTAAATTTAGGCCTGTTCCACGTGGGCCAGTGAAGTGGCGGCGCACCAGCATACATGATGCTGGTGGAGCCCTGGGAGCATTCACATGCTTCTGTGCAGGCGGCCCCAGAGCTGCGGCAACCTGCAGAAGCACAGAGACGCCTCCTGTTTTTTGTTTTTTTTTAAAAAAAAACCTACCTTGGTCCACTCCAAGAGGGGACATGTGGCATTCTTAAGGGGTGTGGAAGGGTGTTATTGCTTGCCATGTCCCTGTACCTGTAGATCTGTCTTTTGCAGCTTTACTTAACCTGTTGGGCAGGGAATTTCTCATGCTTGTCTCTTCTTGCTCCTGAGATTCTCTTTCGGATTGTTGACTAGCCTATCTTCTCACTTCCAAACTGGAAAGAGAAGCACTGAAGAGACCAGAGAGAGAAAAAGCAAACAAACTATTAAGAGTCACAAACATCCACATTACACATTACACTCCCCCGCTCCCTTGTAGCCAGAAGTCTCTTACCTTATTTTAGCAGAAGTATCTTACCTTATTTTGCTTTTGAATGTAGAAAAGTGTCTCTTTCCTTTGATTGCTACAGGCAGGAAAGTTCAGAAGTCAGGGTTTTTTTTTCTAAAGACCTACTAAAGGAAAAGAGACACAAAGAAACTTGGGACATGGGTGGAATCCCCACTGAAAAATCAAATCTAGATACAACCAGGTTTCAAAAGAAATGGCACCTTTTCATCGAGGTTTCACCCTCCCCACTGCAGCATGTTTCTAGTGAAGACATCAATGTCTATCACAGATTCAAACAATGCTACTCTTCCCACGAACACGCGATCGGCTCGGCGGGTGTATCCTGATTGGCTGTCGTGCTGTGTTGGGGTGGGAACTTTTAAAAAAACAAAAACAAATTGGCACAAAAATACGTGTTTATGTAAGCACGTAAGTGCATATGCATAATCTCCCCGCCTATGCCGCTTTCTTTTGATAGGCTCCTCATGCCCACATTTCAATAATTTCTGTTCTTTGTGCCCACGTTTAAACAACTTCTGCTCATCGTGCCCACATTTAAACAATGCTACATAGCCTTTGCCGGCAGGGGAAAAAAAGGGTTCTGCGTGCATCGTGCACAGCTCGTTGAGCTCTGATTGACTGGAAGGCTCCACGTCACTCCCTAAGGCGGGGAAAACAAATCTACACTTAAACCCCAATCCTCCCCTGATCTGGATTGGATATGTGATTTTTAAAAAGGTGCACTTCCATGCAGGTTCTGAAAAAACAGATGATAAGGGGGAGAATGAGCGCCAGAACCAGGATGAATCATTGTTTGTCAATCAGGCAGTGAGAAGTTCTTCCTAAATCCTTGATAATTTGTGTATCATGCGATTAATTGACCGTGGGAATTTCACCATGGTCTCACAAAACACAGCACACAAAATTAGACAAAATGTACCGAGACTACCGAGATCAGTTCCACTGAGAAAATGGAAGCTTTGGAGGATGGACTCTATGATATTATACTCCACTGAGGTATCTGTTCTCCCCAGCGTCCACACCCAATCTCCAGGAGTTTTCCAACCTGGAATAGAGAGCTGTACCCTTCTGTCCTCTGTCAGTGGCAATGAGAGGGGGGAATTGAGCAACCTTGTCAACATTTCTTAGGATTGCCAACCTCCAAGTGAGGCCTGGATATTTTCAAGAATTTCAACTGATCTCTAAACTACAGAAATCAGTTCCCCTGGAGAAAATGGCTCCTTTGAACGGTCGACTCTTTGGCCTTATACCCCAATGAGGTCCCTCCTCTTCCCAAACCCAACCATCCATTAGCTCTCCCCTCAAATTTCTAGACTTTTTTCAAGTCAGAAATAGCAACCCTAGCATTTATCCTTGTGCCAAACAGAGAATTGGTAATCTGGCTACTTATTTTTTTTCTGCTATGCTGTTAACTTCTCTGTATTTCAGTAAAGACACAAGGAGTGCAGACTTTTTATGATCCAGGGGAATTCAAATAGGAGAGCTGGAAATTGGGTAATTTGGATATAGATTTGCATATTTCCAAGCAATAGTAAAATGTTTATGTAGATGGAATGGAACAATGTAGGGTATACATTAATTGTTATAATACATATATATGCGGTTGATTGTTATAATACATATATATGTATATATCATTATAATATGTACACAAATAACTATATGTATGTATATATGTATATATGTGTATATATACATGTGTATATTAGTTAGTTTATTGTATATATATTGTATATATAGTTAGTTTATTGTGTGTGTGTATGTATATATATATAGTTAGTTAGTTAGTTAGTTAGTTAGTTAATTGTATTTTTAATAAATGTTAAAAAAGAAAAACATGTTTCTTATTCTTTCAGTCCCAAAATTGTCTTATCAGTACTGTTGCATTTTTTAAATTTCCTACACATTTGGGATGAGACTTGACTTGAGCACCTATAAAAATACTTGATATTTTTCTTCTTTTTAGGGTTGCCAGCAACCTAGAGGGAAAAAAAGTTTGGCCCCTTTAACTCATGGAATTGTATCCAGCTGAAGTTGTTGACCTCTCTGCCATGAAAATCTGCAGCCACCCACTTTTATATGTTTAAATGAAAATTTGCAGCCACCCACTTTCATATATTCTTTACTATACAGAAAAACTATGGCCCGCAGGTCAACCCAATGTTTCTCAATGGGAGGTAGATGGCTCTTCCAAGCAGCTAAGATTCTTATATTTGTGTCTGCATAGCAACGGTGATAGCTCATCAAATTAAACAAAAATAGGAAAACTATATTTTTTTCAGAATCGGTAGGTCCAGCAGAGTACAACTATGTACACTTCAGGCTGAAAAGGCACCCAGGACCAGAGCCTGCAGAGCAAACATTCTAGGGCAGGGGTAGGGAACCTGCGGCTCTCCAGATGTTCAGGAACTACAATTCCCATCAGCCCCTACCAGCATGGCCAATTGGCCATGCTGACAGAGGCTGATGGGAATTGTAGTTCCTGAACATCTGGAGAGCCGCAGGTTCCCTACCCCTGTTCTAGGGCAACCTTAAGCAAATGGCAGCAAGGAGAATCCCTTCAGCTGCACACAAAATGTCAGATGGAAGCTGAGTGTGAAACTGACCAGAGAGCAAAAAGGTCAGGAGAAAAACAGCCTCTTTCCCCCTCTGCTGTCTGGAAAACACACCAGAAGCTGTCTCTTTTTAAAACGTCCCCCAGGCGTCTTATTTTGGGTGTGCAGAGTGTAAAGAGGCAGTCGCCTCTTTTTAAGATATCCCATAGACGTCTTTTTTCGTGCTGTGCGGAACGGATATTTTCCCCCAAAGAATATAAATCTTCCACAGGTACACTAGAGATTCTACTGTTCTACTCACTCAAACTCACCTTGCAATAAAAAAACAGGATACCAACAACCTTTCTCCAGCACTGTATTGCCGAATATTGAGTTCCAATTAAACTGCAGCAGATTGTACAGCATAATGATAACTAACGAGTTTCACGTGGGGGAAAATATGAACTCAGTTTCTTTTCACTTGGTACAGTAGGATTAACATTTGTTGAAATTTGAAATCAGGAGGGGGACAAGCTGCCAAATGGAGATGTTTTAAAAGCCAGCATTTAAAAATATCCCACAACCCAATCTCAGAAATGTGGGCACAGGTTGTGAAGACCTGGGCCCGTAGCGGGTGGTGCCTTCAAAGTGTCTACTGCAGCTGCTGTCGAAGTTGATGGGGGAAGAAGTTCTTTCCTTTGGCATTTGTCACTCTTGAATTATTGGCTCATTTAGAGGCACAATTGCTTTTTTTTTAAAAAAAAAAATTGAATCGATGAATTCATGGAATATGTTATTGAGTAAACCTGCATTGGATCAGGCTCAAGGCGGGTCTACCCATTGGAAATCTCCCTTCTTCTGTTTGCCTCCCCTTACAAATACATTTTCCCCCAAAGAATAAAACAAAAGAATAAAACTGGGCCTTGCGTGTTTGTGTGTGTGTGTGTGTGTGTGTGTGTGTGTGTGTGTGTGTGTGTGTGTGTGTGTGTGTGTGTGTGTGTGTGTGTGTTGGCGGGGGTAAGTATTCTATGAAAAACCAAGCCAAAAAAAGCCTCAAGGGACATTTATTTTAGTTGCCTTTATAAGAGATGATAGGAGTTCCTTTATTGCACACTTGGATTTCCAATTTGCATAATCTGAAAAAAAGTTCATACCAGCGAGTGTTACCCTGAAAGCGGAGAAAGCGTCATGATCCACATTTCATTTTTTTACACTTTTCAAACAGCTTCTGCATACAGTATGCAAAAAACCTTTGTGCACACCTCTTCCACTTGACATTTTAATTTTCTTTAATTTACATATTTAGGTTGATTGCTTCATTTGTTGTATATAAACAAAACATCTGTCCAATTATGGGTACCCTTCCCCCACCAAACTTCCTTCTTGCCTCTTCATATCATACAGCAACTTGTGCATGGGAATCTTGGTCTCTGTCTTGTTTTGTTCAGCTCCCCTCTGGGGCTTGTCACTCTGAGTTTCCAATTCTAGCTTGGGAAATTCCTAGAGGTTTGGGGGTGGAACTTGAGAGGGCAGAGTCTGGGGAGGGGGGGGGAGCTCAGCAGGAATTGAATGGCAACGATCCCACCATCCAAAGCTGCCATTTTTTTCCAAGAGAACCAATCTCTGCATAGAAATGCCAGGTTCCCCCCTGGGGGTGATGGGGTACGATTGCCAGATCCAGGCTGGGAAACTCCTGGTGATTTGGAAGTGAAGCTGGAGAGGTAAGGACTTCAGTGGGGTACAATGCCATAGAGTTCAACCTCTCAAGCATCTGTTGTCTCTGGGGAAACAGGTCTCCATAGTTTGGAAATGAGCTGTGATTTGGGGAGATCCCCAAGTTCCATCTGGAGGTAGGCAATTCTATCTCTGCAATTGGGAGATTGGTTGTAATTATGGGAGGACTCCAGGCCTTTGTTTTGATATGGCCAGGGACCCCACCATTTGGGATGACCCCAAGCTTCCCCAAGCCAGCTCATCAAGCTCTACAGCACCTGAAGCTGCCCCACCTAACCTCCAAGGCCCCAGGAATAGCCAGGCAGCACCCAAGCTGCCTTGAGTTGGCACACCAAGTTCTGTGGTGCTCAGAGACACCCCACTTCACCTCCAAGGCCCCAGGAATGGTAGGGAAGTTCCCAGGCTACCTTGAGCCAACCAGCTGCATGCCCAAGCTCCCAAACAAGTCTGGGAATGTCCATAACAGCCCTAAACCATAACCCCTCAACCCTGGAAGCCATGAGGCTGATCCATGTCAATTTCTCCCAGCACTCCAACTCAGGAGGCCTTGGCATCTGCTGAGGCAGGGAGCAGGGGACCCAGGTGTGATATAAAAGAGGATTGGACCTAACCAAGAGTGACAACCCTGTGAGCCCACAGGGCCAAGGAAGAGAAGGCTCACTCAGCCCAAGCCCAGAAGTCCCAGTTGGAGGGGGGAGTCCTATGGATGGAAACACCCCTGCAAGAAGGAGAGAGAGAGCAGAAGGGCTTAGAAGAAAGATGCTGAAAGCCAGTCTCTAGATCTGGGGAAATCAGTGTTTCAGGAGGAAGAGGCAGCCTGTCAATACTCCTCCCTCAATTCTGAGCCCCTTGGGAATCCCATGGGGGCTTGCAGAGCTCATCAGGGCAGACCCAAACGAGGTGACCCGACCCTGGCACCAGTGTGCACCACAGCTCTGCTTGGAAGGGCATTTCCCCACTCTCCAGGATCCCCTCTATGCCGCGCGCTGCTCTCAGCGTGCAGCATCCCTGGCACGCTCCCGGGCGTCCCCATGACCCCACGCTCTGCACGGGGTCATCAAAAGGCGCCGTTTTCTCCAGCGCCAGGGATGCTGCGCGCTGAGGGGGCGTGACAGCGGCAGCGTCGGGGCAGCTGCACTGTCGCCACCCTTGTTGTGGGGAGTGCAGGGGGACCCCATGCTACTTGAGGAGAGTGGTGTGGGGCTTAAGGTAAGTGGGCAAAGGCCCCAAAAGATCTATATGCTCTTCATTTGGCTTCAATTCAATAGCACCTTTGCAAAGCCACCGTGGGTGGTTGTTTTTTTGCTGACTCATATCTGATGTGGCGAGTTGGAATAGCTGCAAATAGCTACCTGATCTTTGAAAGAATTCAAATTCTATCTCCATTATTGGTTTAATTATGCACGCACAGAACTACTTGAGTTTTTTTTTTTGCTTTTGAATAATAGCTGTGCTGACTCAGGGTCTCTGTGTAAACAGACTATGAACAACTTTGGGAGTCTTTTCCCCTCAAATTGAGCTTTGAAATGGAATTCAGCTAGCTCTTTGTCATCACTGTGTTATTTGCAGAGTATTATATTTAATATGTGCTGTACCATTTTGATGAGCATCTTTTGTCTTTGTGTAATTGACTGAAGGCGTTGTTGTTGTTTTTGCCCATACAGTATATTTTGTCCTTGTCCATTTTTGTAGTACGTGACTGTTAATAATTATGAACGAAGGCATTGGATACAATCCTTTCTTCTGTTTGTTTTCCTTTTCCTTGTTTGTGTAACATCTCTAGTATGTGATTACTTCTTCTTTCTTTTGCTGTAGAAGCTAGTTTTGTTTTGTTTAGCAGTTATAAGCGAAGACATGTTGCCATATTTAAAATATACCATCTTAAGAAGAAAATGACATGTTGTTGAGTTGCAATTGTGTCATGGCCACCTCTTCCACAGGGGCCTTCCAAGCAAGAGATGGCAGAGGTGGATTGCCACGGCTTCCTTTTGTGTAGCAACTTTCAGTATTTCTTAAGGTTCCCATTGAAGTACTGGTTGTGGCCACCCCTGCTTAGCTTCCAAGTTGTGTCAATCTTGGGTTAAATTGAGGCCATCTGAGGAAGAAAGCATGCTGTCAGCCTGCAACCTAATCATGGTGACCCCTTCTACAGGGTGTGCTGGGCAAGGGACAAGCAGGTGTCACTTGCTATGGTCTTCCTTCACTGAACAAACTCAGTCTTCCTTGGTGGTCTCTTATCCAAGAACTATGGTGTATCTAAATTGGGTTATTTAGGCACCAAGAACCCTAATCTTAGTGAAGCCTTCCACAGGTGTTCCAGGCAAGAGATAAGCTGTAGTGGTTTGTCATTGCCTTTCTCCCCATAGCAACCCCAGTCTTCCTTGGTGGTCTCCCATCCAAGAATTAATTGTGGCTTATCTAAATTGGGTTATTTGGGCACAGGCCACCTTATTCAAAATAGGCTGCTTTAGGGGCCTGAAGCTGAATGGAGAGGTGGGATATAAATGTTTTAAATAATAATGAATTCAGCCACATATACATATATTTGAAAAGAGGTAGGCAGACACTTTTCTGAATTTGAATTAGTATAGTAGGTGAGATTCTCAGTGCTTCCCCTATTTCCTTGGAAATTTGGGGAAGCTGGGGAGGGAAAGCATGGGGCCATTGAACAGATGAATCTTTAAAGGGGACAAAACAAACATATTTTTGTTGTGAGGTGGGGGAACAAGGGTAGCGAGGTGCACTTCTCATTAGGCTAGAATAAATTAGGGCTAGAGTCAGTCAGGTAAATTGTACAACAGAAGTACCCTATAGGGTTGTAAGAACCCCACTAGGGGTGGCAAATCTCCTCTTTGGGGCCCCCAGTGTCCTCCAGCCATCTGTCAATAGTCTTTCCAGGAATAAAATGAGGCCTAGGCCTCAACAAAAACAGCATGATGATGCCATTTTAGGAAATAAGTAAATCATGTCTCTGACACTCTAATATTAGTTCAAAACTCTATGGTTAAAACAGCTTCTACCATAGAGCTTTTGTCCAAGTACCAGAATATCGCTTCCACTGTTGACAACATGATGACAACACTTCTGTCATCACACTGATGACTCCAAGGCCTTGGCCTTAATTCACACTTACACCCCCTCCCCACTTGCAAATTGCCAGGGAGTACCTGGTGATCCTCATACCTTCAGAAGCTGTTCCCTCACGCAGACTGTAGCCCAGTTCACTCTAATTACTCTGAGGTGTTTTGCCAGTCATCCAGTGCAGCAACTAACAGATAAGGATTATGGCACTCCAGTGACAAGGGGGAATTTAAAAACAAAAACAAAACAACAAACCAGAGATGGAACAATTGTTTTGAGCATTAAATTTTAACATAGCCCCTGGTGCCACACCAATTCTCCATGCTCACTGGTTTATTTAATGCTAGTTTCCCCCTCCTCTTAATTAATTGCCTTTTTACTATTATAGTCTCTCAGAATGATCCCTTGGTAGCTGTGCTTTGGAAAATCCCAAAGACATCATAAATAAATATGATAAACATAATAGATACTCTCGTTCTGTATTCCCCTTTCTCTCCTTTCATTTCTCTCTTTCTGGAATCCCACATGTGTGCATTTTTAGAGTCCCAAGGTTCTGTAAACATTTGAACCAATGTTCATCTTTTATCTATTTTTAGCTGAAAGTTCCTCTGCTGGGGTTGCTTTGGACTTGAACATCTTTGTGTAGCCTATGGTAACAGAAAAATGAAGATATTATGATTGTGCATAGGGGGAAATACAAGAGACACTAGAAGGATTGATCCACTTCCTGGGGCTTCAAAAAGGGTATTCAGGAGACTAGCTGAAGCCCCCATTCCCCTGTTTATTACAATTTCCATGCTCCATGAGTGAGGGGAGGTGGTGTTATCTGCAACCACTCCAATATATGTTATCAGTACTTTGTATGGCTAGGGAAATCCATGTATTTTGCAGTTTCAATTCATGCAATCCAGATTTGTTAAGGGCACATATTAGGTGTCAGGCATGGTCTAGCCTGATCTCATCAGATCTTGGAAGCTAAGCAGAGATGGTACTTGGATGGAAGACCACCAAAATAGACTCTACAGAGGAAGGCGATGACAAATCACCTCTGTTTATCACTTGCCTAGAACGTCCTTTGCTAAAGTCACTGCAAGACAACTGCAACTTGACAGCAGTACATACGTACATATTAGTGTACATATTAGTGTTGCCAACCAAGAACTGGCAATCCATGGGTTACTGGTGGTGGTAGGATTTAACCTAATAATGTCCCACAGCACCATGATGTCTCTGCTAGCTACACAGCTGGCAGGGACGTCATGGCATTATGGGATTCTGTTTTGTCTCTCCATTTTCCTGCCACAGCCTTATTCAGGAAATGCCAGTTCTATTATACATGTTCATGTACACAAAATGGCGGCCTTGAGTATCAGAAGGATTGGAGTTAGCCTGATCTCCTCTTACACGCAGTTTGAGTCTCAGTATGGAAACAACAGAAATTGACTTTTAAGGAGGCAAGACTAAAGGCACTTTCACACATGCAGAATAATGCAATTTCAATCCACTTTCAATGCTCTTTAACAATTGTTTGCAAGTGGATTTTGCTAGTTCACACAATAAAATCCAAATGCAAAGTTCATTGAAAGTGGATTGAAATTGCATTGTTCTGCAGGTGTGAAAGTACCCTCAGAGAACTTCCCAAACCAGCTGTGCTTCAGGGTTGCAGCGTGTCCTATAGCAACTGCCCACACAGCCACCTTAAGGAATAATGCCAAACAAGCTGGTTACCTTCAGGGCCAAGCAGGAATTGTGAAGGTTTCCTTCATATTGGATTTGTTGGGTAATTTTTGCTTGTTCTGCATTGTTCTGGATTGGTTAATCAAAGGACTAATTGACCTAGGGTTTCAAGGCCTGCCAACCAGTCACAGATTTAAGGGTGGAGATATGGGGATCCCATAAACCACTACAAAGGTTCCAGGGAAAACCCAGAAGTAATAAAGTATAACTCTAGGAACCATATTAAACTCTATGGTAAAGAACACAGAGTTTTCAGTGATTCTTAACGCTATCTTCTGTCACATCTTGGTTCTCCTCAGAAGTGACATAACAGTGCATGCTGTGTGGACTTTAAAAAAAAATCTGAACCCTTGGGCAGTGACTGGCAAACCTAAATTGGCCCTAAACAGAGATGACAGGATTATGGCATCTTGCTACTGGGTTGGTAGGGTTATCCCAGAAGCACCCTGAGGAATCTGAAGAGAAAGAGAGCTTTCCCACTCTTTGCAGACTAAGGTGGTCAGGGGAGTTGGTGAAGAGAATGCCTTTGGTGCTGAGCACTGTCATCCAAGCTCTTAGTTGCTTGAGCTGCCCACTGGGACCGGGGCTGAAGCTTAATACCTCAGCACTTTTTTAATGCAAGGTAAGATGAATCAAGTTTGTGGAAAAACTAGCTAAGGCCCATTCCGCACATGCAGAATAATGCACTTTCAAACTGCTTTCAGTGCTCTTTGAAGCTGTGCGGAATAGCAAAATCCACTTGCAAACAGTTGTGAAAGTGGTTTGAAAACGCATTATCTTGCGTGTGCGGAAGGGGCCTAAGTGTGGAGCCAGAGTATGGTGACAAACCCCAAGTGAAAGTCATGGGGGTGGGGGCTGCCATCACACTGCTGGTGTTACAGCATTTCTGGGACAAATCCAGAAGTGACATCATGCAGGGGCATAACAAGGCAGCCCTGGGCAAACTGTAGCCCTGGGCAAAACCTGAGTTGGATGCCCCCCCCCATGGGCGGCCACTCCACCATGACCAATTTTTTTTTTGCACCAGGACATTGGTGCCTGCAGGGGGTGCATTTTTAGACATATCAGCACCACAATTTCAGCATATCATCAGGAGACTGTTCTTATGCTTTCTCCCCAAGTTTAGTGAGGTTTGGTTCAAAGGAGTCCAAAGTTATGGACTCCCAAAGGGGAGGTCGCCCATCCCCCATTGTTTCCAATGGGAGCTAATAGATGGGGGCTACCCCATCCCGCATTCTTTGCTAAGGAGATGGGGGCTACCCTTTTGAGGGTCCATAACTTTGGACCCCCTGAACCAAACTGCACCAAACCTTGGGGTTGCCATCATGACAGTCTCCAGATGATACCCTGAAGTGGAGTGCTGAAATTATCCAAGAAAGCCCTCCCTGCAAGACCATCCCGAAATTTGCCCAAGAATCTGTGTCTGCATTTGAGTTTTCTGCATTACTTTGTAAATAGAGGGTTGCAGGCTGGGGAGGGGCACATTTCTGAAGGCACAGTCTCAAAACTTTCAGGGTCTCATCAGGAGACTGTTCTAATGATACCCCCCAAGTTTGGTGCAGTTTGGTTCAGGGGGGCCAAAGTTATGGACCCTCAAAACTGTAGCCCCCATCTCCTATTAGCTCCCACTGGAAACTCTGTTGGGGACCACGGGGCACCCCTTACAGGAGTCCACAACTTTGGACTCCTAGACCCAAACCTCACCATAGGCTTGGGGGGTTGCATAAGGACCAAATCTCCTGATGATGCGCTTTGGTGCAGGTGCTGCTAGCCCTAAAACTGCGCTCCCTACAGGCCATTTAAAATGGAAGAAACCACTAAATTACTTGAACCCAGCATTTTGATGCCCCCCACAAGGTGATGCCCTGGGCAGCTGCCCACCTTGCCCAATGGGCATTACACCAGTGATATCATGCAACTCTAGGATAGACCCCTGCTGTATGGTGTCATCCTGTCAATATAGTGATCTGTTCCACACAGCTGAAATAAGACATCCTGAGGACGCAAAAATAAAACTGCAGTCAGTCCGTGGAGGGCAGGTCAACCCAATGCTTTTCAATGAGCGGCAGACCTGCCAAACCTGTCTTCTGAGCAGCAAAGATACTCTTCTGTGTGTTTGCATAGACAAAGACAGCTCCTCATTTTTTTTTGTTCTTTAAGTAGGAAAACTATATATTGTCAGAATCAGCAGGACCAGCTGAGTACAACTATTTACTTTTTAGGCTGAAAAGTCTTCCAGGATTGGGGCCTGCAGAGCAAACATCCTGGGGCTACCATCAGCCAATGGCAGCAGGGAGAATCACTTCAGCAGCACACACAATGCTGGGCACCAGTTGAAAGTGAAACTGAGCAGAAAGCAAAATGGTCGAGTGGGAAGCAGCCACTTTTCCCCACTGATGCCTTTGCTGTCTGGAAAGCACCCAGAAGTTGCCTCTTTTTAAGATGCCTCCTGGACATCTTGTTTTGGGTGTGCAAAGAGCCAGTCGCCTCTTTTCAAGAAGTTCCACAGACACCTTTTGTGTACTGTGCAGAATGGAACCAATGGCTATTTTTTTTCTTGCATTATTTCTCTTCTGGGTTAATAAAAAGCAGCAGGGTTGGGGCTGTGGGCAGGAAGTTTGTTGCTATAGCTAAATAGCCACAGTGGGAAACCTGGCAACATTAGCCAAAAGGAGATTATCCCTCCCCAAAAATGATGAAAAATAAATCATGCTGCCTGTTAGGAGTAACTGGCAGGAGATTTTTTTATGATGCAGATCCGTCATGAATAACCAGAGTTTAATCTACAGTTCTGTGCTTTGTGTCACTCTTTTGGAGCATGGAGGGGTAGGGGAGTAGACTCTCAAAGACTAAATAGTTTCAAAATGATCACCAGCCTAACTACTGGTAGTTCATAAAAGTGGAGCAAGGCGATGGAGATTTTCCCCTGTCACCCCAGGATGGTGTGGTAATGTGGAATTTAATGCCGATTTAGCATGACTTGGGAGTTAAGTCTCAAAACCTCTTGAACGTGGCTGCCTTCAGTCTCAGAGCTGTAATTCCCAATCTGCCTTCAAGGTCTGTTTGGAAAATTACAGATCTTCATAGCATCCCTAAGCCACATTCATACATTTTAAGCTGGTAGGAGGACTACGAATGAGCTGCTGAAGAGGGATTGTAGTGACAAAAGGAACTATCCCAGCTTTTAGCCACCCAGTCTGCTATATCCCAGGAGATTATCCTTAGCTGGAACCTTAACTTTCATTGTATAGGGTTTATCTGACCAAAAGAACCCGTTTCACACCAACTAATGCATCCACTTGTTGGGTATATGATTTTACCATCATCATCATCAACCTTTTATTGGCATGAGTTTAAAATACAACAGAGAGGTTGAGGAAAATCAAGTTAAAATAAGTAGGTTCAGACATTTCCAGCAGTTAAAACAATAAATAAATAAATAAACTAAAATCTGTGGCGAATCTGTTGTGCCAGCGCCAGGAATTTGGCAACGTCTAGGGATCTCTGAGGAGACTGATCCCACAAAGTAGATAGAAAGATTGTGACCTTGTCTGATGAGTAGGCACCAGATTTCTCAGTATATGAGTCTATATGTTATCTTCTAGATGGAGCATATAGTTAAGCAATCCTAGGAGGATGTGCTTTCGATTATTTAGATGGCTTTTAGCAGGCAAGGGACACGTTCTTTGTTAGTATGGGATCTGGAGAAGTCTGCAGCTCAGGACTGCGCGAGGGTAAGACGTTCAGATGAGCTAGCGTGAGGCCAAGTCAGGGGTACGGCAAAGATATATTGTAGAAATACCTTGGTAGCCCTTTACTGAAGGGGGGAAGGTAGGCGCCCTCCGGTAAAATGCCCTTCATGTGCTGAGTAGAAAGCAATTGGTTTTCAGCATCAAGCAGCCTTAGCGACAGAAGTTTGACTATTTGTGCTTCGGCCATGTTTATGAATTTACCATATTTTCGATTTTACCATATTTCAAATCCCTTTGGGTGTTGGAGGCTGTATCATTGACACTATTTTATGCCACTGCCAGGGTTCAGATTTTTCACCTTCTCATCCCAATTGGATTTTTGGATAGATGTGAGAAGGTGCTTCCAATGGAGGTACTGATCTGAATTCTGTGGAGAAATTAATGTCCTTGTTTGAAGAGGGTGATGAGTCAGAAAGGTCTTCGTGCAAGACAATTAGATCAATAACAGCATCACCAAGCCATTTCATTCAGACCCGATTCCACATGCTGAACAGGTGAAGGGTAACTTGTGGTGACTGGATGTTTAGTTTATTCCAGCCACAAGGCCCGCAAAAAGAAAACAAGGACAAATTCAAATTGTACATATATGGTAAAAGAAACCTCAACTTACAACATCATTGCAGTCTCCATAATCTAATACTGTTGCCTATCTTAACATGGATCTACCCGTGTTATATGCTAACATACAAAATTTAGTTACCTGCAAAGATATACAAGGAACCCTGTCTTCCAATATAATTCTTGCAAGAGCTAAGTCAGGGTCACCTGCAATTGAATTAGAATAGCGAATTAATACTTGTGTGACTGGTTTGAGGAACATTTTACAGTTCACCTTGAAACTTTACTTGAAACAATTATGTGACTTTCTACAAGAATATTCACCTGACATAACCACAAGCCTTTGAAGTCTGTATTCAAGGTCGGATTTTATCTGGAGGACCAACTAGCTCGTGGTCTTTTTTGTTATTAATCCTCTACTGCATGTTGTTGGATAATACTGAGTGTACTCTTGAAATTGCATTCTATTATTCAGTTAATTTTGTCACTGAAAGGATGGCGGTGCATCTTGTTTGAGTTTCCTATTTATGTATATATAATCGTAACACACTTTTTCCTGGATGTTGTGGTGATTGATGTATTACAGGTGAGCCTATATTTAGTGCAAATTCTTTGTGTTGCTACAGGTGAACAGGTAGTCTTATACCCGTCAAACAGGAAATTGCTGCACCTCAGGAGCTGTTATAATTGGTTCTGTGCAAGTTAATTCAAGCCTTTGGAGTCCCCCAAACACCATTCTTTGAACTGGAAAGGATAAACCAGAGAATTTATTCACTATTGGGTTCACATACCCCAGATTAGGACAGCTTCGGGGGGGCAGGGTTTCTGGTGGGCCCTGTTATCTCCGATCTCCCCTGGAGAGGTGGGATTCAGCCGGTTCAGACCAGTTTGCTAGAACAGCTAGCTAAATTTTTCTCTAGTTCGCCAAACCAGTAATCCCACCACTGCTTTCAAAGAGTCTCGGGAGCATCTGCCATGCCAATTATGGGCACCAGCATCATTAAGCCGGCACAGTGTTATGATGTTAGGAGGAAGGGCAGTCGGGAGCCTTTATAAGGCTTCGACCCAGCCCTTGGCTTTGACCCTCCTCTTGAGAAGATGGACCAGTTCTTTCTCTGGGTGAGTTTGCTGTTGTCACCTGTGGGAAGGAAATTACAGCCAGCCCTCAGGCAAGGGCCTTTCTTGGCCTTTTGACTGGCAGGCACAAGCCTCAGGGGGGCTGGCTGGGGCTTCCTTCCTCCTCTCAGAGGTTGCCCAAGTCTCCCAGCTGCTGCCCTAGCCCAAGAAGTGCACTGCAGCATGACTGAGAGGCCTGGGCAACCTACAACAGGGCCCAAATTTTAAATATCATTATCAGACAACGTTAAAATGATTAATTTGCTTTAACAGTACAGAAGCCGAGCTTTCTGAAGTTGTAGCTAAATTTCTTTTGAAAGTTTTGTGGAGTTAGGAAAATACCTCAGGTTTTGCTAAGCTGAGCCCTGTATTACGTTTTGACACTTTGTCTTTTCTTCTTGAAAATGCCTAATAAAGGTTACTGAACTGAACTGAACTACAACAGGGCCATGTGCCTCAGCTGGAGGCTTGCGCTCTGTAGGAGGTTGCTCAGGCCTCCCGGCCATACTGTGGTGGCCTTCTTGGGCTAGGGCAGCAGCTGGGAGGTCTGAACAACCGGCAGCAGGGCTCCAGCCTTCAGCCCAGGTGCACAGCCCCTTCGTGCCAAGTTGCCACCATCACTTCCCTCGCCTCCCCCCGGCCCAACATGGAAAAGGGGGGTGTAGCAGCCACATAAATGGGAAGCAGTGGGGGGGGGTATGTGGCGGGGGACTCAAAAATTAGAATCCCACTTCTGCCCTCCTGTGACCTCACCACATTCCCTTCCCTGCTTATTTATTTGCAAGCTCTTCACCGCACATCTTCCAGCTTCTCAGTGTGGGTGGCACACAATGGTGGCATTCCTGAAGGCCACAGCAGCTGTACTGCCAGCTGCATGCACCACCCCAGTGCTGCTGGAGAAATGACATGAATGTGGCACAGGTACCTGGGAGAGCTTGTAGTGGGTATATTTTTGGAGGGCAGGATGTGCAGTCAGATAGGAGAGCCCATGGTTGGATGGAAAAAAAGGGAGGCATGAATCGGAACTGGTGGTGGACAAGTGGGAGGGGGGGCAAATCACTGTCTGCCTCAGGCCCCACGAAACCTGGAACCAGCTGTGTTCATACACACATGACTGCAGTTATGCTTTTCCCTGAGTGGACCAGGAAACTCAGGGTGGGGTAGTGGTTAAGAGTGGCAGTCTCTAACATGGAGAGCCAGGTTTGATTCCCCACTCCTCCACATAAGCGGCATCTCTTATCTGGTGAACCAGGTTTGTCTTCCCATTCCTCCACATGAAACCTGCTGGCTTGGGCCAGTCACAGTTATCTCAGAACGCTCTCAGCTTCACTTACCTCACAAGGTATGTATTGTAGGGAGGGGAAGAGAAAGTAATTGTAAGCCACTTTGAGACTCCTTAGAAGTACTGAAAAGTACCTTCATCTGATATAACTGGTTTTCCAGATGCCCAGAAAGAGCTGTATGGGTATGCAACTGGGTTTGGGTGGAACCTAGCTCCCCAATCCTCTCCCTGTTTCTACCTATGTTCATTTTGCTTCCTTCAAATATCCAAAGATGGATCTATGCTCTTCCCACTTCAAAAGAGGCACATTTTAGCTGTACCAAATAGGATTTAATTACAATATCCAAGGAAGTCAAGGAAATATCAGAAGAATCCATTTTCTCAAATGATCATTGTCCCTGCCCCTTTTCATTGTTCATCTGTGCCCTTGTTGTCCTTAGAGGAGGCGCCAAGATTTGCTGTAAGCAGCTTTTAGTACCAATATGTTTCATGGGAGTTGGAAATGTGCTCCATAAAAGAGTTTGGTCTACTCATGCAGGGTTACATTGGAAAACATGCTAGGGTTGTTATGGGAAGGGAAATTGCTTTCCCCAAAATTCACTTATGTGGCCATTGATTTATCTTATTTTCTTTTTCCCTCATAAAGGATAGATTTCTCGTCCACTTATCTTGGCAGTGAAATCAAGGCACCCCCACAGTTGTGGTCTAGCAGGAGACAAGGAAGACGGCTGCCTCTAAACATGTGTGGAGTGAAATTCTGACATTTTGCAAAACCTCCCTTTTCAGTGAATTTCTTCTTTGATCAAAATGGAACTGGTGTGATATGAACTCCAAAGTCCTAAAAGAAGGGAAAGAAATGGATTGTTGAATTTTAGGGGAGAAATTTGGTACAGAAGTATCAGGAGAGCTGCTTTTAGCAACAGTAAAACACACTGGCAATTCTAAGCTAGAGTGTGGCCTGAACCAGTCAAATTAGGTCCTCTTTTCCTCAGTGCTTTTTGCCACATACATTAGAGTGGCAGGGAAGCCAGATAATATCCCTTCAAACCGCAATCTTTCCCTAGCCTGAAGGATCACTTGACACATCTAGACCTTTGACATCTTGGGAAATGTAGTTTCTGGTGGTAGAGAGGAACCCTGATCCCACATGTAGGTTATGACAGTGGTCAAGAGTCCTGCAAAGTGTCATTTGGCACAGGGCCACCAGATCTCGTGCTTTGGTGGGAAACCTCCCACTGGCAACCCACACTTTCTGCCAACACTTGGAGCAGTGGTGGGAGAAAAATAAACAATGTGATGTCACTTCCTGGAAAAATTCAGAAGTGATGTCACACCTCTGTAGGAATTGCCTGAAACTCTATGTTTTACTACAGATATTCTGGTGATTCCTAGAGAAAAAAGGTTTTTCTCAGAAGTGACATCACATAATTGCCTATAGTGTCCCTTAATATTCCTGATCTCCCAGACTCCCTGGCACATTCCTTTGCAATCAGTTTCATGGAGAGATTTGCGTAATGTCTTAATTGTAGGCCTTCAGACATGAATTGGAAATGTACTGTTCCCTCAAGTGTAAGTGTTCAGAATAGTAACCTTGTTTTTAATGTTAGCTGCATTGTCTGTGAGTGAATTTTCTAAATTTCTATTGTTCTGTTTATGGTCTCTCTTGGTCTTTCAGAAAGCAAGATGTGACAGAAATATTTGAAATTTTAATTAACTGCAAATGAGCAAGGCAATTTAAAACACACACACACAAATGATTTATGCTGCAGAACCAATACATCTACTGCTTACACACAAATTCCTTTAGCTTTACTTGCATTAACTGCCTTTCAGTGTGAACTGCTGTAGCAACTCATATCAGAGATAACTATAAAGAGAATCATGTGGTTACCCAAGTGAATCACATTAAATGGGCAGTGAAGACAAATGAGGGTGAGATAAGCTAGGACAGAAAAGAATGTAGAAAGGGCCAAGTTAAACCATCAGGTGGCAGAACAGCATCAAAAAAACCACAAATCACTTCTCCAAATACAAGCCAAGGCAGTAGTTTTTGACTGTTGTAAGTGTGATATGTAGGTTGAGTTTTTAAAAATTCTTTTCTGAGAAGAAGATTCTGCATCCCTTGTACCATCCTACCCGTCAGAAGCAATTACACAAAAAAGGACTCGTTTGCATTCTAGTGTCACAAATGTGTTAGTACTCTTGCTTCATTTAACATTTTCTGTGCTACAACAGAAGAGAGAAAATTTAGTGGCTGCATATTGGCTAAAGAGTCATGAACCAACAAAAAAAAGAGCTATTTTCTCCTCAATACACACACATCATTTCTTTTATTATCTGTAAGCAATTTCACATTCAAGGAAGAAAGCAATAAACATGTATAAGTGAAATAAGCATGTATAAATGAAAACTGACCACGAGTATTCTCAATTAACATGGTTATTGCTTACCAAAATTGCTCAATACATGAAAAGAGGTGTGATGCTTGTTCTTTTGTACAGGTTTGGTGGTCTCTTACAGCTTGACATGTCTCACTGGAATCTACTTTTACTAAGAGGGAAAGGAGTCACACTTAATTTTAAAATTCCATGAAGAACATAAAAATCAAAATGACTCATTTATTTATCTGAAACAGTTGCAGGCTGTCCTTTCTCCCATGGGTAGCAGTGTAAAAATTATTCTAAAGTAAAGTGCTTTTGCACATGCTGAATAATGCACTTTCAATTCACTTTCAGTGTACTTTACAGATGGATTTTTGTGTGTGAAAGTGCACAATCCACTTGCAAACAGTCACTAAACTGCATTGAAAATGGATTGGAAGTGCATTATTCAGCAAGTGTGAAAGTGCCAATAGTCTAAGAACAATAACATACGGGAGAATACGTAATCTGACCAAACAACCATCAAAGGACTGGTTCACACCTACCCAGAATTTAATTTTGCTTGAGTAGTGATTCCTACATGACTACATTAAGTCTGTAATCCAAAAGACGGGGCTGAAACTTCTTTGGAAGTGGCGGGAGGGTTGCACTGGTGTAGTGCAAATGGCCTGGGTGCCTGTTGCAGGGCACAACACAGTTCTGCCATGCAGGAACTCAGAGGTTTTCGTCCATGCTGTCACTCCTGCTCTGCAGAAGGCTGGGCTGGTTCATTTTTTGGGAGAGTTTGTGTGGAAATGCCCCCTTTCAGAGGTGCAGACAGGGATGGAGCGAGGGGGAACTGTGCCCGGGGCATGCGTGCACCCTGTGCCCCACCCTGCCACACCCCTGCCCCACCCTGGAACACCCTTGGAATGCCCCGGAATGCCCCCACAGGGGCACTCACTCCGCCCCCTTAGTGCTACGCCACTGAGTGCAGACTTATACCACTAAAAAGGATAGCATAAGTTTTGTTCACCCATGGGCTTTCCCAGAACAGAAAGACGTTTTTGCTTCTCCCCCCTGGTGCTGCAGTGGCACTTCTGGCTGCCTCTCTACTGCCCCCCTTTGGATTGGGCAGTAATGCTACATGAGGAACTGCTTCCTTTTACAAGCAAGTTTATGTTGGGAGTTGCAGAGATTCTTTCTTCAGTTAATCTAGCAGTGCAGTCCTGTGCAGAATGAGGAGCTTGCTTTATGTGTAAGCAAGGGAGTTTGATTTGGAACAGACTGTTCATATTGAAATTGTCAGTATTCATACATGTAATGGTACATTTAAACATGGAAGTTTCACAGATCCTTAGCAGGGATCCCATATATTTTGATTGGTATTGCATCAATAATCCTGACGTAACATCACTGTGCCATGACCTTGCTAGCCTGATCTAATAAGATCTCAGAAGGTTCAAGGTTCAAGTTCAAGGTTGCTCTGTGGAGCAAGAGCAAACCACCTCTGAAAGTGTCTTACCTGGAAAACCCTATGGGGTCGCCATAAGTCAGTGATGACTTGATGGCACTTTCCATCAACAGTGCTTCACCACTTGAGCAATGTCAAGCTCTTAAAGCAAAACAACTCTAGCAGCTACTTGAAGGGTCAGTTCACACATTCAACTAAATTATGTGGGGAAAACCTTTCTAAATGGAAGCATATCATGGTCCCAGTGGCAAATCACAGGTCTGAATGTCCTTTCCCCAAATATTCCCTACACATACAACAGTTTTTAACAGGGAGGAGAGCTACACTGACTGCCCAGCCATCTCCCTGACTTTCTGTTACAGAATATGCACATCCATTCTGCAGATGTGTAGCTATAAGAGGGCTGGGTGGGGTCCAGCGCACCAGGTGGGCACCTGTGGGTCATGTTGGGGTGGAAAATTGTCCCCCAGACCCTTTCCCCTTCCCCCCTCACCCACCCCACCAGGTCTGGCAGAGGCCACTGCCAGGCCAGCCTTGCCCAGCCAGGCCCTACGAAGGCCGTTGCCAGGCATCCCTGCCCAGCCCTGCCCCAGCATGGCTATAAGAAGGTGGAGTGGGGATTGGTGCAAAAAAAGAGTAAATCTCTTCTCCTCTCCTCCCCTCCCTGCTCTCCAAGCAAAACACCAAGTTAGTGGTGCACAGGGGGGAGTTGTGAGTGGCCAAGTGTAGGGGCGGTACAGGGAGCACAGGGGGCAGCGTGCAGAAAACTTGGAGTCCGCCCTGGGTTCCATTTCCCTCAGCTACATCTCTGCCATTCTGTGCAGCACATAATCAAAACACTCCTGGCTGAGTGGCCATCTGTCAGGAGTGCTTTGATTGTATGTTCCTGCATTGCAGCAGGTTGGACTTGATGGCCCTATAGGTCTCTTCCAACTCTATGAATCTATGATTCTAAGACATCCTAGGGTCACACAAAAAGGTGTACTGGGGAAGAACTCCACACAGTCTTTTTCTCCAAGATGTCATCAGGACGCATTATTTCAGTTTAAGCCATCTTTTTTTGAAAACATTAAAATATGCACTTATATATCCAGAAGTTGTCTGCAAGTTGACTCCTGCTTGGCTGTGAGGAGCTCAGAAGCTCAGGAGGTGTCATACTTCCCAGCTGACAGTTATATTGGTTTGTTTCACCCTCCTCTTGTGCCTGACATTTTGTGTGCTGTTGAAGTGATTCTCCCTGCCTCCATGTGCTGAAGTTTGCCCCAGGACGTTTACTCTGCAGGCTCTGATTCTGGGTGCCTTTTGAGCCTGAAGAGTTGCTCTCAGCTCAATTTAGGGTGCAATTTCAACAACAGATAATTTCAATTTAGGGTGCAATTTCAGCAGTATATAGTTGACAATTTCAGCAATATATAGTTTCCTTTTTAATTTTGGAGGAGCTGTATTCAAAGATACACAGACGTGCATATGAGAATCGTGGCTGATGCGTGTCTGCACATCTTCGAGTACAGCTCCTCCATTTTTTTTAACAGGAAAACTGCATTGCCAAACTCGGTCAGAAAAGCTGAATATAACTATGTACTCATCGGGCTGTAAAGATGCCCAGAATTGGAGCTTGAAGAGCAAACATCCTGGGGCAACATTCAGCAAATGGAGGCAGGGAGAATCCTTTCAACAGCACACAAAATGTTGGGTGCAAGCTGAAGGGGAAACTGACCAGAGAGCTTAATGGTTAGGAAGGAAAAGTCTCTTTTCCCCTCTGACGCATGTGCTGTCCAGAAAAAAAGTAAGTTTTTTTTAAAGATGTCCCCAGGATGTTATATTTGTGATGCCTAGAATAATAAAAAAGTTGCCTCTTTTAGAACATCCCCCAGACTTTTTATTTGTGCTGGGCAGAATGGACTGCAGACAATTAATTTAGGATGGGCTGACCAAACAATCCCCTGGGAATACAACCCAACAGATTTTTTTTATTGCTGAATGTATGAAAGAACCTAAAACAGGCTTCTATTCAACAATTTAACCTTAACGGTGATTCTGGAGGAGAAGGCAGAGGTCCCTGTAGTGATGATTCACCACGCTGTATTTTAATCAGCCGTCCTGTAAGTAATACATTCTTCTCGTGCCACCTCTATTTGATAAAATAATTTAACTTATTCTGAAGATTCCTCTATCTGTCTCTCTCCTTCTGCCAAACTATCAATCTAAAACCAGCAATGAAATATTATTAGATTTTCTGTGGCTTCCTCTGAGGCATGAAAATAAGCAGTGATACTTCAGGGGAAAGAAAGAAAGAAAGAAAGAAAGAAAGAAAGAAAGAAAGAAAGAAAGAAAGAAAGAAAGAAAGAAAGAAAGAAAGAAAGAAAGAAAGAAAGAAAGAAAGAAAGAAGATACAATAAAAAGGAAGGAAGGAAGGAAGGAAGGAAGGAAGGAAGGAAGGAAGGAAGGAAGGAAGGAAGGAAGGAAGGAAGGAAGGAAGGAAGGAAGGTCGGTCTAGGAAAAGACACATCGCTCACCATAGTTTTAACATTGATGGTTTATCAACAAGTGAAATGGAAAATTCACACACACATACACATGTCCGGACTTGGATGGCCCAGGATAGCCCCTGATCTCATCAGATCTTGGTCCCTAAACTGGGTCAGCTCCGGTTACTATTTGGATGGAAGAACACCAACATATACCAGTTTCACTAAGACAAAGGCCATAGCACACTGCCTCTATCAATCTTTTGCCGTAATTCAGCTGAGATCATGCACATATATGCTTTCATGTTTTGTTTTAATCTTTGCCACCTTAACTTCGGTGGAAAAGCTGCACAGAAATGTTTTAAACAAACAAACAAACAAACATAATGCTCAGAAACTTCTGTATAAATGCTTGAAAATTGCACCCTAAAATAATTAGAGTATAGGCTGCCCTGCAGAATTCATGGCCGCCACAACTCAAAATGGCAGCTATGACATTTCCTCAGTGGGCTTTTGTCAAATCTTCTAATTCAGTGAGACTAGCTGGCTGAATTGCTCATCTGGGCAGAGCTGAGTAATAAAAGTTATCTATCTTGCCTGATCAACTCTTCACTCCTGTCTGGAAAAGCAGAGAACAAGAAGGGAAGTTGCCTGAAGGTGAATCCTCTTTCTCAAGGTTAGCAGCAAAAAGTGGGGTAGTCAAGAGATAGGTAATGCTAAGGAAGTTCTCTTTTCTCTCCATAACAGTACCAGTATGGAAGATGGGGAGTCTTCCATGTCAGATTTTCCTGGCCCGGTTCTCTGTGCCCCAGGGAAATTATCTATACAAAGCATACCTGCTACCTGCCAGAGTCCTCTTTGAACTTCCTTACTTGACTGCTTTACAGCTCTTTGGGTGTTTATTAATTTCTGCCTGTAACCTTCTAAACTCAGCTAATTGAGGTCAGGCTCCTGCCAGGAGGCTGGCAGCCACTAACCCATTTTCGTTACAGAGCTGCAAGGGAGGGGGGGGGACTCTACTCTTATCCATGCTTGGTTTGCCTTAGTAGAAGAAACTCTCTGGTGCATTCCTTTCCCTCCATTGCTAAGCAACCTGATAGCGACTCTTTCCTCCTAGGCATAACCTTTCCAACCTTTCCTGCTTTCCCACTGTTTGGCACAGCTGGGAGGAAGGTGAGCTGATCCCATATCTCCTTTGGCTCTTCTCACATTTTTTTCAGATCTGACTCTGACAAGTTTTGGTATCTTGCTTTGCTGAGACTTGCCAATAAAGACCACTGTTACCAATATCAGAGCCTGGTTAATGTCCATGGGCAGGCAACCTTACAGCACCAAGAACCAGTGGTGTAGCGCCGGGGGGGGGGGCGTGATGCCCAGGGCAGAGCCACAGTGGAGGTGTGGCTAGGCCATGGAGGGGGCATTCCGGGGGTGTTCCGGTGTGGGGCGAGGGCAGGCGACGCCACAGCAGGGGTGCAGGGTGCACACCCTGGACAGTTTCCTTTCACTCCGCCTCTGCCAATAACTAAGGAATAAGTAAGTGGCAACACTGGTCCTTCCTGCACAGCATAAATAAAAAGTCCTGAAGATAGGGGAAAGGGTGTCTTGGGGAGGAAGTCTACACAGCTTTTTCTCAAAGATGACCGCAAGCCATTTTATTTTTGTTCAGGCCATCTTATTTCAAAGTTGCTAAAATGTGAACTTTTTTCCCCATGAGTCATCTTCAAGATGTCTCCTGCTTGGTTGTGCGAACACAAGCAGGAAGGAGAGGTTTTATTTTTTCCACCTTCCGTATCTCCCCCACTCAATGGGCAGCAGCCATTTTCTGCACCTCTAGAGTCCCCACTGCATTTGTTTTCCATGGAGGTGTCCTTCTCTTGCAGTTCATCCGATTGCTATTTCCTTGTAAAACATTCATGAACAAAGTTTGTTTTCTCTGGCGATTCCACACATATGTGTTTTGTTTTGTTTTGTTTTTAGAGGGAGGTGTGTTTGTCGCTATGCAGACACCGTCTGAGAATTGCAGCTGCTCGAAGGACTGGTCTACCTCCCGTTAAGAAACATTAGGTAGACCTATCCTCAGCATAAAAAAGCATATTAAAAATAAAACATCTTTTTTTTTTCTGAAGACAGAAAAGCCAAGAGAGGCTCTTTTTAAATCATCCTAAGGACACCTTATTTGGTACATTTGACCAAAATAATACTTTGTTTTAGCATGGATTTAAAACCCCTTTGGCCCATCAGCTCTGCTGGAGGGTAGATTCAAGAATATGGAACGTTCTAAAAGAGTTTGCTCATGTGATCTGATTACGGTTAGAGCGCCTTGGCCATTCCATTTTGTATACCTAAATACAATAAGATACGCATGAAATACATGAATTCAATTTTCTTGCAATGTTCTCAGTGGCAAGAGTGTTATAAGATACCCAATCTCCTGAACAGCTCTGATGTGCTCTTTTGTGAAACTGTTGCAAATTTTATACTGGAAATTAGTAATTTTAACTGTATTTCTTAAACTTGTTTTGCTTTAAAATATTGTCCTGTTTTGTATGCCAATAAAGGCGTGCGTGTGTGTAAAACCCCTTTGGCAGAGGTAGCCCTTTTTGGTTATAAAATTTATTTTCAATTCTTCCCATAATATCACCAGAATCCCAAAATGAACAAAAATTAGTGTTATTTCCCCCTTACCTGTCTTTAATTCTTTATTTAGACAATGGAGACGTACGATACACCTAACTTGTGTTTTTCAGTTAATTTTCCTTAATATGCCAAATTCATTTAATTACAGTTTCTATAAATAATCCATGTACAAGACTTCTCTGAACAGAATACACTTTACCTTATGTATGTGGCACATTTTAATACTTAAAAGCATTAGAACAGATGCTAGGTGCCTACTAAACTTGTTTTCAGTTTTCTTTTATTTATATGTTAATGAGAATTTAATTACTTCATGAATACTTAAACAACCTAAGGGGGCTGGATATCATTAGCTTGAACATGACAAGAACCACAAGTGACCACATGGGAAGACGAAAATTGCTTTTAGTTTACTTGAAGACAGGAAGATGAATTCATTTCACCCCCTGTTGTTTCTCACCTGACGCGCAAAACCGTAAAAAGCACAGAGCGCGGACTGAATTTCAGTTTCATACAAATGACGGGATCAGAAGAAGATAAAGCCATAAATTCTCACTTCTTGGATTTGCTTCACTTTCCTTTAATAACTAATCTAGAAATGCCTTCTATTTTTTTTTCTTCTTTATCTGGCAAAATTGCTTCTGTCATGTAATTTTCCTGTTAGTGCGTCCAGCTCCTCTGCTCTGCTTAAATAATCCATTTTAAAGAACCATAAGAAATGTATCACTTAATTTTCTTTTTTAAAAAAAATATAGTAAGCAATAGAAAAGGTATGCACTGAGTGTGTTTTTAGTTTCTCTTTGGGTGTCAACCTTTCAAAATACCTAAGGCAGACTGAGAGAAATTCAATACTAACAATATTTGCAGAGATATTGGGGATAGGTAAAACCTTCATTCCTCTGAAGCCGGAATACTGGCGTTGAAATATCACTTCTTGGTCAAGTTCACTGAGAACTTCAGACTCATTTCTTATCAGCTTTGCATACTTCATGGAAGTTTGTCTCCAGGACATTCAATGAGAAAATCACAGGTTGAGATTACAGATTACAGAAGGTAATCACACCTGTGCCAGAGAAAGTCCATTAGTCTTTTTGCATCCTTAAGAAAAGCAAGGAAAATTTCAAATTTGCCTTGAGGTTCCATGATGGTTGAGATTTTATATTGTCTTGAACTGAACCTTATAAGGGACATTCATGCCTTAAATACACTTTCACACATATTTTTTTTCACTTAGATGTCATGATAAACCAAATACAGTAGAGTCCACAATTAACAATCAAATACATAATAGTCTTTGAAATCCCAGTTCAATACCCACCAACAAATTAAAGTTGGACAACTGAAATAACATCGCGGAATTGCGATGTTACTGGCCGACTATGCACAAGGTGTCTCATGAGGGTGAATGTCCAACACAGCAAGAATTCTTGTATGGATGTATTTTCTTGAGCCCTGCTTTCACTTTTCACTTCTAGCAAGACTTTCAATTTGCTTCGCTTCCAGAGTGGGCAGATTTGCCAATGAGCACAGTTTTACCCCAGACATGTTCCATCTGCCTATGACCAGCCTACCTAGCTCCACCATTTCCATTCCCTAGCACTGCTGCCCTTGCCTTCCACCTCACCTCTCCATCCATGTTGTTGGCTCCTTCCTGCTTCTCTAAATACTAATGTCAATACATCAATATATCGATATAATAGTAACAGAATAAGCAGGGTCTGTTTTTGGCTCCACCCTATCATCCCTGCTCTACTTCCACCCTCCCCGTGATTGGTAGGGCTTCCTAAAACTTTATTTCAAATGTGTGTTTATTTTAAAACAAGCCTATCTCTTCTTCTTTTTAGCAGAAAAAAAGAAAGAGGGAGGGAGAGAGAGAGGGAGGGAGGGAGAGGGAGAGAGAGAGGAGGGGAGGGGAAGAGAATTGGAATTGGTATTGGTACTGTAATTTATATACCGCCCTCCCCCGAAAGGCTCAGGGCGGTGAACAACATGATATACATCAAACATAGTACATAACATAACAACAGCAATAATAACACAATAATAAGTACATAACAACAGCAATACACGTACATAACAACAGCAATAATCATAATACCAGATGGCAAACGAATCAAAACATAACTGACATAAAATCATAACATTTGAAACAACGATAAGCAACATCATAAATCCCAGATATCAGTGCTAGTTTTACTCTCACTCTCACTCCTCCTTCCCAGTGTGTTATTTTAAATTACGCATCCTGTCCCCTGAACTTGAGCTTTCTTTGTGGGTGTGGCTCCCTGGGGCAGCCAGTTTGATTGGCTCCACTTCCCATGGAAGCCATGTTGTGGTCACTCTTGCCATCCTGTGTTAAGAGTTCCAAAGGAGACCATGGGCTCAAAAAGACTGGGGACCTCTGGTGGATGGTGCTTGATTCAGCATATGCAATGCTGCAATTCACCCAACTCGCGGCCCTCCAGATGTTATGGACCACAGTTCCCATCATTCCCTGCCAGCATGATGCTGGCAGTGGATGATGGAAACTGTAGTCCATAACATCTGGAGGGCCGCAAGTTTGACACCTATGAAGGATCCCAAAGGCTGAGGACCTGGGGGTTAAACAGAGACATGGTGGCCAGACGTAGGTCACCCAGTAAACATCACAGCTATGTGGGAGATTTGAACCTGGATCCCCTTAGCCCCATTCCAACACAGTAACTACTATGTTGCACAGGTCCTCTTTTCTCTTAGCTGCATTCCCTGTTGGTATTGTTTAAAGATTATTTCAAGCAAGATATTTGTGTCAGGGAAAAGCCTAATCTCATATTAAATCGGACCCAGGAGATTTAGCTTTATTGATTTTTGTTGTTGTTCTCTTTATATAGAAGACAGAACCTTTTTGGCATACCACTAAGCTGCAATGCTGGTAGGTTAACAATGAATTATGACTAATTCTTTCAGATTCATTTGCTTATGGATATTACACCACTGTTATTTGGCAGGCGTGTTTTGGGATCTTAGTGCCTTGTTTAATTTCCTAAAGCCCTTTCAAACCATCAGTTAGCAGACTCCTGTCAGAATCAGCCCTTACATGAACCACAGAGAGCCCCTTAGCAGGAGGCTATTGCTCAGGCCCTATCTTGCTGAGTCCAGCTCAGACATTGTCCCCTTCTTCAGCAGTGTGTGGTCCAAGAAACTGCTTTGCCTTTTTCTTGGAGGGAAATTATTTTTTTGGCAAATTATCAATATAACTGCAGTTTAAAGGGCTTTAACCAAACGCTTAATTTTTCAGATACCACATGGGATGAGATCTGTGCCTTTAAGATGGAAGTGGTGGGCAATGTTATGAAAACCCACAAAAGCAGAGGCCTCAGAAAACCACTGCAGGGCAGGCACTGGGCTGTCCCATACCTGTAAACAGAGAAATGTGAGGAAACCTCACTACAGCTCCACTGTGCAGCTAAGAGTCCCGAGGCAAGTGGTCTATGTACAATGGGCATCTGTAAAGCCAATGTGGTTCAGTGGTTAAGAGTGGTGGACTTAATCTTGAGAACTGGGTTTGATTCTCCACTCCACATGAGCGGTGGACTCTTACCTGGTGAACTGGATTTGTTTCTTCACTGTTTCACATGAAACCTGTTGGGTGACCTTGGGCTAGTCACAGTTCTTTGGAACTCTCTCAGCCTCACCTACTTCACAAGGTGTCTGTTGTGAGGAGAGAAAGGGAAAGTAATGTTGGCCTAGTGCACAGCGGAAGGACTAGGTGCCAACTCACCCTTGCTAGAACAGGAGGTAACTGCTTGCAGTATAAGAAAAAGAAACACTCAGACAGTAGATTTAGCAGTTCCCAGCAGGAATGCTTTATCTTACAAAGGAACAAAATAACAATAACTATCCTCTCTCTGACAACAATCTGAGCCGAACCTGAAGGTGAAGGTACTGGTGGTATGCAGTCTTCTTATATAGTTTTGTCCAGCCGTCGGTAAGCAGATGATCACAATCATCCTGGCCTGTGACCTTTCCACCTCTGCTGACTATTTTGTACCAATCACTGCCGGAACTGAACAGAGGCTCCGACCTTTACAATTCTGCTGGCTTCTTGCATGCCAATCTGCAGACTGACAGAGGCTCCAACCTTTACAATTCTGCTGACTGTTGTTCCAGTCATTCTAGACCAACTTATCTGCAACCACCTTGCAATTTCAATATCCTGGCACCTTCTCATATCTGGTTGGAATGTTGCCTCATTATATGTTACAAACAAAATAATTACAAACAAAAGTCATTCATTATTTACACTCATTACATAGTTAGTACATAGTCAGTACAGAGTTACTTATTTCACTCCACTTTGTACCAGAGTCCTTGCCAAATTAGCCATCTGCTAAGCCCGACCAAACACCAGAGTCATTATGTTTGTAGTAATGGCTTTGTGCAAGATGTGGCTATGTTGCAGATGATTCACAGTACTGCAACTTAATCGCATATTTATTTGTATCAGGTTGTTTACATTTGGAATTCCCGCAGCTACGTATTGTTTAGTCGCGACTTTTAGGTTTCGTTCTCTGCCATGGCTATACATGTCTGTAAGTCTTCAAAAACTGTATTATAGGTTATTCACATTTCTCCGCAGGTCTTTTAGCAACTGCATGACCCATTGTAGCTCATTGCATGCCTCATTAAGAGGCGCATATTACTCTGCCTCAGCAGTTAGGTAGCAACCGTTGTTTGTTTCCGGATCTCAACAAATCCGGATTAAACAGCATATTGCATATAATAACCACTCCTTTGGCTTACATCCTGGAGTCCTCTGCCGATAAGGCTGTCCGCATACACCACTAAGTCCTTGTTGTTTTGGATTTAGAAATTACTTAAAGCCGCAGATTGCTTGGATTCCTTCAAATGTGAATTACTCTTTTAGCCCCTCTTAGTCTTTCTCAGTGGTTTTACCAGCTGTTCTACTTAATAAACCTGGCAAAAGCTATGTCTAGTCTTGTCCAGTTGGCAATGTGCAGCAGGCTGCAATTAGGAACGATATAGGTCTTGCCTTTCGATGCTTTGCTGTTATCTTGCCCTGAAATCAGCCACCATTAGGGTTTGAAATTGCCGCTTTGGCATCTGCAGACCAGCTTTTTGTATGACACCCTCTATCTTTGTTTTGTGTCAGAAACACATCCTTCTTCAGATTTGCAGCTTGAATACCCAGGTATTGCAAGATACCCAAGTCTTTCAGCTTAAAGGAAGTGTTACTCAACTCAGTGTAAAGTTGTTTTGGTTGGTTGTCTGTTTTGCAACCGCACAGAGATCATCAACATAAATCATCAAAATTAGTACATTCATCACCAGTACCTCTGGTATATATACAGGCACTCGGCCGCACTTTGAGTCAAATTTCATTTCACATAATGCTTTACAGTAGCGTATATTCCAACATCTGGCTGACTGTTTCAGCCAGTACAAAGCTTTGTTGAGCTTATAAACTTTATCAACTTGTTCATGCTCATAACCTGGTGCTTGCTTCATGTATGGTCTCTTGCAAATCTGCCATTTAAATAAAGCTGTTTCAAAATCAAAGTGCCTCATTTTAAAGTCTCTTTGCTCAATAGACAATCCACTAATCTCATGGATTCTTACGCTGCAGTGGGTGCATAAATCTGATCATAACTGTCAAACTTTGTTTGAGAGAAGCCTTAATGCGACTAATCTTGCTTTATATTTGCAAGTCCCATCGAATATAGGATTTAAACCATAATATACCCATCTTGCACTTGCCTATGATGTTCGGCTTATCAGTAGGTTTTATCAGCAATGTTAAAACACTTTTAAGTTCACCAAAGGATTCCAAACTCGAAATTTGTCCATAGCTACGAGGATTCCATTTTCCCTGTTCCTCAGGTGGACATTTCAGCTTATATCATACAAACCTTGTGGATTTCTGTCCTGAATTAGCACACTCTCACTTCTTGTACCCATAAACCTTTTGGTAGTATGCCTTTGTTGCTCTTTCCTGATGCGTGAGTATGGCTATTTCTCCGGATTTGCTCAGCCCCTCACTCTCCTGGCTACCTTCCTGATCACTATCACTTTCTTCTGTTATTTGCTTGGAAACCGGGCAGATGTGACCTTAGACAGGAGTGGGGTTTAAATCAATGCTAATCACCTAGGTACTGTGTCATATTGGCTTACTGGTGAAGTACAGAACACTTCAGAGTTTTGATGCACATGTTCTAACCTGTATGCTTTTCAAAGTTGGCACTGCGTGAGATGTAATTCTTCCCGGCCAATGAAATCTATAGCCTTTGGTATTCTGCGCTTATCCTACAGCGCCAGTCTCTGCCATTTCTTTTGTCCTTTTCCGTTGCTGTCTGGGGAATGAGGGCGTTAACCAAACTCCCAAATTAAGGTGTTCAGGAAGGCCTTTTGCCAAACATTCTGAAAAAAATGGTGTTTCATTGATACTTGAACTCCACAACCTGTTTATTACGTAATGTGGCAGCTAAAGACAACCTCTCTGGAAATGGAATGGAACTTGCTTGGCATCATTTATCATGCAATCCGCGCATTGTTTGAAGAGATGCCTAGCGTCCTCCTCTCAGCCACGCCATTTCAGCCGGGCTGAACAGTTTATTCTCCTGTGGCTAATACCTTTCTGTGTCAGCCATGTTTAGAATTTATTTCCCCATAGACTCACCGCCCTCTGTCAGATTGCAGGCAAGCCACCTTGTGAGAGGAACCTCCGTTCAGTAGTGATGGACCCATTCCTTAAACCTTGTAAAGGCCGTCCTTAGATTTCAACAGCAAGCAGTAGAATATCTGCTATAATCATCAATCCAGCGAAATGTAATAACAAATTACCGCCAGCTTGATTGGAAGGACCAGCTAAGTCTGCATGTGGACTAGTTCAAATAGTCTTTCCATTTGTCTATCAAAAACTCTTTAGAGGATTGGATAGGATTCCGCATGCCTACTGAACTGAACAGTCTGAATGCTTTACCGAACTTTACACTCAAATCATACTTTGCCAACTGCTTGATGGTGGCCCAAAGCATATCCTAGGACTCTTGAGATAGTGCACACAATCATCATGCATAGACAGTAAGCTAGACTTAGGCAATTCATTTACATTTTCATTTTGCCCGCTATCCAGTCATAACATACATTTTGTCGCAGAGTGTACCTTTTGCACACTCTGTCATTCCTGCCATGCTGTACAACCCTGTCTATCAAATATAGTTTGTACCCTTGTTCCAAAGCTCTTTGCTTAGAGATAGCTCAACAAAACTTCAAAAATCCGGTGGGACACTTAGCCACCCTCAGCAGCCTCTGAGAGGATAAGCTGCAGGGGAGCATCTGTAGCGGATATCGAGCAAATCCTGCCAAAAAAGGGAGGATATTTCCACTCAAAAGGGAGAGGAAATCAGGATAAACAGCGAGGAGGTGATATTGCCAGCAACAGCCAAATGACTGGCTGGAATTCCCTCCGTTCGCAAAAACAACGCAAAAAACTCACAGTGGCTTAAGCCGGAAGAAGGGCCATACCCGGCAGCAGAAATATGAAAATACGAAAGTAAGAACGGCTATGCCTCTACACCTAAATAAGAAAGTACAATTATAAGCCTTAAGGAAGCAAAATAGAAAATTGGAAGGCAGAAGGAAAAAAAACTAGCGTTAGAGTGGAAGGACAGGAGAAAAGAACGGGAGAGACATCTGGGAAAGGCGAAAGGGAAAGGTGGCGGCTCTGCTCGTCCCAGTGGTGACCGAGGAAAAAGATAAACAATCTGACGATCTACTTCAAAGTGCTGCGGTTATTGGAGAAAAATAACAAAAGTAAGAAAACCAAAGAACTGAGACCGGGGAGACGGAAGTGGTGGCAATACCCTTTAAAGATTCCTGAGAATACATAAATAGAATAACAGGCGCAGAGAGAGAGGAAGTTACAAATCTAAACAAAGCGGAGGAGCTCTGGATATCGGTCCTTAAAGATAGACGAAGCATAGCATAGGAGCTTGAAGCTAAAGAGTATTTATAGCTTCACGCCCACTGAAACAAGTGGAGCGGATATAAAGAAAGCAAAGTTGGGAATAAAGGAGCTACGGAGAGCAGGAGCTTGAGCAATAAATCTTAATGCTCGCCCATTTAAACAAGTGAAACAAGAAAGATTGGAGTGGACAGAAGTAAGTGAAGCAGGGAAAACCTTGAGAACGAAACGTCCCCAAATAAGGGGGAATGACGTCAGGAACGAAGTCCAGGCAAACTCAGTTAAACGAACTGAAAGGCTTAAAAACAGTTTGAAGTGATCCAAAGACCCCTGAGAAAATGTAGACCTCAGTACGAAAATAGAAAAGAAGCTGCTAGAAGTGTCATTGTATGCACACAAAAAAGAAACAGCTATCTTCCAACAAGAGACTAAAGAAAGATTAACGAGAATGGAGGAAGAAATTAAGGATTTAAAAAAAGAATTAGGCAACATAAAAGGTTGGAAGGTCACGAAATCCTCTCCTTTAAAGAAGATCTGGAAGGAAAAGAAAAAAAGACTGGTAGAAGTAGAGGATGCAGTAGATAACATTAGAGACCACAATATGAGACAGGATGACACTCTAGCAATTTTGGAATATAACCAAAAGGAGAGAATGCTGAGGATTAGAGGGGTCCCTGAAGTTCAAGATGAAAATACAATAAGCAGAATAATGCAACTACTTATGGAAATATGGGGACTACAAAGAGGACATTCCAAGAGGTGGACCAGATTTATAGAGTGAACCCACAAGATCTTCGAAAGTCGTAGTTATCCCGTGATATGGTGATAAGTGTAGTAGAAAGATCTAAAAGAGACCAACTGTGCGTACCAGCTCGGAAAAAAACTTTAAAATGGATAGGTAAAATCATCATTATGAAGAATTGCGAGGGTATCCATCCAGCAGAGAAGGAAGATTACAAAAGATTGATAAACTGGAAAGAGCAAATGCCACCTATGGCTGGATTATACCTGAGGGAGTCTCATTTGCATGGAAGGGGAGAAGAATTAATCTGGTCACGGTTCCCCAAGCACAGGACTTTCTTCAGAAACAGCCCGAATTGCCCACATCTCCTCACCCAAGAAGTACAGAAAGAAGAGTAGAGGGAAGGGCTTACTAATGGGATTGAATATAGTGCACTTATGAAATATATGGCAACCCAAACCACTTATTTAAAAAGAGAAAAAAAGTATTTGCATTTAAGTAAAGGAAACCTCACAAATCCTCATGTATGCAAAAGAAGCACATAAAAATGGGAGGAAAAAATTCATAGAAAATAAAAAGCTAGGGAAATTATTCCATGCAGGATACAAAAAAAAAAAAGAGGAGTGGCGATATACGTCAAAGAACACCTCCAGCCTAAAGAAATAATTAGGGACAAGAGAGGGAGATTTCTAGGGATTGAAATAATGATGGACAACATTTTGAATTCTGAGTGGTAGGAGTCTATGCCCCAAACAAAATGAAGACAGAATTTTATCAGGAGACTAAAAGGAAAATTAAGTGCTTTCAAAAGTATCCTACAAGGAACTGATTCTACTAAGGAGATTTTAATGGGGTAATAGATCCTGTAGAAGAGATAAAAAAAAAATAAATAGAGGAACATAGGAAAAGGAAAAAATAAAAAACAAAAAGATAAAGAAGGAAATTACCAAAAGTGTTCTTTGACATGATGCATAAATTAAATCTCCATGATATATGGAGAAACAAAGCAGGAACACAAAAAGACTATACGTTTTATTCAAACAGGTTCCAATCACACTTCTAGGAATTGACATGATTTTGGCTTCTAAAAAATGGACATAAATAATACACAAAAAAATTGAAATCAAACCTAGAAAGGGTAATATCCGATCATAACTTAATAGGATGGGAAATACAAACTCAAAAAAAGGAAACAAGATATGGATAATGAAAGATTGGAGTCACAGGAAGTTTATCTAGCATAGAGGAACTCAAGAGAAACAGTTCGAAGGAGCTACTAGAGAGGAAGAATAAATATAGAGGTACAAAGTTAAGAATGAAAATACATTGTAGAAGCTCATAAAGAAGTAGTTATGAGGGGCTATTTAAAAGTCAAGAAATTAAAATAAAGAAAATAAGAGAGAGAAGGAAGAAATCAGAGGAGTGGAAAAAAAACTGAGAAGGGAACTAGAACAAAAACTACAAAAAAGAAAAGATAAGAAATCAATAATAAAACAAATAAAATTAATCAAAGAGATCAACTAGAATTGTTAACCATTAATAAAATTACAAACAACTTATTACAATTAAGGCGGAAATATTATGCCTTTAGATAATAAAAGTGGGGAAATGGATGGCGAACAAAATTAAAAAACAACAGGAAAAAAGGATAATAAATCAAATAAGAGAAAGCTCTAAAATAATTACGGAACAAACAAAGATACAAAAAACTGATTCCGAAGGAATTTTACAAGCAACTATGATTGAAGGCAAAAAAGTAGAAAGAGATTTGAAATAGAGGAGTATTTAAAAAAAACAGAATATAAAACAATTTAAAAGAGACAAATAGAAGAACTAAACAAACCAATTACACCATTAGAAATTGAAAATATAATAAAGAATCTGAAAAACAAATCACCAGGCACAGACGGATTAACTGCAAAATATTACAAAAACTTTAGGGAAGAGTTAATAATACACTTGGAAAGATTATATAACGGAATTATGAGAACAGGAATAATCCCCAAATCCTGGAATCAAGCACTTATTTCCTTGATACCCAAAAGCAAAGAAGAAACATTAGAGACAAAAGACTTCCGCCCAATTTCCCTCCTTAATTTAGATTACAAAATTTTCACTAGTATTTTAGCTAACAGACTCAAAAAAGTCCTCAATAAAAGGTACATCTCAGAAAAAAGACAAACAGGATTCCTCCTAGAAGAGATATATAAAATACTAATATCAAATTAAGATCCTTAACATGTTAGAGATATTTAAAGAAAAAAACCAGACAAACCAAGTAGCAATACATATTTAGCTAAGATGCAGGTGCTAAGGCCTTTGATCAAAATTAATTGGGACTTTATGTTAGAAGTATTATTAAAAAATTGGGAATGGGAGAGGATCAATTCCTTGTACAGCAATAAAAGCTAAGCATATATAAAGAGAGACAAGGAAGCATTGAAGTAAAATAAACATTGATGTTACTCAAAAAAAATAAAATTAAGAGAGGAGTACCAGACAGGGATGTCCAGAAATCCTCCCCACTACTGTTCCTAAGATAACAACATTAGAGATACTATTAAGAAATATTTATAAATCAGGGAATTTCACTGGAAGGGATAAAAATTAAAAGCTTACTGTCACCTAAAAAATGTTAGCATATGCCAGGTAGTGTAAGCTCTGATTAGTTGATGACCCTTTAATTAAAGCACCTAAAGTATTAAAAATAATAGAGGAATACGGAAAGCTGGCAGGCTTCAAAATTAACTTTAAGAAAACTAAAATGTTTGCAATAAACATGACAGAGAAAGAAAGAAAAAGCCTAGAAGCTACAATAAATATAACAATAGAAAAAAAAATTAGATACCTGGGTGTAATTTTAGAAGATAACAATCAAAATTTAATACACAACAATTATGACCTACAATGGGCAAAAATTAAAGAAGATTTTAAAAAAAAATGGTCAGGAATACAAACCTCCCTGTTGGGAAGAATAAGCATAGTGAAAATGAATATATTACCCAAATTCCTCTTCCTCTTCACTAATATCCCTCTCATAATATCTACAGCAAACTTTGAAAAATGGAAAAAAGAATTATCTAAGTTTTTATGGGAGGGAAAAAAACCTAGGGTAAGATACAAATGGATTATACAAAAGTAAAACTCTTTTGACGGAGGCCTAGAGTTCCGGATTTACAATTGAGCACTACCATGGCCTTGGCTATTATTACATGGCTGAAGGAATGGATCCTATTATGTAATTATAAAGTTACTACGAATTAGAAGGGCATGACATACGTGCAAAAAGGATGGCATGCCTACTTATAACCACAGAAGGAAATAAACAAGCGGGCAGACAAAATTTTTAAAAATCATTTTTTATTAGAAATAGACTTCTAAAAATATGGATAAAATACAGAAATAAATTTTGGCACTAAGATGCCTACTTGGGTCTCCGTTAGACTGGAATCTATATTTAGGAGGAGAAAGGAGTTCAGAAGGAGCAATGGTTGAGGTACCTGAAGAAATACTTTACTGGAATCAAAGAAGAACCTTATAACAATGAAAAACAAAAGATAATATAATTATAAAAGAAAGTACATGCCAATGGTATGCATATCTACAATTACAGAATAGTCTAAAAGAAGATAAAAGAAAAATTGGGGTATAGGGAAAGAAAAGAGTGCAGTTGGACATTACAGCCCCTGATGAGACAAGATATTAAAAATATTGAGTACAATCTATATAAGATCTTGCTGGAACAAAAGAGGTAGAACAGGAGGTAACGATAAAATAATATGATCAAATGGGCAACAAATCTGGCAGAAACTATAACGCTTAAGACCCAGTGGTCCAAGTTTTTATAAAGATATATACAGATTTACTCCCAAATTAGATATATGGGAAAATAATCTCAAAATGTGCTACAGAGCGTACATTATTAACACCTTCCATATTGAACAAAAAAATAAACCCAAAAACTACCTCCTATATATTTGAAATGCAAACAAAACCAGGAACATTTATCCATTCATAGGTGGACATGTAAAAAAAAATAATAAAAAAAGATGCTGGGCAGAGATACATACACAAATTAACAATTAACTAACGCAAAAGATTCAAAAAATCGATGGGGACTTACCTTCTAGGCCCGGCCCTGCTAGAAAAGAAAAGATTTACGTTTAAATGTAAATATTTATTATTTCATATGTTTTGGCAGCAAGGATAGCGATAGCTCTTGTGAAATTGGGAAATCTCTTTGAGAACTCCAGCCCTGGAGAGGATATGGAGAAATAAAACTCAAAAAATGTTTATAATGGACAAAATATCTTTTTAATCTCTAGAGGAAAACCAATTGAAGGAATATTATTCAAGCGTGGCAGCCGTGGATCAACTATTATATAAATAAAGTTTAAAATGATGTCATTCCACTTACCTCGAATGTAGATTACAGATATACCTACCTTTATTATTTTATATATGGGATAGAATATATATTAAGATATAATAAAATGCAGTTAACAAGGCATATTTTTGGAGAACTTCGTAGAGGGAAGTCAGAGGGGGGGGGGTTAGGGAGGGGAGGGTAATGAGGAGGAAGGAAGGGTAGTAGACTAGAAAGGAAGAGGCACTAATTCATTTGTATTAGATTTAGACAGCAAAACCAGGTGATGATTTACTTTTGTATTACTTGTTGAATGTATCAATTTGTGCTTACAAAATGATGAAATACTTATGGTATACTTCCTTTCTCATTTATTTTGGAAAAAGCAATAAAAAATATTAAAAAAAAAAAACAAACAAAAATCCAGTCCAGGAACACACCTTACATTTTGCAACTTTTTTTTACCTAGGCATGGTATGTGTAGGCAGTTCCTTGCAGCGTAACAGCAGCTAATTGATCCATCATTAAGCTGACATGCTTCCTGCCTGCCTTGGACTCCCCTCAGTCAATAGGTAGTGAGCATTGCTACGACATGCCTCTGAGCAGGCAGAAGTCCAAGAGCCAGATGGGATTTAGTTTCTCTGGACAGCCAGTTCTCAACAATGCCGTCAAGTAGTGTCTCCTTCTTTCCCTCTTCCCGTTGTCCTTTAAGCTAGCCCCTTCTTCTCCCCCTTCTGTGGGCATTCTGCAGGAAGATGATTAAGTAGAAACCACCATCGAAGGCTCTTCGAACTACATATGATATGGACAATTCAAGAAAGCTGGTTTCACTTTTGCCTCTGGAAACAGCAGGCTTCTCTCTGGCTGCTGTGGCTTCAAGGCAAAACTCTTTGTTCTGGAGCTCAGAAGCCGCGGCAGTGATCATAGTCTAGAGTCAAATCATCTTCCTTATGCTCTGCATACTATAGACAAAATTATCCCAGCTGTCATCTTAGGGAGAATGAGTACAATATAGGCCCTATGCTGTTCTAGTGAAAGCTCATACTTACTCTGTCTTCCAGCTCGTGAATAGTGTCACGCAGCTGGTAAGACATGGTTGGCCACATTTTCACCTCACTTTCAGCTTCAAATTGTATAAGCGTCTGGGTCAAGATTACCTTAAGAACCAACAGTTCATGCGTCTGTTACAGGTCCTTCTTACCTTCCCAGCAGTCAGAAGCCTTCTCAGCAGCCCGGTAGGATAGATGAGCTGGGAGTTTTCCACAGCCAACATTATAGACGCCTTTGGCTCTGGCATCTGCCCTCTGCTCTGCTGCTGTGCTCTGGGATTCGGTGGGTCTCGACTACAGCCCATAAATCTTCAACGTATGAGAAAGCTCTGCATTTTCACACTCCATGCTGGAAGTAGTTCCCTGCAGTCGCAGCCCGTTCAAAAGGCAAACTGCACATGGTGGATATCATCGTGTCACACTGCCTCGACACTCTCTAGCTTCAGTGGTTAGGGTCCTGGGGCCCTTAACCAAATTGTTAGCCCTAAGGTGCAAAGCCGGAAGGACTAGAGTGCCAACTCACCTTAACTAGAACAAGGAGGTATTAACTGCTTGCAGTATAAGAAAAGAAACGCACTCAGACAGTAGATTTAGTTCCAACAGAGATACTTTATCTCTTACTTGTTTCTCAAAGGAACAAAATAAATATATGCTATCCACTCTCTACTCTGGCAACAATCCCAGGCCCGAACCTGAGAAGGTGAAGGAGAGGTACTGGAGTAGATTATGCAGTCTTCTTATATAGTTTTGTCCAGCAAATCATTAGCTAAGATGATCCTAATCATCCTGGCCTGTGACCTTTTCACTTCTGCTGACTGTTACATGCCAATCACTGCAGACCCAGACAGAGAGGCTCCGACCTTTACAATTCTGCTGACTGTTACATGCCAATCACTGCAGACCCAGACAGAGAGGCTCCGACCTTTACAATTCTGCTGACTGTTACATTCCAGTCATTCTAGACCAGCATATGACCACCTTGCAATTTTCAATATCCTGACAAGTAAGCTGCTTTTGAAACTCCTTACAGGAGAGAAACGTTGGGCATGAATCCAAGCTCTTCTTCTTCTCTTCTAAATAAGAATCTAACCAAACTATGGTTTAAGGCAAGCTGTGGCTTTTCTTGATGTCTGAATGAGGCCAACTGTATGGATATTCTGTATCATCTGCTATTTAAGGGTCAATAAGTGAAGAAACAGTTTCCGACATATTGGTTTGTGCCAGTTTTGCCAGTTTTGACATACTAATGAAAGCTAGTAGCAAAACCTGACCTGGATAGCCTGGATGACCCTGACTTGGATAGCCTAGTCTAGTTCAGTTTTATCAGATTTCAGAAGCTAAGCATGGCTGGCCCTGGCCTTGAGGGCTGAGCCCTCAAGGGGAAGGCGGAATACAAATTCAGATAGATAGATAGATAGATAGATAGATAGATAGATAGATAGATAGATAGATAGATAGATAGATAGATAGATAGATAGATAGATAGATGGATGGATGGATGGATGGATGGATGGATGGATGGATGGATGGATGGATGGATGGATGGATGGATGGATGGATGGATGGATGGATGGATGGATGGATGGATGGATGGATGGATGGATGGATGGATGGATGGATGGATGGATGGATGGATGGATGGATGGATGGATGGATGGAAGGATGGAAGGATGGAAGGATGGAAGGATGGAAGGAAGACCTTCAAGGAATAGATAGATAGATGTTTGGATGGGAGATCTTCAAGGTCATGATGTGGGGGCAGACAAAGGCAAACCACCTTGCCTTGAAAACCCTACAGGGTCACCAGCTATGTCTTGACAACATTTTTCACCACATACAACTTCAAAATGCATATTAAGCACTTGATGTATCCTTCAGTGCATTGATGTTAATAGGGTTAGTCAGGTGTAATTAGGGTGGCGCTTAAAAAGAAATAGAAAATAGAAAAAATGTTTAGGTTGTCTCCCATATTTTTTAGGGTTAGGTCAATCACATTTCCATAAAAAATGATTTCAAATCTGCAGAACTGGAATCAGTAAGTAATGTACAGTTTCTATTTAGCATTCTCAGATGGAAAAGCAAGACAGTTTACAACAGAATCTCACACAAGTTCCTTATGAATAAACAAGACTTATGGAAAGATATATGTGGAAAATGCATATACATATGTACACATGAAGCTGCCTTGTCCTAAATCAGACCTTTGATCCAATAAGGTCAATACTGTCTACATAGACTGACAGTGATTTCCAGGGTCTCAAGTTCTTCACATCACCTACTACCTGATCAGAGAGCTAGCGTGGTGTAGTGGTTAAAGTGCTGGAACAGGATCTGGGAAATCCAGGGTCGAATCCCCATTGCCATGGAAACTAACTGGGTGACCTTGAGCCAATCACATACTCTCGGCCACGACCCTAGCAATTATTTGGATGGGAAACCTCCTAAGAACACCGGAGGCAGGCAATGGCAAACCACCTCTGAACATCTCTTGCCTTGAAAACCCTGCAGTGTTGCCATAAATCAATTGTGACTTAATGGCCAAAACCTCCCAAAACAACCTGAAAAAACAAGAACAAACAACTAACTCAAAAGTCCGGTCTGAGGGTCAGAATGCACAGACCCAACAAGTCAGAGGAAGCATTGCAGCAGTCATGTGTTTTGTTGTGTCCAGGCCAGTATGCTCTGTGAACCTGCTTAATGTGGGGTCTTCCAGTACATTGGGTTTCATCTTGTGAAGATTCTGTATTCCCCTGCTGCAGAAGTTGCCTTCTTTGAGCTAGCAGGCATGAGCTTCTTCATTTAACTTGAACAATGTCCCTGTGTCACTGCCTCTGTTGGCATGTGGACTCAGGCGAGCTAATTGCATAAGTCTCTGCAGCTGGAGCAGAGCTGGATACATGGCCTACTTCTGGTTCTGAATCTTGACCTACCTGCTGTTCACCCTGTAGAGCCTGCAGGGGCCCTGGATGCTCCAAGCTCAGCCCTTTTTGGTTCCCAACCTGGTCTGAGCTTGTTGGGCTCTGCTCGTCCCCT
Source organism: Sphaerodactylus townsendi (assembly GCF_021028975.2). Classification (NCBI taxonomy): domain Eukaryota; kingdom Metazoa; phylum Chordata; class Lepidosauria; order Squamata; family Sphaerodactylidae; genus Sphaerodactylus; species Sphaerodactylus townsendi. The sequence continues at coordinate 129,025,582 of NC_059428.1, read as the reverse complement.
GAAGACTCATCACTCTCCAAGGGATGACCCGCGACAGAAGGAAGGAGTAAAGAGCAAGAAATGTTCAATATTTTCTAAGGGTGCTGATACTATGAAATGTAAGGAAGGAAGGAAGGAAGGAAGGAAGGAAGGAAGGAAGGAAGGAAGGAAGGAAGGAAGGAAGGAAGGAAGGAAGGAAGGAAGGAAGGAAGGAAGGAAGGAAGGAAGGAAGGAAGGAAGGAAGGAAGGAAGGAAGGAAGGAAGGAAGGAAGGAAGGAAGGAAGGAAGGAAGGAAGTGTAGAGAGCAAGATTTTCATTATTTTCTGAAGGTGTTCATACCATGAAAATTCTTACAATCAATGGAATGGATTCCTCCTCTCGATAAACACTGTCCCAGAGTAATGTCACAGGAAAGGCAGGAGAGAGCATTCAGAATCCTTTGTGTAATGTGACACAGTAGCTGGCTGCATTAGTCTGTGGCAAGAAAGGCTCTTGGGGCATCTTAAAGATGAACAGACTGAGGGTGGCATAAATATTCGTGGGCTATAGACATCTTCATTAGAGGCTGACAAAGTGGTCTCCAGCCATGAAAGTTTATGCCATAATAAATCTGTTAGTCTTTAAGGTGTCTGTAGATTCTTTGCTGTTTATTGCATAAGTCAAGGATCAATCCTCTGAATAACTATGGGAAAAAATGGAAGAGACAACCTGCTGAATATCCTTCTATTCAGACTGGAGCATGTGTGCGTGTGGGGGAATAGTGTGGCATTATTTGCTATTTGTATAGCTGGCTGGACCTCAGTTCATCCTATTTGGGAAATTTTATCAAGTGTTCTGGCTTCTGAAATGGACTGGACATTTTTCCCTTGCCTTGAAACAAATCCCTGCAACTGAGAGTCTAGAAATGAGGAAATAGGAGGAAAAACCCAACAATTTTTTGTCCCTCACAATGGAAACACAGTATACTAGCATATAGATTAAACTCTGTGTGAAAAGTTATATAAATTGCAGCAGATTTATGCTGACCCCAGCATGCAACTTTCAAGGCAAGTGAGAAGCAGAAGTGGGTTGCCATTGCTTTCCTCTGCAGAGTCTTCCTTAGTGGTCTCCCTTCCAAGTACTGACCCAGCTTACTTTCTGAGATCTGACAACATCAGGCTGTACTGTGATCCCTTCCCTCCCTGTAGATTAAACTGGGCTGCAATAATAGCTAAAGTGTATAATTATTATCTACTTGTGGATAGCAGCTATTGTAGCCTGATTTCATAACAGTTTGGAAGCTGAGAAAGGCCGACTACAGTCAGTATTTGGATGGAGACCAGCTAGGAAGACATATATATCGAAGTCAGAAATATTTGGCACATGAGAGACTGTTTGAAGTAAAACTTGAAATGGCTTTATTTGTTCCCTCTGAGGAGAGTGTAAAGGTCAGGTTAATGAAGTGTCATAACATGAATGTGAGTAGAACATGAATGAGGAACATTCATATATATACAAGTGATATTTTGTAATGAAAATGTATCTAAAGTAGTTCACATACAAGTGTTGATACTTTTATTATTTACTGAGATTGATTCCTCTTGGCAGTCACTGCTTTGTTTCATAAACATAAGCTTCTTCAAACAGTAGTTCTTAAACTGGAGGAGTGAAAAACACACACAATTTCCCAGTTTTCTTCTTTAAACTGACCTGGGATCACTCTTTTCACCAGAGCTGTTTCACATTAAATGTTTAGGGGCTACTCTTTCAGCCCTAGAACTATTTCCCTTTATAACTGGTTATGGATCCTGATTGATCCTAAACCAAACAGCTCTCCTTCAACTGTCAGTTCCCAACTGTTCCTTTTGTAACTGCCATCTTTAGAATTCCATTCAAACTCCCTGTCAATCAAGGGCTTCTGTGACAGGGACAACTCCTCAGAATACAGCTGCCCATCACACCACCTCATATTTTGTATTGAAAACCCTATGAAGTGGAACTTTATAGGGTCACCATGAGTCAGCAATGAATCAACAGCACACTTTACCTACTTAAGGGCAATCTCTGCTGGCTGCCAGCATTTTGTAAACCCCATCCCAACTCAGTATCATTACATTGTTGGAGTACCCCTCCCGCAAGTGTAGTTAACTGTGGGGAAATACTGGAAACCCACATTAAGAAGGAAATATCCCAAGCCCCTGCATTCTGTGCAATAACCTATGATTCAGGAACACCCAACACAAGAATCCAAGGACATACAATTATTGGTGCATGGTAAACATTATGTTTTTGAGAGATATTTGATACTTGGTTGAGCTATCTTTTTTGTTGTTGTTAAATTATGTTGAATTGTGCCCTAAGAAATATTGCACTCCTATTCTTTATATTATTACTGCTGTGAGAATAGAATTTGCAAAGGTCTGGAAGAAAAAAGAAAACTGCGATGGTAGAGACTTCATGGAGAAGGTTGGATTGTCAGAACTGTTGAAAAATAGAGATATATCTTCTTGAGAGTATTATCAAGAGTATGGAATTATTGTTATAAAGATAGTTACAACACAAAGGAGACAAATGTTGTAAGCAGCCGAGTACTTTCCTGTTCATTTGGGGAGGGTTGAGTGGAGGCAAAAGCCCATTTCTCCACGGACCTGGTAAGTACAAAGAAATAGGCTTTGGAGCACTAAATTCTCTGTTTATTACAGTATTCTGAGTTTGTTCTGTGTTTGTCTTGGGCTTGTGTAAGTTTGTGGTATGTTCACAACCCTGACTATATTCCCAAATATACATCAATGCTGTGACTTACCACCTGAATCTGACATGGTAACAGCCTAACATTTTTATTTTATACTTTCTTTAGCTTTTCTATCTTATGCCTTTCATGTTGCAAAGTCAAGATGTATATCCTTGCGGAGGGAAAAATAGCCATAGGTACAAAAAGGAGCACATTCCATCCATCATGGCGTAGAAAAAGCCTTCTGGACTCCTACATCAACAAACATGCCAAAGGGGAGGGGTAGCAACAGCCAATACTTTATCACCCATTTCTCTAGTACACCACAAGTCAAGTGGCAAATGACCACCCTTGATTATGCCTTTAGAACACCCCAAATCCATTCCACAATGGAATTTGTTTTCCAGAAAGCTGCATGAGGCAGTTGACAAGATTGTTCTAAGGCCAAGTTTTATTGCCAGTGGACTTTTCACCTAACAATGGCATCTCAAAGCTTTTTGGTCAGCCCTTGTAAAAGCAAAGAGCAAGTCCCACAGGACAAAATTAAGTCACTAAAGATTTTTTTTCCCCAAAGCAAAATTAAGGTGTTTTCCCCCAAAATCAAAAAATCTAACTATTCAAAAGAATATCAAAAATATCTAAATGTGTGGGAGGAATAACAGAGCAGCGTAATTAAACATTGCAAGACAAGGTATTGGTCTCTTGCAGACATTTTGCTGGATTCAAATTGACTGGTGAAACTTTATTTATTTATTTTTTACTCTGGTATTTGCTAGTATTTCAGGCAATTCATCACATAGTCCCACTGGATAGTGTCTCAGTTCACCCCTGCTCCTTGCAAGAGCAACTGGTAATTTCCAGGACTTGAAGATAGCAAGAAGGATGAAGAGGCACAATTTATTCTCTGTGGTGAGAGGTTATAATGATGAGTTTCAAACTAGACTTCGAAGCTCCACGCCTTACATGAGATGTTGTTACCTTTCATTAATGGTGTGTGTGTGAAATGCTTCAGGGATAAACAAAATTTAAATCCTTAGACATAACTGCCTAAGGATGGAAGGCATGGTAACAATTTACTGTCAGCCAATCACCACATGTTCCATCAGGGTCCGGCATTCCAATCCTTCACTGACCTTCACCCCACAAAGAAGAAGCAGGGCCTGTCAGGGCAGCAGCAGCAAAATGCCCTCCTGCCTGACCTGGCCCATCCAGTTTCCCAACCCCCACCCACCCCTAAAGAATAAGAAGGGCCTGGCAGGAAGCAGAGAGGGAGGCAGAGAGGGTCCGATCCTCCATGGGGGACTCATCTTGCTGAGTCCAACATGGAAAATCATTGCTCTTTCCATGCTTCCTAAGTCCTGCACAACTTGGGACTTAGGGAGCGGGGCAGAGAGGGCCCAATCCTTCCAAGCAGGACTTGGGAAACACAGAATGGGCAACATCCAAGGAGATCTGCGCCCACCATCTTCTGGAGCCCATTGCATTTTCCCCCACAATGGGCTTTACTGCTAGTTATTTCCATAATATGTGAAGCTTGCTTATATCTGTTATCATCTGATCTTACAACAAATTCAAATCAAAATTTTCAACATGATTTAGAATCTGAGTTTCAACAGTTTGTTTTTATTATTGACTAGCAGGGCACCCGTGCTTCGCTACGCATACTTCATCACAGGCTCTCTATGAATTTGGGGGTGACATTCAACATACTTCTTTACAGCCTGTTTGTGAACTTTGGGGTGACATGCAGCATATTTCCTCGCAGCCTGTCTGTGGATTGATGGGTTTTGCATATTTTGCAGCAGCTTCCTGTAGTTGTCTTTTTATAATGCAATGTGTTATTGCTCTCTTTCACCTGGTGGGCTCCAAAAGATGTCATGTGGAAGCAGCTGTTGTAATTTCAGGATGCAGAAAGGAAGTGTTCTGCCATTGGATGCTGATGAGTGAGAAGGCCCTACTGCCCCCCACCGAAACCGAAATTAAGGCTGCCGGTTCCCATCTTTTTATTTCCATCTTTTATTACGGTTGGGCCTGATTTACTGATTCCATCGTGGGCCCTGCCTATTCCCTCCCTTTCTTTTGGCCTTAGATCGGGCGCCGTTTTAAACAACTCCTGTTTTATAAAAACTTTGGTTGTTTTAATTTCTAGCTTTCTGCTGTTTGAAATTGCTGCATAGGTTTTAAAGGGTTAATGTTTTTAATGTTTTTATGTTGTTGATTTGATGTTCGGTAGAACAGCCATACTGTGAGCCGCCTTGAGCCCTTCGGGGATGAGGCGGCCTATAAGTTCAATAAATAAATAAAAATAAATAAGGCTGTGAAGAGGTTCAGGGTAGGGTTGAAGGGTAAGGAGTTGGACTGTACCACCACTGCAGCACATTCCTGGGGACTCATCCCACCACTTCAGACCACGACACCAAGCACAGGGTGATCGGAGGCCGAGAGCAATAAACTTGTCTCCACAGTAATAAATCTGATGTCCATATGCAAAACGTTTAGTAGTCCAAGGTGATAGTGTGGTTTGTAATCTGTTTTGATAGTATTTGGCTGTAGCAGTGTTGTTAATGTGAGGGTGGGTGGAGGAGTACTTTTTCACAGCCTGTCTGTTAACTTCGGGGTGACATTCAGCATACTTTTTTGCAGCCTATTTGTGAACTTTGGGGTGACATGCAGCATATTTCCTCACAGCCTGTCTGTGGACTGATGGGTTTGTTTTCAAATAGGTTCACGTGCGTTGTGGAGGGCAGTGGTAGAGTGCAGTTGGTGAAGGACATGAAGCTGGTAGTGTTAAACTGTCACCCTTAGAATGTTCATGCAGCATGTTTGTGGACTGAGCGGTTGGTTTGCCCTTAGAATGTTTGTGTGGATGGCCAGAGAAGAGCAGTTAAAACAGTAAATAGGTAATAAATCGAGTGAAAGTGAATATTTTGGGAAATCCTTTCTTAGTGAGCAACCCTGGAGTACGTAAGGAACAGGTGTGCCAAATTTCATATGTGTGGCTTCGGTGGTTTTTGAGTTCTGTTGATGAGTCAGTCAGTGAGTGAGTGAGTGGTATTTCACATTTGTAGATATAGATTTTCTCTAGTTATCTGAGTGCTTGGTTCATATAATCCAAAAAAGTCTTTCATCTTCTTCTTTGCTCTATAGAGGGGCTGTTATATACCAAAGATGTCATCTTTGCCTTTGGCAATGAATAATATTTGCACTTCCTTCTCGATTACGTTTACAAGTTTTGGGGATTAATGTCTTTTTAGTTTCTTAATAAGAGCCCGTGAATGGCTATGTAGCGATGGCTGCAAGCTTAGGCAGCTTTGAAAGAGGATTTGACCTGTCTGGTGTGTCAGTGGACAGGTTTGTCAGTAGCTACTAAGCATGGTTGACTAAAGGGAATCTCCTCATTCAGAGGCAGCAAACCTCTGAACATCAGTTCCAGGAAGCAACATCTGGGAAAGGCCTTGGCCTCTATGTCCTGTAGTTGGACCTCTAGAAAAACTAATAGGCCACATTGTGAGACAGGATGCTGGACTAGACGGAGCTCTAGTCTGATCCAGCAGAGCTCTTCTTGTGCCTTTACAGTCTTACCCACTGGCCTAGAGTCAACTGCAACGTTTTGAAGTGTTCACTAAAGAAAATGCATCTTCCCCATCTGCATGTTGTCACTGAGACCAACTGAGTTATCAGTGAATAACAAGGCATTTCTCATTCATTCCTCTCTTGAATAGATTTCTATAGCAATAGCAAATGGGGAAAGCAAACTACAAATGAAATTGTCATCTGGAGATGACTTCTAGACAGCTCCATTTGATTACACAACAGCCAGCCAGTTTGGTATGGTGGTCAGAATGTAGGATGGGGGTCTGGGAGATCGAGGTTCAAATCTGTGTTCTGTCATGATAGTCACTGTACGACTTTTGGGCCAGTAACTCTCTCTGTCATCCTTGTCTACGGCCATTTCCCCACTCCCCGTTTGATGCGGGCTACTCACAGCAAGTAACCCGCAGTCCAGCAGCACTCCCCACGGTGGCAGCGGCGGCAGCGCAGCCACCCCAATTCTGGAGCTCTTCAACCCCATTAGTGCACGTCATTCCCACTCCTGTTTGCAAGAGCGTCTTTAGGAAAAACCCTCGTAGAGCGCGGGCTGCTGCTCCTAGTGATGTGGACGCTACCGTCCAATCAGGCCATTGTGGGGCTCCAGCCAATCAGAAAAGAGACCCACATTTCTGATGCCGTGGAAGACAGAGAAGCTTTCGGAAGGCACAAGCTGCAGTGGGGTGCACGAACTCGTGCTGAAAAGCAGCTGCTCAAGCTAGACCGGTTTGCCTTAGCTTTTTTTTTTTGAAGAGGGGAAACGGCCAATCTTATGGGGTTGTTGTGAGGATAAAATAGGTAAGGGAGACACGTATCAGAGCTGAATTGATATTCTGATCCATTCTGGAAATGCTGGGCTGCATACATGGCTATATTTTCAGTGAAGAGGACATCACATTAAGTTCTTTTTTTAAAAAAAAATGTTTGCCCCATTAATTAAGGAGTTAATTAATTACAAAAGGGGCTTGAAAGTGAGAAAAATGTCTTGCCTGCATCAGCCTTTCATCTTAGCATGAATGAACCTGTAACTAATAACATATTATCTTGAGCACATAGAGATAGTTGAAGTTGACAAATTAACGGCAAGTGTGCAGAGATCTAAGAGCGACCCAAGACTCAAAGGCAAGATTGAGAAACAGACATGGCATGTGGAGTCTGTGACCCTGTGAATGAGTGGCAATTGAATCAGGACAACAACCTTGCATATCTTTAGCCGTGTGTTGAATGAATTTAGGAACTCACTACGAATTCAGTTCACTCACACAAGTTACATTTTTGCCTGTCCAACAGTTTAATGGCTTCAGTTTCACAGACCTGAGGTATGTGAAGTCTGATCCTCTGGATGTCTACTTCAAAGTAAATTTTATCACACGGAATTGGATGTACAGTTGCAAACAGCCAGTGTTGTGCAGTGGTTAAGGGGTTGGACTAGGATCTGGGAAATGTAGGGTTGAATTCAATCCCCACTCTGCTCTGGAAACTTGCTGGGTGACTGGTTCTGGTGGGTTTCCCGGGCTGTGTGGCCATGGTCTGGTGGATCTTGTTCCTAATGTTTCACCTGCATCTGTGGCTTTCATCTTCAGAGGTGTATCACAGAGTATATCACCACAACCAATTGAATCTGGCCTTGAAAGCCTTTGACAATACATTGCTGGGTGAACTTGACCAGTCACCTATTCTCAGCTTTGACCTGGGCAAGTATTTGGATGGGAGACTTCCAAGGCATACCAGGGATGTGATGTGGAGGCTGGGAATGACAAACTGCCTGTGAACGTCTCTTGCCTTGAAAACCCTATGGAATTGCCATAAGTCAGCTGAGACTTGACACCACCCCCACAAATAATGATGTACAGTGTGTGTATCTTTCTTCTCCGATGCCATCCAGAATGCATTCAGTTGCACCCTTAAATCCTTTGTTATTGTTCTCATACTGATTCATCTATGTAATTTTCCCAATGTTATAACTTCTCTCTTTTTTAAACCCCTGTATTGGTTGTCATTTGACCTGGGTCCAGCCATTTGTGAAAGATTGGTCACAAATAAGGGAGGGTTGGCCAAGTGCTGTGGATTTTTCCTTAGAAAGGAACCAAAACATAGACTTTGTGTCAGTATTTCTAAAGCTGCCAATTTATTGCCTTTGCTTTTCGATATGTACATATTTGAAAAGTAAACAATATTTATTTTAAATGAATCTAATGTACTAACTTTGGTGAGACAAAGAGCAACACTGTTTCGTCAGTCTTCAAAAATAATGGACAAAACCTGCCAATAAATAAATAAATAAACCACTTGATTAACTGAATAGCATCCCATGCAGTTTTGTGGGTAGTTGAAACAGATGATGACTCCACAGTCCGAATCCCCAAATGAGAAGGAAGGAATTGGCTAATTCATGGGATACTTAGCTTTTTTTGAGTTTGCAGGCACATTTGGAATTTAAACACCTCACAGTGGGCACAGCAACAAAATGGCTGCTGCAGAAGTTGGACCCAGCCACAAAATGTTTTCCACAGCAACAGCAGCAGAGAAAGAGGAAGAAGAAGAGGAATAGGAGTTTGGATTTATACCCCACCTTTCTCTCCTGCAAGGAGACTCCAGGTGGCTTACAAGCTCCTTTCCATTCCTCTCCTCACAACAGACACCTTGTGAGGTAGGTGGGGCTGAGATAGTTCTGAAAAACTGTGACTAGCCCAAGGGCAAGCGGGCAGGCGGGCGGACAGACGGACGGACGGACAGACAGACGGACAGACAGACAGACAGATAGACAGATAGATAGGCTTACAATCACCTTCCCTTTCCCTCTGCACAATAGGCACCTTGTGAGGTTGGTGGGCTGTGAGAGTTCTGGGAGAATTGTGACTGTCCCAAGGTTACCCAGAAGTCTTCGGTCGATTCCCCACTGGCAGGTTTGACCTAGGTTCAACCTAGGTTTGACTTAGGTATTCCTCACAGCCGCTGAGTTCGACATGGTTCCATCCCAGCTTCACCCCCTCAAACTGTCAAATTCCGACTCCATCAGGGAGGTACAACTTTTTCAGCGAACCTAGGTCGAACTCAGGTCGAAGCCAGTAAAGTGGGGAATAATCGAGGAACTGTTCCCTCCAGTCAGCCAATCACAGTTCAGTGTTTTGGGCATGCTCAGAACGAAAGACTCGCGGCAGGGAAAAGCGCGCCCTTTAAAAAAAATTCCTTCTTGTATATGAAGTGATGGCCATGCTACATATAAACAGCACATACGCTTCTTACATCGCCTGCTTCTTTAGCCGCTACATAGAGCACTCGATTTGTGGCTATGTTGCCGTTATGTAAAAAAAACCAGACATTCACGTTCCCATGGTAACACGACAGCCAATCGGGAACAAAGAGCAGAAGAGGTGCTGAGGTGATCCTGCCCTCTAAGCTCAGCTCTGGTGGGACAAACTTGGCTGCTGTGGGGAGTAACAATGGAGTCGACCTAGGTCAGTTCCTTTTCAGGGATCCAGGTCGAATCTAGTCAACTCTGCAGTGGGGAATCATCCTTCATGAGGAGGAGTAAGGAATCAAACCTGGCTCATCAGATTGATGCCTGCTGCCCTTAACCACAATGCCATGCTTGGCAGGCACCAGAAAACCTGTCAGCTGGCATCTTGGCACTCACAGGCACAACACTGGGGACTGCTGGGCAAGTAACTATGATGGTTGTTGTTTTTGTTTTTGCATTTTTGTGCACAGTAAAGGTGTCAGAAACACTGTTTTGCTTTGACAACACGGAGGGATAGACATTTTGGTCTGAATTAATTCCAGTACCTTAAGGATCTGTGCATGACAAATATGGTTTTGAAACAGATTATGTTCCTTTAAGCAGCACATTCACAAGCTGCATTTCCATTTATAGCCAACAAGCAGTCCTTAATCCAATTTAAACAGATGAAAAAAAACCTAAAACTAAAACTGAAAACAAGACCAACATCCCATTCATCTCATTTCCCTCCTGCAACAGGCACTTCGGTGTGTCTAGAGCTGTTAATTTTCCACCCACCAAAGTACAATGCCTCAAGAGTAAACAATGTGTAACTTTCTACTTCAGTAGCACAATTCCATAAATCATAGATGAAGATCAGAATCCCCCGAACATTTGTCTGAAAGAAGCACTCTTCTAGAAAGGCAATCAAGGAATTACGAAATAATATTTCCCCCCAACATCATGGAATGAACATATTTTAAGTAAATATTCAGCAGTATTTGGGACATAAATTATTACCAGCTGACCCTTTTCTTATAATTATCCCCGTGGAAATATTCTCTACATCGCATGCAGCAACAAAATCTCAAAATTTCTTAAGTTTTTCTTAAGTCATAATTCAGACTCTTGGTTTTCATATATCTTGCTGAAGCACTTTGGGTGTTTATATCTAAGTACCATAGGGTATTCCTTTATCATTGTGCAATAAATCATGTTTTCCAAATTTTGTTGTTTACCGCTTGAAAACCCTGTGCTTTTGCTGTTCTCTCTTTTGTTTGGGAAAATATTACTTCTGTTACTCATTATTCAAAGGCAAGAAGGAGACTGAGTGGGCAAAGAGATACTTACAGGTGAAAATACAGCTTATGATAAAGGTCATACAATAAAAGCACCTGAAATATTGCCAAACTTCTAGGATAGCATTAATTCTAAAGGAAATTAGGACAAGAAATATGCTCCTTCCTCCTTGTAATGCAACTTGCATTGTCCTTAGAGATATACCCCAATAAATCCAGGGTGAGTTTTAAAAACATAGATACATATTACTCTCTGCTATCGAAACCACCTTCCTTAATCCATTCCTGATTTAAGGATGGTCAAACAACTGCTGGCAACATCTTGATTTCATTGGTCACCCCAAATGCACTGTTGCAACTCCCTTGTGAGTTCTGGATTACCATATGTGGGGCAAGTTAATTTTTTTCCCTCTCCCTAGGAAACGATAGAATGAGAGTTCATGAAATGGCAGCCCCATCTGAGGCACTTAGCTGCAGCCCCCTAAGAGGCTCCCTGGTGGTGTGAGGAGACTTAAAATGCATAAAAGCTACCCCACCTCCAGGAAGCCCCTACTGGACTGAAAAGGCCTATGCCACCTCTTTGGTGGTGCAAGGCAGCTGTTTGGAGTGCTGGCACAATAAGGCAGTGTGGGGGCACAACCGGTGGATTTGCCCCTCCACCGGGAAAGTGCCCTGGGGAGAGAAATCTGCTGGTGCAGCAGTGCACCCCTTCCACTGGCAGATTCTGCCCCCCCTCAATGGAGCCATTAATTTGTTATTAGTTTAGAGTCAGAAGTGGCTGAGGGAAGAAGCAGTAAGCTTGGAGCCAATGTATGCTGGGACAGCTGGCTGCCTCTGACTAGAAGAGAGTCAACTTGAAACATGCTACGGTTCAAAAATTCAATTGCAGAGGAACTTTGAAATTGTCTACCTGAGTCACTCCAATGTTGTGCTTAAGCAATAATGGAAAATAGCTCCTTGTTTGTGGAACCCTCTAAGCAGGAAGTGTATGGTCTCAGGGAAAGAAGTTAACACACACACCAACCACAATCTTAGTCTGTAATGCTAAGCATATGAATAAATGGTGACAGAATGTGACTGATTACCATCCCAAATAAAGCTACCTCCTGTCCCATCTCTAATAGCTCTGTGAAGTGTTTGAGTGATGGGTGATTGTTTAAGGGGAGTGGGCGAACCTGTCTGGGGGTGTTTCTGGGAGGGGGCAGACCTTGTGTGTCCAGGCTCTCTATAGATTTTTAAAGTGGCAAAATGGGTGGCAAACCAGGACTATCTGATCTACTTGTAATCCTGAGTCTGTGTGATAAAGGTTGTAAAAGGTGATAAAGTCTCTGAGGCCCTTTCCTGTTTTCACATTGACATGCATCCATGCAGACAAAACTGGATTTTTTTCCCGCCCCTACACATGAAGCCTGCTAGGTGACCTTGGGCTAGTTACAGTTCTCTCAGAACTCTCCCAGACCCACCTATTTATTTTATTGTATTAATTTATTTGTGAGACTTACTATACTGCCCACCCTCAAAGGGCTCTAGGTGGTGTACAACAGATAAAATACCATTAAAACATACAATTACAATATAATTTAATGACAGTTGAGAAAGGAATTAGTTGGAAGACATTGGCCTGAGAGGAGACAGAATCAGGTCATGTGCCTAGTCATCTGTGCCATCTGTGCATAAAGGAAATGAATTCAACATCTTATTTGAACATGTCTGCAGATACATTCAGCCTACCTTGGATCAAGAGCATCGAGTAAGATTTATCTGCTATTTTTTTACTGGAAACCTGACCTCTATGTTTGCAAATCTAAGCCTACTTACATGGAGAGAATGAAAGGAGAAAAACAGGGAGTGGTCAGTTGGGAACGGACAGCTGAAGCCTTGGAGATCGCGCAGACAGGAGGGACTGAGCTCTATGTGCAATGTTCGAATAGAAGGGCACTGCTGCCATTTGAGGGCATATATAACATTGGCAAATGAACACGTGAATGAGTGGATATGAGGACAGATCTTGGTTTGTTGCAGGCCCCGGTTGGAAACTGTCTTTGGACAAGAAAAGGTTTGCCTCCCATTGACTGTGAGAAGAGTGTCATTTTCCAGCATGGGTCAGTGGTTGTTAAGGATATGTTCAGCCAGTTTGAGGTGAGAGCCAAATTTTAATGTTCTAAGCTTGTTGTAACCCATCCAGAGTCCTTTGGGGATTGGGCGGGATATAAACAAACAAAACAAATAAATAAACAAATTAAAGCCAGAAATGATTTAATGCAACAAAAACAGATAACAAGTAACCCAACAGCAGATGGCTAGAGCTCTTACCCCCACCCCGGGAGGGGACTGGGCACAACAATAGTGGCAACCAGATGTGATGGTATACAAGGGATGGTGGGGCGGTGGCACATAAGCGACCAGCCTCCCCCAAAATCCTGGTGGAACAACTCCGTTTAACAGGCCCTGCGGAACTGTGCAAGGCACCGCAGGGCCCTGGTGGCTGAAGGAAGAGTGATCCACCAGGCAGGGGCCAAGATGGTAAAGGCCCTGGCCCGGGTGAAGACCAGTTGTATCTTTGAGGGGCTGGGGACAACCAGTAAGTTTGCCTCCACAGATGGCAGAGGCCGAGTAGGGACTTAGGGGGAGAAATGGTCCCTGAGGTATGAGGGCCCAGGCCGCGTAGGGCCTTGAAGGTCAAAACCCACACCTTGAAGGTGATCCAGTGTTCCACTGGGAGCCAGTGCAACTGGTGCAGCACAGAAGAAATATGATCCCCGATAGAGATACTTGTGAGAAGCAGTGCCACCGCATGCTGGATGAGTTTCAATTTCCAGATCAGCCGTAAGGAAAGACCCGCATAAAGCAAGTTACAATAGTCTAACCTCGAGGTGACTGTAGCATGGATCACTGTGGCCAGGTCAGTTCGGGAGAGGTAAGGGGCCAGCCACCGAGCCTGATGAAGATGGAAAAAAGCCACCTGGACTGTACAAGTCACCTGGGTCTCCATTGAGAGAGACGAATCCAGGTGAACCCCCAGGCTCCGGACCAAGGAGGTCGGTGTTAAAGTAACCCCCTCAAACAGATTTGTTGTTGAGGAGGAAGGGAAGGAGTTTGTAAGCCCCTTTGAGACTCTTTACAGGAGAGAAAAGCTGGGTATAAATCCAAACTCTTCTTCTTCTAGTGGGAAGGAAGATCCAAATAAAAGATTGTACTCCCATGTTATTATTGAAAGCATGTATATGCTATCAAGTCACAGCTGACTTATGGCGACCTCATAGGGTTTTCAACACAAAAGACATTCAGAGATGGTTTGCCATTGCCTGCCTCAATGTTATCATTATAGAATTATGACTGCATAGACCAGCAATATGGGATTGAGCTGTAGTCCTTCTCCCAATTTGCCAAGCTCAGTCTGAATCTTTTCTCACCACCTTGCTCCATCCTCCTGTGTAATATACTGTAATAAATGGAGTGTGGCTTTAAGCATGTTCTGAATGCTTTGCCATCATCCATATATATATAAAATGCTAACAGTGACTTTGTTAGTCATGCCTGAACGCCGAAACGGCTGGATGGATTGCCCCCAAATTTTCACATGATGTTCCTCCCTGCTCTGCTAGCTGTGTTTAACTGTCACCCTTAGAATGTTCGTGCAGCATGTCTGTGGCCTGAGAGCTTGATATAAGGGCTTAGAATGTTCGTGCAGATGGGCAGAGATGAGCAGTGAAAACAGTAAATAGGTAATACTGTTAGGTAATATGAGTGGAAGTGAAACACATACACACTTTGCTGTGTGAGACGTCAGGTGGGGTCCCCCCCCCCTCACATGCAGGTAACTTTCACTCTCTGTGCCTCACCCACTGGGATAGCCTCCTTGCCCCAGTTCTGCCTTACCCAAGCCAGGACTGTGTGTGTCAACCAGCCTCATGGACAGCGGGATTCGCACTCTGGACATTGTGTAATGGAAAGGGTTACCTTATACTAAAAAAAACAAGACATCACCATATAACAATGTGAATTGAAAAGGGAAAGAGAGATTCCATTTGACCACCCCAAAAGGCTATGCTGGGGATCATTGAACCTGCATGGACATTTGTGTGGGTTGCGGATTGTGATGAGAAAGACAATTGCCACAGAAACGCGTGGCCGGGCCCCGCTAGCATTTAACTAAATACTGCTACCACCTTCAGACATGCTGGCTTTTGGCCTAGCGAGCATCCGTTCATTCAGTGCATCTGAGCTATAAGACTTCAATGAGTAGAATAATAAGGCTTCATATTCATATTTTCCTCCCCCTCCTCTTTTTTTTTCACAGCATCCATTGAGACTGGGGATACTGGGGATTTTTTAAAAGAGCCACCGGTACATACTTCCTTGATCTCACATTTTCCTGTTGCTTGACAAAGTAAATCCAAGGCTTTGGTAAGTATCCCTGGTGTCTTCAAAGGAAGAACATCCTTTTTAGGCTCTTAGGAGCAATTCATGGATTTTTCAGAGAAGTGCACTCAAAAATCTGGTAAGATTCTCTTGTATGATGATGATCATCTTTATCTCTGGAGTTCTGTCTCTTGTAGTTTTCAGATTTTGATGAAAAAGCCATCAGTCAAAATTCTAAGCGGTAGAGACAGAATCAGTCCCAAACGAATGGAGCTGGAGTATCCTTAACTTGAACATTTATTGCATATAGCTTGTGCTTCAAGAATTGGAGTGCTATTGGTATAATAGATTTCTGTGGAAACATCATGCACCTGATTTATTCTGCTGTCACTCGTTGGTAGATTCCACACATCATTTGTATAATGGGTTGCAGTCATTATAAAGGAATCCATTTTCCTTTTTCCTGTTCACATGTGTGATCTTCAACCATTCAGCCTATGGAAACAATCTGGGTTGCTTTTGCGCCTTCGCACAGAGATGCTTCTCTCTTAAAAAAAAAAAAATCCTGCAACACATGCGTAGCTGTGCAGACATACAGAAATGAACCTCTGCAGCCATGCCGATCATTCCACAATATGATCAGATGCACTTGTGTAGCTATGCATGTGCTACTAGCAAAATAAAAAAAAAAGAAACAGGGGGCGCCAGTCAGCCAGCCAGCCAGCCAGCCAGCCAGCCAGCCACAGCAGGGCAATAATGACCATATTGTTGTGGAAGGCAGATTCTCTCTGACTGTGGACGGTGTGGAGGAAGGTAGGGAAATAAACCACCTCCAGCCTGACCGTTCATGCAGGAGTGGTTCCAACCCAGGATTTTGCAAAAGGATCACCAGCTTAGCAATGTTTGAAAATCCAGGTTGAGGGAAAGAAAAGGACCATCCTGCAGTGGCTGGGCAATAGTGAATGTATTGCTTTAGACTGGTCATACTTGTTGCCTCGGGGATAAAACATGCCTGGGGGACTTTATACACTCTCAGGCACTCAGAGAATTTGCCCACAATGTGTTGGATGATCTGCCCAGAATGGCGGATGGGTGAATTCTCCCTGACAGTAGATAGCACCTAAAGCTGTGGTGGCGAACCTTTGGCACTCCAGATGTTTTGGACTACAATTCCCATCAGCCCCTGCCAGCATGGCCAATTGACCTAAAGTGACCTAAAGTGAACAGGTGGAAGGGAGGGAAATAAAGTGTCTCCTTCCTATTGGGTTTGCAATGGAGCTCCTCCAACCCGGGATTGTGCAAAAGGATCTCTGGTTTAGTGGTTTTCAACAATCCTGGGTTGAGGGGAATAAAACGGACCAAAGTTGTTTTGGGAACAGGACCTTTGCAAACACCCCCCCCCCCCCCCCGCCCCGCAGTGGTTTATATAACGTCCTACACCAGTTATATTTGGCCTGTGCAAAATGCACCATTCCCAGCAGACTTGCTTGAAATTTGATATCACTTGAGTTATAAAGAGGTGTGATAGGGATCTTCTGGAGAACATGATGAGTTCTACCAATTTAGGCCACCATGGGGGCACCACCTACTTAGGCCTGCTGGACAGAATTAAACATGACATTATATCAAATAGATATGTTACATAATCAACGGGATATTGGTTGTCTTCAAAAATCAAAAAAAAAAGATCAGGTTGCTAAGCATGAAAAGCCCTTTTGAATAAGACCTCCTTGGAAAGAAGCTACTATCACAAAAAGTGGACTCTTGTTTCTTGGCTGAGGATTAAAGGACATGGAAGCCACATTATGTTTAATGGGAGAAATGGCCATGAATCAAACAGATAATCCACCCTTCAAATAAGGAGAGATGATAGTTAGATTTTATTAATCTTCCTATACTGGTGAGAGATAAATTTCAAGCCTTCAGGAGAAGAATCAATTTCATTTCAAAGTAAGAGGTGCAGAAGAAAAATTACTCTAATTGGCTGGTTGATCTGTGAAGGAACCTGTAGGCCACGTGCTAATTAGCTCCCATGGAGAGACTGACATTTGTCAGCTCTGCCGCGGGAAGACAAGACCGCAGATAGGATTTTGATTTAAAAGGCCATGCCTTTTATGAGTGATCAACTACCTGTGATACCCAGCTCTAAATTGCCTACTGT
This sequence comes from Sphaerodactylus townsendi, assembly GCF_021028975.2. Taxonomy (NCBI): domain Eukaryota; kingdom Metazoa; phylum Chordata; class Lepidosauria; order Squamata; family Sphaerodactylidae; genus Sphaerodactylus; species Sphaerodactylus townsendi. The sequence goes on along the minus strand of NC_059428.1, from coordinate 129,008,264 downwards.
CAATGCTCAGGTGGTTCAGGGAAGAGTTTCTGGGGGATGTTGCCACTGGAAATAATTTCTCTTAACTCACTACAGAGTTGCGCTTTCTAAGCAGTGTTCCAGCTGAGGAACCCCTGCGGATACTCAGAAGTTCAGTGAGGATTGCTCAACAAAAAGGCTTTGCAAGAGGATTTTTTTTTCACCCCTTCCAAACTTCTCCTGGATATACAACCGCACAGGGGATACTGGATACATTCCGAAACACATTATCAGATTATGAAAAAAAACAATGACTGGAGCTGAATGATTTGGCCACTGTGACAAAGGGCAGGACTGGTTCTCCTGCCAAACCACACACTCACAAAAAAGGGGGCTTGCATGGGACCATGAGGAAGGTGCCACCATATTGGAAGGGTTTGGCTCACTCCTAGCCATCACTGGTAAAAGAGGCAATGAACCATCTCTAACGAACAACTGAGCAATCCCCAAGGAACATGATACCACCAACCAAGTCTTGAGCTGACAGTACAGGAACTGGGTGTACCTTTCCTGGGTAGGGCTGCCATTACCAATTCCAAGTTGGATAATTCCTAGAGATTTGGAAAGTGGAGCTTGTAGAGAGCAGGGTTTGGGGAGGGATCTCAATAGGATATAATGTCATAGAGCCGTGGTGGCGAACCTTTGGCACTCCAGATGTTATGGACTATAATTCCCATCAGCCCCTGCCAATTGGCCATGTTGGCAGGGGCTGATGGGAATTGTAGTCCATAACATCTGGAGTGCCAAAGGTTCGCCACCACTGTCATAGAGTCTATCCTCCAAAGGAGTAATTTGCTCCAGTGGAACTAATCAGGAGATCTTCATGCCCCACTGGGAGGCTTGCAACTCTATTCCTGGGATAACTTGAACCAACTGTGCCACAGGAACTGAATCTGGACCACAGAAAATGATCCATAATCCTTTGCAACATGCAGGGTCTCCAGCAGACTTGTAAATGGGGGATGTGTTCCTAGATGGTTGGAATTGTGAAAACTACTGCTCCCGAGTCCTATTCCTCTTGAAGAATTTCAAGTTTACTTAGAAGAAGTGGAAACAACCACTTTGTTCTTGCAGATGAGTATCCTCAACAGGCAGCAGATTTATGAACTGTATAAGCCACCCTAACTTATGAAAAATAACCAAATGTGTATGTGATGTGCAACAAAATCTTCTGCTGCAATAAAATTGTTAGGCCCCAAGTCCAAGCACAGTTGAGTGTGCTATCGGGTCAAATGTCCCCAGTCTGTGGCCATTTAGTCAGGTGGGGGTGGAAAATCATCCCCACACCCCTCTTCCTTCCCCCGGGAAGGGGACAAGCTGACCCCACATCTCTGGGCTAGGGGTGGTGGAGAGAAGCTCCGCAAAATGGCCCGCCTTGATCCAGATCTTCAGCAGCAGCAGTGCCAGCTCAGCCGTGCACAAAAAGCAAAGTCCAGGACCAGAGAAGGCACTTGGGAAGCCTGGTTTTTGGGAGGGGGTTGACTCTTCTTGCTCCCTTAGTGCACTGCCCTCTGGCCTTCGGCTCCCTTCCCAGTTTTTGCAACTGGGAGGACCTCTGCCTTCCTCCAGGGTCAATCTGAGCCAAGATCATGATGAGCTTCCAAGGAGGGGGGACGATGCCACTTCATGGGGTGGGGGTGGGGAGTGGAGTGCATAGGAGGCCCTGTAGGTGCCTTGGCAGGACACTCACTTGTAAGACACAGGTTCTCCACTAGCCTGGCCTGACAGTCCCCCAGCAGAACAGCTTCTGAGGTGAGGCCTTGAAACCCGGGCCTGGAGGGCATCAGGTCCACACACTGACTTCAGGACAAGAAAATGTTGTCAAAATGGACCACTGCTGTGTTCATATTTGTGAGTTGGGGCATGTTCTATAATGTGATGGTGACTTTGAGATGACCTGGAGCAAAAAAAAAAAATTGTTTGGTCATGGTGGGGAAGATTGGGCGCGGGCAGGGGCAGAAAGCTCAGATTTTGCACTGGGCTACATTTTCCCTTCATATGCCTCTGATTCAGCCTCTGTTTAAAAACCTCCCAAGAAAGAGACTCCATCACTCTCCAAGGCAATGAATTCCACTGTCTAACAGCCCTGACAGTCAGAAAGTTCTTCCTAATGTTTAGGCGGAATCTCTTTCCTGCACGTTGAATCCATTACTCTGTGTCCTAATCGCTGAGGCAGCAGAAAATAAGCTTGCTCCCTCTTCGACATGACATCCTTTCAAATATTTAAACATAGCTATTATGTCCCCCCCTTAACCTTCATTTCTCCAGACTAAACATACCTAGCTTCCTAAGTCTCTCCTCATAGGGCACAGATTCTAGACCTTTGACCATTTTGGTCACCCTCCTCTGGACTCATTCCAGCTTCTCAATATCCTTCTTGAATTATGGTGTGCAGAACTGCACCCAGTTTTCCAGGTGAGGTCTGGCCAATGCAGAATACAGTAGTACTATTACATCCCTCTGTCTAGACCATAGGTGTCAAACTCGCAGCCCTCCGGGTGTTGTGGACTACAGTTCCCATCATCCCCTGCCAGCATGATGCTGGCAGGGGATGATGGGAACTGTAGTCCATAACATCTGGAGGGCCACGAGTTTGACACCTGTGGTCTAGACACTATACTCCTATTGATGCATTCCAGAATTGCATTGGCTTTCTTGGCTGCCACATTACATTATTGACTCATGTTCATTTTGCAGGCTACTAAGACTCCCAGATGCCTTTCACGTGTACTGTCACACATCCTACATCTGTGCAGTTCATTTTTTTCTTTCTCAATGTAGCATCTTCCATTTATCTCTACTGAAATTCATTTTTTGTTACTTTGGGCCCAGCTCTCTAATTTATCCAAATAATTTTTAATTCTGACCCCATTCTCTGAGGTATTAGTTACCCCTCGTAATTTAGCGTCATCTGAAAGTTTGATTAGCATGCCCTCTATTCCATCATCAGTGTAATTGATATGGAGAAGTGGCTAGTGGGGTGCCCAGGTCAAAACTCTGAGCCACCCCACTAGCCACTTCTCTTGATGAAGCTCAGCCATTGGTGATCACATTTTGGGTTCAGTCTATCAACCAATTACAAATCCATCTAGCAATAGAAGGAGGAGGAGGAGGAGGAGGAGAGTTAGATTTATATCCCCCTTTCCTATAGGAGACTCAAAGGGGCTTACAAACTCCTTTCCCTTCCACCACCCCCTCACAACAAACACCCTGTGAGGTAGGTAGAGCTGAGAGAGCTCAGAAGAACTATGACTAGCCCAAGGTCATCCTGCTAGCATGTGTTGGAGTTCCCCAGATAAGCCTCAACAGCTCAGGTGGCAGAGCGGGGAATCAAACCTGGTTCCTCTAGTTTAGAGTACACCTGCTCTTAACCACTAGCCCACATTTTACTTTTAGTTTTAAAAGGGGCTTGGATAGATTTATGGAGAAGTTGATCTTTGGCTACCAATCTTGATCCTCATTGATCTGATATAGACCAGCAGCAGCAGAAGGCCATTGCTTTCACATCCTGCATGTGAGCTCCCAAAGGCATCTGGTGGGCCACTGTGAGTAGCAGAGTGCTGGACTAGATTGACTCTGGTCTGATCCAGCAGGCTTGTTCTTATGTTCTTATGTTCTTAGATTGCTCGCTGCAATACCATGGGACACCTTGTCAAAGGCTTTACTAAAATCAAGGTATGCTACATCCACTAAAATCAAAGATATGCTACATCCCTTCATCTACCAAGCTTGTCACTCTACCAAAAAAAAAAGAAATTCTGTGTGACTCAAACTGATCTAACACATCTGGTCAATTATGTAGAAAATAACTATAGTTCTTTCATATTTAAGCATTATTCCAAGGAAACCGCGTTCTTCTCCACCCTGGCACTGATTTCAAAAAACCTTTTTTTTGCTTAGTAGCTTTCATTGAGCTACAAATGAGAAATCCAGCCCTCAAACAGTAGAACTGCCGTCCCACTGTGAGCATCTCAGTAATGACATCCTTCCTCCACAAGTAAATTGAACCCTGATGGGACAACAGCCCTTTTGTCAATTAGATGTATTTAAACTTTAAAGAGGAGCTCAGTTTGGTATCCATTAGGAACACCTTCAGGAAAATCAAGTCCTTGTTTTCCTTGAAATGTAAACCTTCAAACTCATTGGTTTGTTTATTTCAACCAAGGCTCTATTCTTCAATGCAATTTGATTGGCACAAATCAAAAGTGTGGTAAGGAACAGCACACACTGATTTATTCCATTAGGGGCATGGGCTGTCCCAATATTACAGCAAGCATGCTATCAGGTGATAGAGACTCTTAGCAATGCCAGGAAGGCATAACAGATACCATTATACTTGCTAGGATAATGTTAATTATGTTCTCAAATGTGAATCTTTTCTCTGTGAAATTGCCAAACTTGACTTTCTTCAAGACGGTTATTTAGGATAATTGGACTTCTATGGGCCTTGATACAGATATCCCACTAGACCAGGCTATCAAGATTACTACTATGATTCTTTTCCTACATCCAAGTGGCCCAATGATTCTTTTCTCCATCGGATCTCCACTGTTGGGAATCTGTCATGAGTGATGTTTCTGGTGATAAATGAGACCCATATTTCAATGTTGTTTGTTCTAACCAGAAACCTTTATGTTTCTTTCTGACTAGCAGGGGTTCTACTGAAACATGAGAGAAAACTTTCTTGCAATCCATAATAGTATTTTTGTAAAGAACTTTTGGATGGCACGCCAGCGACTGCCTTCTCTTGAGAGGAGGGATTCTTCTTCAAAGGGGGGGGGGGACTGTTCACAACCAGTAAACAGAAAGAAAAGGTGCAAAAAGATCTGGGAAATTACAGAATATGATACCATCAGTCTGAGTATGATATCTGGGAAAATATTAGAACCTAGAATCATAGAGTTAGAAGAGACCAAAAGGACCATCAGGTCCAACCCCTTGCCCTGCAGGAACACACAATCAAAGCATTCTTGACATATGTTCATCCAGCCACTGTTTGAAAACCTCCACAGAAGGAGACTCCAACACTCTCCGAGGCAGTGAATTCCATTGTCAAACAGTCCTGACAGTCAGAAAGTTTTTCCTAATGTTTAGGTGGAATCTCTTTTCCAGCACATTGTATCCATTACTCCGTGTCCTAATCTCTGAGGCAGCAGAAAACAAGCTTGTTCCCTCTTTGACAAGGCATCCCTTCAAATATTTAAACATAGCTATCATGTCCCCTCTTAACCTGCAGTTCTCCAGACTAAACATACCCAGCTCCCTAACTCTCTCCTCGTGGAGCATGGATTCCAGACCTTTTACCATTTTGGTTGTCCTCCTCTGGACACTTTCCAGCTCTATTATAAAGTTTGTTGTATGTTAAGTGCCATCCAGTTGGTTCTGATTCATGGTGACCCTATGAACCAATGTCCTCTAAAATGTCCTATTGCCAACTGCCTTGCTCAGGTCCTGCAAACTGAGAGTTGTTGCTTCCTTTATAAAATCAATCCAACACATGGTGGGTCTTCCTCTTTTCTTGTCGTCTTCCACTTTTCCTAACCTGACTGTCTTGTCCAGTGAGCCTTGTCTTCTCATTATGTGACCAAAGAACAATAGCCTCAGTTTGGTCATTTGAGCTTTTAGGGACAGTTCATTGAGCCTCTAGACTGTTCAATAATGAGACTCTGTATTCAGATGTTTTCTTTATTATAAAACAGTACCAAAGATAAGCATTTAGACTTCTATTGCCAGAACTAAAGCATAAGCAGAAAAGCACACTCCATTATAAACTGAAGCATAAGAAGCAAAGTACCCACATCATGCCTGTGTAACCTCAGCTTGTGGGTTCTGTGGGGCAGTACTTGGAATGAGTTGCAACAACAATTTTTAAACAACAAAATGGTTTACTTTTCTTTACAATTAACAGTTTTAAACATCAACATTTAGCGTTACAATTCAAGGTCCCGCTCATGTTGCATTTCAGGTCGTTCTAGTTACAGGCTACTGATATTTGTAGTCAGTCTTCTTTGCAAGTTGGCTGGCTCCTGAAGACTCCAAGGGCTTGATGAACAGGTTGCAACATGATGAAGGTCTCCAGGAGAACTCTCACCCATTACAACCACAAAAGAAACCCTGAAACAATAAACTCCAACATTTACAGCACAGCAAAACAACAACTACCTTCCCAGTAGTTCCCAACAATATTGCAATTCCCTTAACAAGGTGTTAAGGGCTTATAAATCAAGGTCGAGTCTGGTAGCCTTGTTCTTCTGCAAAAGAGCTCTTTCAGCCTCTCTGCTGCTCCAGTCTCCACCCTTACTGGGTCCAACCCATTTCTGGGCCAACCCATTCTGGGCATGGGGGTTACATTCTCCCCACTAATTCACATGCCGTCCCAACAGTAATTGCAATGCAACTTTTGAAATCATTAAACAATGATTTCCCCAGAATTCCTGTACTTGGAGGAACCACATTTTGGTGCATCTGAATGCAGAACATTGTCTTTCCCTTGCAAGGATTCCAACTGTTCCAAGCTTAGCTGCACTGGAAGTTTGCAAAACTTTCCAGCAAATGTTGCAAATTCAGCCAGTGGTTTGCAGAAGGGATGGGGGGTTGCAACTGGAATCCCCTCCTTCATGCAACTGCCAAACAGAATCATGTGCTTCAAATTCACATAGCAACATCTCTTGAACTTACATCACATAACAAAACAGTTATATGGGGATCAGAGCCCAACTTGCTGCACACTTCCATTGCAAGCAATTTTATATTTGCAATCTCACTTCCAAGCCCCGCTGGTTGAAACAGCCATTGTAACCTCAGCTTGTGGGTTCTGTGGGGCAGTATTTGGAATGAGTTGCAACAACAATTTTAAACAACAAAATGGTTTACTTTTCTTTACAATTAACACTTTTTAAAACATCAACATTTAACGTTACAATTCAAGGTCCTGTTCAGGTTGCATTTCAAGTCCTTCTATTTACAGTCTACTGATATTGCAAAGTCAAAATCTTATTTTCAAGTTGGCTGGCTCCTGAAGACTCAAAGGGCTTGATGAACAGGTTGCAACATGATGAAGGTCTCCAGGAGAACTCTCACCCATTACAACCACAAAAGAAACCCTGAAACAATAAACTCCAACATTTACAACACAGCAAAACAACAACTACCTTCCCAGTAGTTCCCAACAATATTGAAATTACCTTAACAAGGTGTTAAGGGCTTATAGAAATCAAGGTCCGAGTCTGGTAGCCTTGTTCTTCTGCAAAAGAGCTCTTTCAGCCTCTGCTGCTCCGAGTCTCCACCCCTTACTGGGTCAACCCATTCTGGGCCAACCCATTCTGGGCATGGGGGTTACACCTGCATGCCACACAACACTACCCCTGCCTACCAGTTCTCAAGGTGGGACGGCACCCCACCAGTTCCGTGGTCCAGAGACAATGCATCCTCCCCGGGGTCAAAACAACATCCATTCCACAATACTGAGCGAGCTACAACAGCAGGTGTCTAATGAGCTGATAAGGTATTGCTTGGGAAGTGAGTGAGAAAGAACCACCACAGTAATTAAGAGAGAAAGGGGAAGAGGAGAGAGAAAGGATCCCTCATCTCAGCCAAGAGGCATGGCAGGATCAAACCAGAAATGGCCTGATCATGACTCAGTTCAGACTTGATTTGAGCTAGAACCTACTTTTTTTTTCTTTTTGGAAGTCCGCAGCATCTGTAACACTCTCTACCAACACCCCATTTCAAAGGCATCGTCTTTCTGTCTGCTTTTGTCATTGTCCAGCTTTCACACCCATATATGGTAAATAGGAATAGTATGGCATGAATTAACTTGGTCTTGGTTGCCAGTGACACATTCTTAGACTTAAGAATCTGTTCTAGCTCTTTCATGGCTGCCCTTCCCAGTGTCAATCTCCTGATTTCTTCATTATTATAAAGTAGGCATTCAGTGAACATACTGAAAACAACACAGGAGTAGATATAACCCAGCATGGATTTGTGAAAAATAAATTCCTGCTGCACTAATCATGGTGGTGGTGGTGAAATTAGGAATGAGCAAAAAGAATATATTGGTAATTTGGGGTTTTGAGATTATTAGACTCAGATGTTTTAGAAAAACCTGAGTTTTTTGGGTTCTTCAAAAAAAATCAGGTTATTAAACCTAAATCTGAAAAAATACTGGGAAGAAGGGGTAGAGCTGGAACAGACATGAGCTTGAGACAGGAGCCATGGGGAGTTCAATGTTGGACCCAGCCAGGTTGCATGTAAGTGATGGAAGAAGAGGGGTTTTATTTTCTTTTTAAGCCCAAATGGGCTTGAAAAATGTTGAAAAAATCAGGATTTTGGCAGATCTGATTTTTTTGGGCTCCCTTTCATGGGTCAATTCCCCACTGGTAGAATCATTCTGGGATAGCCCCTGCAGTTGTCCTGAAACTCCCCAGGGCTGCTGTCTCAAATTTGTGTCTCTTCCAGCTCTACCCCTTCTTCCCAGTATTTTTTTTTAAATCACCAGGGAGGTACACCTTTTCCTGTTGTTCTAGGGCAAACACAGGATGAACATGGTATCGTGGGGAATCCTAATCCACCATGAGTCTCCCATTTGTGCTGTCAGCCAATCACGGCTAAGTGTCTTGGGCATGTGCAGGATGGGACAATCACAGTGGGCAGAAATGTACCTTAAAAAAAACTTCTTGCATACGAAGCCACGACCATACAACTAATAGGCGCACATTCATGCGCTCTTTCTAGCAACATAGAGCACTGCTTTGTGATGATGTAGCTATGTAGTTACATTAAAAAACAAAAAAGGAACACTTGTTCACTTTCCCACCCTAAAGCAACAGCCAATCGGGAACAAGGAGCAGAAGAGGCACCGAGGTGATCCCGCTCTCTAATCACGGTTCCAACACGACACCTCAGCTGCCATGGGGAGTGACATACTGTAATTTATGGTCCCAGTTCAATCCCAGAATGATTCCACCAGTGGGGAATTGACCCTGGACACCTTTTTTGGGGGTGGAAAAAAAACCTAAATAAGGTTTTTTCTCCAGGTTTCCACAGCTGGTAGGAGTTTATCCTTGTTTTTCTGGCAGCCCTGCCATCAAATGCCTCTTAGAATTGAACTGTAAAAATGTCCACATAAATATTGTAGGGAAAGCAGACCATTCCATTGCCATATACATTCAAAAATACTGTAAGGCTGGTGGCATGGGGAAAAACAGGCCAGCCTTCCAATGAGGCCACCATACCATGTATTTCTCTTGCCTCTTCCACTACTGCTAGCTGCAGTGTTCACAGTGACTAGGGTTACATATAAGAAGGCAAAAATAATAACAAGAAGTCAAAATACAATTCACTGTGACTAGTCAAATCTCCACTGTGAGGCTGTATGGCAGCTGGCCTGTATCCTTCTGTGAAATGGAGGGGAGAGAAAGTTGTCTATGTTTCACTGACCAATTGCCTGCCTGGGGCACATATGCCACTTGGGGGAAGTAAGCAGAAGAGTACTGAGTGAGGCAGTTGCTGCCCTCACTACTGCCAGCTCTTGTAGCTATGGGCCTTAACTCTCTCTCTGCCACCCAACACATTTCCAATTTCACATACTTTCTGTGTTGTGAGAAATGTATCCAGAGATCCCGGAGCGGCCATGGATTCCCAGTGCCCAAGAAACATGCAGATACTTTGCACTGTTTTTTTTTAAGTAAGAAAGAGTAGAACATGGATTGGCCTGACCTTCTCAATTACAAACCAGAATGCTTGGAGGCAGCTGGCAGAAGGCCTCAAAAGCTGGCCATGGAGCTGAAACATGGATCAATGTCAACTCTAATTGAGTCCCTGGTGGGCCACCATATATGGGCAATGTGTGCTGTGTTTGGCTTAAGTGGGTGGTGAGCATTAATGTCTGGCATAGGTTTAGGCCAGCATCTTGACCATGTCTGGACTCAAGGAGCCACCTGAAGATATGCTGTGGCTTCAAGCAAATTTAAGATGCCCCATAAGTGATGTTGTATGTTGTAACCAACTTGTAATGTACAATACAAAGTTTAATGATATTGTTGTAGAAGCCCTTCATAATTATGATATATCAACTTCTGAGAGAAGAACCAGTCCATGGCATGTAGCAACAGTTTCTACCATAAAGTCCCAAAATATGTCCACGCAGAGGTAAGTGCCTCACCTGTTCCAGTGTTCTTAAACAACATCTTTGTTTTCACTGAAGTCAACCACAGAGTTGCCAATCAGGGAGGAAACAAATAAATTTGAAGGCTGGGATGTATCCTCAGAGGTAACACTGTTATTTTTAGAAATACACAGAATGATGGTTCACACTGTCTCAGGGAGGAATGTGGGTGGGCCATGTCCACAGAGTTAAGAGGAACTGTAACATCTCACTGTCTTTTAATATCCATGTCTAGCTGTCTGTAAATTTAGAGCTATTACCCACCTGGGATTTGGTTTAAGTGTAGTGTTAGGCAGAAGGAGAGACTTGGCAGACTTCTCATGGACTGCCAGATCATTAATATAGCTCCCAATTTTGCTCTTTATACATGGAGTTTTCTTTTAGAAGACAAAACTAACTTCCTGCTGAGCTTCCCTCCCCTCCCCTCCCCTCCCTTGCATGCCACCCCTCCCTTCCCTCCCTCCCCTTCCCTTGCATGCCACCACTCCCCTCCCTTCGCTAGGGTGGGTGGGCCATGTCCAGATGCCGGGTCGCCTCCCCCTCCCTTGCATGCCACCCCTTACTTCCTCCCTCCCTTCCTCTCCATCTGCTAGAGTGGGTGCGCCATGTCCAGATGCTGGGGCCCCTCCTCCTCCCTCCCCTCCCTTGCATGTCACCCCTCCCTTCCCTTCACTTGCATGCCACCCCTCCCCCTCCCTTTGCTAGGGTGGGTGGGTCATGTCCAGATGCCGGGGCCCCTCCTCCTCCCTCCCCTCCTTTACATGCCACCCTCCCTCCCCTTCCCTTGCATGCCACCCCTCCCCCTTCCTTCCCTTCCCTTCGCTAGGGTGGGTGGGCCATGTCCAAATGCTGGGCCCCTCCCCCTCCCTTGCATGCCACCCCTCCCTTCCCTCCCTCCCCTTCCCTTGCATGCCACCCCTCCCTCCCTTTCCCTTGCATGCCACCCTCCCTCCCCTCCCTCCCTTTCCCTTGCATGCCACTCTTCCCCCTCCTTCCCTTCCCTCTCCCTTTGCTATGGTGGGTGGGCCATTTCCAGATGCTGGGCTCCCTCCCTCCCCTTTCCTTGCATGCCACCCCTCACTCCCTTGCATGCCCACACCTTCTCATTTACCATAATGTTTAAATGCAGTCCTCAAAATGGGTCCATCCTGTTCTACCCTACCATCCTTCCTCAGAAATAAACCTCCATAATCTGCCAAGTAAACATGCATAGCGGTTTACATTAATTTTCATAAAGTAGAGCTTGGACTTCATCCAGCACAAAGCTTCTAGTCTCAAATGGAGTCCACTGGGACCTGAATAAATAATTCTGGTATTTTAGGCTCAAATCATGGGGTTTATCTAATGGATATTTCAGACAGATTTTAATTCATCTTATTCCTGCAGTCTCAGAGTAAGTAGCAATGATCAAAATGAGTAATAAAAAGTTTTTTTTTAAAAAAAAACCTCATCGTCCAAGCAACTAGATGAAATTGGTATTAACTTATGTCATAAAATCCTTGCCTGAATTAAAAAAAGAACCTTACATAAAATTTAAAAGGCAACAGGGCAGAAAAACATGCATCACTGATGTGCTTTTTCGCTACTATTGAAAAACAGGAGCACCAGGCGATAAGTCTGGCCAAGTCTGGTCTGTTAACTTTTTAATGCATAGTCAGTAAATTTGCATTTATTCATGGCTCTTTCTGGAATCCTTTTCCATCACTTGAATCACAAATGCTATGGGTGTCAAGTGTGTGTAAAGTTCATCAAGTTGCAGCTGACTTATGGCAACCCCTTATAGGAGTCTCAAGACAAGAAATGAACAAAGGTAGCTTGCCAGTGTTTTCCTCTGCAGAGCAACTCTAGTATTCCTGGGGATCTGCCATCCAAATACTAACTAGGGATGGTCTTTCTTAGGCCATTTATGCATAAACTACTTACCCTACAGCTGTTTGCTTTGCAGTGGGGTTTCTTGCAGTTTTTTGTTTGCACGGGAATTCTCCTACAAAGTGTTCCTAGTTGATCTGTTTTGGCCAACTGCTGCTTCCTTTGTGATTTCTGTGCAACTTCCATTTCCAGAGGTTGCCTGATGCCTTGCCCGCTCCACCACCCCTCCCTGTCATTTTTGGTCTGGCATTAATTTGCTAGAGACCATGTCAATTTCTTGTCAATTTCACTGGGTCTATCATTTCAGCGTGGGGACGGTGCGGGGGGGGGGAGCCCTTCTGATCCTTCTGAAAGGTGGATGGAACAGTAATGTTGCCAGACTGACCTATAATGGACCAAAGGGGTCCTGTTTTAAATACAGTGGCATCTCTACCACCTCAGCCAACCCTTGGGGTGCCTAGCAGTGCAATGACAAAATAGGGGAGCCTGTTTTGAGCATTGGCTCAGTATACCCACCAGGAGAAAAAGAACTTTATCTGGACTTGTCTCCCTCCAAAGCAGCTTATATAATGCTCTCTCACACACTTCCTGATAGTATTCAGTCGACACAAAAGACCTTGCCCTGGAGAGAGATTCCATCTCCAGCCCTGGACCATACACCCTGGTGAAGACAATGGATGTACTTACCTGCCCAGTGTTGTACTAGCTAATTCTGCTGCATTTTTTAATGGCAGTTCCATGTCAAAATCCTCTCTTCCATTGACTATAATATTGTATCTGGAGGAGATTTTCACTATGTACCATGCAAGTATGCAAGTACCATGCATGCCCTCAAAATCCAAAATTGACTGGCACTAGCAACTGAATAGAAAATGCTTACTGTCTTCTCCTCTTCCTTAATGTGTATTAAAATTTATAACTCATATTCATGTCATAATACTGAGCATTTTCTCTTTCCCCACCAGTGTCAGCCAATTATAGGTCATGAAGAAATGCATTGTGAAATAGAATCAAGACAGAAGGCTGAGGCAGCAGTAGCTTACCATCTAGACTGTCCCCTCCCCTTCCTTGTTTCCCCCCTTCCTTCCCTTCTCCATTGGAATAGGAAAAAAAACTTTAAAATCATGGGAGGGTTTCTGAATATTGTTTTAGAAGATGGTTCTCTGTTGGTACATCTTTCTTATTCCTAACCACTGTGATGTGAGCTATTAATTGCCTAACTATTGGACATTTTTGTATGCTTTCTTTTGAATCAAGGTTGTCTAATTTCGTTGAACTGAAATTTTATTATGTTATTATTATTATTATTATTATTGTTTGCTGCCCTGAACCCAAAACCTGAGCCCAAAACTATTATTGTAGGCTGCCCTGAGCCCAACTTGGCCCAGGGTAAGACAGGATATTAAACCTCAATAAATAAATAGTTTTATTACAAATGAAGGAAAGGAAAGAATTTGGTGCAGGGCTGCCATTTTGAACGGCAGACTTATTTTTCATAATGTGCCAATCCATCCCAGGAGCACATGGAGGTGCCAGCACCAACCACGCCATCAATATTCTTGGAAGCTTTATTTTCTTTCGACTTTGTTTCAGAAGCGTATTCTCTTTCCATTTATTGTTGTTGATAGTTTCCTTTATTGTATTAACTTTCTCCAGGTAAAATGTCACCTCTTTCAAAGAGGTTCAGTGTTTTCTTTCTTTCCCTTTCTCAGCTTCCGAGTATGATCCCTAACTGCAGTGATCCATGTCTTCAAGATCACAAGGTGATTGATGGGTGCCTACCAGCTTGATAATGACATCCCTTGAAATGAAAATACAATTGTCCGGTGTGACAAATAGACTGATCCTTGAAGTCTTTGAAGTATCAATGTGAATGCCAAATCCTGAGGAAAATATTAACGCCAATGATTATGGTTCACTGTTTGCCAAAGTCAAATGTAGTCTTCCAGGTAATGTTATTTATTGCAGTGCTCAATTGCTTCCTTTATATGCCCATTGTATCCATACTCAGAATTCATTGCTGGCCAAGGGAGACCGAACTTCAAAGTTAGTATAGGTACTTCTAAAAGTTAATGAGAAGCCAAGGGAGTCATTGCATACTGTCAATTCACCCAGAAATATCAATAGCCCAGCCTATGCAGAGCTACTTTCCAAATCAGTTTGGTAAACTTTTTGCAAGAGCATTCAGGAGACACCAAACAAAAAATGATTCTATGAATAATTAATTTTTAAAAATTCTGTCACTACGTGTTAAAAGCTCTTTGGTTCTCAAATTAGGTCCTGTAATGTAGTAACTATACTAGGCGACTTCTCAACAATAAAACACAAAAAGAAAGAAAGAGAGGAGGAGGAGGAGGAGGAGGAGGAGGAGGAGGAGGAGGAGGAGGAGGAGGAGAAGGAGAAGGAGAAGGAGAAAGGAGAAAGGAGGGCAAAAAAATAAGCTCAGGAATGGGTGGAAATGGCACTGAGGGGGAAGTTGAGCTAGGGCAAACAGGCATGGGAAATGGTAGCTGGGAAGACAGAACATTTTAAAAATGATTACAGAATGAGCAAAGATGGCTTGTTTCTCTACTCCTCCCCAGGAAGCCTGCTGGGTGACCCTGGTCCAGTAACAGTTCTCTCAGAACTCTCTCAGCCCCACCCACCACCCAAGTTGTCTGTTGTGGGAAGGGAAATGGAAGGCAATAGTAAGCTACTTTGAAACACCTTAAATGTAGAGAAAAGTGGGGAATAAAAACCAACTGCTCTTCCTCCTCTTCTTCTTCACCCATTTGGAAGTTACCTCAGTTCAGTTTAGTAGAATTTATTTTCCACAGAGTTTTCCAGATTTAGTATACCAGTCCCATGAGTAATAAGATTTCTCTGAATCTATATCTAATCAATAGTTAACAAAACTGACGATGACTTTCCAACTGGCAGTTTGACTTGCATCGATAGGATTAATAAAAAGCAACACTATGAATTGTTCCATATAAACATCACTTCTCTGTAGTTAACGCCATGAATCCACTCCTTGATCCTAGTCAATATTACAGTCTATTTTAAATTAATTGTAGAGCATTGCATGTCAGACTTTATGGTAGAGTGGAAAGAGAGAGGACATTGTGGGAGAAAAGACATTGTGCAAGAATAACTCCTAAAATGATAACAGTGCAATTCTAACAACACTTTCCTGGACATAAGACCCATTAATTAGACCTCAGTAGGATTTTGACTAGACCTTTTTAGGATAGCTCTCTAAATTCTACATGCTGTTAGGTCTTTTAAATTGCTGCTTCTACCATTGTTATAATGCTGCAAGATTCTCAGCGCATCATTCTTGTTTAGAAAAAACACAATAATCAGTCCTCTGATTCCTGAGGAAATTTGCTTTCCAGAGACGAAAAAGTTCTTCCTTAATAGACATACCTGTGGTGAGAATCATGTTCTTTCCTTAATGAAGTCCTTTGAAAACACACGAGAAGCAAATTCTGCTGCACTGAACCAGTATTTAGAAAATACAATTTCTTTTCCCATTTGCTTAGGATCACCTGCGTTTTGCAAGTATGTTTAAGGTCTCCAATACCAAGGTGAATTATTCTTAAGTATGTCTTACTTGCATACATACCATGGCTTGGATCTACATGAGCATTTCTGTGGAGGCCAGGACTTCAGATGGTGGAGCGTATTTTCACCACCCATCCCCCTTCCACAGCAGTCCAAAATGCCCCCCCCCAAAAAAAATCTTTTTTGTGGAGGGTTACTCATCCTTCAGTTGGGGACTCTTGAAGCTTCCACAGGAGAAGGCAAGAAATCTGTATTCCATAGGAGGAACATCTTGAAACCACAAAAATGCTAGTGTGGATTAAAGTCCTTTTCCTCAACAAATGAACTCCCAGAGTCAAGGCATGGGTGGAGCAAGTATCCATCACTGAGATACTGCAAAAAGCATTCACAGGTTACAAATACAAGTGACTCACTAGAAAAGTGTTTTGTTTGTGCTGGCTCCTACCCCCATGAACATTTTAACAATGGAGGTCCTGGAATGTGATTTCTATGAGGCAATCTGAAGCAGAATTACACCCTGCTAAACTCAGATTTCCTACTATAGTATATCTCCAATACTACGTATGAGTGTGAAAGCTAGGCATAGGGGTAGGAATTCAGTCAAACTGAACCAGGGGGGAAAAAACCCCTGAAAAATACCTTGTTGGTATTTTTTAAAGATTTTTTACCAGGAAAAAGAGACAATAAAGGAGAGCTGAAAAATAAAATCTCAACCAATACTGTGGGGTTTTTTTACATTTTTTCAGGCCATTCAGTCCATCACCTTTTAAAGGGGGGGAGAAACCCCCTCTCCTTCCCTCACCTGCAGCTTGGCCATGTCATGAGTTGAAATGTAATGCAGTACCCACGAGGCGTAGCTTCTGGAGGCCAGAGTGCTTGCCATGGGTTACGCACTCTGGCTTTTTTGCCCCCCTGTGGCAGACCTCCCATCCCATGCAGTGCCCCCACTCCCCTCCCCCACTCCTCCTCCTCCCCTCCCCTCCCTCCCACTCCCTCACTCCCGCTCACTCCACTCCGCTCCCCATCACTCCCTCCTCCACTCCCTCCACCTCCTCCCCTCCCTCACTCCCACTCCCTCCACTTACTTTAGAAAGCCGAGCAGGGCTGGAGAACTGGGACTTCCTGTTCTGGTTGAGAACTACATTTCCAGGGGAGACCCTGGGAAATGTAGTTCCCTAGAAGCCAAGAACTTTAATTCTCCAACCTATCAGCTTTCTCAAAGAAATAGTAAGAGAGGCACTGAGAGCATGAGAGAAAGGGGGAGGGGCCAGAGGATTTTGCAGCAGCCCCACACGTGACCCAAAGTAAAGGCTGTGCACACAGTGCGTCGCCCCCCCCCCCACGTCCCCTGGGAGCTTCACCGCTGGCGTACCACTTCTGAAGTTCATGTGGACTTCCAAAGTGGCATGCACAGTGCAATGCTGGACCCAGTCATGCCAAGTTTAAAGGGGGACCCAGCCAAGTTGAGCCCAGCATTGAATTGCAGGTTCAGCCTGGTTGGGTCCAGTTTTACACTGCCTCTGAAGTCACATGAACTTGGGAGATGGAGCTAGCAGTATGATTTGAACTCCGCAGGGCTGAGCCTGCAGTTGAATGCTGGACTTAGTCTGGCCAAGCATTCAACTCTATATTTCCTTCAGAGAGACCTGTGGAGTTAAGAAGCAGACATATTTTTTTGGAGATTCAGGTTTAATAAACAAAAAAAAATCAGAAAAAAAGAAAAGCCAGTGTGCAGTGTCAGCTTTTGAGTTTGTTTGTTTTTTAATCTGGGTTTATTAAATCCCAAAAATAAAATAATTGTTACCCGTAGTTGGACAATGAAGAAAGATTACAGGAAGAAAGTTCTTTCATTTGAAATATGGTGTTGGAGAAGAGTATTTTTGGACAGCATGGACTGTCTAAAAATGAACAAGTGGATTCTAGATTGAATCAAATCTGAAATCTTCATGAAAGCTGAAATGCACAAACTATTTTGGTAGATTATCTTCCTTCCTTCCTTCCTTCCTTCCTTCCTTCCTTCCTTCCTTCCTTCCTTCCTTCCTTCCTTCCTTCCTTCCTTCCTTCCTTCCTTCCTTCCTTCCTTCCTTCCTTCCTACCTACCTACCTACCTACCTACCTGCCTGCCTGCCTACCTACCTACCTACCTACCTACCTACCTACCTATCTACCTACCTACCTACCTTGGTTGTATCATAAGACAAAACTCACTGGTAAAGACAATCATGCTAGGAAAATGAAGATGAAATGACTCAATAAAGGAGGCCATGGTCTTCGGTTTGCAATACAATGTTTTGGAGGTCATCAATTCATATGATCTTCATAAGTAAGAAGTAATTTTAAGGAACTTAACACACACAAACACAAACCCAGAGACTTCAATGGTCCTAATAGGGTGTACATCTGCATGGTTTTGTACTTATTTGCTACATCATAAGAATGCTTTCTTGTGAGTAAATGCTATTGAATAACACGGGACTTACATTTCAGTAGACCTGCTTAGGATTGCTCCAATAATCACTTAATTCTTTTTCCACTGTTTTCAGAAATTGAATAGTGGGATCAAAGTGCCTGTTTCATGGTTGAGGGGCAAGAAACAAATAATCTCACTCTGAGGTTTTCCAAACGGTGCCCACACAATTGTGAAGGACAGAGAAATAAAAAATATAATTGGCAGTTGTTGTTTTTTCCCACAGGAGTCACAATAATGATGCCTTGTTGTTCGAACTGGTTGCAAATTCCGCAGTATGAACACTATTTTGCTCAAGATGTAACTCCTAGGAACTGCAGTCGCAACAAGTCCCCGTTTCAATTATACATTATATATTTAATAAGTCTTTGGATCTCTAGGGTGATATTTAAGGAAGTATTAATGCAAAAAAACGGAAGAAGTGTCAAATACCAAGTTTCAAAATTATTAGAATGTCAATTTCAGCAGACCCTGTAGTCATAACTTTATCCAAAAATGGATCAGCATGAACTGCTCCCGCTTTCTGAAATACCATCTCTTCCAGTTCTGACATTTGCAATGTATTTTAGTAAGTCTATTTTTTTTTCCTGGTTGAAAGTGTTTTAATGTAATGCGAGTTCCATGTATCTCTGGACAACGAATCAACATAGAGCTCAGACATTTGTCAACATTTTTTTTTTCAGAGCAGCAAAGCCTAAAACCTTTTCATGAAGTTTAAAATAGCTGATCTTTTTTTTTTTTTTGGTATTGAGCACAGGGAAGTTTTAAATGCAATTCTCTTTGTTAAGGGTTTCAAGGTTATTTTAGACATCGTGCCCAACACGGGGCTGCTATTCAAATCAAAATGACAGCCCTGGGTCAAACTTTGTCCCTCCTCCAATCTCTTAACATTTATGCACGTGCTCCTATGTTGGGATGACGTCCCGTCACATTTGTCATCCTCCCCACTTCCACTTGCACAGTCTGCATTGCGAAGTTGGGGTGAAACGTGCTTCTCAGAATTAAAATGTCGGTGGAAAGAAGCTGCAGGACAGTTGCCGTCCGAGGGTGGGAACCTCTTGTGCGAAGCCCTCTCCCAATAACCACACAACTCCTTTTGCTGGGGTAAATCAATTGGCCATAGCCATTTTATTCATCAAGCAGAAGCATGAGGCGTATCAAGGGGTCTTGATCTGATCGTATCTGCATCGTGGCGAAGCTCCATACTGGAGCTTCACTCCGCTGTGGGGCTCTGCTGGGCAAACACTCCTGGTATTCCCCATCTGCCCTGATCAGCAGGGTGGTTGCCTCTTGCCGCCATCGGCTACTCCCAAGGGGAAGAGATAGCTCCCTAGCTCCCTTCCCCTGGCCCTTCCAGACCAATACCCATGCGCCAAACCGTTCATGACTATGACAGAGATAACATGCATTAACAAACTTGTAAAGAAGGGGAGAGGCAGGTGGGCAAATCATCAGCCGGCTGAAGCACATGGCCAGCACAAAAGAGGGCTTGGTCATTTAAAGGCTCGGGTCAGCCCTCCCACTTCCAGTGACGTCTGCCCTGGCTTAACATGGCCAGGGCTCTGCTTCCGCCCTTACTTGGGCAGAAACGATCAGCTTAGCTTCGCCTACCCACCCTGAGTGGCAACCACAGCCCGTGGTGATTCACAGCTGTCTTTACCTAATTTGGCTCTATCCCCACATCCCTAGTATCATGGGGGGGGGGGGACCCTTCATCAAAATGCCTTGACTGAAGAAGAAGACTTTGAATTTATATTCCACTTTTCTCTCCTGTATTTATATCCTAACCCTTTCTCTCCTTACTTACCTCCCTCCACTGCATAGCTATGCGGGCAGGCAGGCATGGACCCCCACGGCCATGCTGATGTCTCATGATGGCACGAGACGTCTTTATGACCCCACATGGCTATGCAACTGTGAGGTGGGGAGTTTTTTTAAAAAATGGAAGTGCTGGGAATTTAAAATGCTTCTTGGTCAGCTGTTCTCTCGTAAGTGACTGCAAGCCGGTTTTAAACAAAAGAATTGTGAGTAGTGCAATTTGGTGGACTTCACACGGGGCAGGCTCACTTTAGGGGCGGGATCCCTGTGAAGTTCCCTCTCTGAAATGGAGTTTTTTTTTTACTGTCCCTAACCTGGGTTTAGTAGCCCATGCGGAAGGGCCCTTACATCATCTAAATATTTTAGCATTTTAAGTTAATTCAAATCATAACTAGCTCGCAGTGAAACCAGATTTTTTAAAACTTTAATTTAATGTCAGCCTACCTTCCTCTTTCATTTTCCTCATGTTCCATTTCACCAAGATTGCCTAGAATGATGGCTTTCCCTCTTTGTTTTCTTCTGAAACTTGAACAGGCAATTTCATTTCCTTCTTTTCTTTTCCACCACAACATTTTCCACCTTGACAGGAAGTTTTAGAAACGATGGATTGTCAAGTTTTGGACCAAGGTTTTGATAAGAGAAATCACAAAATAGACACCTTTTAAAAATATCCTATCAGAATTTGATCTTATTTTTGTGTGTGACAGGCAGAGTTTTAATAATGTTGACTGTCACAATTAAATCACTTATTCCAGAGTAATTCTACTAAGATGGGAATTTCCACTGAAGTTAAAGAAATATCTAAAATAGAACAAAAATGAACTGCAAATCATAACCACAAAGAAACATCTAAAAGAAAAAAAGAACCACAAATCATAACCAGTGACAGTTTTATCTCCAAGCAATTTCTTTTCAACAGGACAAACCATAAGCAATATTTTGTTTGCTTTGCTTTGCAGTATGATTTTCCAGTACTTAAGAAATAGCCCTTTGTTTCTGGCTATAACATGGTGGGCTAAGATAAGCATTCTGTTGAAACAGATACATCATAGACAAGATGTATTTCCCTGGTGGATTCCACACAGTATAAATATATCTTTAAGATGTTATAAAAAGATCTGTTTTGAGATTTTGTGTTCTCACAGCACTGGAAAACACAAGTGTTGTCTTTTCCCCCACCTGTAGCATGGAACTCTTGTCAATTTCACAGTGGTATCCACCATTCGGTGTGCTGCAGGAGATTCTCTGTGGAGATTCCCCATTGAGGTTTCCTCTGCTTGAAGATCATCTGTTTGCTATTTTGCTCTCAAAAGTAAATGCATAAAGTTTGTTTAGCCTAGTGATCCTGTACATGTGTCATTTTTTCCTGTTTTGTTTTGAGAGGGCTATCTGCAAAGCCATGACAACACTAGAGAAGCTGCAATGTGTGCGTATTTGTGTTGCTGTAGGTTTGAAGATAGCCCCCTCAAAACAAAACAAAGGAAAAATGGCACATGCATGGGATTGCTACACTAAACAAACTTTATTCATCTACTTTGGACAGCAAAATAGCAAATGGATGAGCTGCAAACAGAGGAAACGGAGGAAACCTCTGTGGGGAATTTCTACATAGAATCTTCTGCAGCACACAAAATGGTGGGCATGAGTAGTGGGAACATCAGTAAGAGGTTTGGGTGGGGGAAATAAAGCATGTCTTGCCCACTGGTATTTGCTCTGAAGGCAGAAATCATCCTCAACCCAGATTGGGGTGAAAAGAGCTTTTAAAAACCTAGGCCAGAATAAATAAGGCAGGCTGCACTTGTTTTGGGGTAGGGAGCTGTATGCTATATATATCATCTTAAAGATGTTATATTTGTGGTGTGCAGAATCCCCCTTGTTTTAATTTACTATGTAATAAATCTACTAGGTGACTGCTCCTGTTCATTCTGTCTGCCTCAACTCCCTGCACTCACAATATTTATTAGTAGTCTGAATACTGGATGAGCTGTTCCATCGTCTCCAAAAAGAGCATATCAATACCAGACAGAGCAACTTCAAGTGCTGTCATCTCTTTTTTGTGAATGGTAGCCAAAATGAAGTTTGTGACAAATGTCTTACCCCACCTTTCTTTCCAATGGGAACCCAAGAAGCTTACATAATTCTTCTCTCCTACATTTTCTTAGGGTCCCTGTATGTCAGCTGTGATTTCATGACATTGTTAAAAAATGTTATCCTTAGAACAAATCTTGAGGTGGGTTAGGCCCAATGTCAAGTTCTGGAGAGGTTCTACCAATCTGAGTAATCAGTACTGATTTTGATGGACTGATGGTTTAATCCAGTATAACCAACACATAAATAGTCACAATATTGCCTGCAGATCCACAATGAGCCAATAAGTGACACAGGTTTCTGAAAGTAACTTGCAAGCAAGTCGAACACTAGTGAGAGTCCATAAATTCCAGATATTAAACAAGTTGCCCAGTATATCCCCATTTCATAGAAGTTAATCTACTTTCACCCTGTAGTATTCTATTTTTCTCATTTTACTCTAGGATCGCTATCGCCATAATGTAATACATTTCATGTATGCTAGATATACTTTCAAATATTTTTCCCTTCCAAGCCAGACTAGGTTTGCAAGAGCATGTTATTCTATTTCACTTTGAGGGACTGAGGATCTAACACAATCATCTTCCCTACATGTGCTGACTTTCTCTCCAGCGTTGGCCTGAAGTGGTTCAAATCATTCTCCTGACCTCCATTTTATTGTCACAACAGCAACCCTGTAAAGGAGATGAATATGAGGAAGCATGGCAGGTAATCTAGGAAGCTTTAGTGCAGATTGAGGATTCCAACCTGGCTCTTTTTTATTCTAGTTCGACATTCCAACTACCACACCAGACAGGCTCTAACATCTCAGGGGAGTTCTGAACCCTGCTTTGATTTGGAAAGGAGTGGACGTTTTCCACCCTCTCTGTCTATGCTACTTTCCTCCTCAGTGTGGACACATTGTGGCTTATATAATTCTCAGTTGTTTTCACCCACTGTAAACTGTTTTCACCCACTGTAAACATCCCCTGTGCAGCACCAAGAACTTACTGACCCATGAGACAGTGTCCTATCACAACATTTGCTATGCAGAGTATGTTTATGGAGTGGTTTGCCATTTGCCTTCCCCAGTCACCCACACTTTACCCCATTGAGCTGGGTATTCATTTTATTGGCTTCAGAAAGAGGGAACGCTGAGTCAAACCTTGAGTCAGCTACTTGAAACCAACTTCCTTCGAGATTGAACTCAGGTGGTGAATAGAGTTCAAATGCAGTACTGCAGCTTAACACTCTGCACCGTGGGGCTTCCTTTTAATCCACTGTGTAGCTGCAAAAATAGTTACAAGGGGAAGGGAATGAAACTTTTGCACCAAAGATACTGAGCAGGGCAAAGCTGTTTGGTCTACTGTTCAAGCAAAGGATGTGAGGCAAGAAAATCCGAGCCTGGCTCCCAAGAGATCATGGCTGTCAAAAATGGTGTGCTGGCCAAAAAGTTATCAGCATCCCTAGTACCAACAGAAATAAAAATCTCTGCTGGGTCAGGCAAACCTTTTGCCTAGAAAGTCTTCAGATTTGCTGTGTAGATTTTTTTTAAAAAAAATTGCTTTGGCTTTGCCACCACATCACAAGGATTGTCACTGTATGACTGAAAAGCACTCAAGGCAGCCATTTTGTAGCTGGATACATCCCCTGTGACAGACAGTTTGTGTCAGAATTTCAAAGTTCAGGGACCCCTTGCATAAATAATCAACAGGAAAGCAAAATGTTTATATTGGCTGATTGCCCCCCAGTGCTTTGGTGCACAGTGTGACCAGAACAGCATTGGGGCAAGAAATCTTGTCCCAGTGCACTTTTTCTTGCCCTGCACATGCTTCTAGCTTTCCACAGGGAAAGTGAGAGCACTTCTGGCATGACTTTTCAGCCCAGAGTGGGGTAACCCTGCAGTGGGTAATCGGCCATTGTCTCATTTTTAAAATCAATTTTACTTTTCCTCCCTCTGGCTTCGAAATTGACAGATGTGAGCTAAGCGGCCACTTTCGACACATTTGTGAATCCGATTTCCGACATGGGAGTCATTCCTCTCACTGTCTCTCCCTCAGCCTCAAGTGCATCCAATCAACTTCCTTGTGCAGACACCTGTGGTACTTGAGGCTTCGCAGAGTCCCTTATGGTAAAGTGTCAACTCCAGATACTTCAGTAAATTTAATCACACTGTTTGGTTTCCCTTTAAAATTAGAATCTGTGCCGTTTCCAGAAGTAGCATTTCTTGAGAAAGTTCTGTCAAGGAACAGCCTGCTAACTACAGGAAGCAGCTGTCAAGCTTCCCTTTCAGATCTCACTCTGTCCTTACATTTAATGCCTAAGCAATTTGTGAGTGATTGCTTCCTCTTAAATCGATGTGCTGAAGAATCCCTTGAGAAGTGCGGCAAGGCTTAGCAAACCTCTTTCCCCCCCTTTTCTTGGAGATCTTCTGCCTGATGAGAGGAATCTCCAATTCACCTTCAATGTTTGTTTTTGAGAACAAGAGGTTGCTCTTGGCCAGACCTTGGTCAGCTATGCACACTGGAGTTCAGGGACCATCTTCATCAGCCCGGAATATTCAAGAAGATGTTTAGCACTAATAAATTGCAAAAGTTCTTTCTCTGTGTCCAAATAAGAATAGGTAGAGATTATCTTTCCTGTTCCCCTTGGGGCGTGGGGGGGGGGGAGAGGATGTGTTAATAGATTACAGCCAGGAGGTTCATGGAGGGGGGCTGTGGGGGAATGAGAGCATGAGGGAGATTGAGTTTGCAGAGGGGAGGAACTTAGATGGATCAAACTTCATAGTCTCCTGAACCTGAATCTTGTGATTAGTGTATTTAGTAGTAAGTAGGTTTTTTTTTGGGGGGGGGGAGGAGGGAGGGATGTGATAAGATTTTTAATCAATTTGTAATTGCAAAGACAGTGGCAAAAGGAGAGGTTGCATTAGATCGCTACTAGGGATGCCAGCCTCAAGGTGAGACCTGGGGATCCCCCAGAAGTATATCTCATTTCTAGGCAACAGAGATCAGTTCCCCTAGAGAAAATGGATGCTTGGAAAGTTATTTCCATGACATTTTACTCCACTGAGGTCCCTGTCTTCCCCAGGTTCCACCCAAAATCTCTAGGAGTTCTCCAACCTGGATCTGGCAATCCTACACCTCACCACCAGCCAGTGACCAGGGGACCTGGCCACCTTAGTCAGCACCTATAGAGGGTTCAGTGTTTATGTTTTCTAATTCCATGGCAAGAGAGAAGGCTAGGATCAAAATCAGAAATAGTTGGTTCCATCTACTGCTGGCTTTGGTTCTACTACCAATGACTACCTTACATTCCACCCGACTAGCCCCAATGGATTCCACTGGCCACAGAGAGTCTACACAAAATGTGTAGGAGGTCATGATGGAGCCATGATGATTTAGCATAGTCCATTCTCAACCTGAGAGGGAAATTGGAAATGCCCACCCAATGTATCTCTTGGGTAAATATTTCCTCTTGTTACCTTTCAGAACTGCCCGTGGTTAATTTTATACCCAGGGTACTGTGCTTGTGACTAATTGTTCAAGTTTTCAAACCTGTTCCTAAACATGGCCGTTCAGTGTGGCGGGTTTTAAGCTCATCGTATAGTTAGGGAGGAAAGTGGGCTGACATCTAACTCTAACTTTTCTGGCACTGCTTTTATGTTTTGGGGGTTGTTTAGCTTCTGTGGTTCACACTGTCTTGATATTGCTGGGGTATTATTGGTTGGAATTTTTTTAAACAATGATTTTAGGTCTTTTATGGTTTTATCTCCTTTTTCAATTGTGTAAGCTAACCCACCCCCAGCTCTGTAAAGAGATGGTGGAGACATGTTTTAGATCTAAATAAATGAGTAGTTCTGAACAGGAGAAAGAGGAGAAAGAAATCCATGTGCCAAGAGGACAAGGATTATAGGAGCCCATGGGACATTCTCAGTCTCTTCAGCATTTTCACCGTTAAATGAGGTGTGGATGAAAAGCTCAATTTTTTTTTAAAAAAACACTGTTTTAAGGATGCCACAGATAGTGCCTTGTTGATCAGCCAAATCTCCATGTAAACCATGTGAAAGGCTGTTTGAATAGATGAATGTAACTGTAATTATGGTTAAACGATAATTAGAACAGAAAATACAAACTAGGTGTGTGTGTTTCTTTTTCTTCAAGCAAGGGATCATTTTGGAAGGATCTGCTGAGATCAACAGAAACACCAAAAACAAGAAAGTCAGGCCGGCGGGAACCTGTTTAAAAATCGATCTGACCTAAGAATTGGGACACGGTAAACTGCATTATGTAAACCCTCAATCAATTATGAACATTCCTCTAAAAATAGGAAAGGAGCTGCAGTCAGTGTAAAGCTCGCCTGAAATGCTTGCTGCTGAATGGCATTCACCATTTCCTTTCCTGAACTCTGTCAAAGCAAGAGGGAAAAAGCAAAAGGTATAGAAAGGAGCTAGGAAAGAAGAAAACGGGTCAGTTTTGTTGAAGTCATCCAGAAATGATGGTGTAACCCCCATGCTCAGAATGGATTGACCCAGAAAGGGGTGGAGACTCAAAGCAGCAGAAGGCTGCAGAGCTCATGTAGTTTGGAGGAGACAAGGCTACCAGACTCGGACCTTGATTTGTATAAACCCTTAACACCTTGTTAAGGGTTTTTTATGTTTGTAATGGGCGAGAGTTCTCCTGGAACCTTCATCATGTTGAATCCTGTTCATCAAGCCCTTGCAGTCTTCAGGAGCCAACCCACTTGTAAAGAAGAATTGGACTTAGCAGTATCAGTAGACTGTAAATATATGGACTTGAAAATGCAACCTGAACAGGACCTTGAAGTGTGATGTTAAATGTTTTAAAAGTTTTATTTGTTAAGAGAAGTAAACTGTTTTGTTTTAAATTTAGTTCTTTGCAACTCCTTCCAAGTATATATGCCATTAAAGGTATTCGAAATCGAACTCCTTCCAAGTATTGCCCCACAGAACCCACAGAAAGAGGTTACAATGGCTTTTCTGGAATCAATATTTTCATGCCATCTGGATGTTGAAACAGCCAGCTGAGGCTGAATATCTTGTTAAAGGCGTGGAGCTAATAGAAATGACCCAGAAGAACTGGTAGCGGTCTTTTAAACTGAAAAGACTTGGGGTCTTAGTCATTATAGGGGAGATAACTGGAGGATTTTTGTTGCTATGGAATTTAATTGTTTTATTACCACTTCCTTTAATGATCCAATGCCTGTAGCTACCTAAAATCTGACTCTTCTTTGTCCCATAGACAGGCCAGCACATACTAGCACAGGGAGTTCTTAATATCATGATCGGAAATATCTTCTAAACTCTGCTTTAAAATAATAATAATTTAAAAAAAAGATTTGGCCTGATGAAGAGTTCTGGGGTGTTCAAAAGCTTGCATATCATTATGTGCTGTTGTGCTGATGATAATAAAAGGTATTAGAATGGATTTTGTTTTCTTTTAGCAAGAGTAGGTTGAAGAGAGATTGGCAGGTATTTCCTCAGGAGTTGGATCCCTTTTCCTCCTGGCCTACATGAGGACATTTGTTTTCTGCCCAGAGGATGATAAATCTCATGCAGAATACCCACTCTGCTACTGAAATTCCTTGAGTGTTGCCACATGAAATCACTGTAAAGAAACTCAAAAGTGTTTCCTTCTTTCCCTGACAATAAATATTCTGTTTAGTTAATGATGGATAGGAATGAGGACAATTTCCCTGAGAAATTCTGCCCACTTTATCAGCTTTCCTAAGTTTCAGAGGGTAACTGTTGGTCTGGAGTAAAACAGTGCAGTATTCAAGTCCAGTAGTTCCTTAAAGACTAACACCTTAGTTTAGGACCTTAAAGATCTTCATCAAAATCTGACAGGCAGCTTTGACTCTTGAGAGCTTACATACCAAATATCTTATTTTTCTCTGAGGTGCTACTGGACTCAAATCTGTTTAACTTTCCTTGAAATTCCTTTGAAGCCCAGACAAGGAATTTTGGTGTTCTGTTTCACTCATATTGCTTCTCAGCCTTTCGGCTAAGATCAAGTGAAGACGCAATCCATCACATCATTCTGGATTGCCAGTTGGCTGTGACACCATGCAATATTTTTCTCCTTTCCTTACTCCATACCAAAGATCTCACAGACAACAATTGCATTATCCAGTTTTTGTTAAATGAACATACTCCAGAGATTATTGTTACAGTTTCTAAGTTCTTTGCAGAAGTTGTTGAAGCTAGAAAGTAGACTTCTGTGAGTTTTTATTTTCATCTTGTTTATTGAGTATTACTTGCATGCCAATAAAGGATGAAGAAGAAAAATGCAAAATATTTTTTTTTATTTTTATTTCTTCAACATTTGAAAAGAGTGATGTAAACATAAATCCAGATACCCATGTCTGTCTAACTGTGAGCCACAGAAAGCCATAGAAATACCAATTTCTGTCTAATTTGGTGCCCATGAAAGTTCAGTTTCCTAAACCACCACCTAGTTCACCCGTATGATCAAGCTAGTCCTAAACACACTCAGAGTTCCTTTTGAAATAAACACACAGAAGCAAAAGTTGCCAGCTTCCCTCATCAACTGTTACTGGGAGGAGTCGTAGCCCAGCATTGCAACAATGTCATCAACCATGTGGTGATGCCGCTTCTTGCTCTAGTATTTGACCAAAAGTTTTATGGTAGAAACTGTTTTTACCATACAGTGTTTACACAAATACCAGAACATTCTGCATTGCTAGCAAAGCAATGGCATCACTTGTGTATTCCACAACTGACGTTGATACATCGCTAGTGATGTCACTGCCATGCCAGACTAGACTTCCACCTACTGCTGGTCAGCCCCCCACAGGTCAGCTGATTGGTGACAGCTTGCGACAAGAAATGCCCAACCCCGGGGGGGGGGGGTTGACAGCCAGGGGTGGAGCAAGAGGGAACTGCGTCCAGGGCACGTGTTCGCTTTGCGCCCCTGCCACACCCGTCTGCACCTCCATGCCCTCTCCATGCCCTTGTCACATCCCCACAGGGGTGCACACCCAATGTGTCGTGCACACCCCTCCCCCTTGGTGTTACACCACTGTTGGTAGTCCTTAAAGAAACCCAAGTTTTTAAATATTACTTCCAGCACATTTACAGCTTTCAGTGACTCACAGAATTATATGCATCATTTTTTACTCTTGCTTTTTTCTTTATTTTCTTTTTTTATTAGTCGCAGGCACATTCTTGGTAGTTGGATGAAAACAACCTGAATATCTCTCTCCCTTTTTTCTGCCTCACTGTGTCCGAGAAATCTTTTGTTGTTGTTGTTGTTTTTTTGGAGAGCTGATCACTTCTGCATGCTGATGTAGTTCTTTGCTGGCCCCTGTGGGATTTGTTTCCTTACAGCATCCTTGGACATTATGGTATAATGCTTGACTTATTTTCCCATCAAGCGTTGTTCAGTGCCTCCGTGGCGTTTTCTCTTTGTTTCTGTCTCCAGGATGCAGCTTTGACCCTGCCTGCTCAGTGTGCCGGACTCGTGCCTGCCAGCGCCGAGACTCAATAAGACTTATCGCAGTGCCTTTGCTTGTCATATCAGCAGGCTCATCGGCAGAAATATATTCCAACCAAGCGAGCCAGAGGTAGACAATGCTTAATTCTCTGCTACCAAATTTTCCAGGAATAGAAGAGAGAGAGAGAGAGATTCTGCCAAAGGGCATTCGCCTTGTGTCACTGCCCAATTATCCTAACACTGTTTGTTCAGTTACTGGCATCGTGTTCTACTTTATCAGTCCAATAAGGGGTTTTGACATTTTTTTGACTGTTTACCACATTATGGCACATTTCAGCACTGTGTTAAGTGTGAAAAGGTTTCTGAGCCAAGTCAAGGCTTCCTAAGATCTGAAGGCACTGTGTTGTCATGATTAGAGTGTCAGACTATAGCAACTTGGAAATCCAGGTTTGAACTGCCACATTCTACCATGGAATCTTGCCGGGTGGTCTTGGGCTGGTCACACACTCTCAGCTTAACCTACATCAAAAAGGGCCCTTCCGCACATGCAGAATAATGCACTTTCAATCCACTTTCACAATTATTTGCAAATGGATTTTGCTATTCTGCACAATAAAATCCAGCTACAAAGTGGATTGAAAGTGCATTATTCTGCATGTGTGGAAGGGGCCAAGGTTGTCGTGTGGAGAAAATGGAGATGGGGTCCAGAATTTTCCGGGAATGGCAATGGACTAGAACAGTGGTGACAAACCTTTGGCACTCCAGATGTTATGGTCTATAATTCCCATCAGCCCCTGCCAACATGGTCAATTGGCCGTGCTGGCAGGGGCTGATGGGAATTGGAGTCCATAACATCTGGAGTGCCAAAGATTCACCACCACTGGACTAGAAATATCAGTTCTCCTGGAGGAAATAGCTGCTTCTCCCCAGGCACATCTCCCCGCAAATCCTTAGGAATTGCCCAAGCTGGTGATGGCAATTCGGATGGCAGGATGTCCACCCAGGAAGTTTCTACATACCTCCTCTATCAGCCCCCATTTCCCCACATCTCTGCTGTGCTGCCAGAGGGCTTTCAGAAGATTTTTAAAAAAAGGTTATTGAAATAGTCCTAAATAGATTGCTAGTTGGTGATGTGGAAAATGGTGGCTGCAGGGGACTGACAAAAGAACACTGCGGCCGCTGAAAATGGGAAATGCACATCGTACAGTTGGAACATAACCTAGCTTTTTTCCCTCCTGAAATCCAACAATCCTTTTCTTTTTCTCTCTTTTTAGAATGTCGGAGTCTATTTGCGATCTATTCAGTGTTGGTCAAAATATAAATTTGGAGAGAGGGTGGGCAGAAAAGAAGGTACCACACAACGTCAGGATTTCACCATGTAGATAGAGGCAGGAACTGTCTCTCCGAACCTTTCCACCTTCTTCTTGGAGCACCCCCTTGTGGTGGGTAACGTAAAACAACTGTTCACTGATTTCCCTTCAAAGAGAAGCAAAAGACAAATTCCTCTATTGAAAGATAAAGGAGAAGAAGAAATCAACAGCTATATCTACCCAAAAAATGAGTTTTGGAAAAAGAAATGCCAACCTACCACGCAACAAGGCTAGCTTTCACACTGGTGCATTCTTCTAGAAAGTGTCATAGGTTTCAGAAATTGAGGGTAGGAAAAACTGTGGAAATTGAGCTATTAAGGGGCAAGGCCATGTGATCATTTCCCAACCAGTCAAGCAGTTTGGAAGCAAAAAAAAAAAAAAACAGAGGAAAAGACCCATCAGTCTCAAAATAATTTTATCCCTCAACTGCAGGATTCCAAATGAAGCCCAATGTGTTTTCACAATACATTTCAGCAGGTTTCTATCCTCCTGAAACCCTTATTGTGTCCAGCCCCTCGGGGATAGGGCGGTATAAAAATCTAATAAATAAATAAATAAATAAAAAAAAATTTGCCTTGATTTGAGAGCCAGCATGATGTTGTGATTAAAGTGTTGGCCTAGGATCTGCGATACCCAGGTTCAAATCCCCACACTGCCATGGAAACTTGCTGGATGATTTTGGACCAATCACATGATTTCAGCCCTCACTCTGGCAAATATTTGTATGGGAGTCCCCCACAGAATACCAGGGCAATGACACAAATGCCCCTTCTGCATATTTATTTATTTATTTATTATTTTATTTTATTAGTTTTGCATACCACCCTCCCCTAAGGGCTCAGGGCGGTGAACAACAGCTTTAAAACATACATAAAAAACATAATTTAAAACATTGATATTCAGCATAACAAGAACCCATAGAAAAATGCAGATGGCGCCTGACTGCTCTTCCCTCCCCCACCCCCTGTGCCCACATGAGGCCAGATGGAAAGGTAGATGTATTTAACGAGGCTGGCCAAATGCCTGGCGGAACAGGCTCATCTTACAGGCTCTGCGAAAACTCTGCAAGTCCCACAGGGCCCTGATATCTTTAGGGAGCCTGTTTCACCAAGTAGGGGCCAGAGCTGAAAAAGCCCTGGCCCTCTTACAGGCCAGCCTGATCTTTTTGGGGCCAGGGATCACAAGTAGGTCCTCCTCTGAGGAGCAGAGGGGCCTGACAGGGCAATATGATGCTGTTTCAGGGTAGATTCCCCACCCACCACCCAAACAGCATCACTCTCAGTGTTGGTTGTTGTGGGTTTTCTGGGTTGCATGACCATGGTCTGGTAGATCTTGTCCCTAGTGTTTCACCTGCATATGTGGCTGGCATCTTCAGAGGTGTAGCACAGAGAGAAGTCTGTTATACACTGTGTCCAGACTTCTCTCTTATAACAGACTTTTCTCTACCAGACCACGGTCATGCAGCCCGGAAAACCCACAACAATCAGTTAAATCCATCTGTGAAAGCCTTCTACAATACTTTCATTTTTTTTTTAAATCTAGGGAGCCAAGATTCTCCCTTTAAATCCATGCAGAAGGGGAGGGGGGTTGATTTAAAGGGAGAATCTGGGGAAATTGGACGGTGCCTCTCAGAGGAGCAATGTTAAAGTTAGCAGTACCAAAATGTCATGCTACTTTCAGGAGACTCTCCTGATGATACCACCCAGGTTTAGTGAAGTTTGGTTCAGGGGGTCCAAAGTTATGGACCTTCTACTATTAGTTTCCATTGTAAACAATGGGGGATGGGGCACCCCCTTTGGGGGTCCATAACTTTGGATCCTCTGAACCAAACTTCACCAAACCTGGCTGGTATCAGCAAGAGACTCTCCTGATGATACCACTCAGGTTTGGGGAAGTTTGGTTCAGGTGATCCAAAGTTATGGACCCTCAAAAAAGTAGCCCCATCTACTATTAACTCCCATTGAAAACAATGGGAAATGGGGGCACCCCCTTTGGGGGTCCATAACTTTGGACCCCCTGAACCAAACTTCACCGAACTTGGCTGGTATCATCAGGAGTGTCGTCTGAGGATATCCTGAAATTTTGGTGCCACTAGCCTAAAAATTGATGAATTTTAATTTCCGGATCATGGCTAAAGGCAAGCCTGCATACAGCAAGTTACAGTAGTCTGACCTGGAGTTGACCATTGTGTGGATCACAGTGGCTAGATCAGAACAGGAGAGGTACTTTCAATGCACTTTGAAGCTGGGTTTTACTGTGTGGAATAGCAAAATCCACTTTCAGACAATTGTGAAAGTGGATTGAAAGTGCATTATTCTGCATATGCGGAAGGGACCAAAGGCAGGACAATGTCAAACCACCTCTTGCCACGAAAACCCTATGGAGTTGCCATATGTCAGCGGTGATTTGATGGCATTTTTAAAAAGTCTTTAAAAACCCAATTTTCCTAGCACTATTCCCTCTGCATGGCTCTCTGGAACTGATACAAACTGACAGGAACATTTAGATGGGGTTCATATTTGGGTGAAACACAGGAAAGCAAGGCAAGGGAACATCATAATGCTCCTAGAGGTTGTGCCAAAATGGTTAGCAATTCAGAACTCTGGCCATCAAGCAATGGTGACTTCCTTTAAAATCACCAAATGGAAAGGGATTGCAATTAGAGAGGAAATGTATAGTTAAATAAATCAAAAAGCGTCAGAAAGGGAAAAGTGTCAGTGTGTGATCATTAGTTACTTTGTTCATAATTGGGCAGGAAAATCAGCCTTTTTTCTTTCCACTGATACAAGGAAAAGGAAGTAACAGCTATTTGTCACAGAACCGGCACTTTTAAAATGCGCAAAGCAACTCAACAGAGCAGCCAAGATGCTGTCAGCTTCAGCAGTTCATATTCCAAGTTTAGTTTTAGCTGGGGAATCCTGCTTCCAAACACTGTGCACAGAACTCAATGTTATTTTTTCCACATTTGCAGAAGATAATCTGTGGTTTTATTTATTTATTTATTTTCAACATTCATATCCTGCCTTTCTGCACTTCCGTGGTGGCTAATAAGTTAAAACATGCATAACAGAATGCATCATGGAACCATTAAAATAACCTCTCCTAAACATGCCTCATTAAAACTTCTTATTTTTTTAAAAAAAGAGTTAATATAGAAAAAGAAGGAAAAAGAGAATAAGGAAAAGAAAAGGAGGAGGAAGAGGAGGAGTTTGGATGTATAACCCTCCCTTTTTCTCCTGTAAGGAGACACAAAGGGGCTTACAAACTCCTTTCTTTTCCTGTCCTCACATCCTGTGAAGTATGCGAGACCGAGAGAGTTCTGAAGAACTGTGACTAGCCCAAGGTCACCCAGGCTTCATGTGTGGGAGTGGGGAAACAAATTCACTTCCCCAGATAAGAGTCCACAGCTCATGTGGAGAAGTGGGGAATCAAACCTGGTTCCCAGATTCGAGTCCACCACTCTTAACCACTACACCAGGGGTAGGGAACCTGCGGCTCTCCAGATGTTCAGGAACTACAATTCCCATCACCCTCTGTCAGCATGGCCAATTGGCCATGTTGGTAGGGGCTGATGGGAATTGTAGTTCCTGAACATCTGGAGAGCCGCAGGTTCCCTACCCCTGCACTACACCATGCTGGCTCTCAGTTATAAAACATCTGAGCTGTTAAAAACACGTAAACCATAAAACATTGGCTATGAAGGAGGGATCATTATGGGAATTCCAAACAAAACAAAAAAAAATTATTCACCCACTGGCAGAAGATGACAACAGAAAGAGACAAATGAATCTCCATGGGAAGAGAGTTCCAAACCTTTGGTAACAACATTGAGAAGGCCCTGTCCTGAGTTACCACCTGCCTACTCTCAGAAGCAGCAGGCACCTTTGAAGATGGTCATAAGCTCAGGCAAATTCATAAGGAATTAGGTAGCCTTTTAGGTATGTTCTTTCCAAACCATATGGGGCTTTGGACCCCCAAACTTTACATTGTGCCTGGAGACAAATTGGAAGTCAGTGTAGGTGGTCCAAGACTGGAGTGATCTGGTCCATCTTGGAAAGATGTAAGTTTCATAGCTTACATAGAAAACCACTCCTGTGAGGAAAGCTTAAAGGAGCTAGTCACGGAGAAGAAAGATTGAAATGACCATGACCACAGTCTACAAATACCTCTTAGCCTGTCACTTAGAAGGCGGCAAGATCTTTCACTGCTGCTCCACAGCTATACAGAATAGTTTCAGGAATAACAGGGAATAGTTACAGGAAGGTAGCTATCAAATGAGCATCAAGAGAAACTTCGTAACAATAGTGGTGGTTCAGCAGTGGAACCAATTACCTGGGGGCAGGGCTGGGGTCTGCATATCCTCTGGGCAGCTGCTGGAACCCAGAAGTTCTGACAAAGCCCAGTTTCATAGTGTCCCTTGCTAGTGCTCCCTCAGTCATCAATGTGCTTTGGAAATGCCTCTACCTGGTTTCTGCTTCAAATGCCAAATGTCACTAGAGAAATGGTGCAGGCAGCTGTGAGCTCAAGTGGTGAGAGCTGGTACCTCCTGGACACCAGTAGGGTTGCTGGTACCCCTTAGCCACCAGCAGGAAATGGAAGGTAGTAGTGCCATATACAGGTTGGAAACTCCTGAAACCCGGGGAGGACAGGGATCTCAGTGGGGTACAATTCCATAGAGTCCATCCTGCTCCAAAGCAGTCATTTTGTGCATTGGAACTGATGTCTGTAACCTGGAGGTGATCTTTAATTCTGGGGGTCCCGGGTCCCACCTGAGGGCTGGCATACCTAGGTGAGAGGGCTTGTGAGCAGACTAGGAAATGACACACAAGCATATGGGAGGAATGAGGGTAGATGTGTAGAAGGGTACTATCATAACCCCAGCCTTGCTCAACAACAGGACTCAATATCTTAAAAGTAGAATTCTTGTCAATAACTTAGGATAATAACTTTATTGTCTGAATTGACCAGACCTTCACAAAACACAGATTATATGTTCTCAGCAGTAATATATGAGATTTGCACTCCTCCCCTGCCCCACAACAAATATTCTCAGGAAATTCCACCCTCATTTTTTTCCTGTTTTGGGTGAAATGATCAAGTATCAATTAATTGGATCTACAGAGAATTGAAGTACTGAATCAACAAAGCATTGTTTCATAAAATAAGCAAAAATAAAATAAACCTCCTAGTGCCATGGTGGCGAACCTTTGGAACTCCAGATGTTATGGACTACAATTCCCATCAGCCCCTACCAGCATGGCCAATTGGCCATGCTGGCAGGGGCTGATGGGAATTGTAGTCCATAACATCTGGAGTGCCAAAGGTTCGCCACCACTGTCTAGTGCCTATGAAACATTTGGAAGAGGTCAGTGCGGACAAACATTGTGATATGGGGGGGGGATCAAAAATATTATAGAAATGTTCTGACTTGTGCAGAAAAGGCTTCTGTTTTATATCTTTTTTAAAGCTTCTCAGCTCCTGAATTAGATCAAATAGCAGGATCAAAATGCTTGCATAAGTTAGGAAACCAACTGGCCATTGTTATCTATGGCTGCAGCCTTGTTTTCCAAAAGATATAAGCACACTGAAATATTTTAATATAGGATATAAATCTGTAAAGTTGGGTATGTCCAAGCCTGATGAAGAACATTGTGTGATTCTTTCATTGACATCAATGTGCTTTGGAAATGCCTCTACCTGGCTGGATCGTGCCCATGCTAATTTTCTTCCCCTGTAGACTGCTGCCACGTGCTCAAAATCTTGCGATTAACTGCACAAAAATTGTTGAGCAGAAGGTAGAAAATGTGTTGTGCTGACCTCCGAATCCTGAAACGAAACTGTTTCCTACACTTTACAGGGTTTGCGTCTTCTGCAAGGAAAATGTTTTGATGCCTTTGCATCTTGATGACTCATCAAGCGTTTCTACAAATAGCTTTTGCTGCAAGGCTGGCTGACTGTTGAAAAGGATAAAGCAACACTCCAGTTTCCCATGGTGGAGCGACAAGGAAGATAAAGTTGCAGCTCACTGACCACCCACTCAGGCAGATCAAATTGAAGGCCCCCTTGAAATCAATAGGCCTATTCAGAATTACAGCGGAGTAGGTGGTTGCAAGCTGATAGCTTAATGGAGACTTTATAAATTAACACCTACTTGAATGAACATTTGACACGGAAAGTATAAAAAGAGTTAACAGTCTTTGGATAATACTTGTTGTTGCTTTCTGGAAGGATAAGATAGAAACAGGAGTGGTTCAGAAATAGATTTGTTAGGTCTTGGGCTGCTATTAATTACAGATTCAGCTGTGGGGCTGCCTCTCCCACTATATCTACGAAAGAATGGCCCTTTCCCCACTTACCTTAAGTCCCATGCTACTTTCCTAAAGTAGCGCGGGGTCCAGCTGCACTCCCCACTTCAGGGGCAGCGACAACACAGCTGCCCCGACGCTGCCTCTCTCGTGCCTCCTCAGCGCGCGTAATTCCTGGCGCCTTTTCAAATGGCGCCTTTTGATGACGCGGGGTCGTGGGGAAGCCGGGGTGCGCGCCAGGAATTGCGCGCAGCAACCGTCCGACAAAGGTAAGTGGGGAAAGGGCCAATGTTGCATTGGGCTAATAACAACTTGCTGGTGATCCCTGGCCTGAAGGCTGTCCTTGACCAGAACCAGAGAGTTTTCAGCTCTGACCCCAGCTCAGCCATATGATACCCAAGCCCTGCAGAATCTGACACAATTGAGCAGAGTCAGTGAGACAGAGTTCTTCCATTAGGCCCATGGTTGAGGCAGCAATGGGATTCCATCAGTCAGGCCTCCCTTTCCCCCTTCTCTTTCTGTATTTTGTTCTCCTATTCCTTCTTACATTGGCATGAATAAGAAGCATAGGGAAATCTATCGGTTTTAACTTGTTGAATGTTGACACCACCTGGATGAAGTTGTATTAGATTGACATTTGATTATGTTGAGGTACTATGTTGATTTTATTGCTATTTTTGTTGAAAGTCACCCTGAGCCTGAAAGGGGAAAGGTAGATAATAAATGAATGAATTAATGAATGAAATAAAGTTCAGATTAGACAAATCAAAAAGCAAACTTTGTATTATTATTATTATTGTAGATTTCACAGCTGCCAGATCTTTAGCTGGTTGTTGGCCTTCATTACAATTCAAGCCTCACCCAAAGGCCTAGGAAGTTGTAATGTATCGAAGTAGTATTCGTGTGGATCCCAGCAGGGCTGTCTTCTGAAGTTGACAGATGTTGATGATGATGATGATGATGATGATGATGATGATGATGATGATGATGATGATGATGATGATGATGATGATGATGATGATGATGATGATGATGATGATGGTAGATTTCACAGCTGCCAGATCTTTAGCTGATTTTTGGCCTTCATTACAATTTGAGCCTCGCCCAGAGGCCTAGGAAGTTGTAATGTATCGGTGTAGTATTCGTGCGGATCCCAGCAGGGCTGCCTTCTGAATTTGACAGATGTTAATTTTGTCAATTCGAAGATGTTTCAAGTGCTGCCCTAGTGTTTTGGGGATGGCGCCCAGCTTGCCAATTACCACTGGGATGACCTCAGCTGGTTTGTTCCATAGACGCTAAAGCTCAATTTTCAAATCGTGGTATCTAGTGACCTCATGTTCTTTTTCAATGACCCTGCTGTCACTGGGGTCTGCTATGTCGATGATGGTCACTTTCTTGTCCTCAATCACGGAGATGTCTGGTGTACTGTGTTTCAACACTTTGTCCGTTTGGATTCAAAAGTCCCACAGGATCTTGACCTTCTCATTTTTCATTACTTTCTCTGGACAATGTTCCCACCAGTTCTTATGTCACGGGCTGACCATCAGAGGCCTATGTGGCCGCAGCTGGATCCTCATCCTCCAATGAGGTACTGCGGCTAGGTCTCGCTGAGTCAAAAGACCGGCATGACAGGCTATCATCCTCACTGTCAGACACAGCGGGGGAATAGACCCTGACATCTTAGCTGTTCTTATGTTGTAATACTTGCATAAATTCCAGTGGATCATCTTGGCCACTGACTTGTGTCTCTGTTTGTACTCAGTCTCGGCAATCTTTTTGCAGCAGCTCAGGACATGATCTACAGTTTCATCAGCTTCTTTGCATAATCTGCATTTTGCATCATCTGAGGATTTTTTCGATTCTGGCCTAGATGGAATTTGTTCTAATGGCTTTCTCTTGAGCGGCTAAAATCAGGGATTCAGTTTCCTTTTTCAGAGTTCCAGTTGTTAACCACAGCCAGGTCTTTTCATTGTCCACATTGTCCTTGATCTTTTCCAGAAATTGGCCATGCAGTGCTTTGTTATTCCAGCTTTCAGTCCTCATTTTAATAACACTTTTTTCTGTATTCTTGTTTGGTTTTCTGGGTCTTCAGCAAATGTCTGTTGTTCACTTCAATCAATGCCTGTTTTTGACTTTCATTCACATATTTGACCAGCATATGCTTCTCCACTTCCACTGTTTGCTGTACTTGCAGTAAGCCTCTGCCACCAGATCTCCGGGGAAGGTATACTCTATCAGTATCACTCTGTGGGTGTAAGGCATAGTGCACTGTCATGAGCTTCCGAGTTTTTTTCTATCCAATGCATCCAACTCAGCCTGAGTCCAGTTGATGATTCCCACAGTGTACCTGATGACGGGTATAGCCCAGTGGTAGGATCCAATTTTTTTTTTTGTAACAGGTTCCCATGTTGGTGGGATTCAAACAGTGGCGTAGCGCCAATGGGGCTGGGAGGGGCATGACGGGTGCGTGGCTGGGAATTCAGGGGGCGGGGCATTGCTGGGCGAGGCTGTGGCAAGGAAACGAATGCACGCAGGCGCAGGCTGCCATGCACGCCGGTGCACCTCCTGCTAGACTGCTTCAAGTTCTGCTGAGGAGCAGAGGAGGGGCGTAACTAAGGCAAAAATCACATGGCAAAATCACCAATTAGTAACACCCTCTCGGCACACACAAATAATTAGTAACCTACTCTCGGGAACCTGTGAGAACCTGCTGGATCCCACCTCTAGTATAGCTTAGGTGTTGATGGCCTTGATGGAATTTCCGCCATTTAATTTAGATTTCAAAATTGTCCTGACCCTCTGGGTGTACTCTCTGCTGGTGATAGTCTTCACTTGCCCATGCTCGATGTTAGAGAATGAAGTAGAGATTGAAGCAGGAGGCTGTGATGCACTGAAGCATCGATTCAACACAGAACTAAAAAAAAAAGGCAGGGATAATGTTAATATGGGCCAGGAATTGTTTTCAGAGGGTGAGTGCAGACATGTATCATTGCAAAGGGGGGATTGAACATTGTGCAGAAAGAGTCAGTCAAAGGCAATTTCATGTGTATGTGTATACAGAAATCTTCAACCACCAACCCCATGAGTATGGATACGATCCAGATCCAGTTCAGTATGTTTAATTACCA
Source organism: Sphaerodactylus townsendi (assembly GCF_021028975.2). Taxonomy (NCBI): domain Eukaryota; kingdom Metazoa; phylum Chordata; class Lepidosauria; order Squamata; family Sphaerodactylidae; genus Sphaerodactylus; species Sphaerodactylus townsendi. The sequence continues at coordinate 128,968,039 of NC_059428.1, read as the reverse complement.
CTGATATTATAGAGAATTAAGCTTGAACTTTCTAATTGAAATAATGAGGTTTCTCCTTGCCTTACACACTACTCTTTTGACAGTTTGCTTTCCCGCCATATCTTCTGTTGTTTTCTCTTATAGAAGTTCCCTGCCATTGATTCTTGTACTGTATTATAGTCATTTGCTCTTCTCAAACATTATACTTTTTCATCAAACATTTTTGCTTCATCAGGCAGAGGTTTGCTGCTATATTATGGATTGACAACACAAACATTTCATTTCCAGAATGTGGAGGTGCTAAGTATTATCATTAAAAGGAGGTGCTCTCATTGATGATTTCAACAGTCTGTTGTAAATCATTTTTTTCCAAAAGCCATGTTTGCTAGATGCTCAACCCAAAAAGGTGTTTTTTTTCTGAGAATAGTTTCCAAAGCAATCGTTTTGCCATGAAGTATTTCCATGCCAAAATAATCACTCTTTTCAATAAATGGTTAGAGTCACATTAGTCTCTTATATAAATATGTACTTTTCATTCATCAATGTGACATGGGTCTGAAAAGAAATAGTACCCTACAGACAGGGAAACCAGGAAGATATTCACTGAGTTTGTATATGAGATGTGAACCTAGTCAGAGACAATTTGCAGGTGACTTTGAATGCTGGTACATAAAATACCTGTATTTAAATGGCAAAATACATACTGGGCGTCACCTTATATAAATGCTTCCCCTTCATTTAAAGGGTCTGCTATTTCAATCAAAACTTTTTTTTATTTGCTTATTTAACTCGATTTATACCCTGCCCTTTCCTGGGACAGCTGAACTCAGAGCAGTTTACGTTATAGACAATAAACAATGGATGCATAAATATTAAATTAAAGCATTCAATTAAAACCATAACCTCTAATCTAGTCCAATGCAAGATGGCGCCCTAAACTACACTCCTATTTCCTATAGGGGGAGTTATCACTGATAAGGTGATGATGGTCCAAATGATTATAATAGGGGAGCCCATTATAATCTGAAAAGAAAGTAGCCCAGAGGAAAAGAAAACCCACAGTCATCTACTCTTTTGTAAGAGAGAACTTGTCTTCAGAGTTGGGACAGTTTTCCTGTAGAGACACTGAAAAACATTACCATTAGTCAAACCATACTCACTCGTCACAGCCATTTCCTGGATGTGTTAATAGGAAACTGACCAGTTCTCCACTGGGAATTCAGAGGAAATTCGAGGCAAAAACCTGATAGCAACAACACAAATTGGATGATACACTTTACCCATCATCACATCAGAGTTCTCTGCCTCCGGCATCAATGCATTCGAAATTTACACAAGTCCCAGTAGCTTTGTAAATTCAAGTTTCTGGCATGGCATTTTTTTTTCTGTTTTCTCTTTGAAAGTATAGTTTTCTCCCTCCTTAGCTATCAGGTCTCTCTTTGAATTGACAAAACCATCATCATGTGGTTGGTTGTTAGTGGGGCTTCATTTCCAGTCCCATGCCACTTGTATTGCCCGGAGAAGGAATATGATGCTGTTGCCCTAATCCTTTTTTCAAGTCCTTGTAAACCAAGCCAATTAAGGTGGGATTGAATTAGGATGTGCCATGCACCCTAGAGAAAAGCAGAAGGGGAAAAAAAATTAAAAACAGAAAAAAACCATGCTGCTGTTGGGGTTATTAGAAGGAAAGCCAGCCAAACAATATTGATAGGTGAGCTGTCAATATCAGTGACACTGGTTATTGTTCAGACATATTCAGTAAAAAGGAATAGAATTATAGTCCAGGGCCTAAACTCAGTGTTGCCATTGAGGACAACAGCTTTTATGACCACTCTTCTCATATGGAAACAGCTGTCCACTAAGTTAAAGTGTGCTGACAAGTTATGACTGATTCCTTCAATCAATCAATCAATCAATCAATCAATCAATCAATCAATCAATCAATCAATCTTTATTATGATCATAGACCAGCATAAAGTTGATGAGATACAAAGAACTTAGAAGATAAGATATATTAAAACAATAAATATATATCTAAAAGAATCTGTTGGAAAAAAATGAGAACACAAGAAAGTTACAGGACAGTGGTGGTGAACCTATGGCACTCCAGATGTCCATGGACTACAGTCCCCATCAGCCCCTTCCAGCATAGCCAATTGACCATGCTGATTGGCAGGGGCTGGTGGGAATTGTAGTCCATGGACATCTGGAGTGCCATAGGTTTGCCACCACGGTTATAGGAACATGCCTATAGATATGCTACTTTAATCATGAAATGGACTATACTATCATGAAATGGACTATACATGAAACAGATCTATACTGACTCTGAGGGGTGGGAATGGGGGTATAGTGTGGCCAGATTTAGAGAAACTCCTCGAGATTTGGGGATAAAACCTGGGGAGTACTGGGACTGCAGTGGGGTTCAATGCCATAAAGTCCACCTTCCAAAGCATCTATTTTCTCCAGAGGAATTTATTTCTATAGCCTGGAGATGAGGTGTAATACCACAGGATTCCCAGGTCCTGCCTGAATGCTGGCATCCCTAAAGGGAATTATATTCCTCTTGGAGCTGCAGCATCGGAGGAAGAGGAGGGACTTTGTCACCCATCATGCCCTTTTCAGAAATTGAAAGGGCCCCAGCAGAGAGGTTATTTTACAAAATACTGATGTAGGACATGGAGTATTTTAACACAGTGCTGAAAAGAACTCTTTACTGGGGTCTTTTCCACTTCTGAAATCAGCACGCAAAGTGTATTTTGTCCTTAAATAATAGTTAGTTCTCTAAAATAGTGTGGAATTATTGTTTCAGCAAAGGTTTCTGAGGTTGCTTCCTGGTCATCTGTCTTCTCTATCGAGGTTTCCAGTTTGGCATCTTGTACACACAGCCATCTGGGGCCTGGATGTTGCCAGTTACTATGTGTATCAATGTTTTTCCCCTGATTTTTTAAAACTTAATTTCATTTTTTTTTGGCCTCCATTTGATAGTAAGCGAGTTTCATGCTTATTTTTTTTTTTCACAATCTGTCAGCTGCTCCTTAAATGCCTGTATTATTCCTTCAGATAAAAGAGAGTGGATGTAAAGGAAAGATCATGAAAGATGACAGAGATGTGATGTTGCTACATAAGGTCAAACTGAAGAGAATTGTGATGGGAGGCAGTAGCACAGTCTACATACCTTCCAGCTTGTGACCACTTCTTCTACAGCTCGCCATCTTTCTTTGTCCCCAATTAAGGCTCTTTCCTTATCCTCTTCCCATCTTGCACTGCTTCATTCTCTGACGGGCACAAGCTTATTTGTAGTTCTTGCCTTCTATTTCCTTGTCCCAATTGTGCTAATCAGTACAATTAAGACAGCCATTCAGAGGAAACTGCCTCGTACCAAGTCAAATCATCAATCAATCTATCACCACATTGTCTACTCTGGCTGGCACCCTCTATTAGGTAGAACCATGTCCTTCTCAATACCTCCTGCTGGAACCTGAGACCTTCTGAATTCAAAACATATGCTCATAAAAATGTAAGAAAAGCCCTGCTAGATCAGACTAGTTGTCCCTCTAGTCCAGAATCTTGTCTCAAACAGTGGCTATTCAGTTCCTCTGAAGGTTCAACAACAGGGTGTAGATCAGTGATAGCGAACCTTTTCGAGACTAAGTGCCCAAATTGCAATCCAAAACCCGCTTATTTATCACAAAGTGCCAACATGGCAATTTAAACTGAATACTGAGGTTTTTGTTTAGAAAAAATGGTTGGCTCTGAGGTGTGCATTACGCAGGAGTAAGCTTGATGGTAGCCAGTGGCTTTGCTTTTAAGCAACCGTGCAACTCTTCCAACGGGTGAATCACAACCCTAGGTGGGTTCATTCAGAAGCAAGCCCCATTGCCAGCAACCAAGCTCACTCCCAGGTAAAGGATCATGCTTTAGTTCTTCGTATGAAAATCAGTGGGGTTTAAAAGCGCTTAACAGGGTTACCTACACTGCTTCCCCAAAACTAGGTCTTAGGTTTAATGATAATAATCGAGCCCAGTGGCCCAGGCCAGCCTAGATGTGGGGGGGGGGCACTCTGTTCGTGCATGCCCACAGAGAAGGCTCTGAGTGCCACCTCTGGCACCCGTGCCATAGGTTTGCCACTACTGGTGTAGATGCTGAGAACTTCCACTGATTTTGCCTCCTAGCACTGGCATTCAGAGGTTTATTGTCTTTGAATGAGGAGGTTCCCTTTAGCCACCATGGCCAGTAGCCACTGAAAAAAACTTTCCTCAATAAATCTGTCTAATCTCATGAATTGGTCTAATGATTCGAGCAGAACACTGGGAGAATCTTAACTGGGAGGCTATGGTGGCTCTGACTCTGACCTGGGTAGCTCGTGCTAGGTTGATCTCATCAGATCTCAGAAGCTAAACCTGGTTAGTACTTGGATGGGATACCTCCAAGATAAACCAGGGTCATGATGTTGAGGCAGGCAATGGTTAGCCACCTCTGAATACCTGTTGCTTTGAAAACCTTATGGGGTCACCGCATGTTGGCTATGACTTGATAGCAAAAGAAAAGTATCTGAGAATAGCTGCATTAATAGCTGAATTGCACATTTGGGATCCTGTTGATCACTGCTGGCAGCAATTAAAATAAGGATATTAGATATCATGTCCAAAGAGCTCAGGAGCTCAGGTTGTGATGTCTGAAACTTGGACAAGACAACTGTGTGTTCACTTTTTGACGTGACTATTAGTCAGTTGTAAGTAATAATAATAATAATAATAATAATAATAATAATAATAATAATAATAATAATAATAATAATAATAATAATAATACAGTGACAGCAGGGTCATTGAAAAAGAACATGAGAAAGTCACTGTAAATTTCGTTGTGCGTGCACAATGACAATAAAAATGCTTATGCTTAATATCCATCTAGATACCATGATTTGAAAATCGAGCTTCAGCGTCTATGGAACAAACCAGCTGAGGTCGTCCCAGTGGTAATCGGCACGCTGGGTGCCATCCCAAAAACACTAGGGCAGCACTTGAAACATCTTTGGAATGACAAAATTAACATCTGTCAAATTCAGAAGGCAGCCCTGCTGGGATCCACACGAATACTATGCCAATACATTACAACTTCCTAGGCCTAATTGTAATGAAGGCCAAAAACCAGCTAAAGATCTGGCAGCTGTGAAATCTACCATAATAATAATGTTTGCTATTTCGGTGTTGTCATACAAAGTTTTATAGAAGGCCAAGGAAGGGCTTCCTATCCAAGCAAATGGGATAAAATCTGTTCTTATTAGGTACCACTCTGTTTCTTGATGAGCTGGGAAAGTATCTGTTTCTCTCTCCCCCCCCCCCCTTCCTTAGCTACATTTGATATGCTAAAGACCAAGGGAAACTCTTTGTCTTGATGCACTTATGGTTAACCAGAAGGAATGATCAATCATTCAGGAATTATTAACAGAACTACTATTTTTCAGGAGGCCTATTATTTCTGGATGGAAAGTGGATGTGTCACATTTGATGCAGCTTGTCAAGTTTCATCAATCTCCTTGAGATCTGTGGCACATGATCCAATTTTGCATCATCAACAGTATTCGGTTGGATAGCCCACCATGTGGCATAGGAAGTCAAATTTTTTAAAATGAAGAAAAAAAATGTAAAAACCCAACAAAAGAAATAAAGATTGAAATTGGTGCAGCTATGTATATATTACACCTTCCTAATGGAAAATGATAGTTAGAAACAGATTTCTGAATATTTAAACGTGGAAAAATATAAGTACGTACGTCAGCCTGTTCATTGTGTTGGAATGACGGGTGTCTAAAAATGACATTCCCCACTGAGCAAATTAACACAAACTTAAGCTGTGCCCTTGAGGTTCTTATATGCATGAATCATCTGAGTAGCTCTGATTCAAAAATCCATCACTGCAAATCAGCCTATAGGACAGCAAGGAAGCACCAGCTATCATAGTCAGAGGCAGAGTGAGGGGAAACGTGCATGCCCTGCACCCCTACTGCGGTGCCGCCGACCCCTCCCCCACCCCAGAATGCCTCCAGAATGCCCTGGATTGCCCCCTCTATGGTTTGGTCACGCCGCCGCTTCGCCCAGGGTGTCGTGCCCGCTGTCCCATTGGCGCTACACCACTGATCATGATAAAATTCTGGCATCTGCCTGAAATTTGTCTTGCCGGGGCAGGGCTATTGAAACTGGTCTTCAGTTTTACTTTGTATTCAGGAAACTGTGTGTGTGTGTGTGTGTGTGTGTGTGTGTGTGTGTGTGTGTGTGTGACCTTTTCCATACTTATATCACTTGTCTGACTGAAAGTCATTTCATTTATCCTAAAGCGTCTCAAATAGTTCGTCCCATCAGGAGTTTCCAAATGCCATCAGGAGTTTCCCATCAGGAGTTTCCAAATACATGGATTTAAGTCATTTATTGGGCACTTTGCTATCTTGTAGGAACTTGAGATACTTGTAGAAACTTCGACAATACAACTTGAGATAATCGACAACTTGAGATAATCTGCAGGTTAATAAATCAATAAAACATCATAAAATAAAAAAAAGAAATTACTATAAAAAGTTAAAACTGTGGGTAGCTAAAAGAACTGAAATTAATCGAAGGCCATCCTGAATAAAACCTTCTTCAGCTGCCTCCTAAAGCTCAGAAGGAAGGGGGCCAGCCACACCTTCCTGGGAGTTGTTTTGTAATTATGGGACTACCACTGAAAAGGTTCTCTCTCATGTGCCTACTAGATGAGACTCTATTGGTCCACGGGACAATCAAGAGGACCTCTCTCTGTGATCTTAGTGCTCACGCAGGAATATATGGGAGAAGACACCTTCAGATGCCCTGATCACATGTCAAAGACCCTTTCTGCACAGATACTGTAAAACATTTTGAGGCAGAAAATAAAATGTTTTCTCTGTTGAGTCCCACATGGTTTTTACCTCAAAAAATTTCATTTACGTGCTCAATTTTAAAAAAAATTAATGTGCTTGTTAAGTGATTCTTTAGTTGAACCTTTCAAAATGGCTTCCTTTGCCAGTGCAGTCCTTTTAAGACATTTCCCAAGTCTTTTCTGCCTTCCTTGTACTTCCTAATTGGCATCATTTTCTTAGGTAATTCCTTGCTCTCACCTATTTTTTTCTGCAGGTTTCTGTTTTCTTTTTTGTGGGGGTGGGGAATAATTGAAGGATGGATTGCAGAAGGTGCAGAGAATTGCAGCACTTCACTGTGAAGGATAGAAGCAAACTTCTCAAACAAAAAGGGATCGGAAAGGGAGAGATCACAAAATGGTGGCCGAGAATCATGTGGGGGAGGTGAATGCAAACATGCATTGTGGAATTGTAAATATTCTCGAAACATTTTCAGTGGGCCCTTCCCCACTCACCTTATACCGCGCGTTTATCCACTGAGGTACCGCGGGGTCCCGCGGCGCTCCCCACTACTTGGGCGACGACTACGCAGCCGCCCCGACGCAGCCGCTCTCTCGGCCCTTTGGCGCGCGGCATTTCTGCCCCTCTTCGGAACTGAGTTTTTCAAAGAACCCCGCGCAGAGCGCGGGGATTGTGGGGAAGCCTGGGTGGTCACTCCGGGGTTGCGGACTTCCCGCCACTCGGAGTGACGTGGACCCTCTGGTCCAATCAGGCAAAGGCGAGGCGTGCGTGCTGCGTGCGCATCGGTTTCTTCCCCCATTTCTTTCCCATTTTCTTTACGGGTGAGCGGCGCCTGCTCACGGGCTCGAGTGCACGCTGCCATTTGCATCGTTTGCATCGTTACTCGTTTCTTCCTTTATTCACAGGCTCGAGTCCACGCTGCCATTTGCATCGTTACTCGTTTCTTCCTTTGTTCACGGGCTTGAGTGCACGCGGCCATTTGCATAGTTTATACATGTCTTCATTTATTCAGGGAGACCAGCGCCCAGGCCACCCCCTCCCCTACCAAACAGTGGATTGCCGCAGTATCCAGCCAAGAAGGCTGCCTTTCACCCGCCCTGCCCCCGGCTGCTCTGGAGGGCGTTTGGCCTGCTCGACGGCGGCGGCGGCTTCTGCAGCCCGCCTTCCCTCCATGGCAGAGCTGAGAGTTCCCCAGCTCTGCCATGGCAGGAAAGAGGCTGCAGAAGCCGCCGCTGCCGTCGAGCAGGCCAAACGCCCCCCAGAGCAGCGACAGGGCAGGGAGACCAGCGCCCAGGTCACCTCCCTCCCTCCCAGGTCGCCCCCCCCCCCACGAATGATCGCAGCCATGAAGGCTGCTTTGTACCTACCCTGCCCCCCGGCTGCTCTAAGGCGTTTGGCCTGCTTTCGGCCCAGGCGTGGCGGCTTCTGCAGCCTCTTTCCCACCATGGCATGGAGGGAAGGCGGGCTGCAGAAGCCGCTACGCCGTCGAGCAGGCTAAACGCCCTCCAGAGCAGCCGGGGACAGGGCAGGGAGAGCCACCCCTCCCTTTCTCCCCAAGCGGCCGGACGGGACGGACACCCGCCGGCTGCCGCTTTTTTCTTGGCAAAAGCCAAGTAGAAGCTGATTAGTAGTTACAAATAGTTACAAATGTGCATTGTGACATCTGTACATTTTCCCCGTCCCGTTGAAACGAGCTGTTCGACCCCCAAACTAACAGACCAATCGGATATCAGACCTGTCCTGCCCGTCAGCCGCATGCGGACTAATCAAATTGGAGACCAGCCCTGACCATCGACGGTTGGCGCGCAGTCGTGGGGAAATGTAAACATCCTGACGTCGCACCAGGTGCGCGCCTTTCAGAGAGTGAGCCGACGGAGCCTCTGAAGTGGGGGACACGACTGCGCGCTCAAAAACTCCAGCGTTTTTCGGATTCGGTGCGCCTGCACGTTATTCTATAAAGTGGGGAAGGGCCCAGTGACTTGTGCGGAAAGGCCAAAGTCACACTAATTCTGAGCAACAATTCCAAAGTTGGTGCTCAGTGCCATGCTGACCAGAGTTGCCCAAAGCAAGCTTTGAATGTGTAACTCTACTTAGGATGGTGCTGCAAAATTCCCAAGTGTTTGGAAACATGAGTGGTAAAAGCATACTCTAGGAGAGGTAAAGTGCTGCAGAGCCCCAAAGGCCCCCATACCGTTTTGATGCATGCTAGACCTGAAGAAGAAGACAATTACTAGACATGGTTCTACATGTGTTCTACTTCGACTTGACTGTGATGAAATTCCTTCATTTCAACAATTAGTATCTTTTTTAAAAACAAATCTGAGATTGTTTTCCCCTTGAAAACAAACTGTGTGTGTATTATCTCGGTAGACATTTGCTTTCCTGTGCAACTTTTGCAGAATTTAGGTTGCTTCAGTCTTTTGGTTGCTTCAGGAGCAGCAGTGGCATAGTGGTTAAGAGCAGGTGTATTCCAATCTGGAGGAACCAGGTTTGATTCCCCGCTCTGCCACTTGAGCTGTGGAGGCATATCTGGGGAATTCAGATTAGCCTGTGCACTCCAACACACACCAGCTGGGTGACCTTAGGCTAGTCACAGCTCTTTGGAGCTCTCTCAGCTCTACCTACCTCACAGGGTGTTTGTTGTGAGGGGGGAAGGGAAAGGAGTTTGTAAGCCCCTTTGAGTCTCCTATAGGAGAGAAAGGGGGATATAAATCCAGCTCTTCTTCTTCTTCTTCTTCTTCTTCTTCTTCTTCTTCTTCTTCTTCTTCTTCTTCTTCTTCTTCTTCTTCTTCTTCTTTTCAGTGCAAAATCCAATGCTGCTTTGAACATGTGAGAACAGTCCACCTAGGGATGTTTGTTGCATTTAATATTTAGGAAAAATTTTGTTGAATACTGTATGAAGTATATGTGTAAGTCCGTAGTCCCAAGAATTTGGGCATAAACACTATTGAATAACATCAGACTTACTTTTGAGTAAACATTCATGGATTGCAAGTTCCTCAATTCCTCAATCATTGACATGAACATTTCAAGAGGAAGAAACATGGGCAGGAAAACGATTAATTTCCTCCTTCCTTCTTGTACTTTCTTTGCATTAAAACCCCTACCTACTCTTTTTGGATTTGCAATAATCTGAATCGGTTAGCCTTGCAGACATCTCTAGATTGGTGATGACAATGTGAAGTACTTTGAACGCCCTAGAGCGGGATTTAATGTGCGATATTAACAATACCATTGCCATTATTAATGGCACAATAGATCTTTAAATAAATCTGGCTGACTCTTAATTAAAGCGTCTGAGGTCAGTAACAATTTCTGCGCTGCCTGCCAGTTTGCTGAAGCTGCTAGAGAAGGCCTTATGAAGATAGCTGAATGTTTGTGGCATAAAGACACCTGGAGCATGGTGCTCAGGAATTCACAATAATAAGCCTTGCTTCACTTGGCTTGTTCCTGTCTTGTCAATGTTCGTTAAATATTGATAATCTCCAGTGGGAGGTTCAGGAATGTTCATTTTGCAGGTACAGAGCAGGAAACTTATTCAGTGAAGCATTTCCTTATACTCTTAACTTGTACACTCTGTGTTTGGGGATTTTTTTGTTATGCTACATAAGCCCTGTAAAATCCCGTCTTGCCAAACCACACGGGGAGAGCGTAAACAGTGCGAATGCTGCACAAATGAAATCTTGCGGCTGTGTCGGGCTTGTACAGTCTAATTTTATGTAGGAAAAGGTGCAGTCGTCTGAAAATAAATGCCACAAAATACTTTATGTAGACCACAGGGCACACGATCGCAGTTAGGTTTCCCGTTTCCTCATGTTGCATAATCAATGACATGTCTCTGCAAAGGAAGATACCAGCTGGAGATATCCCCCCCCCTCCAATTCCACGTCAAAAACTTCACTAGTTGGCTATTCTATTCCTTATTACATGCATTTTTGTGTGTGTGATTGCATGTTTTTATTCCCATTGTTTTCAAGGGAAAACCATTCTCTGCTGCCTCCTTACAATGGCTGTCATAAGTCCAATGAAGAAGAAGAAGAGTTTGGATTTATATCCCCCCTTTCTCTCCTGCAAGAGACTCAAAGGGGCTTACAATCTCCTTTCCCTTCCCCCCTCACAACACCCTGTGAGGTAGGTGGGGCTGAGAGAGCTCTGAGAAGCTATGACTAGCCCAAGGTCACCCAGCTGGCGTGTGTGGGAGTGTACAGGCTAATCTGAATTCCCCAGATAAGCCTCCACAGCTCAGGCAGCAGAGCTGGGAATCAAACCCGGTTCCTCCAGATTAGATACACGAGCTCTTAACCTCCTACGCCACTGCTGCTCCTGAACCAACAGGAACTCCAGCACCCCGTCCCACCCCCTTGCTGTCTCAGATGATGTATCAGCAAAAGGTGGCAGTCGACCTCCTCCCAACAACTAGACTTAGGGCTGCAGAAATCAGGTTTATGGAATCAGAGTATGACCTGGTACACTCCAAAGGTATTGCTGAATCTGGCATTCACCTACAAAGTAGCAGACTACATGCTTCAGCCAAGCTCCCCCAAGCACCTTTTCCCCTAAAGTTCATTCTGTAAAGCCGAAACATCCTTAGAAGCTCAAAGCATTCTCAGCTGCAGCTGGGCATTCCCCAGGGTGAGGGCTGATAATGTTACTAGGATTGAGTGGGAATAATATGAGGAACCCAGTGTGTCATTTCCCCAATAAACACACAAAAAGTCACGAAAAGTGTAATGTATTATTGTTATTATTCATTATCATGCACAAAGACCATCTGTATCAATATGTCCAAGACACCAAAGGCAGGGTCTGCACAGAGGCAGCTCTGTTTTATGCTGGAACATTTACATGAGCCCTGCCCCTAGTTTGTTCCCAGGGCAGCACAACTTAAAATGTTCAACTTAACCTAATCATCAACTTACTTTGGAAGGTAGCCAGTGCTTAGTTAAACCCTAACACCTATCAAGTGGAAAGTTTCAAAGTTGCTATTTTTGCAGGGGTTTATTTCCTGTTATGGTCTCTCCTGTTATTCTTTTCTCCCTGCCACATAAGGCTGTTAAGCTATTAGTCTTGCAAACCCACAAAGAACTACCTATATTTCAAAAGTTTCCAGTCTTCTAATCTGTTGGCTGGCTATTACCCTCAAAAAGACAAAGGAATTATGGTTCCACAGGTATCTGAATCAATACACCATTTTACTGTAGGCCGGTTACAATAAGAACCAGATGCTGTCTGAGTGGCCTAGGAAAAACCCTTGTTGCAGTTCTAAACAAAACAAAAGCATGAGGATCTTGGGTGTCACATTCTCCCAGGCTTCCCTGGGTGGTGATGGCAAGGGACAAGCAGTTTGGGCTTAACAGTTTTGATATTTAAGAGTCGTCGTTCAGTCATCTGGCTCATAGGTGGTGCACCTATCTCATGCAACTGTGTTGGCTGACAGAACATCAGAACACCTTTAATTTTCTTTTTTCCCCAAAGGGGGGCTCCTATATACCCTATTCTGTGAAAGTATTCCAGTGTTTTGTAATATCATAATTTATGTATGGAGCACAGGTATGTTTGTAAGATTACGAAAAAAACTGAATTAATTCAGACTAAATTCCTTAGATCTCTATTTGGAGTGCCTTGCTTTATATCTAATTCCTTATTTAGACTAGAAAGCAGAATCGGTCACAGCAACACATTCTTGGATTCAAACTTCATATTTCTAGCTCAAACTCTTGCTTTCTTCCTTCTAACTTCTCTCATTTCTGTTGGTTATCATCATTCAAGGTGGATGAAGAAAGTGGAGAATAAACTCCATCACGTTGGTCTTGCTAACTGTGCTCTGCTATCCCCATTCATGGGTAGCAATGAGTGAGGATAGATGTAAAGCAAAGGTTATGGGATATTGCCAGAGATGGGATCCAGCAGGTTCTCACAGGATCCTGAGAGTAGGTTACTAATTATTTGTGTGTGCCGAGAGGGGGTTACTAATTGGTGATTTTGCCACGTGATTTTTGCCTTAGTTATGCCCCTTCTCTCAGCAGTAGCACGCAGAATTTGAAGCCGTCTAGCAGGAGGTGCACTGGTGTACGTGGCAGCCTGTGCCTGCATGCATTCGTTTCCCGCCCAAGGACCGGCACAGCAGCTGTGTCCTTGCCACAGCCTCGCCCAGGAATGCCCCGCCCCCAGAATGCCTGACCAAGTCCCCATCATGCCCCGCCCAGCCCCATTGGCGCCACACCACAGTTTGAATCCCACCACCATGGGAACCTGTTACTAAAATTTTTGGATCCCACCACTGGATATTGCGCTTCAAAATGATAAAGCACAGAACCATTCTGGTTTGGTGTTAGGAATGGTGATAAAAATTATGCACCGTCAAAGAATGTATATACTTTAGAATACCCTAATTGTCATAGAGCATTTACCTTAGATCGGCTTAATGCTTTTCCATCTGCTTTGCTGGAAGGGATGTACACTTGCATTCCCTATGCACTACATTTATACCCATGCCATTCAGGAATGATAGAAGCTATTGAGAATGTACTCTTACACTGCTGCATTTATCACAATATTCATATTAGATATATTACTCCAATCTTGTCTAAATTTCCTGGCAGAACAAGCCATTTTTATTTATTTCTTCTTGCTGAGCGTGCTGCTGAAACTTCCTATCAGGTAGCAAAATTTGTGCTACAGCATGCAAAGTAAGGCAAAAGAAAGTGTTTTGTTTGTAATCATTTTAACATTTTCATTTTATATGGATCAATCATTTATTGATTGTATGTGTTATAAGATTGATTTGTAGCATTTATTGTTTTTGATTTTGACTGCTGATCTTGGATCACAATAAAATTGATTTGATTTAATGTTGCAGTGGTGTTCAAAGTGCTGTGGTTCTGTGCATCCTGGGAAATGTAGTCTTTGGGGTATCTGGCATCTTGAATTTGTGGAAAATCTTTTCTTGGCAGCATCACTGAGTAGGGATGTGCATAATGGGATTCTCAAGCTGACAATATACATGCACTTGGCGGATTTGGGCCACTACCATGATTTCCCAGAATGGTTAAACAAAATTTGAAATTCTTATGCTATGAAAAATCTCTCCTGAAACAATCTGTGCTTTCATCTTTGGGTGCTGCTAGCTGGTTACAGTTTGTACTTGTTTTTTTTAATGCTACTAATTTCCAGAGCAATAACTTTACTCCCTTCAAATTATATCCTTTAAGGGGAAGTGCACAGAGCATTTCCAGACATTCATCTTTGGAGAACAAACCACAGATAGCTTCAGTGCTCCTTCCTTTCTTCCTTTGTGGGGCAGAGCCTTTTTGTTCATTGCAAGTCCCATGGCTGGGAACACAGAGAGCTGATGTCATGATCAGCTCATTTCTGGTTTAATCCTGCCATGTCTTTCAGTTGGGATGTTGGATCCTTTCTCTCTCCTCTTCCCACCTCCCTCTTAATTACTGTGGTTGTACTTTCTCACTGTTTGTACTTTCACTTCCTGAGCAATGTCTTATCAGCTCATTAGCTGCTGTTGTAGCTTTCTCAGTATTGTGGAATGGAGGTTGTTTTGACCCTGGGGGAGGATGCATTGGGTCTGGACCATGAGACTGGTAGGGTGTCATCCCACCTTGGGAACTGGTGTGCAGGGGTGGTGTTGTGAGAAATGGAACATGATGGGGGGTGTAGTGGAGGGTGCTTTTCTGCTTATGCTTTAGTTCTGGCAATAGAAGTCTAAATGCTTATTCTTGATGCTGTTTCATAATAAAGAAATCATCTGAATACATAGTCTCATTACTGAATAGTCCAGTGGCACAGCAGTTGAGCACCTTGTCCAAGGGATCGTAGAATTTATTTGTTTGTTTGTTTATTACATTTTTATACTGCCCTCCCCCGAAGGGCTCAGCGTGGTGTACATCAGAATATATATATATATATCTTTCAATAAAATCAACACAAAACCATGCATTTAAATTTACAACCCAGCAAATTAATAACCAGTAACTGATGGCTGTGTTAGAGAAGTGCCTCTCTTAACTCTGGCCAACAACCTTCAAGGCACAGATCTCACTGATATTCTCTTCCCCTCCCTTCCCCTACACACACACACACACACTCCCACTCCCTCACTCTCTCTCACTGCTGCAGCAGGAGCGAGGCTTGTTTTTTTTTTTTTAAAAAAAAATAGAAGCTTGTCTGAAAGAAAGTTTTAAAAAGGCCCTCTTGAGCATTAGGGATAGCAGAAGCAGAACAAGGGAGGCAGAGTGGAGTGAGAAAGAGGCCCTGTTTGATATTGATGTATTGATACAAGCATTTAAAGAAGCAGGAAGGTGTTGGCAACAAGGAGAAAGGCAAAGGGGAAGCATGCAAAGCAGTGTGAGGGAATGGGGAGGAGACTAGGCATACTGGCTGTGGTCAGAAGGAAGAAATCCAGGGCAAAGCTGTGCCCACTGGCAAATCTGCCCTCTCTGGCTGCAAAGCAAAATTAAATTTGTGCTAGAAGTGATCCTGCTTCCCACGGGGAGCATAGAAAGTAAAAGTCGGGCTTGAGGAAACACAATCTTGTGGCAACCTATATTTTCCTCCATCAGGCAGCAGATGCCTTATACATAATCAGCCGCAGTAAAAATCTGCCTCCCTGAAGCCTGGATCTGAAATTATATTGAAATTTTCTTCTGCATACACTCCTAAAACTGAGGTACCAGTGAAAGCTATCTTCTCTCCAGTCCATTTGCCTGTTGGGCATAGAGAAATGGTTGACAGGAGGAAAGAGAGGAGGAGAAGGAAAGGAGAGAATGAGGACCCTCTCTCTCTCTCTCTCTCTCTCTCTCTCTGGTCCTCCAGCAAAGCTAATGGATTTAATGGCATTTCTTCACTCGGTGGTTTTCCCATTCATTTCTCCAACCTGTACACATTATGTAAGTTGTGCTTTCTTTAAAATCTTTTGGAAAATCTTTTATTCTAGTCAATGTAGAATACATTTTATAAAGAATATAAAATGAAGCTGCCCTAGTGCAGCGTTTTCTGGCTGAAAAGTACTTTTTATTCAGTATTAGTATGCCAAAGCTTCACACTTATACCACTTTTAAGCTTCTTCCTTTTTTCAGGGTGCTCACCAGAGAAGCAGAACCATAGGTAGGGAGAAGCTTCCATTTAAAAAAAAAAGTGAACATATAAATGAAAGTGAATAAACTAAAAAAAAATACCCTCCTGTTTTACTTACTATGTTGCCGTGCTGGTGCTGCAGAGGGTAGAAAGAGTGTTCCCAGTTTGTAACAAAGGCCAGGGTTATTGTCAGAGAAACCAACACGTTGTCAGAGAAACGGACATAAGGCCACTAAACTACAATTAGAAATTGATTGAAAAGTGAAGTTCATGTATATATATATATATATATTTGGAATTTAGGGGTATCTACAAAAAGGGCAGATGTGTGGAGGACTCCATGTCCTAGGGTGCGCTTTGATGAAGCACATTGGATATTGCCAAAAGAGCTCTTGAGGTATTAATAGAATTCAAAGTCCTTTGGGGCTGCCCATCCATCAGCTGGCTAGCTCTTTGGGGGGTTCACAAGCCTATTGCCACCCGAAAAGAATCAGTCATGACTGCCTGCAGTACAGTATGTGGAGGGGGGGGGGGTTGGACTTTCCTAGTGGTAGCAGTACAAATAAAAAAACAATCAGCCTATATACTGGGTGATCAGGAGGTGCTGGCTCTATTCCGTGAATCTGCACTGCTGTGTACAGGCGTGTACCAATTCAATGTATGCCTCCATCCACATATGCTGGCTGATACCTAACCATCATGAAATGAACAAGGCATAGATACTGGCTCTGACTTCCTTCAGTCTGTCCAGTACTGGGACAAGGAAACAAGATGAGATTTGGAAGATGAGATTCCTCCACTGCGTCCCAGTCCTAAGTTTCCTGCCTTTGATAATTTGAGGAATAGGAGAAAATTGGGGGGGGGGGTGTCATTGATGGTAACACTCTAGGAATTTAACCTCGTTTCTATGGTCTTTACCATAGAGTTCAGGGGAAATTACTAGACCAACACCTGCAGGTGACATCACATCCTCATAAAACTTCACTCTCCTTAGACTTCACCCCCACAAAACTGGCACTTGGTGGTACAGGGCTGAGAACCTAAACATTAGATATGTATTTAACAACACTGAATTTGCATTGTACCATGGGTCAGTTGGGCATCTAGCGGGAAATCTGGTACAATGTGGTGTTCCCGGGTGCAGGCTCTGGCACAATTGCTGAAGTGGTTTGTTATTAAGGATTATGCAACTGATAGGAGTTACGTCATGTGTAATTTTGGCATCATAGGATTTGTTTTTCCATAGCAGAAGACAGTGCAGTAAGAATTCATGATTCTGCACCCCAGACTTCTCAGTCATTATACACATAAGTCATAAGGAAGGCATATTATAGAGAGTTTTGCATAATCATGTTAATGAACAACAGTTAAGTGCCTCCTCGATATTGCCTAAATCACTGAGAGAAACAAATGTTGAAAAAGTACCATTGATTTTGAACTCATTTCAGCACAGGCATAGTAATGTTCTATAATCAGGCCAGAGAAAGAAGTTTCACAATTATGTGGCGCGTTATTATATGTATTTACTATTATACAGTGCACACAGTAAATGCACTGCATCAAATAAGGCTGTAACACTCTAAATCTAAAATTTAGATTAAAAAATTCAACCATTATTATTCAACCATTCAACCATTCTTAATAGGTGATGCGTATAGTCCTTCTGGAGAGTCAATAGCCACCTTAGTCTTCTTGTGGTCTCTGCTAGGACCAGACTGGAAGAGGAACAGCCTCTTCCTCATTCTCCTATTAAGCTAGCATGGTGTAGTGGTTTAGAGTGGTGGAATCTAATCTGGAGAACTGAGTTTGATTCCCCACTCCTCCATATGAGTGGCAGACTCTAATCTGGAGAACTGGGTTTGACTGTCCACTCCTATACATGATGCCTGTTGGGCTAGTCCAGGGGTAGGGAACCTGCAGCTCTCCAGATGTTCAGGAACTACAATTCCCATCAGCCCCTACCAGCATGGCCAATTGGCCATGCTGACAGAGGCTGATGGGAATTGTAGTTCCTGAACATCTGGAGAGCCGCAGGTTCCCTACCCCTGGACTAGTCACAGTTCGGTCATAACTCTCTCAGCCCCATCTACCTCACAAGGTGTCTGTTGAGGGGAAAGGAAGGGAAGCAGTTTGTAAGTCACTTTGAGAAAATTTACAGTTGAGAAAAGTGGCATAGAAATCTAAACTCTTCTCTTTGGGATTCTCCTGCTCAACCATGTCCCTAATACCCCATGCTCCCTGCATGGCCTCATCCATTTCTCCTCCTGCTGAATCTTGTTATCCTCTCCTCATGTCTCTCAGCTGCCTTGGTCTGTTATTCCTCTGGCTCAGCACCCATCTTCTCTATGGCTCTTTCCGCACATGTGCGGAAACACACCTCCACCGGCATGAAGTATGCCGGTGGAGGGTCAGGAACCGTTTGCACACTAGTGTGCATGCTGACCTGACTTCCCCTGCAGCCAGAGATGCAGTTCCGTGCGGAGCCGCCACTCTGTGGAACCCCTCCACTCACCTTCTTGTGCAGCATCCCTCTGGAAGACTGAAGGGACCTGCCCACGCTGCCCTGCGACCTCCAGAGGTCGCAGGGCAGCGTGGGCGGGTCTCTGCAGCCCTCCAGAGGGACGCTGCACAAGAAGGTGAGTGGAGCCAACAGGGAAAGCAGTGGCTTCCTGGCGGTGCGGTTTCCACCGTGCCACTGGCAAGACGCTGTTTATCAACGACAAGGTTTTCAGGTGCAGCTTCATGCTGCCTGAGGAAAGTCAGGATGGCGCTGCTGCGCAGCAGCAACGCGTCCTGTGCGAACGCTCTCCCAGGGACGATGTTTTTGCTGTCCCTGGGACGCTGTATTTGGCCTGTGCGGAAAGGGCCTATGTCTCTTTCCTCTTCCTAACTCTCCTCATTTCCATTTAAGGAGCAAGCGAATTCTCATTGACCAGATATCCTCCCTCTCCCATCAACTCTCCCCATGGCCAGTACAGCTTTCCAGATAATTGTCCTTTTGCCTATGTGTGTGAGGTCACATCCGCAGGATCCCATTTCTTTTCCTCTGCTGACACAAGGTTCACCTCCACCCCTCACCCCACTCCTGGTATCAGCCAGGAAGAAGAGTTGGATTGGATAGACCACTACTCTGTTTCTGAAGGGCTTTTCTTACGGGGAGCAGGTTCTGGCAAAATCAGATAGATGGTCTCCCTTGTATCTTTTCATCTTTCAACAGTGTTATGTAGTGGCACAAACATCATAGTCCCAGTAAATTAGGTTTACATTCCTCAAACATAAAACATGTTTTACACAAAGCCTGTTGAGTGACCTTGGGCTGTCACAGTTCTATCCAAACTCACTCAGGCCCACCTACCTCACAAGGTGCTGGTTGTGGGGAGTGGAAGGGAAGGGAAGGGAAGGAGTTTGTAGCCCTTTGAGACCCCTTAAAGGTAGAGAAAAGTGGGGTATAAAACCCAGCTCTTCTTCTTCTAAGATCAAATCTTCCACACCCACAATGCATGATTAATAGAATCCCAGCTGTGCTCTTACATGAGAGTTAAATGAGAGAATTTCGGCTGTACTTTTACATGAGAGTAAAATGGCTGTTTTTGAACAGTGTGACCATCACAAAATATTATCTCACTGCAGATTAAATTTCTCTGTAACCTGGATTTCCGTCAACATTGTATCATTTGCTTCCTTCCTCGCTTTTTTTGTTGGCCTTGGGATGTACACCAGGCATCCTGAGAACAAAAAGCCCTATGGCGCTGTCTGTGTAGTACACAGCATTTGTCTCCAGAGGAAAGGTTCAGATACGAAATGCAAAACAAGTAAATGACAGTAAGCTCAGCTTTGGAGAATTTGAGTGGTAGAACATAAAAGTTGTCATTGTTTTGAAGACTGAGTTTGGTTTCTTGCTATTCGGCCTAGACCTCTGCTTATCACGACTATTTCAGGGTTGTTGTTTTTTGGGAGGGGGGAGGTTTACAACACAGTTCACCAAGCACAAGTAATCCCCACATAAATTCTTTTCTGCGATGGCAACATAAATACACACATTCTGAAAGAAAGGACTCACCTCATTTTTATTGTCTGTTCATGCTTCCATAGTTAAAATGGTGTCAGCACTTCTATTAAACTCCTGTTCAGAGTTTACAACTAGCGGCAAGGAGACCACTCTGGCCTGCCCATCCTCTGGAAAGGAATTTGTGGCCACAACTCATGTTAACCTTGAAGGGATTTGACCAATTCAATCACAGTGAAATGCACACTGTAGGTTGGGCATTGGCAGTATATAAAGTATACACCAAATAAGATGAAACTCAGCTTTCATCTTGAAAAGATAGATGTTCCAGCATGCATGTTTTCAGTTCTTTTAAGAATATTTATTTAAATTTATGGAGCCCCTATTCTACTGTTCTGATTTCTTTTAAAAATGTTCCCGGTTTGCTATTTCTCTTGATGCACCTGTACAAATATTTAAATTCCTAATGTCAAAATTAATTTTTCCAATGGAATATAGTCCATTCTGCACAGCCTAAATAAGACAATCTGGGGGTGCTAAAAAGGTGTCCTGGGAAGACACTCTGAACTGCTTTCTTCCCAAGATGTCCTCAGGACAACTTATTTTAGAGTATTTTTTTTAATGCTCCAAAGTGTATTTTTCCCCCTAAGCCACCTGCAAGACGTCTCCTGCCTGGCTGTTTGAAATGCAGAGCTCAGAAGATGTATTGTTTTCCCCACCCAACCATTTTGCTCTCTAGTCAATTTCACTCTCTGCTTGCAATTTTGTGTGTGGCTGAAGGGATTCTCCCTGCCGCCATTTGCTAAAGGTAGACTCAGGATGTTTGTTCTGCAGGCTCCAATCTTGGGTGCCTTTTCAGCCCAAAGAGTATGTCATTGTATTCAGCTGGCTGCTGCTGATTCCAGTAATATATAGTTTACCTTTTATCCCCCTAAGGAGCTGTCTTCTTATCTATGCAGACACAAAAAAGATAATCGTAGCCACTTGAAAGATGGCTCTGCCGCCCATTGGAAAGCATTGGGTTGACCTGCCCTCTGTGGACCAATTGGTTTTTTTTTCTTACTTCACAGAAAACTAGTTGGTCTGTGGAAGGGAGGTCAACCCAATGCTTTTCAATGGGTGGTGGACCTGTCTACCAAGCAGCTAAGATTCTTTTATGTGGATCTGCGTAACTATGCAGATAGCTCCTGGATTTTTTAAAAAAACTAGCGGGTCCCAGCCACGCACTGCTGTGACTTATTGTGGTGAAATGGAAAAGGAACAGTAGCAGCAAATCAATTGCAGAGGTCAGCAGTATGTGCTCATGCGAACACGCAGCCCGATACTGTGCGATGTCATTGATGTGTGTGTCCGCATTCCTTGCGGGGGGAGGAATGGAAAGGGACCCCTCACACACATCTAGGCTGGCTGGTCATGATCCTTTACCTGGGAGTAAGTTTGGTTGGTGGCAATGGGTGTCGCTTCTGAGGAAACCCTCTGAGGGGCGCGACGCAGCCATTCAAAGTATGTCACAGTTGCTGTACCGAGCTTACTCTTGAGTAATGCGAGGCCTGGTTTTTCTTTTTAACTTGCTTAACCAACAGTGGTATTCCAGAAGGAAGTCTAGGGTGCCTGGCCCCTCCCACTCATCCCTTGCATGTCACCCCTCACTCTCTTCCCTCCCTCACTTCTCTTCCCTTGCATGCTACCCCTCCCCCTCCTTCCCTTCCCTTTCCCTCCGCTAGGGTGGGTGGGTCATATCAAGATGCTGGGCCCCCTGCCTCTGTACTTTTGGGGCTGAAAAGGTGGCCAGGATCGGAGCCTGCAGAGCAAATGTCACGAGGCAACCTTCAGCCAATGACAGCAGGAAGAATCCCTATAGCTGCACACAAAATGTTGGGCACAAACTGTGGGTGAAACAGACCAGAGAGCAAAACAGCCAGGCAGGAAACAGCCTCTTTTCCCTCTGATGCCTTCGCTGTCTGGAAAGCACCCAGAAGCTGCCTCTTTTTAAGTCCTCCTCTGGACATCTTATTTTGGGTGTATGGAGTTGCCTCTTTCTGAGATGTCTCACAGGCATCTTTTTTGTGCTGTGCAGAATGGACCTCTGTGCAAAATACCAGAACTTTCATTCTTATGTGAACATTTGGTTCTGTGGACAAATAACACTTGCAAAATGATTTTTTGTATTCCTCCTCAAATGTATATTGCATCCTTGCCATTTTCACCTATTGGATAAATAATATTTGCTCTTGGAATACTCTATCAGACATTGATATTGAGGT
Organism: Sphaerodactylus townsendi; assembly: GCF_021028975.2. Classification (NCBI taxonomy): domain Eukaryota; kingdom Metazoa; phylum Chordata; class Lepidosauria; order Squamata; family Sphaerodactylidae; genus Sphaerodactylus; species Sphaerodactylus townsendi. The sequence goes on along the minus strand of NC_059428.1, from coordinate 128,945,805 downwards.
CTTTTGTTAGTGTCATTATGAAGCACTTCCATGCCGTGGGTCAGTTGGATGAAACTAATTGCACACTTCTGACATATTCAAGCTTGTGACAAACAAGACCTCCCTGGTAAGAACTGTGATTTAACTTTGTAGTCATAGCCTTAGCAATGCACTCTGCATTTTGAAATTACTGTGACATATGTGCCCTGGTGCTGTGTGGTCAGTTGGCTATAATGTTAAGAAATTCAGACTATGGTCAGCTATCCTGAACTTCACTCTGTAACTCCAGGGGAAGTCAAAGAATTGGTCTGAATAAAAAACACAGAAAGTTGCTCAAATACAATGCACAAACATTTGAAACAATATTTTTTTCTATGTTCCAAATTGCTCCTTCTATACAAAGCCAATGTGAGCCAATGGGATTGTATCATGGTATATCAATTATGAGCAGAAAGGTACCAACTGGACATTCAGAAGACAATTTTTATAGAAGTTCAGCAGTAGGATTCTTCAGAGAGCTCTTCGTCTCTGGCAGTAGCTGGACAAACACTTGTCAGATATGTTCTAGGCCAGTGGTGGCAAACCTATGGCACTCCAGATGTTCATGGACTACAATTCCCATCAGCCTCTGCCAATTGGCTATGCTGGTAGGGGCTGATGGGAATTGTAGTCCGTGAACATCTGGAGTGCAATAGGTTCACCACCATGGCTCTAAGCTGATCCTGCATTGAGCTGGTGGTTGGACTATATGGCCTGCCTGGCCCCATTCTACTCTAGGGTGGATTCCGCATGGGCAAAAAACAGCGATGTGAAAACAGTGTAAACTCTTTTACACCGTTTTAAACCATTTTACACTGTTTTCACACTGTTTTCACACCACTGTTTTTGGCCCATGGGAAATTTGTCTATGGCTCATTCTGCACATGCAGAATAATGCACTTTCAAACTGCTTTCAGTGCTCTTTGAAGATGTGCAGAATATCAAAATCCACTTGCAAACAGTTGTGAAAGTGGTTTGAAAACACATTATTTTGCATGTGCGGAAGGGGCCAATGATTCAGTAGCAAACCTAGAAAGGGTGATGTCAAACCTGCAAGTTGGATTGAAGATAGATAGACAAGCCTTTATTGGCATTCCAAAATACAATAAAACAATTGTCATGGATAGATACAACAGCCATTCAGAGTCTTATCAATAGTTTAGTCTAAATGGACTCATCAAACGTGCCATTCCTATACATCTCTCCACAGACCAGACTGAAAACCCACCAACAGAGCCCAGGCATCACAGCAGCATACAGTATCAACACTCCACTATAAAACACAGAGTTTGTTAGAGTGGCACCTAACACAGAACAAGGGATAGGGAGCAAGGAAATGGGCAAACAATTGATTTGACTCCCATAGGTTGCCACAGCCTTCAGTTGTCACTCCATCTGGCAATCAATAACAAAACTACGACATCTCTCAATGAATCACCCACAGGTTATTTGACTTTGGGTGACCGTGAACCCAAAGGTTGCTGGCAGAGGTAGGCACTGTATACCAGTAGCAAATAGTTAATGTAAGCAACATTGTTGTTGTTATGATGATAGCAATCTAATGCTTAGTAACCATCTAGGGTTGCCATCTAGTTGGATTGCCATGAAATACCAGTAAAATCAGAGCGGGTTCGAAGCAGAGAGGAAGTGGGCAGCAAAGGGGTATCAAACACTTCCCCCAGGATCATCAACTCCTCCCGAGGACATTCAAAGAACATTTCTCTCCCAGCTGAACTCCAATTGGGAAGAAAGAAGCTGAGGAAGAAGCTTCAGGGGGAAAGCAATGGATAGATGATAGGTTCACTTAACACTGAAACTCCAATACCCTCAGCCAGTGTTTCAGGACTGCTGGCATTTGTAATCACAGGCCCATTGTTATCCCATACTGTTCTGTCCTTACTGGCATTTCCCGAACATTCATCTGGATCCTCACATCATTAGATACTGTTCTACCGATGCCCTCAAGCAATCATTTACTTCCTGGATTGTTCTGTCACCCAGGGAAATCCTATTGCAAATGACTGCCCTGGAGCAACAATAGCACAATTTATAATAATAAAAGGATGGATATGTGTGGCTATCGATCTATCTGTCCATCCATCTGTCTATGGAAGTCATAACCTTTCAGAAAATAAAGATGGGAGTTTGAAAAAAGTGGTTCTGGATGCTTATGTGAGTTGCACTTGGAAACATGAAGGGGATCAGAACACAATGGCTACTAGCCATGATTACTAAATAAATAAATACTTTCTTACTCACTAATAACGATGGATATCTACTCCCTCTAGTACTCTAAGCAGAGTGACGAGGCTTGAGCAACCCCCCTCTGACAAAAAAATATTTTTTTCAGCTTTAGATTTTTTAATAATTTTTCAATATTCAGGTTTTTCTGAATCTGCCCCCTCCAAAATTTGACTCCATTTTAGCTTATGGGGAATTTGGAAGATTCCATCTGTTGGGGGATCTTTTTCAAGTTAGAGACACCAAACATGGAGGATGGCTTTGGGAGATTGTTCTGAGAAGAGCACTTAAGTCTGGTGAAGTTTTGTTCAGGGGGAACAATTCTACTGGCCCCCAAAGGGTGGGCCCCATCTCCCATTGTTTCGTATTGCTTCTTATGGGAAACAATGATCAGTAAAAAAGCCAAGAGTAAGAAACAGGAAGGATTTAAACTGTTAACTACATGATCAAACCAGGTATGATTAAACAGTGATGTGGCTTTACACAATACTCCTGGGTGAGGAGTATTCTCTGCATGAAACATCCTTGAATTATACCAAGGTATAAATTAGCATTGGTATCTAGTGAGGAACCCCCCCCCCCGAAATTCACATTTTTAGGTTACACCATTGATTCCTCTTGTTCTCTTTTTTCCCTCTTTCAAAAGAGGAATTTCTTTTGAAAAAAGAAAAAAAGGGAAATCAATACACTCATTTGTTTTATGTTACACACCAAAGGGTGGTGCTCTAACAGGAGGATAGGAAGGTTTCGTAAGACACTGTCTCTGAGTGTCTACAGAGTAAATTCCTGAAATTTGATTTCCTGCCCTTCTTCTTTTTGAATTTCTTTTTCATCAAAATGGAACCAATTAGAAACAGATCCTAGATGCCTAAAAGCAAGTAAAGAAATGGACTGTTGGCTTTTCAGAGAGAAATTTAGTAGAGAAATTGAGACAATTTTTCTTAACAATACTACCGTAAATACATTTATTCATTTCTCAGTTTCTAGAAATATCTAGGTCAAAAACTGGTAGTGACTAAAGATGTCATAAGTACCCTGAGTTTCGACTTTCCTTCTGCTTCTGTTTGTGCTAATGTGAAATATTTGTCAACTCTAATACCCATTAACCAACTAAATGCTGATTTCATTGTTATGTCCTTGGAGCATGGTACGAGGCCTGCATTCCTTTCCACACTACACATGTTTTGATGAGATTAATGTGTATTTCCTCAGGATCTTTCCAGTACTCTGGTAGTAAAATATGCTTTTCGATTAGTCTGTTCAGCTCTGAAATATATGCATTTGCCCCAAAGCCACTAGCATCACAGTGGTAAACTCAATTAGCCGGTTTCCTTGAACAATCAAACATTAAACAACTATTTATTTAAAGTGTATGTCTCCATAAACATTTCAATGCCTGGAGCTCACAAGAGCAAAATATGTGTCCTGAATATGTATAAATACATAAAAGAAACCTGGCTCAAGGGAAGGTATGATATACAAGGCTAGACATACTGGGTACATTTTAATCCTTCCTGGTTTTTATGTGGGCCATATCGATGGTTCTAATGGAGACACGCTTTGAGAACAGGGAATCTTGCTAGGGGTGAAACTAATTGGCTTGATTTCTTTAGATCAAGCCTGCAGAAGTGGAATGCAGCCTACTAGCGATGAAGCTATCAAGAGATAACATCTTTGGTTTCAAGCATTTCCCTATAGTGTGTTTCTGGCAGGTTACAGCAGTCGTGCCACTGTGCTTCTGCAACAGACACACTGCTTTTCAGACTGCGACCAACTCCTATTTCATTCCAGTCTCAGGAGTGACCCATGCCCTCCTGACTCTCCTACCAATCAAATATGTTTTTATCTGGTGGCACATGAGAGAGGACCTTTTGGGTGGAAGCCCCCTGATTATGTAACAATCTCCCTGGGCAGCTTTGCCTGATCCCCTCCCTTTTATCTTCAGGAGTCAGTTGAAGCATTACATAGGAGTGCTATTCACTAATTCAGTTGCCAATCCTAACTGAAAATTGTTTTTTATAATTGTTATTTTATTTACAGCCTAAGCCACCAAGAGTTCCACAAGGCAGAAAGGCAACTAACAAAATGTTTTAAATAAACAAACCAATAGGCCTACAGCCAAAGCTGAAATAGCCAAATATTTTGTCAACCATGCTATCCAGCAGATTTGGCTGAGCCCATTTGAATTAATTTATTCTTGCATTTTCTTTCAATGGGCTGAAGTGCACTATTTACTTGAAAGAAACAAGACCCTGAGTGTAAGATAACTTCAGTAAAAGGCTATTAACAATTACTGGCTATGACTGTAACATGTGCAACCGTAAGATGAGCCATACCATTTTTTTTCCAATGACATACATGGAAAATAGCCTAGTCTTGAATTGGAATATATACAGTAGCTATTCAAACTACTATTAAAAGATATTTGAGGCATTCAAGTGGGGATGGAATCCAAAATTGTTCAATTTTGTATACAATATGGCTCGTCTGGCACAGGATCTGGAATGGTGTAGCACGGTTTAATCTTGCCAGGTCTTGGAAGCTAAGCAGGTCATGACTTGGATGGGAGACTTTGGCCCTTTTTGTACAGCCAAAATAAAATGATTTGAGGCACGAAATATAATGTTTCTTCCATGGAGTTCCACATGCTTTTTCCTAGAAAACTTTTTTTTAAATTTTCAGCCTGAAAATGTTTTAAATGAATCCTTTTCTTTAGTGATTCTTTTCTGGAAACAGTTCTCTGGAATTGGCTCTTATGTGGAATCGTTTTCACTCCCTTGCATGCCATCCCTCACTCCCTCCCCTCCCTTGCATGCCACCCCTCCCTTCCCTTCCCCTCCCTCCGCTAGGGTGGGTGGGCCATGTCCAGATGCCGGGCCCCATCCCCTTCCCTTCCCTCCCTTGCATGACACCCCTCACTCCCTCCCCTCCTTTGGTGCCGTTCTCACCCAACTTTGGGACAAATAAGAGCATTCTTTGATGTTCCCAAGTCAAAAGTTACAGATATGGTGATGTCACTTCCAGGTGAAGACCCATCATTCTTTAAAATGTTTCCCACACCTATCTGTAGTCTCCAGATTTCCTCACTGATGCCATTTTCTGAGCTCACGCTGGCTGTCTTGTGCTGTATTTACATCAGGGTTTTTTAAAAAAAAAATTGTGGAGGGAGGGCTGTCTTCACAACTTTGAAGACATGGCCCCTAGAGAATCATAGCCCAGGGCTTCGAAGCGTCATAGCATCGGACCTACAGATCTGTAACAAAAATGGAATGACCACAAAGTGGTGTCCAGGAATCATTTTGAGGGGGAAATGCAGACAAACAGGGGGGGAGGGGGTTTAGAAAACATTTTGCAAACATTCGGCAAATGTTTTCAGGGATCTGTGCAGAAATGGACATTACGGAGGAAGGCAATGGCAAACCACTTGACTTGAAAACCCCACGAGGGGTCACCGTAAGTCACCTGCAACTTGACAGCACTTTCCCAACACACATACATCTGACAAATCTTCATAAATGTGGAACAGAAATAATTTCTGCACATTGTAGCAAACATCTTCTCTATAGGCTTTTTAGAAATCGTTGATGAATAATTATACATTATTTGAAAAGAATTTCTAATGTGTGAATCATCCTACATAGTGAAAAAAAATGTGTTGCTAACAACTTAAAAAAAACCCTCTTTGGAGCATTTGGGTTTCGACGTCTGGCATGTTTTCTATTTTTATGCATCTTTGATTGATATACGTTGATATTCCCAGACAGTACTATACTGACTGATGCCATTTATCACAATATCTATGGGTCTCAAATGACATTAATGATATCCATTCTCAGTATGTCTGTTTTTACCCCCTAAATTTCATGCCAAACAACTGTAATGAGGTAGCAGAGTGCTTTCTCTTTAGATTGGTCTTATTCCCAGGAAGACATTCAGCATCACAAGTTACATTACCATCCATGCATATAATGAAAGCAAATAATTGTTTTATCCCAAAAGACTTTTTTTTACTGACGTTCGAACTAAATTAGCAATATCAGTCAAGGAGTATATACTTTTATGGCTTTCTAGTACAATCAGTCGATATAACCCAAGCATGATTTCAGGAAGTGACTCTCTCTCTCTCTGTGTGTGTGTGTGTGTGTATGTATGCACATGGGCGTTTGTATTTGTGTGTGCGTGAAAAGTTACATAAATGCCACAAAAAACGATAGGTGCAATGTGTAACACAGAAAGAAAAAGAAAGCCGCCGCACCTAGGCACCTAAGCTGCAAAAATGATAATAAAATGGCCTAAATCTCTTAATTCACTTTTTTTAAAAAAATCCTTTTTAAAGTATTTTACTTCAAATAATACAATAGAATTTTAAAGAAAAAAATAAAAAGATAGAACTAATCACAATGTGTAATAGAAATTACACAAGAGTGTGGAAATAGCTTAGCCCTATCCTGATCTAGTTTCCTAGAGTCATTATCAGAAGTGCATGTGGCTATATGGTGAATTTAGTGCAAACACACTAATTCCCGCACCCAAAACACATGTAACCATATTACTAATCCAGGGAATCTCCAAATACATAAAGCATCAATGCACAACAAAATATAAATATATATCTCATTCAGCCATGGCAGGAACACAATGTTCACGAAGAGTCTTAAAGTGCCAATGTATCAATTCTGGAATCACCCCAATATTGAGAACAGCAACTTTTAACTTCCAAAAATGGTCTTTTATGTGGAGATTCTTAAAGAGCAAATGTCCCAGTTCCAGCGTCAACTGGATACAATAATATAGGACCAAAACAGGGCCTCCAAAGATGACCAGAGCACACAGAAAGGTTCATATGGGACATGGCAGTCCTTAAGGTTTACATTTCTCTTGCCTTTTTATCATGTAAGACATGTTGGAACACCCAAACTTATTTAAAAATCTGAGCAATTAAAATATATATTTTAGGCTTTCACGACTTTCACGGCTGGAATCACTGGGATTTCCAGGCTGTATGGCTGTGTTCTAGTAGCATTTTCTCCTGACATTTCACCTGCACCTGTGGCTGGCATTTTCAGAGAATCCCCTGAAGAGTTCCATAAAATAATGACTTCAATGAAGTTGAATTTCCCTCTCTCTGCCCATAATCACACAATGCTTCCTGAGAAGTAGTTGCTGTTGCTAAACTTTGCCATCCTCAAAGACAATATTTGAGTTAATTTGAACTAATATGGAAGCTCTGCCTTCAGCATTTGATCAATCATACAACTAATTCAACATTTGAAGCTGTTTCCAGAAAATTACATTTGTGGACAAACCAGCCTTGAATGCCACCTCTGTTTTAATGTCCTTGTATGATCAATCATCTTTTTAAGTTGCCCTTCTCTGCAACTAATTAGAAGAACATACCCTTACAGACAAGGGCTCATTCCGCACATGCAGAATAATGCACTTTCAAACTGCTTTCAATGCTCTTTGAAGTTGTGCGGAATGGCAAAACCCACTTGCAAACAGTTGTGAAAGTGATTTGAAAACGCATTATTTTGCGTGTGCGGAAGGGGCCAAGAATTCCTGGTAGATGATTATCTGTTCTGAAACCCTGGCCTTTTATGCACACCTTACTTAACCCATGGCTGTCCCCTTCCTGGTGGGATTTCCCCACTTTTTCCCTGTGTGCATTTGACTCAGCCATTAAGCCCTAAGAGCTCTAAAGAGAACTCAATTCAATTCAGTTCAGTACCTTTATTGGTATAAAATAAACATAAAAACATAGAATATTGATGTTAAACTTCTGTTACGATAAATTAGGTCCATCTAAAAAAATGTATATAGCCACATGGCAAGGTCATTGTTGAAAAATTGATCACAAGTCTTTAAGAGATTTTGTTTTGAGAATTAAGGCAAGATAGGTGGCAACAGTAGATGAGAGTTTACCTATCTTCCAGCAGTAAATACATCAGTTGGGCATTGGGGTGGTTTTGGAACTGTGAGACCACGGGGTGGAGAAACTTGTTTCTCAGACTGAGGAATAGTTGCCAGTCAAAGAGGATACGTGAAAGTGTGTTAGGACGGTCACTTCCATAGCTGCAGACACTTTTGGGAAAGGGAATTCGTTGGTATCTACCTTCAGTAACCTTCAGTAACAAATGATGTTAAAATGTGCTCACATGAAGACTCTGCATTGTAAGAGTGACATCTTGTTGCTGCTGCTGCTGTTGTTGTTATTTATTAATTTTATATACCGCCCTCCCCTGAAGGGCTCTGGCGAGGTAGCTGACCCCTAATCTACAGGGAACCAAAATTCCTAAGGCTCTTGGAGAGCATACATTCACTTTCTTGGGAAGCAGAGACTGGAGCTAGTGAGAACTCTAGAACTCTCTCAGCCCCACCTAGCTACCCACCCAATCCCTCACCAGTGATGGAAAATACCCCAAATATTTAAAATGGCCTTGTGAGTAAACCTGGTATTGAATTTGAATACAGTTACCCAAAGATGAATTTAACAATGTAAAGTCTTCTACATTTCAAAGGAAGTATATATGTTTGGGGGGAGGGGGAGCGAAATGCAAGAATAATGATACTTACCTTTGAGACTTTATTTGATGCAGATTTCGCTACTGTCCAGCTGTTGTTCAGTTTGATATGGTAGCTTCTGCCTGTCTCAGTAGAAACTGATATGGTAGTCTAAAGCTGATATCTGCAGAAAGCTGATAGCAAAAGATGTCCCTTGTCATTACATATAAAAGATACCATGATATATAAAATACATCAGGGCTTATATTCAGCAGTACAGTTTCTATATAAGAATGCTCTGATTTTGTTCAACGAAGAGATTTGAAAATTATTTTACACACACACACATTTTTACACACACACACACACACACACACACACACACACACACACACACACACACACATATACACACATGAATTTATTTGGTCAGAGGCAGAGTGAGGGGGAAACTGCGCCCCTGCCACGGAATGCCCCCAGCATGCCCCCTCCATGATCCAGCCACACTCTGCCTCAGCTCCGCCTGGGGCATCGCCCCCCTGTCCCGTGGGTGCTACACCACTGCATTTGGTTGATTTGGAAAGTCCCCAGGGGCTTAGGAGAATCAATGTCAATTAGAACAAACCATAGTGGACAGTAGTCTGCCTTAAAAGAAGGCACTAAACACATCTGTAGGCTCCTATTCTGTGCTGATGCATGTTTTTGACATCACTGCAGGGTAGCCTAAGTGAAATATGGCAGCCCAAACTTTTGATTCACAAATCCTAATTCTAGAGAGGTACCATAAAAACAAACACATCTGTTGCAGCATGCAATTTCATGAGCCAGCACCCACCTCAACAAATCTAGGACATCAGGGCATGAGATCTTGGAGTTTCCTCAGAATTACAACTGATCTCCAGATTACAGAAATCAGTTCCCCAGGATAAAATGGCACCTTTGGAGGGCAAAATGTCATTTGGCATATCACAAAGTCTAGGAGAAACAGAAGTTCCAGGGTGACATCACATCCCAGTGAGCCTTCTCACCTCCCCAAACTCTGTTACCCTGACTCCACCAGGATGATGTAGTGGTGCAGTGCTTAAGAGCTGCAGACTCTAATCTGAAGAAACTGGTTTTGGTTCCCCACTCCTCCACGTGAACGGTGAACTCTTAGCTGGTAAACTGGATTTGTTTTCCTGTTCCATCACATGAAGCCTCTTGTGGGATCTTGCAATAGTCACAGTTCTTGTGAACTCTATCAGTCCCACCTACCTCACAAGTGTCTCATGTGGGAGGAGGAAGGAAAGGAGTTTGTAAGCACCTTGAGTCTCCATACAGGAGAGAAAAGCAGAGCATGAATCCAAAATCTTCTTCCTCCATCTTCCAGGAATTTTTTCAAGCCAAAGATGGCAACAAGTCCCCAAGAAGCAAAACCAGGAAATTTATCAATGAACCATCATGTTGGTTGGTGCCTTGCTTTTGGCTCCAGAGACTACATTGTTTCAGGTTAAGCACAAAAGAAAAATCTACATACACAAACACACATTTCACACACACACATTTTATTTGTAGAATTCCTTTGCTTTTATGCCATTTCAGAAGTCTCTAAAAAGAAGCAAAAGAGGAAAGAGAATTTTAACTGCCTGTTGAAAATGAAGGAAATACATAATAGAATAGAAACAAAATGAAATATTAATATCCTATTGCCTTTTTTGTCAAAACAATATCCAGAGGACTTCAGTTTTATGAAATCTGTGAGGGAGGAAAAAAAGCTATGCTCTGTTGTTCTGATCTAAAAGTGCATCTGTAGCATCGCTGGCAGAAGATTTTGTCGTAATTATTTATCACCCATTTTGCTTCAAATCTCAAATGCTAAAAAAACATGTTTCTCTGTCATGAGGAGGAATGAACCAAAATACTTTTCAGATAATGGCAAAACTCGTTCAATTTGCGGGGTATATGATTTCTTGCTTCAGGGTTATCAAATCTGTGGTATCAAAAATACACTTTATTGCCACATGAAGACCCTCCCCTGCAATTGGTCCACAACATCTGTTAGGCCCCTTCAGCACATGCAGAATAATGCACTTTCAATCCATTTTCACAATTGTTTGCAAATGGATTTTGTTATTCTTCATAGTAAAATCCAACTGCAAAGTGCGTTGAAAATGGATTGAAAGTGCATTGTTCTGAATGTGTGGAAGGGGCCTGAGAGACAAATGTCTCTGGACTCAGAGCTTCTAATTAGCAATTGTGGCTAATGGGTGGTAATAACTCCATATCAGGGGTCCTGAACATGGCATTCTTGGGAGGCATGATGTCCACTGATGTCTTATCTCATGCCCGACATGTGCTTTTTTGTTTTTAGGAAGGGCAGGGCCAGGTCGGGCTTTTGCCCAGCAACACTTCTGCCTGACTATTGGAGATCCGACTGTAAAGACTTTTTTAATGTAGCTGAGGCAGCAGTTGTCAGCACAACATAAGCATAAGCTACTGAAGTTAAACTGTAGCAAGTAATTTGTAACTGGTTCCGCCAATCCGCCTCCTACGGCTGCCATTTTGTGGCAGCTATTTTGTTGCTGTGCCCCCACCATGCTGTGCCAGAATTCCAAATGTGACCACAGGCTCAAAAAGTTGGGGGATCCAGCCTATATATTTGTGTTTAAGTGTCTAATTATGGTACATTCAAACATGAGTAACCAACCTCCTGGAATCATGTCTATTAAGATTTTTTTTTTGTTCCTGAATGCTGGAATGGTAAATGCACCTGTGGATAATGCACCTTGCCGTGCTCGGGAGGGGATTGGTGGGGAGCTCTGTGCTAAATAAACCACTCGAAAGCTTTTATTTGGTAAAATTAGCTGCCCACAGCTGTTTATTGAGTTCATGCTAGAGAAGCTAAGGCGTAAGTTAGGAATGGGTCCAGGGGTCGAGCAATCCATCTTAAAACCGTTGAGCACTATATTTCCCCACCCATCAGCTGGGGAAGAAGCAAGGAGTAGCAAGTCAAGGATCCCACTGGGCACTGGCCACTGTGTGGTCTTCCCTTACTACCTGGGAGTGTAGGCCAAACTGGCAGCCCCTGCCTGGGCATGTGACACATGGCCCTTCACATTTCCAAGGCCGCTTAGGTGAACCCCCAACAGACACTGTATCCCACAAAAAATCCTTCCCTCCCCAAACTCAATCTTCTCCAGGCTCCACCTCCAAATCTCCAGGGATTTTTCAATCCAGAGCTGGTGACTCTAATGGGACAGAAGTGAGGTAACAACAGCTTGAACAAACAAATAAATGTCTGAAGTGCACACATCAAGGTCTGGCATATAAAGCTGGGTAACAGATCATCCTCATAACATTTGATGCCTTAGCTGTTTTATTTTCAGTGGGAAGCAGCCATTTCCCATTCCTCTTTCTAGAAGAACCAAAGATACAACCTAATAGTGGGGTGGTTCCTATCTCTAGATTATCACTCTACTGACCAAAGTTTGGAACCTTCCACCAACCATGGTTGCCAGGTTCCTTCTGGCCATGGATGTGGGATGGGCTGTGCCTCCTGTGACAGCCATCTCCAAGCTGGAAAACTGATGGAGATTTGGGCATGGAACCTTCTAGAGCAGGGGTCTGCAACCTGTGACTCTCCAGATGTTCATGGACTACAAATTCCATCAGCCCCTGCCAACATGACCAATTGGCCATGCTGGCAGGGGTTGATGGGAATTGTAGTTCATGAACATCTGGAGAGCCACAGGTTGCAGACCCCTGTTCTAGAGGACAGGAGCCTCAGTAGGATACAAGTCACAGAGCCCATCATCCAAAATGTCCATTCTGTTTAAAGGAACTATCTCTGTAGTCTGGAGAAGAGCTGTAAGTCGGAGGGATCCACAGGTTCCACCTGGGGACTGTCATCTCTACCTCTAAAGAAGAAAAAGAGCCACTTTAATTGGAGGAAGTATTCTTTGACTAAAAGAACATTCCTTGGATGTTGGTTGGATCCACCCCATCAGCTCAATCCAGTATCACCATATCTATTCATTTTTCATGTTTCCTTTCTATCCTCTAAGAAGCCTGGGGCACTATGCCTTGCATTCTACACAGGATGCAGTCCAGAGGCCTTAAGATCTGGGCAAGTGCATCCATTGCTAAAGTATCTTCCAACTGGCAACAAAATTGTGATGTCATATTAAATTATGAGAGTGTCCAAGGCATGTGGCACAGCAGTATTACTGGGTGTGTGTGCTGCTACAGAGAACAGTTAAATACAGAGACTTTTATCTTCGCAAACTAATATGAGTCCTTGATTGTAAGGAGCACCATTCTAAACAGGACAGAGATATGATTTTCATCTCGTCTAACTCGATAGGTTATATGGAGGCACACACAACATGTCCTGCTGTCATAGTAGCAAGAGGGAGAGAAAAAGGGCAAGAGAGAAAGTGACAGAAAGAAAAGACAGTTCCACAAGCGTAGCAATCTGTATGGCAAAGGGATTGCCTCAGGGCTGTAGAAAGCAAGGGGTGCACAGGTCCGAACATATCTATCAATCTGACTTTCTATAATCCCTTTCTGAGGTTAAGAGATTGCACAAAGTCCTTCTAACAAACTATGCATTGGAAAAAGGTAAATTGTATTGTCGAGTCGCAACCGATTCCCAGTGACTCTATCAACTTTCACTGAATGGGGTTTCCAAGGCAAGGGTTGAGAAAATGTGGTTCGCCTTTGCCTTCCTCCAGCAGCCACAGTTTTCTTTGGTGCTCCCCATCCGAGCGTCATCCTGGCTTAGCTTCCAAGCTCTGATGAAACCGGAATTCTGCTGAACGAGACTAAATTCAGGACAAGGGACCCTGCCCAGGGCTGAATAGGGGCATAGGTTTCCGGTTGCATTATAGATGTTGATTTCCTGCATTTCCCTCCTCTGTGAATACCTCCCCAGCTCTAATCAAGCTGATTACGCATCACACTTTACCTCTGCATCTGGACTCTGACTGGCCCTTCTTTTGTAACATCCTCCTGCCATCTGACATGGATATAAGTACTGATGGACCTTCATTCTATCTCCGTCTAGTGAACTGAACTCTGATTCCCAAAAGCTTATAGCCAGAAAATTCTGTTGGTCTTCAAAGTGCTACTGCACTCAGACTTTGTTCTTGTGCCAAAATGTATTTTTATGATGTTCAGGTGAGCATTGAACTTCTCTCTTTCAATATGTTACCTACCGATCAGCTCTCTTTGGAAAACAAACTAAGGGTTGGATCCCCAATCCCCCATATAAGATTTTGGGGAGAGGGATTAAAGCCTTTGTCCCCTTTTTCACCAATAGAAAAACTGGTTGGATCCAGTCCTAAGGCATTTTTCTTAACTATATAGCTTAGAAAAACATATGTGCCTATGCATCACAGGATTTAAATTCCATTACAAATCTGAGATAATTCCAATGGGACTTAAATGTGGCAGACGTACAGGACTTGTACTGGATTTTGTTCACTAATGCTTTTCCACCTGCTACATGCCAGACTTTTTCATTTCTTTATACTAAGACCAATTCCGGTATTTCTTGTAACACTGCCAATGGGGAATAACAGTTACTGCAGTTGCAAGAAAGGTATATATATAGAACTCTAATCCTTCCACAATCTGATTCAGACTTGTAATTATTAATGACACAGCCAAACATTTAAACATATTACTGGGCTTTCTTTTTGATCCCTCTGACAAAAAGGCTCTTTGACAGATGCTGGAAGGATGTAGGTGGAAAACCCTAAATCTTACCAGCAGCAATCCAAATTCTTGAGATGCATAAATATTAGCGCTCATAAAAATTACTGCTACTTCATATCCCTCCTGAAATCTCACTCCAGCGGGAATAGGTGTGCGTGGCTTCAAATAGTATGACACAGCTTTGCTAATGGTTTTTTTCTCTTTTCAAAGTTTTAGCCAAAGAGTCCTGATTTATGTATTATTGTCATGGGCTGTTGTTTCCAGGTGACACAAAAATGGGCGTGTAGTTCCTTCTGGGGCAGGCCACAGATGGTCAGAATGTTCCTTTTTTTGCATGTAGGAATCATTTAAGAAATCATTTATCATCACAACACCCTTCTGAGGTCAGTTAGGCGGAAGAAGTGTGGTTGGACAAGTTCGTCCAGAGAGTTTCATGACAGAATAGCTCTAAGATAACGCAGTCATCCAGGGAGATATTAAGGGTCTCTTAAATAAACATAGAATCTAAGAAAACCTCCTCCAATTTAAGTGTCTCTCTCCAGAGATCAGACAGCAGTACCTGGGATTGGCAGCATTTGTTTAGGGGAAGAAGTTTAGAGGCTTGTAATGCCTTAAAGTTCTCCCTTCAAAGCTTCTTTGTAGTCAAGATTAGTATGGTGTAGCAGTTAAGAGTGTAGTGTACTGGTTAAGAGCGGTGGACTCTAATCTGGAGAACCAGGGTTGATTCCCCACTCCTCCACATGAAGTTTGCTGGGTGATCTTGGGCCAGTCACAGTTCTCTCTGAACTCTCTCAGTCCCATCTACTTCACAAGGAGTCTGTTGTGGGGAGAGGAAGGGAAGGAGTTTCCCAGGAGAAAATGGATGCTTCAAATGGTGGGCTCTACGGCTTTGTATCTCGCTGAAGTCTTCAGCATAATGTAGTGGTTAAGAACAGTGACCTCTAATCTGGTGAACTGGATTAGTTTCCCAACTCCTACACATCAAGCCTGCTGGGTGACCTTGGGCTAGTCACAGTTCCCTCCAAACTCTCTCATCTCCACCTACCTCCCAAGGGGTGCATTGTGGAGAGGGGAAAGGAAGGACTTTGCAAGCCACTGAGACTCATCAAAAGGTGGAATATTTAAAAAAAAGTCCTCCTCTATTCATCCTAGGCTCCCTCCCCGAATCTCCCATAATTTACCAATGTGGACCTGGAAACCCTACCCTTATTCCCCATCAGTGGCCAACCATGAGGTCTATCAACACTCTGTCCTCCAAAGGAGGCCAAATGATGGGACATTTCCCACAGAACTTCCCACTGTTTGGAGGATCAGGTCATGCTCAACAGATTCCTTGTTAGGCTGTTTCAAAGTACTTTTTTAGAACATCAGGATTGGGGTGTGTGTGGTAAAAGAACTGAAAGTGATGGGAACAAAGAATCCTCCATCTGTAATCCTTGACTTAATGGCACAACAATAGCCCAGTTCCAGGCTGTTGCGTTGTTGCTCAGAGCACTTTATCTTTCCAAATATTTTATTAATGTACTATTGATAGACATTAGGCAAGAGAGTAGCCACAGCTTGTGTTTTCTCAAATCACGTGTCTCTCACAATTACAGCCTCATCTCTTCAATCCTGAGATGGGGGGTGGGGGGATGGGGGGGCTTGTGCGTGCATTCTGTTCCAAAAGACCACGTTGCATCTTTCTAAGTAAACGTGGCAAGTGATTTAAAGTGACAAGACTCTGTAGAGATGGTCCGAATGGCACTGCTGCTGCAGGCTTGCCTTTTTCTTGTGTTGATCAAAAACAAAGTGCACTTTGGAGCGATTAAATTTTCATTATGCCTCGACTGACAACCACCATTGATACAGAGAGCAAACTGAAGGCTTAAATCGACTTGGGCATGGGGGGATTTCTCAGGAATGCAGATGTCAAACACAAACCTGTTAAAGGATGTTTTGATTTTATGCAAATATTGATCGCCGTGGCATAAAATCAGAAACAGTGTTTCTGTGTTAAAAAACAATAGAATCAGAATGCTATTGCGCCATGTTGGCTAGAGCTAGCTGTTCATTACTCACTACAGATACAGGGGCAATGGGTTTATTTTAATACAGTAATGATCCCCCAAACCAAGTATATATTTTTTTCGGACATCTCCCCCATCAGCCAGTTGATTAGCAACCTGATTCAAACCTCGTATCACAAAGAAACAAATCTAGTACATCACTGCTCTCTTTCAGCTTCCTAGCTGGCATGTAAGGAGAATGTGAGTTTTGTGAAACAACAATACAAAATGTTGGAGGCAATCCCGAGAACACTTGCTAGGGCGGGGTTCCCCAACATTCTGTCCAGGGGTGCCATGATGCTCATTGACATCTTTTCTGGCATCTGACAAGTGTTTTAAAAAGTTTGTGAGCATGTGGGGGGGAGGGGAAGGTGGAGATTTGATTGCCCCTTGAATCTCATTTGCAGATTTAAAAAATTGTTTTTGACAGCAGCTTTCACCCAGGGGCGTAGGGAGGGAATGGTACCCGGTGCAAAGTCTGCTCCAGTTGAAGGAGCAGCCTGGCAGGGTGGGGCAGGGCCGAGGGAGAGGTTTGGAGGGTGATT
This sequence comes from Sphaerodactylus townsendi, assembly GCF_021028975.2. NCBI lineage: Eukaryota > Metazoa > Chordata > Lepidosauria > Squamata > Sphaerodactylidae > Sphaerodactylus > Sphaerodactylus townsendi. The sequence goes on along the minus strand of NC_059428.1, from coordinate 128,928,755 downwards.
CTCCACACACACCCCACGTGACCAGCTGGCATACACCAGGAGACATGTGACACCACATGTTCCTGTGAGTGCTCCGTCTCTGGCTTTCACCACAGCTCGTTTCATCCCTGCAATACTGAAGGTATAGGCAAGAAAACATTCTGCATGAAATGTTTAAAGTAACTATTGGAGTAATACACCATCTCACTCCTGACATTTTGTCACTGGCTCCGCCATTTTGTAGTGTCCAGAGACTTAGAAAGACTTAGAAAGGTCAGGGAGTCCTTTTCTAGTGTGTAGTCCTCCTTGAATGGACTTGAGTAGAGCTCTGACTAGACCTGCTAAGGATCCATTTTCACAGGATGCATTATTATTGTTATTTTTTGTTCTGAAGGTTTCAGTTGCCTCCAGAAATATGTTTTGCCCACAAGATATTTCACTACCCTTGCATCTTCCCTTGGTATTCATCTTCTGTGCTATTTCAGGGAGAATTTTGTGGCTGTCTATGAATTCCCCAGAAATTTTCTAATCTTATTAATAGTCTTTTAGCATTTCAAGGAACTCCTCTGAGGCTTTTTTCCCAAGCAGGAACTGCCAAACAATTTCAATTTTAATCAGATATATCACTGACTTTTCAATGCCGCCTATACAGAATATTTGGAAGGGGAATAACAGCGAACATTAATGTACAGTTTCAGATTTAATAGGTGGATTTTTTTTATTTCATCCTTAATGTAAACGTACCTTCTATTACAGTAACAGACATCCTGTTCTGATTTCCAGACAGCTTTACATTTCACATTACAAACTGCTGGACAAACTTTAAACTTTACTTAAATAAGATTATCAGTGGGGACACCAAGACACTGAAGGAATGGCTATGCTTGCAATTAGCATTAACGCCAACATTTCATTTTAAATGGAAGTTTGAGCAAATTGAGGGCTCTTTCTCAGCTGAATCATCTAAGCAAAATTTGAGTAATGTCAACTGAGATTCAAGTTTTCATTGAGACACATCAAATGTTCCAGGTCATCTCCACTTAAAATAATGTTTTGTTTCTTTCCAAATATCTATCTAGGGGCCATGTTAAGAGTTACCAGCCCTGACCTGTTGAGGCAGGCCAGGCTAGCCTGATTTTGTCACATTTTGGAAGCTAAGCAGGGTTGTTTAGTATGTGGATGAGCAACCCCCAAGGAAGTCCAGGGTTGCTATGTGGAGGCAGGCAATGGGAAACCACCTCTGAATGTCTCTTGTGTTCACTTAAGATCTCAGAAGCTAAGCAGGTTTGTTTAGAACTGTATTTTTCTCTCCCATTTGAATGGGGCCACTTGGCACACTACCTGTATTGCTTAATAAACCCTGTTCAAAGGAGAGCCATAATGCTCGCAAGGTATAATGTTATGCCTTCTGCCTTGTTACATGGCAGATTTAATAAGCAAGAAAAGGCTAAAAGATTGTGCCCATGTAACAATGGCTCAGTTGAATCTCTGGCCCACCAATCACTTCACTGTCTCAGATTCAAGGAAATCAGATCCAAGTATGTGAATCTCACTCCTTTACATTTACCAGATCTCCCCGATTTAATTAGATTACACCACTTGTTCGACAACCCTGATCCTTCTCTCTGTATGACAGTGGCAGACTTTCTCCTGGAAACTACTAAATGCCAGTAGATTTCCTTCATCCTAACACGTATATCCTGTATTGTATATGCTTTTTAATCTGTTTTTATTATTGTTGTACTGCTGTCTATGCCAATAAAGGCTTGCTTCAAGGTTAGAACTTGGATGGGAGATCAGGATTAGAACTTGGCTAGAACCATGGTGAGAATTTGGATGAGAGGCCATCAAGAAGTCCAGGGTTGAAATGCAGAGGCAGACAATGGCAAACAACATCTAAACATCTCTTGCCTTTAAATCCCAATGATGGGTAGCCATAAGTTGATTGCAATTTGATGGTATTTATTAATTGCCCGGACCTAGGTGGCCCAGATCTTAAAAGCTAAGCAGGGTCAAACCTAAGTAGCATGGAGAGTCCCTGCAGCTGCAGAAAATGGTGAGTGTGGGCTGTGGAGAAAATGAAAATGGAAGCGTTGAAGTCAGGCAAGAAAAATAAAATATTTCCTGCTTTCTGAATAATAAGCAGGAAATGGTTTCGAAATGGTTTCAGGAAAAAAATTGGTAGTTTAATGTATTCAGAAAAAATGTTTTGAGCACAAAAAGTGTTTTGAAAAAAAATGGGGGGGGGGGCACCGGAAAATTCCACTCCAAAACGCTTTCATTTCCACCCTGAAAATGTTTTATTCGTGCTGTGCAGAATGGGCCATTGACAAACATGCACAATCTAGCACAAACTGTCAATTGAATACTTTTGGACACTTAAACCTCTGGAGAATTTACTTGCAGGAAATTTTAGCACGTCTTTCAGAGTGCCAATAGCACATATAAAGGAACTCTATCACATGTATAGTTACTTGTTTGTAATCTAATAAAATAGCAGAGGAGAACCAGAAATAGAACGGTCATCAATTTCAGTTTCCCAGAAATTACTGGGTGCATGATCAGCTTCCTGGGGTGACAACGCTTAGGACAAAATTAGACATTACAGTATTTCAAGATTTCAATCTAAGTTCCTTAGACCCAGTTTCCCTACAGACACGCAGCTGCTGCAAAAAAAAGTCACTTAAAAAAGAAGAGTCTGATTCTGCTTGGAACAGCGATTTGGGGGCACTCCTGCCTTCACTGTATCATTTCCTGATTGAAACAATCCAGGGTAAATTCTTTCCATCTTTTTGCATTCTCCCAGCAGCTGTTTCAGCTCAGGAAAGGCACAGGGAGGGAAGGCAGGAGTCCAGCTCCCCCCATACTACAGTACCAACCTGAATCAAGTTCCTCCAGATTTTTTTAAAGTGACATTCTGCACATTTGCTGTAGGGCAGGGGGAAGTGAGTCAGTATGCAACATCTAGCTTATAATGTCTAGTTCAGCCCTCAAAAAAGTATCAATTACCTCAATTAGTGGTTCAGCAAGGAGGGAGAAGTCAAGTGCTCACCACTTGTAACCTCACCAGCTCTTTTCCATTAAAGAAAAAACTTTAATGGAATAGGCATTCCAGAGAGATCAGTCAGGGAAAACATGCAAGCAGGTTTTATGTGCTTGCTCACTCATTGCTCAGAGACTTCCCAGGTCTATCTGGCTATCTGGCTGCAATTGGAGTGAGAAATGAATTGGATGGGACAACAGAATGATCCAGCAGAGCAGTTCTGAAGCTTTGATGAGTTTAAAAAGCCAAGTGTGAACTAGACTCTAGGACGGCAATGTCCTGCGAGTCCCCTCTTCCCCTTCCCTTGCATGCCACCCCACCCCACCCACCCACCCACCCCTCCCTCCCCTCCCCCTTCCTCCACTAGGGTGGGTGGGCCATGTCCAGATGCTGGACCCACTCCCTCTCCCTCCCCTCCCTTGCATGCCACCCCTCCCTCCCTCCCCTCCCTCCCTCCCCTTCCCTTGCAAGGGTCAGGTTTCTTTTGCAGCACTGCATTCTGGTGAGCATGCTTGAAATATTCACCATAGACATACAGTAGATGCTGGTGATAGCAGGAAGATCTGTCATCAAAACAATGGGATTTTGCTGGGATCAGCTATTGTGTCCTGCCCACAAAAACCTTGATATAAGGTACATTCTTCCCTCATGGAGCAGAACAAGGGCAAGATGGATGCCAGTTTTGATTCAGTAAATAAGCAGGGGTTTGATATTAAGAGTGTCTGCCTGACATGTGGCAATATTTTTCTCCGCTTGAATTAGGAACACAGAGACCCCTTCTGCACATGCAAAATAATGCGTTTTCAAACCACTTTCACAACTGTTTGCAAGTGGATTTTGCTATTCCGCACAGCTTCAAAGAGCACTGAAAGCAGTTTGAAAGTGCATTATTCTGCATGTGCGGAATGAGCCAGAGTTTCAAACAATGCACCTCCTAAGGGTACAGTTGTTTCAAATCTGGTTAACACCAGCCCAGCCATGTGAAAGAAGAAGAGTTTGGATTTATACCCCACCTTTCTCTCCTGTAAGGAGACTCAAGGTGGCTTACAAGCTCCTTTCCCTGCCTCTCCCGATAACAGACACCTTGTGAGGTTGGTGGGGCTGAGAGAGTTCCAAAAAAACTGTCCCTAGCCCAAAGTCACCCAGCAGGAATGTAGGAATGCAGAAACACATCTTGCTTTGGTCCTACAATGAACTTACAAAGGTCCATTCTCTAATTGCATTACTGAACCTTCTGTAACTGCCCTGCGTCCTTTTCCTAACCTTAACTTAATCCTAGAAACCTTCTGTTCAGCTATTGAGGGTCATCAAGTCTGGGGCTTTCCCAGGGTTAATCTCATCAAATCATTTCCAATTGCATTGTCCATGCTTGGGAACAGAGTTCCACATTGTTCCCAGGAATTACTCCTCTTTATCATTGCTAAAGGGTCAATTGTTCCTAGATTCCCTAAATCCATAGTTCTTTGCACTTTGCACTTGCAGCGATGTCGCTCTCCATAAGAAATGCTGGCTCTTTCTCTCACTATCTCTTGGACTGCTTCATTTCTATCACCTTCCCAATTTCCTAATTTCTCCCCACTATTGCTCATTCCTTTTACTTCTTAGGCTTCTTAAATCTGTGTGCTTTTGTGTACATTGTTGTTATTCTTGATCCCTTAATAAAATTGTAATCTCTTCTACTACAACCTTAGTTTCAAGTGATTCTCTTGCAGACCGGATCTCTGTATCCTACCGACCACTCGCATAGCCTTTTGGCCTCTAGCTAATTCCCCCCAGTATTCCAAAAGGCAGATATGACCAATTTGGGTCATATTGGTGATTTCCACCTTTCATTTTTGTGTTACTGTTTAGCAAGATCATAGTGGGGAAGGATGATAAAGGATTTCAAACACTGCAGGGAACACACAGCTATCCATGATCTTAACTATATATTTTATTTATTCAAAACATGATCCCCAAGGCAGCAAACATAAAACATTTTAAACACACAGAAACAACTGAAAAGAAATTTTCAAATGATAACTTTAAATAAAAACACATAAATAAACAACACCAGAAGCAGGGAGGATGGCCAAGAACCATTATCAGGGGTGTGCTAAAGTGAACAAAAAAGTCACCACTAGAGGGAAACAAACGAACCTCTCTGGGAAGGAAGTTCCAAAGTTTTGGGGCCACAATAGAGAAGGCCCTTATCTAGGTCTCTCCTGCCCAGCCTCACATGGTGTTGGCAACCAATGCAGGGCTTCTGAAGGTGACCAGAGTGAATGTGTAAGTTCATATGGGAGAAGGTGGTCCTTAAGGTATGTGGGTCCTAGGCATTATGGTGTTTTAAAGGTTAAAGGAGCTTGCATTAATCTTCCAAATCCATGGATATTTCCACCTTATTGCTTTTCTATTCAACTTTCTTGTACCTCTATCTCCCTCATTTGGGTCTTCCAGGAAATAAGGTCTTGCTGACTCCACACTTTCCAGTAGAGCTCCCACAGTATTAAACTGGGCTGGAATATTGCCATCCCAGAAGGGTTCCTGTCAGGCAATTGTGACAAGGTTTGCATTTAACAAGTCACAAGCTTCTAGTTAGCTTCCCAATACCTGGTTATTAATCACCAGGTAAAGACTGTACCCAGGGCAATATTCTAAATATTCTGAAAGGCCTGCACTGGTTCCTGACTGTTTCCAGGCACCATTCAAAATGATGGCACTTACCTTGAAAGTCCTAAATGGCTTGGGATCAAGGAACCTGAAGGACCATTTCCTGTCATTATTATCCAGACCATTGTGAGGGTTTGCCTCACAAGCCCTGCTCTCTGTGACCCCCACCTTCAGAGGTGACTGGGTGATGACTAGAGGCCAGGCATTTTTTTTGTGTGTGGTGGCCCCTTACCTTCATAATGCCCTCCCTCTTGAGTCTTGCCTGGTACCTGCTTCACTGTCTTTTTAAACACCATGCTTAAAAACTATATTTTCATTCAATCTTTTCATGAAGGGTTTTTATCTTACCAGCTTTTTAATGGTTCGTTTTAGTTTTATGGTGTTTTAATGGCTTGTTTTTAATGGTTTTCTTATATTGCAGATTTTACTTGGAAGCTGCCTCAAGCAGGACTCTGAAGAGGCAGCACAGAAATATTCTAAGTCAGTGCTTCCCTTTTCAGGCTGCTGCCCTCTTTGCTCTCAAGCTACTTCCTTAATGTCCCCCCCCCCCACATATGAACACCCATCTCTTTCTTGGCATGCAACCTACTGCAAATTAAAAACAACTTCCAACACTGTAAGCACAAATATGTATTTCACAACTAAAACATGTCCTAGTTAAAGTACATCAACTTATTGAGCCATTTGAGCAATATGAAAGGGTATGTTTGAATTTCACACATTATGTCTTCACAGTTTTAATGGGATGGGTGTGCTTGGCGCAGGGATATCAACTTCTCAGCGTCAGGCTTTAAAAATCGTGCCTTGCAAAACAGCTGTGATGAGGCTCTTTGCCTTGGCTCCCTCCTCTCTCCCACCCAGGCTACACAGTGAGGAGATTGCTGCTTTTCCTTTAAAAAAAATCATGCCACTGCAAAGCAGCAGTGATGGGGCTTTTTGCCTTGGCTCTGCCTCCTACCCTGGGCTACACAGTGAGGAAAATGTTGTTGCTTTTCCTTTAAAACTCACCAGTTTTAAAGGACAAGACCTTTTTTCTACCAGCTGGCCCAGGAATCCCAGCGCCACCCCCACTATGCCCCAAAATTCCTTGCTGCCCTCTACCACCCAAAGATACCTCACCACCTTGACGTTTCCACCCCCTACCCCGGGGGAGCAGTACCATTCACTTTGGAAATGTGTTCTAGGAAAAGAAAAGTTTGCTTGGAATATCGTGCGACAATAACAAATTGTCAAATTCTTTGCGTTCCCCCCCCCCCTCTAATTCATCTGTATTTACATAATACCTTCAGCCTAGACAATTTTCAAATATTTGAAGAATCAGCAGTTCTACACAGACAATTTATAAAGTATAAAAGAGCATAGCTGACCTGTTATGTTGCTTATCCCCCCAGCAGGTATGCTAGCAAGATAAGCTTTGATGTTTAGGAACTTCTCTATTTTTTTCCAAAATTGGTATATTTATGCTTTCAAAAGATTACCTCACAGTAAAATCATCTGTAGCATCTCCTAACTCTCTGATTTAATCTGGAAGAGAAAAAAATTGATACAGATGTTTATTCACTTACTTTATTTACTTCAGAGAGCCAGCATGGTGTAGAAGGTTAAGAGCAGGAGGATTCTAATCTGGGGAACCAGATTTGATTCCCTACTCTTCCATATGAACCCAACTGGGTGACCTTGACCCAGTCACAGTTTTTTGCAGAACTCTCTTGGCTCCAGCTATGTCTCATTGTTTCTTACAGCACAGAAAAACTGAGTTGGCAGAGGGCAGATCTACCCAATGCTTTTCAAAGACAAGTTTTCCAAACAACTAAGATTCTCATATCTGTGTCTGCATAGCTACAGAGATAGCTTTTATTTTTTAAAAAAATAAATAGGGACACTATATATTGCCAGAACCAGCAGGCTGAGTTGAGCACAGCGATGTGCTTTCTGGGCTGAAAAGGTGGCCAGGATTGGAACCTGAAGAGCGAATATCCTGGGGTAACCAGGATGCCTGCAGAGCAAACATCCTGGGAGCAGCAGTGGCACAGTGGTTAAGCACAGGTGTACTGTAATCTGGAGGAACTGGGTTTGATTCCCCGCTCTGCCACTTGATCTGTGGAAGCTTATCCGGAGAACTACATTAGCCTGTGCATGCCAGTGCATGCCAGCTGGGTGACCTTGGGCTAGTCACAGCTCTATGGAGCTCTCTCAGCCCCACCCACCTCACAGGATGTTTGTTAGGGGGGGAAGGGAAAGGAGATTGTAAGCCCCTTTGAGTCTCCTACAGGAGAGGAAGGGGGTATAAATCCAAACTCCTCCTCCTCCTTCTCCCTCTCCTCCTCCTCCTCCTCCTCCTCCTCTTCTTCTTCTTCTTCTTCTTCCTCTTCCTCTTCTTCTTCTTCTTCTTCTTCTTCTTCTTCTTCTTCTTCTTCTTCTTCTTCTTCTTCTTCTTCTTCTTCTTCTTCTTCTTCTTCTTCTTCAGCAAATGGTGGCAGGGAGAATCCCTTCAGCTGCACACAAAAGTCAGGCACAAGCAGAGGGTGAAACTGACCAGAGAGTAAATCAGTGGGGTGGGGAAAACCTATTTTCCCCTCTGACATCTTTGCTGTCCAGAAAACACACCAGAAACCGCCTTGTTAAGACGTCCCCCAGACATCTTATTTTGGGTGGGTGGGTGAAAAGAGGTACTCACCTTTTTTTAAAAAAATAACCCACAGGGACATCTTTTTTTGAGCTGTGTGGAACGGACCTATAAATCCCCCCTTCACAGTGGCATCCAGAGGAAGCAGCCCTTTTTATGACTTTTGCACATTCGATCCCATGTGCCAGTTTGATTTTTTTTTCTCTTACTATCGTTCCAACAGCTTGCTTCTGTGGTTGGGAGCAGGAATGTCCTCTGATATGTCTGGTTGCAAGACTGAAAAGCGGGGTATGTTCCACTCATGTCACTGGAGAGCTATGCTGGTAAAACTAACAATCTCATCTCTTTGCTAGACATGAAAACAGTGCCTTCAGGAAAGGGTTTTAATATTAAAGGATCTGTTCTAACCCCCACTGCTGTGCTTGGCTGCCTTTGATATGGTGACACCCTTGGAGAAATGTCTTTGTGAACACAGAGAACCACTCCATCATATTCAATAACTGACTTACATTTGGGGATATCTGTCTGTCTGTCTGTCTGTCTGTCTGTCATCTTCTATCTATCTATCTATCTATCTATCTATCTATCTATCTATCTATCTATCTATCTATCTATCTATCTATCTGTCTGTCTGTCTGTCTGTCTGTCTGTCTGTCTGTCTGTCTGTCTGTCTGTCTGTCTGTCTGTCTGTCTGTCTGTCTGTCTGTCTGTCTGTCTGTCTGTCTGTCTGTCTGTCTGTCTGTCGCAGCAGCTTTACATATGGCACCAATTATGTCAGTAATCTTATTCAAATGAGTGACAGTTTGCCTAAATAATCCAAATAAGAACATATACTAATACAAAGATTCATCAGCCTCAATTTACTCTTGTGTTTTGTTGTCATTAGCCATCAAGTCAAAACTGACTTATAGTGTCCCCAAAGTGTTTTCAAGACAAGAGATGTTCAGAGGTGGTTTGCCATTTCTTGCCTCTGCGTCACACACCTAGTATGTGTTGGAAGTCTCCCATCCAAATACTTGCCAGCAGCATTCCCGGTAGGGTGCATGGGACACTGTACTGGTTCTGTGCAGATAAGGGGCCACCCAGCAGGGGGAGCTCTCCTGGGTAGCTCTGTACTGCACAGTGTTTTTGAAGTTCTTCACAGTGCTACGGAACAGTTACAGGGGCTATTGCTTGCCGGGGTTGAGGTATGACTTGCCGAAGGCTACTCAGCAAGTTTCCATGGCAGAGTGGGGATTGAAACCTGGGTTTTCCAGATCCTAATCCAACATTTTAACCACTCCACCACACTGGCTTTCTACTCTCTGTTGTTTCTCGGTTGTTGTGGCTACTTATGATAATTGCAGTAATTGTTTCATACAGGAGAGAAAGGGGGGACATAAATCCAAACTCTTATTTGTCTCTTCTATGTTTGACCGCTGAGGAAGCCTGAATAAGCCGAAATATGTATGGTCCTTTTTTGGTCACAGACATAACTGTATCATCAACACCATTTGGGATATGTACATCAATTTCCACTGATTTGTAAAGATGTGGCCTGAAACTCAGGCCTTGTGGTCTGAACTAACTTTATTGTGTAGACGATATAATAAATATGCTTATTTTGGTATAGAGTTTATAATTTTCAGCTCAATCTTTTGGTTGTCTGTATTGTCACGGTTGAGTTCAGTCCCAAAGCTCCACTGGCATGAATTATGCTGGTGGAGAGCCGTTTCCTGCTGCTGTGCAGAAACGGCCTAACGGACCTTTGCCTTCCTCTGCATAGTGACTGTGGTATTTCTCAGTGGTTTCCCATCCAACCACTAACCTGGGCTGACCCTGCTTGGTTTCTGAGATCTGACAAGATCAGGCTACCCTGGATCATCCAGGTCAGGGCAAAAAAAATGCAAAAGGGAAAAGAACTCGCATGGAGCCACCCACAAGAAACAAGAAATTGTACAACCAATCAAAAGTGCTCACAAAAGGCATAAAAGAAGAAGAAGAAGAAGAAGAAGAAGAAGAAGAAGAAGAAGAAGAAGAAGAAGAAGAAGAAGAAGAAGAAGAAGAGAGGGAGAGGAAGGAGAAGGAGAGGAGGGAGGAGGAGGGAGGAAGAGGAAGGGAAAAGGAAGAGAGAAAGAGGAGGAGGGAGGGAGGGAGGAGTTTGGATTTATATCCCCCCTTATATCCCCCCTTTCTCTCCGGCAGGAGACTCAAAGAAGTTTACAATCTCCTTGCCCTTCCCCCCTCACAACAAACACCCTGTGAGGTAGGTGGGGCTGAGAGAGCTCCGAGAAGCTGTGACTAGCCCAAGGTCACCCAGCTGGCATGTGTGGGAGTGTACAGGCTAATCTGAATTCCCCAGATAAGCCTCCACAGCTCAGGTGGCAGAGCTGAGAATCAAATCCGGTTCCTCCAGATTAGATACACAAGCTCTTAACCTCCTACGCCACTGCTGGTCCAGAAAAAGCACGTTAACTAAAATTAGTGTATCCCCTGTAATTGATCTGCAGTCTAACTTTAGATCTCATTAATTTTCCTTCCATAACATGCTTCCATGAGAAATATGTTTCCATATTTAAAAGATACATGAACTGAGAACAACCTATTGTGTTCTTTAACTCTCCTTTCCCTGAATCTTTCTCTGCACATTAACAATAACATTTTCTCTTCATATTTTTGTTTGACTTCCTTGTCTTTTTCTTAGACTGTTTTGTGAGCTTCCCATATGGGACAAGTAACTTCACATTATAAGAAAGAAAAGGCTAGTGGCTCCGATACCATAGATTCATTAGTTAGGCTGACAATTTCACTGGAAATCGATAGAAAGATATGGGGAGAAGAACAAGAAGAAAAATCAAAGGTTGTCAAGAAAATTGTTTCAGCAACTGGAGAACTCAGGAAAAATAACTCAATTTATGACCACTAGCATGAGAAGACTGTAATGTGATCAATTTCAGGTGTATCTTACATGTCACCCTGGCCTAGCTGTTCAATCTGGTTGCCACCAACCTGATAGAATAATCACTAGCTGTGATATTACAGAATAGTAGGAGGATTGATAATGGAAGAGACAGTTCTATCATTTGAAAAAAAAACTGGATTTCTGATGAAGTGATGTAATGCCATGGAGTGATGTTGTTCTCTGGTGTCTAACTCAGGTTTTTGCAAGACAAGCTGTTCCAAGACATAGGCTACAATTTCACTCACTTAGGAATGAACATAGAAGGGTTTTGAGTAAATTTGCATAGGGTTGTTGTACATATTAAACTGGCAATAACCGAGCAAGTCTTATAACACTTGGTTTTGTGTTTGTATTTGCGGGGGCAGTGGGGAGAGAGAATCAAGACTTTATCTTATGGAGTTACACACTGGACTACAACCAGTGGTGAGATTCAAATAATTTAACAACCGGTTCCGGTGGTGGGATTCAAATAATTTAACAACTGGTTGTTTACAAGCACCAATTTAACAACCAGTTCTACCGAAGGGGTGTAAACCTGGTGAATCCTACCACTGACTACAACATAATTTTGAACAATTAGAAATAGGGGAAAAACAGTTGAATAGGTCACCTTTCCCCAGATCTATTTGATTTTCAGCAGTGGAGCATCATGTCCACAAATGAGATCTAATGCAGTTGGGTCACTGTGCTCCAAGGCCAGAAGCATTACTGTTCCTGGCTCTTTACAGAAAAAGTTCAATTGCATGGGTACAGGTCTTTTCCAAATCACCCTATCCCCAAGCCCATCAGCTCAGAAAGTGAGCCAGCCAGATCCTGCATCTGTCCCTGCTCTAACCAGACCCCAACAAAGCTTTTTTTTTTAAAAAAAAAATATCATTGATGCCTCAACATGCTAGCTAGCATTAGCATCCCCTTTAGCCTGCAAATTCCCAGCTTTCCAAGACATAGGTGTTTTCCACCCAGCCAAAACAAAGTGGTGTGCAGCCGGGGTACATGAGCCCAGTACAGCCCTGGGTTGTTTGCATGCCTCCATGTGGGCAGCCCCAGAGCCCCATACCTCCCACCGATGCGCAGCAACCGCAGAGCCTTGCTGACACCAGAAATGCCTGCATGGCTCTGCAGATAGGAGCTGGGAGGTAAACAGAGGAAAGTGCAACCGTGTAACATGCCTCCTGCCTGGCTGTACATTCGCAGCTGCAAAGGGCATTAAAAGAATCGCATAAATCATGATGGTTGAAAAACCCGGATTTGGGGGGGAACGCGGAGTGGACTCACATTAGAAGCGGAATCCATGTGAAGTTCCCCCCACCCCACGTTTTACCCTACCCTTAACCCGTGTTTGTTGACCCATGCAGAAAAAGCCATAGTTTCACTCTACTCATAGGCTCTGAATTCCATACAGGTTTTTGGTGTTGCAGGTTCTTGAGAAGATGAATGTCATCTTCCCTACACAGTTATGGCCAGTTACTTGATATCACCAGAGGCAATGACTTATCCCCTGCAGCCAACACTGCTTGTCACATTCCTTCTTCCACTTTTTAAAGCCTTGAAGTGAGGAATGCTTTTGTGCACCTTTCTGAGTACCATATTAAGACACACTCTAAGCTCTTCTGGACCCCTAAATATAATCTGCTGCATATCTCTTTGTTCTAGTCTCCTCTTTTCTGAGATAACTATCCTACAAACCAAGCTCAATTGTCTTGTTAACTCCTGACACCCTTCATTATTTTCTGAGATTCTGTGCTTCAGGGATGTAGGCATAGATTTTTATGGGGGTTGGGGGGCACACCCCCACCCTCCTCTGGGACCATGGCCTTGCCTGCCCAAGCCCCACCCCAGCCTCAGTACTTATAAAAGCAGCTCTCCAAGGCCGGGGACGGCAGACTTCCCTGCCCCGCCCTCCCCCACCCCCACCAGCTGGGCTCCCAGCCGGCAGCCAGCAGCCCCTTCTGCCCTCCCCTTTGGGCAGAGGTGTAGCTAGGGAAAATGGAACCCAGTGCAAAATCTGAGTTTTGTGCAGCCCCGACCCCCCCCCCCCCATAGGAGGCCGCAGTGATGCTGGAATCCACCCCCTAACAGCATCACTTTCAATGGTGTTTCAACTAAAGAGTCCAAATTCTCCTTTTAAATCCACCTTAAAGGGAGAATCTGGGGTCCCCAGTTAAAACAACATTGAAAGTAATGCTGTTTTGGGATGTATTCTCCCCCACTCTGGAACAGCATCACTTTCAATGTTTAAACTGGGGACCTCAGATTCTCCCTTTAAATACATGCTGAAGGGGTGCAATTGTTAAGATAGCAGCACCAAACTTTCAGAGTATCTTTAGGAGACTCTCCTAATGATACCACCCAGGTTGGTGAAGTTTGGTTCAGGGAGTCCAAAGTTATGGACTCTCCAAGGTGCAGCCCCCATCTTCTATTAGCTCCCCTTGGAAACAATGGGGGATAGGGCACCCCTTTTGGGAGCCCATAACTTATGTCCCCCTGAACTAAACTTCACAAAAACTGGGTGGTATCAGTAAGAGACTCTCCTTATGATACCACCTAGGTTTGGTGAGGTTTGGTACAGGGGATCCAAAGTTATGGCCCTTCAAAGGTGTAGCCCCATGTCCTATTAACTCCCATTGGAAACAATGGGGGATGGTGGCACCAATGGGGGATGGTGGCACCAATGGGGGATGGTGGCACCAATGGGGGATGGTGGCACCATTAGGGGTCCATAACTTTGGACCCCTAAACCAAACCTCACCAAACCTGGGTAGTGTCATCAGGAGAGTCTCTCAAAACATCCCTGAAATTTTGGTTTCTGCTAGCGTAAAGATTGCACCCCCTGCAGGCCAAAAACAAAAAAAACCTTAAAATATTTTTTTAAAACCATAAATGGGGGGCGGAGCTTCAGACATGTAATGTGGGGTTTGAACCCGAGAAACCACCCCCCCTTACCTATGTCCTTGCTGTGCTTCCAAATAAAAAGAATCTAATGTTTTGATCCAGCAGTCTACATAGTCATGCAACTGTATCTAGCTCAATATCCCCAGTTGTCAGCTCAGAAGACCCCATAATTTCTCCCCTCTAAAGGAACCCCTGGCCTGTTCTGATGTGGAATTCTTACATGAGTTTATTTTTCCAAAATTATCTGCACTTCAGAGAAGAAAGAAACATTAGTGGGTTGTAGAATCCAACCTACTAAAACTTCTTGTGTCCCACTAAAACTGAATATTGAATAATTTATAAGAAGAACCGTCAGATGCAGAAGAAGAAGTGGAATAGCAGGTAATGTCATCAGAGGTAGTATTCTGGTACAGTGATGTTGGAATTTGTTTAAGCACTTGATTCAGCATCCCAGGGAATTAAACTATTATCAAAGTAGGCACCCCAATCTATGGCCCAGGTTGTTCCAATCCTGTCAGATCATGGAATCTAAGCAGGGTCGGTGCTGGTTAGTATTTGGATGGGAGACAACCAAGGAAAACTAGGGTTTCTGTTCAGAGACAAGCAATGGCAAACCAACTCTGTTAGTTTCTTGCTTTGAAAATCATAAATAGATTGTGACTTGACAGAACTTTGCACGTATTTGGATGAGAGACATCCAAGGAAGTCCAGAGCCTGGCAATGGCAAATCACTTCTGAAGGTTTTTTTGCCTTGAAACCCTACAGGGTCACCATAAATTGACTATGACTTGATGGCACTTCCCACCACCAAAGCAGGTAGTTTGAACCCTCTGCCATCTAGTTGTATCTGAAGTATGGATTGCCAATAAGTGACTCTTTAGCCCTTTCATTCTCTCCTCCAGTCTGGTGGGAATCATGCTTTGGAGTTTGGGATCATGTTGGTTTATGCCCCCCAGAAGGAGGAAAAAACACTCCAACAACACATGGAAACAAGATGCATGCAGAGAGAAAGACTTACTTGATAATTCACATCAGGTAACTAAAAGTGAGCAGCCTAACATAAATTGACTATATGTTGCAATGAAAATCAAGCTGTATTTCCAAGTCACCTCCACCCTACCTAGCTATAAAACTAAGCAAAGCCCCATACATTATTGTAAATTACAAGCAATCTATTATGGCTTCCTGTCCAGGAGTCCAATTACTTTGGATGGAAAATTGAGAAAGCATGAAAAAGGACTGGTGTTGAAAACGAGAAGAGAGGGAAGTGATTCTGAAAGTGGAAAGTGGGTGAGGGGGGATAGAGAGAGAGAGAGAGTCTCATACCTTCCTCTCCTTTCCTCCCTGAATGTCTCAACACTTGGGCACACCATTCTTAATCTCGTCCACACCATGTCAGAGCCATGTATGACATCTTGTTAGACTGCTTCTAGAACTGTTTTTGTTTGGAACAGAACTGGTAGCAGGCTACTCCTAACCACTAATTGCCTTCTACCAATTTATATTGCAGGAGAGCCGATCAGAACAATCAGACCAGCTTATTGAATGTTGCTCCTCCAGAGCGATCCCTCAACATTTTGATAGGCTTCAAAGTACAACTTTCCTACCAAACAAATAGCCAAGCAAAGAGTACGAATGCCACCCTCATGAGACTAAACACACTTACACAAGTATCAGAGGGGGAAGTCGACATACAGTAAATACACCACATTCGTTGTGTACACCGGTGAGTTGAAAATGCTCTCCAATCTTTAAGTAGAGGCAGATGATCCAGAAACGAGGTTGCCACCTACAGATTGGCAAATACCTGGAAATGTTGAGGGTGGAGACTTAGGAGAGTATGGCTTGGGGAGGAGGGATATATTCAGTGTGGTGAGGGATTACAATTTAAATGCTACAGACCCTGCCTTTGCAAAGCAGCCATTTTCTGTAGGGGAACTGACCTCCATCACCGGTATTGGGAATAAGAGCTCCTGGTAGTTGGAGATTATTCCTTTCTTAGTTAGCAGAGTGCATAGAATACAGCAGAAGCCTTACCTCGTGTGCGTGTGTGTGATTGATCCCTAGGTGCGGCAATCTTACACAAAAGAAAGTCGGAGTCAGTTGTAGTTTCTAATCTAATGAAAAGAGTATTTATTAGTGAACTCCATTCTGGATAGAAAGGTAGGTAGATAGGTTCACTATGCTATCCTAATCTAGCTGGATGGGGATGGATGCACGGAGCGTCCATCCTTCCTCTAAACATGGTAGGAGAAAGATGGAGAGGAAGAAGCCGGAAGGAAGGAAGTCCCTGAGAGTATCAGTCTAACATCAAAGGGATAGAATCAGCATGATAAAGTAAAGGTGTCAATTCCTAGGTCCCTATCTAGCCACTGGGTCTCTAGTAAAACCCCCTCTGTAGGATGAGGCAGGAAACAGTGTAACAGCATAAAGTCTTTCTCTTCCAACAACCGGGAGATCAGTTGTAATCCCAGGAGATCTCCAGCCACTACGTGGAGATTGGAAGCCTTATTAAGAAACCAAAGGACATTTTCATTCACATACCATATAATGGTGGTGGTGAACCTATGGCACTCCAGATGTTCATGGACTACAATTCCCATGAGCCCCTGCCAGCATGGCCAATTGGGGCTGATGGGAATTGTAGTCCATGAACATCTGGAGTGCCATAGGTTCGCCACCACTGCCATATAATGTATCAGAAATACGGCCCCATTTTTAAACCAACAAAAGTTTCTCTCCCACTTCCCATGTTGGTTATAGTTTTAAATTTCTAACTATGGGAAGCAATCTCTCACGTTTGAATCATACACAAAGTACTTTAGTGTTGGGATAATGGTGTTTTTTTTTCAAGCTAGGAGGTATCTTTGTGAACCTGAAGGAGAGGGTTAGTTCATTATGGGTGAAAACATCTGCTGAGTAAGGCTTTCAGAAAAGAAACAGTTCAACATCTAAATATGCATTCTGAAAAAGAGAAATTGTTCCGGTTGTTAAGCAGAGATTCATCTTCGGTAATATACTTGGCTGGAACATTTGCTTTATATGCCCAACGAGCCAGAGAGAGAATCGCTTAGATCGAGTCACTTCTTATCTTTAATCATGTTGTGTAGAAATGCTACATTCGGTGTTTACATCTCTGTTTGGATGAAAGCTATAGGTCTAGGAATAAAGAAACTGCAAAAAGGGCAATGAAGTTCTCTCCCTGAATAAACTAAATGCAATCCCTAAGGGTGGGGGGGATAAGTAAAAGTTGTGTGAGGGTGCACTGGTGTGAGTGCCCCACACATTGGCTCAAGGGGCAAATACAGCATTGGGAGGGGCACCAGCACTGGCAGCAGGGTACTGGCACTAGTGAGGGCATCCCCAGAACTGTAGTTCACCTTCTCACCTGGGAATGCCCCCTTTGGTTAGTGTAGACTTTCTCCAACTAAAAGTGTGGTGCAGCCCATTGGCCTGCATAGGGGGTTTGCAGGGCAGGGATTGCTGCTGATTTCTTTCCTTCTCATGCTACCTGAAATCCCTTTGGAGGTGATACAGCCACAATGTCCCTGGCTGTCACAAAACTCCCCCCCCCCCCCAGGTGGATTGCCCTGCCCTTTATTTATCACACGATAAATATTAAGTATTCAAATTATAACATTGGGCCTGATAAAACAACGGTTGTTGTTGTTGTTTTTTAAATGGAGACTGCTGATCTGAACCACCCCTTAAGGTAAAATGTGCTGTTGAGTTTAAACCGACTAATGGTGACCCCAAGTAGTTGTATTTCATGAGGTTGTCAAGGCAAGAGACAAACAGTGGTGGTTTGTTATTGCCTTTCTCTGCATAGCAGCCCAGTCTTCCTTGGTGGTCTCTCATCCAACTACAAACTCTGTTTACTTAGTTTCTGAATCATGACAAGACCAGGCTTGTCCGGGCTGTTGGGCCTCAAACTGTGTCACCCATTGGGATGAGAAAAAAGATAAACCTTGGCTGTGTCAATGATGGAGCTTCTTTCAGGGTCAGGCAATGAAGAAAGAGTGCTGATCAGTTCTATAAATAAACTGTCCCCCTCTCCATAGACAGGCAGATGCAATTTCCTCCCCTTCCAAGCATTAGCATCCGTGAATGGCTAGTTGCCAGGGGAGGGGGCTAGTTGGTATTTATGGACTGACAGTTGGCTGGGAACTCTTTTTTTGCCTCCATGGTGATAAAGCATTTTGGCAATCGTCAGCAATTATCCTTTTTTAAATGTTTCACTGATAAAGATGAATATAATAGAAAGAGGATAAAAAGAGAAACAGACCCTATCATTACTACAGTTATAAATACTAAGAGAGGAAACAAAATATCTCCACATACATACAAGGAGAGAGAAAACTATACAAAAATTGAGAATCAGTTACCAATACTATTCGATTACTGTTAAACATGTCTATTTTTTTCTCACAAGATAAAGCTCCTAATCAAATTATGATAAGCTTATTTAATGTAATTATCCGTTCATCCATTTCCCCTTTTTTTCACATGAGAAAACTCATGTTTTCAAATTATAGCCATCACACTTAATATAAGTGTCTATTCATCTTTTCCCCTTTAACCCCTTTTCAATATAACATGATCCATGGGCAATTATCCTGTTAAAACAAGACACACTGACAGGTTCAGTGTGAGCTGATGAGAAAATGAAGATGTGGGAAAGATTGGTAAGCAAGCTGAAGCAGCAGCAAAATGGTGGCAAGGTGCTTATAAGCCTCCTTTTTGCAGCTTAATCCACAAGTTTCAAGCCAACGGGAGAAAATCAATGCGAACAGCAATGCTCATATTGCCAAGAACCGCAAGTACTACAGAACTGTGACTTATTCTCCTCAACGCAAGCTCAGCTTAAAGCATTCAGCACAAGCTGTAAGATAGCATGTTGAAGATCATATTTCGGTTTTCCACTGCCGAATCACCGTTCATGCAAAGTTTTGAATCCTTTGGAATTGCCCATCATAGATGTTCTATTTCTCCAGAAAACCATTTAACAAGAGTCTTGAGAAAATAACATTCTGTAAGTTTAATATTTGCAACTGTTTAATTTCATTAATTTATCAAGATCGCTTTGATCTCCCCACAGATCTGTCTTATAGCCCTAACCTAAAATACAGCGACATGAATCATAAATGCAGTACTTATTACATGTGTTTACTTAAAGCACTTATTAGCCACCTTTCTTCTTTGTGGGATTCAAGATGGCTTACAGTATAAATAAAGTGATTATAAAAACAAAACAAAATCTAGATACAGCAATTATAGAAATGCATAAAATGTCTAACTAGGTCTGTCAGTAAATAATACAAAAACAAACCAGTAAAAAGCCACCATAAACAGTCTTCAACCGCCTCTTGAAGATTGACAGTGTCCAAGGGTCCAGTGTTCCAACATCCTGATACTACCACTGTAAAGACCGTCTCTCATGTGCCCACCAAATGAGTTTCTTCGATAGATGTGCAAGCCAAGAGGATCTTTCCCTTAATTCATTGCTGGGCAGAAATGTGTGGGAGAAGATGGTCCTTTGGGCATACTGTCCCATATCATGCAGGACTTTCAATTACAATGGCTTTAAATGAACTAGGTTTGATTCCTCACTCCTCTACCTGAATGGTGGAGTGTAATCTGGAGAACTGGGTTTGATTCCCCACTCCTCCACATGCAGCCTGCTGGTTAACTTTGGGCATGGCACAGTTCTCTCAAAGCTCTCTCAGCTTCATGTATCTCACAAGGTGTCTGGTCCAAAAAACACAATCAACAGTCTCTAAAAAGTGTACTTTGACATTTCTCCAAATTCTTTGGGGTGGGATTAAAGTATGGTCAGGTTGCATTGGTCCATGTTGTCCTGATGAGTACAGAAATATATCTATTACAACCAACCACAACAGAGTTGATTGGAAGTATATGAATCAGGGTGACTGACTAGGATCTTGGAGATCCAGATTCCAACCTTTGGGCTGTCGCACACTTTCAGCCTCAAAGAGTTGTTGAAGGATAAAACTGAGTAGGGGGAAATATTGTAAGCCATTTTGAAATTCTGTTGAAAAGGGGGGGGGACTGAATGAAGGACATTAAAATGAGCAATTAAAATGAGTATTTACATAAAGATTAAAGTCATATGAACCCAACCCTGTACCATAATTGCAAGAAGAGTTTGGAAACAGAATGAAGGGCATGTGAGCGTTCAAAATAGCACCACACATTTCCCTAATGAGGAATTGTAACAGACTAATTTCAGTTAATTCCAGAAGACAGCATAAAGAATTGTTGAGCTGAAAGATCGAAATCAGAGGCACGGAAGTGGAAAAAAAGGTGTCTTATGTTGGGTGTCTATTAATTTTCTTATTATTTTTGCACCATTAAAAAAAACCCAAACTCAAAAAAACTTTCTTCGCTTAAAGGTTCTCATATTAAGTTGTCAGTATTCATTCTGATCCACATCGTTTCAGCCGTTTGCTCCTGAGCAGAACTATTACAGCAATTGCAAAAAATACATTTTCCCCCTCCTTTGATTTGTTTACATGACACAGACTAATTGCAATGCTCTGACAGGAAAATCATACAGCTGACTAGAGACGGGAGGAAACAACAAACCCAGTATGCTGTAGACATAATATGGGCAAGCCAGTCTGTTTATCCAGATGTCCAGACATACATAAGTAAGGCAACTTGAAAATTTTCCCTGATCCACAGAGGCATCCTAGTCCTAGGGAAAGACAATAACATAACCACCAGGGGCCACAGGCCAGATACCTCAAACTTTCTGGTGGGGATATGGCCTCTCTGCTGCTTTTTCTACCCATAAGAGAAAGGTGTTGGGGGAAAAAAGGAACTTGTGATCCTGTTTTCATTTTGTGAGGCACCTCAAGAGGTTCTCTGGAGAGAAGCCTAAAAATTGCTGTTCGCACCGCGCCGCCGGGAAGACGCTGTTCCCTCAAAAACAACCCTTTAAAGGGTTGTTTTTTAGGGCAGCCTGACGCCGCCCTGAGGGAGGGGAAGGGCAGCCAGGTCGGCACTGCTGCATTTCAGTAGCGCCGCCTGTGCGAACGGCGGCCGGGGGGCGCCGTTTTTACCGCCCCCAGGCTGCCATTTTTGGCCCATGCGGAAACGGCCGAGGTGAGACTGATAAGGTGACTTATGGTACAATCACAGACCTGTGAGGAGCAGGATACTTTTGGCATCTGGCCTGCAGAGCTGGGGAACAGCTAGGCTTAGCAACCTTCAGATGCATCCTGGATTTCTCCCAAATCATGGTAGATCTACAGATTACGGAGATCAGTTCCCTTGGAGAAACTGACAGCTTGGAACCTCTGAAGCTATGGTATACCATAAAGTTGAGAATAATTGGAAGTCCTATGGTGACATCAAATCTCTGCTCAGCTCTCAGCTTTCTCCAAACTTCTCCCTTCCCAGGTACCACCCTAAAATCTCTAGGAATTTCCAAAGTTAGCATTGATAACTCTAGTAGCAGGACAAGCAGGTCAGCATTCAGCCAGCAGCAAATTTCTGCTATGTAATTTTCTTTTTTTTAAAAAAAAGCACTTATCTTCTGTATCTTTTTTCTCACCAACTGCTTCACAGGCACTTTCCCCACAGACAAAATATCCTGGGATAGTCCCGGGATCATATATTCCAGGGTGTTCGCAGGAGCTGGCTGAACTTTCAGCTCCAATGGATAATAATTGCCCCTCTGTGGATAGTTACAGTAAAGATCTTCAGGACTCTCCGGTGACCTTGTCTCCTTCACTGATGCCACTGTCTCCTTCACTGACGCCAGCTAATTTAGTACAAGAGGCCCTTGCTGACTTCTAGGATTACTACTGTATCGGAGGAAACAGAAAAAAAAAATGTGGTTGGATACAGACTGAAGGAACCAGGATTACAATTCATTAATATCACATGAAGGCTCCTGATGGGCTGAACTTAGAAAAGGAAGTGTCTTGTTCAAACGCAAACCGGTCTCCAAGTTCATCAAGTCCTCCTGCTGTCTCTCCAGATACTGTATTTAAGCTTCCAACAAAGGCTATTGTCCACCATATGAGTAATGCTAGGTCTGACACAATTTTGTCTCCACCATCAGCTAATTTGTTTAATTTAAAAAATTGTTGTATTCAACAAAATGTAACTGATATTGTGTCCCTAGGTGATGGTAATTGACTGAGAAACTCCCCAAGTATTGAATTCCTCTCCTGGAATGTTGCTGGTTGGAGCAGGAGGAGTATCAATC
This sequence comes from Sphaerodactylus townsendi, assembly GCF_021028975.2. Taxonomy (NCBI): domain Eukaryota; kingdom Metazoa; phylum Chordata; class Lepidosauria; order Squamata; family Sphaerodactylidae; genus Sphaerodactylus; species Sphaerodactylus townsendi. The sequence continues at coordinate 128,906,383 of NC_059428.1, read as the reverse complement.
CTGGTTTTTATTTCCTATTCCAGGGTGTTTTTAGCCTGGTTTCTCCCTTCACACGGCTGCCCCTCAGCATGTTCAGACTGGGAGGAAGAACTCCAGTGAATTATGCATGAGCCCCCAGTTCATTTTCATTTTCCACATGAACGTTTACGTAGTTTGTGTAGATTCTGTTTATTCCAACGTTCTGATTGGCTGCAGCTAAGGGGCAGGGAGAGCAGGCGGTGATGCCGGAAAAATAAACCGGCCCATTTCCTGTGGTGTTTGCATGGGCGCGGGATCTGTTTGCACTTTTTCAAAAGGACCTCCAATTTCATCGTTTTTTAAAAAAACATGGGATAAATCAAATCTCGAGGGGTGGGCCCAATTTAGGCACAGAAGTCTTGCAGAATTCATGCTCAAACCAGGATGGTTCACTTCCTTATCCCAGGATATATTGGTTGTGGGGAAAAAGCCACAATCTGTTATTTTTCTCCATTATCTGTTTTCTAATGAGGTTCAAAATGCAGTAAGATCAGAAACTATTTCTATTACTTGAATAGGTAATGGTTGCATTTTTAAAATGCACCAAAGGCAACATGGCTCACTGACCATTTGGTCTGTACCACAGGCTTTTCCTTCCATGTCCACTGAGGGCTTGGAGGCAACAGGTGACTGAGCTGGAAGCCAGCTCAGCCTAACTGAGGCTGTTGTATCGATATGGATGTCACCCACCAGCTCTGGGCTCCACATGGGACTTGGAGGAGGCAAGTAATAAAGCTGCAAGCTGGGCACATCAAAGTCATCAGTCAAGATAAGTGATGGGAGATGGAGAGGGCTAAATTATTGGGGGAGAGGTAAAATTTGGATTGAGGTATAACAGACCCAAAGTTTTTTCATATATTTGGATATTCCTGATATGGAGGTTTGGGAATATCTAGGTTTATTTGTGTGTGTGTGGGGGGGGGGGGGTAATCAGGTTCATTAGACCCAAATCTGAATTTTACCAGTTCTTTTGCTCACTTCTAGTATTAATGCCTTTTCAAGATATCTGTTTTGTTCTGGTTAGACTAGAGGAACTGAATTAGGTGAGATCTTGCTTCTTGTGATGCCTCTCTATTTTTGTTTCAACAACACCCAGAAACTTATTTGTTTACACGCAGAATCACAGAGGATCTCTGGGTATTGCCCCAGCATAGAGGGAACAAGAGAAAAATAGGAACTGCCTCATAATCATATGGAGTTCTTATTGGTTGTTGCTGGTAGAAAGTGTTGTCAAGTTTACCTCATAGAATTTCCCATTGGCTGCCTCTGTGTAGCAACCCTGAGTTTCCTTGGTGGTCTAACCAGAGTTGGGTTATAGATCTTTAAAAAAACCAAGCAGGCAAAATCTGGCAGGACACGCGTGCTTGCTGTTATTTTGTGTCATGCAAAAAGAGTCACTTTCAGAAAATGTTTATCGGAGAAAAAGATTTAGCAGGCAAAAACATCTCTCGGAATGAGACATTTAATTGTTTACACTGTGTCCTAAATTTAGCATTCATATGGCTGATGTTTTACCTTGTGTGTACAATTCCATTGGAGGGGGGGGGGGGTCATCTTGACATGTTAGCAGATCCAAAACTGTCTCTGCCATATTTTTTTTATTTTATTTTAAAGTTAAATGATTTCCACAACTCCCCAAAGGCAGGGAATTTTAAAATATTTGCTCCTAGACCCTCTTCCTTGTTAATTATTTAACAATCGGCTGCATGCTATTTTTCATTTTCTGTTGTTGTTCTAGCTCCAGTGAAACATAGTGAGATGCAGAGTCAAAGCTCCCCCCCCCCTCCAATTAGGATATTAGGTGACTGTTGGCTGTGGGAATAAAAAATAAGGAAAAGCACACAAGTGTGCTTTAAATGTCAACTGGAAGTCAACATGTTTGTTCTGCATAAAAATATTTGCCTTCTCAGCTCCTGAACATGAAGTGAGTCATACAAAACCTTGGTTTGGGATTTGAATGGGAATGTTATGTGGATTTCATGTACAAGCACTCTCCACCATCTGCTGCCTGAAATTCTCCAGTCCCAACATTGTGTTAACGTTTCCATCTGTACCTTAATTAATAACTTAATTACGGATAACAGGCAGTGCGATAAAACATTTGCATGTTGCAGATTATTGTGTCTGCTGCTTGGTTCTTGACTGAAATGTTGGTGGGGGAAGCATGAAAGAAACCATCTCCTGTAGGGAGGTGAAAAATGTATACATTTTGGTTCATAGATGGAGGCAATACATCACAAAGCAAAGGACATCAAATGATGGCCTGAATTTAGTATCTTGCTATCAAAATGCAATAAAACCCTATGAGAAGCATCTGTTAGAGGCTTTTTGTCAATAATAAACATTAGCTTTGATGCTACAACACCGGATGTTGCCTTGAGATATGACTGGCCTAAACATAGTACATCTAGCCCAACAACATGTGTTCGATACACAGAAAACTTATGGTAAACTCTATGGTAACTTTACCATGGAGTTTCTGGCAATTGTTAGTTCTGCCCGTCCAGCCAGCTCTACAACTCTGTAGTCAGAATTTCCCGTAAAGTAGCTGAGGTTTATTTTGCTTTTTTTCCCCTCCCCAGGGTAATTGTGCATCTCCTGTGGCCTCAGTTTCTGCTCTCTCATCAGCTAGCAGGCAAAGACAGTAATTGACAAGAGATATTCTGCCATCAACAGACAAATGGGAACCCTACATCTACCTCCCTCCCTGAATTTCGGCTTGAGACCTCTTGTCATTAAGTCTCTGCTGCAGGAGAGATGACCACATGAGAGCAGTTTGATTTATGTGAAAACTGAGATAGGACATGTTTGAGTTCCAGAGAGAAGCTCTAGAAGGAGCTATGGCACATTCTTTCTACTGTTTAGATTTACTGAATACTTCTCATGTTTTCTCCTTACCTCTGATTGTGCTTCCTCTCTGCCTGTAAAGTTTTATTATGTCATGAAGGTCTCTCCTGCCCATTGGAAGGCCTATAATTTGTCAATGCTTTCTGTCAATCCTGTTGTTGCAGGAAACTATTTTGTGTGAGATTACTATTTCCCCAATTTTGTTAAAATCTGGAGCATTGAACTTTTTTACCTCTTTGTAAAAATCTGAAATTTGGCACTTTGTGAATGATTGTATTACTGGTTGTTTATCGTAAATAAACATTCATTCATCTGGAGTGTCTGTTTGTGTCTGCTGCCTCTGTCTAGGGCCAACTCTGTGTGACTCTTTACCAACCATTTTAATGGATATAACAGGTCACAAAATCCTTTGCTTCACAAAATTGAGAATCGACCAGAAATGCAAACATTGTTGCAATTATTAAAAACTAGCCAGAAAAATGCTCAGGTTACTCTTGGATTAAGATTGAGGTTTTAACCTCATTGAAGAATTTGTGTCTTGTCATTATTTAGGATGCCTTCGATCTCACAATGAAGTCTGAAATAGTGCTCCCAAAATTCTAAGCTGCACTAACAAAAGAAAATAGTGATATTTCTTATTCATAACTTCTTTTCCTTTTACAGAAAGAAGGGCCAATAATGTTTTGTTTCCATGTGCGCTTTAATAGGACACCTATCTTCTCTTTCAAAATACAAATAACAAAGCAGAGAGTTCAGTTTCCAGTAGCAAAACTGAGTGGAGGTTGAACCCCTAGGTAAATTGAGGCTGCACAAGGCTGAAGTTGGTATTAATGGAGGGATCAAGACAAGATCCTGTTTGACTCTCAAGTGTTGCAAATCCTTAGCATCTCGGTGCCTGAAACTCATGAGACAAGCCTGATGATGTAATGGGTCATGGACTCATTATGTCATAGTTCCTTAATCAGTCCCACTTCCAATCACAATCTTCAAAAGCCTTCTACAGATATTGATGCAACAACACTTTAAAATTGCAAACTTGCTCCTTCAAAGGAAGTGCAGGCTGTTTTAGAATCAGCCAACAGCATCTAACATTTGTCTACAATTTCAGTTCATTGGCCATCATCCAGCCCTTTGTTTATCTCTGTTCAGATAAACAAAAAGCAAGAAAATAAACAAAAACAAAGGAGAGTTTTGTGGCATTAGTTCTTTCTGACTCTCATCTGGAGAACCAGGTTTGTTTCCCAACTCTTACAGATGAAGCCTGCTAGATTACTTTGGCGTAGTCACTGAGAATTCTCTCAGAACTCACTCAGCCATATCTACTTTACAAGGTGTTTGCTGTGGGGAGAGGAAGGGAAAGGAGTTTGCAAGCCACTTTACACTCCTTACAGTTTACAAAATTGGGGTATAAATTCAAATGTTTCTTCAGTCTCTGCTTCTCCAGTACTGGACCTATAAAATCCAGTTGCTGCTTACTGATGATTCCGTATGGTCTTGATTTCTATTCATCTTTGGCGATCTTTTTGGATTCACCTGCTTTAAACCCATTACCCTGCCCTTAACAAGAGGAAAGTGTCCCAAACAATTATTCAGGCTCATGCCTACACTTTCCCCCCTAATTTCCCACCACACATTTCAAGACACTTTGGCATAACAATGATGGGAACTCATTGAAGGTGAACCTGATGTCCACAGCATTTGCCCCTCCCAAACAAACTTTAGCAAAGTTGGCTGGTTTCTTTCAGGAGATTCACACCAGCAGCCCTGCTGGAAATTAGGCACCCCTACTCAGACCCCCCCCACCAAGGCCACCCCCAACTCTCCAGCACCAAGCCAGCTGGGCATAACAACAAGCCCCATTGAAGTCTATGGTGGGAAAATTAATTAATTTTCCCACCATAGAACCTGCTAAAGAGCCTAACAGATTCTGTACTCTGCAGTGACTCCATTGTAGCCAATGGGGGAATTTCTGAGTGTGTAGGCACTGGCTGCACATTTTTGAAGATAGAGGTGCCAGACTTTCAAGGTGGCTCCAGGAGGCCTCCTGCCAATAGCATCCAAGCTTGGTGAACTTTGCTTCTGGGGGTGGGTGGTGGGTGGGTTGAGAGAGTTCTGAAAGAACTCAGCCAGCAGGCTTCATGTGCAGAAGAGGAGAAACAAAAAAGCCTTTTGGGGGCCCATAAAATTGAACCCCCAGAAGCAAAGTTCACTGAGCCTGAATGCTGTTACCAGGAGGGCCTCCTGGGGCCACCTTGAAAGTCGGGTGCCTCTATCTTCAAAAATGTGCAGCCTGCTTACACACTCAGAAATTCCCCATTGGCTACAATGGAGGCAAGGCACTGCAGAGCAGATAATCTTGGGCAATTTCTTGGGGTGCCTCGTAGGGGTGCATTTTTAAAGTGGAGACTGTCCTGATGATACCACCCAAGTTTGGTGAAGTTTGGTTCAGGGGAGCCAAAGTTATGGACCCTCAAAGGGGTAGCCCCCCTGAACCATACTTCACCAAACATGGGTGGTATCATTGCTATAGTCTCTGGATGACACCCTAAAATTTTGGTGCCACTAGCCTTAGAAAGGCACCCCCTGCAGGCCAAAACATGAAAAAACACCAAAAATACAAAAAAAATCAGATGGAACCAATTTTGGGGGGTATCCCTGAATATTCGGGTATATTTGAATATGTTGTCTTATTCGGGCATACAGATAATTCTATGCCCAAATAAATCCGAATCCGAATTTTACCAAGCCTTTACTCCTCCACCTGAGTGGTAGAGACTTATCTGGTGAACCAGTTGTGTTTCCGCACTCCTACATTCCTGCTGGGTGACCTTGGGCTAGTCACAGTTCTTCAGAACTCTCTCAGCCCCACCTACTTCACAGGGTGTCTATTGTGGGGAGAGGAAGGGAAAGGAGCTTGTGGGTGACCTTGAGTCTCCTTACGGGAGAGAAAAGTGGGATATAAATCCAAACTCTTCTTCTCCTGACACTCACCTGCTTTTGCTTCAGAAGTTTATCTTAGAATGCAGAGAGGATAGCAGTAAAAGCTGTTGAGATTAACTCACTGTCACTTCGGAAAGAACTTCTTTTTCTCCTGAGAAATATGATTTCTCCTAAAAAAACAACAACAACCTTACCCTTAATTGACATGAGCATCAACTGGGTCTTTAATTTTGTCCCAGCAATCAATTCTGGACACAATTATGCAAGCGCAATCAATTGCAAGCACAAATCATCTTTCTCCCCCTGATTCATTCCTACAATTGATTGCACCTGTTAATTTTGGAATGTAGATCCGCACATAAATAATAGTTAGTGGAGTTGCACCAACCTGTTTTAGCATTTGTGATGGCATAAATTGGAGAAGGCTGTTTACAATAAACTGTGGTTGAGCTGAACCACTGGCAGTGTTCAGAAGCACCCTGGGCATTGTTGGATGCGAAATCGTACATAAGACAGGAGCAGCATAGGGATCAAACAATCCCTTTCCTTCCTGTACTGCCAAGGATGATCCCTGCTATCCATTGTGAACCATGCAATGGGACTCCCATACAGACATCTAATTTAGTTTAATTGCATGTATTCAATAGGAGGAGGAGAGGAACAGTTTGGATTTATACCCTGCTTTTCTCAACTGTAAGGAGTCTCAAAGAGGCTTACAAACTCCTTTGCTTCCTCTCCCAACAACAGACACATTGTGAGGTAGGGGAGGCTGAGAGAGTCCTGCGAAAACTGGGACTAGCCCAAGGATACCCAGCAGGCTGCATGTAGAAGAGTGGGGAACCAAACCTGTGAACCCGTACACCACTCTGGGATGAACTGTGACTAGTGGGTAGATCAAAAGCACACAGAACTGAACTGTCACATTTGAGAAATAAGCCTGTCAGATTATGCCTGTTAAATGACTCGGTTTAACATGCTGCCATCTGCACTCTTGTCAGAAAGATACAACAACATTCCCTCTCATTGCAGACTGTGTTTGATTGAAACATTGGTTCGTGTGTTTTTCAATTGTACAGTCCATGTACAGGCACACTTAGGTTATTGGAACCTGTGGTCAATGAAAAAAAGAAGTTCTCTGAGCAAAAGACTGTCGAAATCTTAACGTTGGGCTTGCCAAAGAATTGCTACATCATATTGTCGAAGGCTTTCATGGCCGAATCAGTGCTGTGGTTTCAGTTTGATAAGAGCCGATTCTTGGATTCTCTCTGCTTCGCATCTGTGGCTGGCCTCTTTAGAGGAAGATGCCAGCCACAGATGCAGGCGAAACGTCAGGAGAGAATGCTGCTAGAACACGGCCATACAGCCCGGAAACCACACAGCACCCAATTGCTACATCTGTGGTTAAATTTCTGTTTTCTGCAATGAAAATGCAGGTTGTGAAATGGTGAAGTGGACAATTCACTCAGGTTCTAACCTTTACGCTGTTATATTAGGATGAATGGTGGAGGTCCACTGCTATATGGATAATTAACGTTATAATAGTGGGCTTTTTTTTCCTGTGAGTTTTTTCCTACTTCTTATTGGCCTGTGGGTCGTAATAGAGACTGGCACACTATATACCTGCTGGAGTTTTCTGGCAGTTAAAGTTATTTGCACATCAAAACTTACAGTTTCAGAGGGCAGCTGTGTTGGTCTGTAGTAGAGCAACTAGGTTTGAGTCCAGTAGCACCTTAGGAATGAAGATACCTTGAAAATCTTGTTGGTTTCTAAGGTGCTAGTGGATTTGATCTAGCTGTACCACAACTCAACAGTATGTCTAATTGGCTCAATAGGGATCAGTTGACGTATGTGGATAAAAAATACTGAGAGCAAATGTATTCTGGATCACCCTTGAGTTGATTCAGTGGGTCTTACTCCTAGAAAAGTCTTCCTAGAATCAAATAATTTAGTTAATTTTGGATAATTGGATTAATTGGATAAAACAGAAAAAAAAGAGTTGATGATTAGTGGTTTTGAAGGTAAGTGGATTTTTTTAAAAAAAGAAGATCTAGTAGAGACAAGTGTGATGTTTATCAGTGATAACTATCAAGATTCAATTTGACTGATGCTATCAAAGAAATGTGGTAATTTTTTTAGTGTTAATAACTCAGTGCAGACAAAATTAGGCGTCCTTATGGTAAATGTACTTTTCTTTTCCTTTGGGGATTTTTCTTTGTCTGTTTTGCACTGTCAAACTGTTTAAGAACCAACTTCAACTCTCATGGGGGAAAGAGAGAAGCCTTCTTAGGATCACAGCATCGATTGCATTATAGTACACCAAACCAATCTGGAATAATCCAGTCTCCAAGTATATATATAAATCAAGCTCATTATTTCCCCAGTTCCCCCAGTTTTTCATTTCACACCCTCTGCAGCAGGTGCTCAAGGCACTTTGCAGGCAATTAAAAACAAGATAGTAATCCCATGCTAAAAATTGCAGTTTAATCAACAACAGCATGTCAGTTATAATTTTGTGGTAATGATCGTCCCATCAAAGGGAAGTGTCACATCGTACACATTTACTTCTAACTTTCCCAGATGTTCTCGTCTTATGACAAATTTGAGTTTGCTCCAACCCTTCACCTAGAATTGCCAACGAACTGCGAGAAAAGCCTGAAGTGTTTTGAGAACTATCAGCATTTCTCAGGGGTTTTGAGCAGCCCGTGTTAGCACTGGATTCTTCCAAAGTGAAAAATTCTGAGATGAACATTTTGCTTCAACAGAACATCAGAGGATTGTGAAGGAAAGATAATCTGTGTTCAAATGGTGGGATCTCTCCCAAGGACTCTGCAAGGTCCTTATTCCTTAACTTTGCTGGAAGACAAGGAACCAACCTGAATGTGGAATTCATCTTTAGGAATAATACCAACAGGAATAAAAACAATATTGCTAATCAAATAGCAGGAGAGTGATAAAAGCCAGTGGGGCAAGTCACCATCTCGCAGGCCGAGCCTGAAAATCCACAAGCAAACGTCAACAAGATGTCTCTCTGGATTTGGGTAGTCCTAGCCATGAGAGGGAGAGAAACACCTCACAACCTGAGCAAATCCCTGGTCTCCAGAAAGGAAATTGCCTCCCTCAAATCTTTCCTGTACATGAGTAGCATGTACAGAGAGGCTGGCTCCTGAGATTTATGTAAGAGTGCTCTCTCTGGGCTAGCATCCAATTTTAACAATTTTGGATGTTAAACAATTGTTTGGATGTTAATTTTAACAAGCTGATTCTGAGCACACACACACACACACACACACAGAGAGAGAGAGAGAGAGAGAGAGAGAGAGAGAACTGTGGAAGAGAAATACACAACTTATGGTTCAATTGCGGGGCGGGGGGAGGAGAGCTGATGGAAGCAGTATGGGGCCACACTGGTATGTTTTCCCCTTCTGCTGGCATAAGGGGCACCCCCACCAGTGGAGACAACAAAGGGGGTAGTGGTCGGGCACCCCTCAGTTTTGCAGTGGTGAAACCTGGAAGTGGGCATCATTGCAGAGGAATACCGGTATTCAGTTGGATGCTGGCACAGGGTGGGCTGGACTAAGGCATTCCTGGGGGTGGGGCCAACATTAGTCAGTTTCCCCCTGGGCTTTAGGGCCGAGAATGCGGCCGCCAGGGCCACGGACATATACCACCCAAAAGGGTGATGCAACTCTCTTTAACCCCATGGAGGCCTTCTGGGCAGGTGGGACTTTTTAGCTGTCTCCTCATGCCGCCTGAAAGCCCTCTGGAGGCAGCAGGGTGGGGCAGCAGCAGCAGCAGCAGCAGCAGCAGCAGCAACATTCCCGGCCACCAGGGGCTTGTGGATTGGGTTGCCCAAGAACAAAACCACAGTACACTTTCTGATTAGTTCAAAGCTTACAAAGATTCTTGTGCCTTAGTACACCATTTCCTTGGAGGCTGTCCAAACATCCCAAGATCTGCAGCTGAAAGCTAGCAAAAGCCTTCTTCTTATCAGCCTTTTTAGTAGCGGGTCCTTGGCATTTTTTGTTGTTATGCTTTATGCTTGTGAGCTGCCTTCCAATTCCATAAGACAAGGGAGTGTAGGAAGTATTTTTAATAAACTTTGCTGGATCGGATCAATAGGTCAGTATCCAGTTTCCCACAGTAGTCGACTGAAGGTCCAAAAAGTCAAAGCTTCCCTTTGCTGCTATCAGCAATTAGTATTCAAAGGCAGACTCCCTTCAAACATGGAGTCCCATTCAGATGTGTCGATTTTTATTGACAGACTTTTCCTCTAGTGATTTGTCTAACCCCTTTAAAGCCATGTCTGCTATTGGCCATGACTACCTCCCAAGGCAGCTCCGCAAATAATATGGGTCCAGCAAAGATTTTTGTCTTCTCTGAATTTCCAGGATTGGTGAAAGCTTTAAAAAAGAATGTGACTGCCAGGTGATCAGACTCTAGTTGAAGTCTTCAGTTATATGCAAGTTAAACTCATATTCAGAATGCTTTACCATTAGCGTCCCATGTGTAGTATGGATGGCATAGTGAGAAATATCCCAAACCATTATTTGTTTGTTTGTTTGTTTACTTACTTATTTCCTTATTTCCTTATTTACTTATTTATTTCCTTAACTCATGAGTGTGTGAAGTGTTGTTTAGTCACAGCTGACATTTGGCAATTCCAGGAGATGACTCACCATTGCCTTCCTCTGCAGAGTCTTTTTTAGTGGTCTCCCTTCCAAGTACGGTCTCTGCTTTGCTTGTGAGATCCGATGACATAAGAACATAAGAACATAAGAGCAAGCCAGCTGGATCAGACCAGAGTCCATCTAGTCCAGCTCTATGCTACTCGCAGTGGCCCACCAGGTGCCTTTGGGAGCTCACATGCAGGAGGTGAAAGCAATGGCCTTCTGCGGCTGTTGCTCCCGAGCACCTGGTCTGCTAAGGCATTTGCAATCTCAAATCAAAGAGGATCAAGATTGGAAGCCATAAATCGACTTCTCCTCCATAAATCTGTCCAAGCCCCTTTTAAAGCTATCCAGGTTAGTGGCCATCACTACCTCCTGTGGCAGCATATTCCAAACACCAATCACATGTTGCGTGAAGAAGTGTTTCCTTTTATTAGTCCTAATTCTTCCCCCCAGCATTTTCAATGTATACCCCCTGGTTCTAGTATTGTGAGAAAGAGAGAAAAATTTCTGTCAACATTTTCTACCCCATGCATAGTTTTATAGACTTCAATCATATCCCCCCTCAGCCGTCTCCTCTCCAAACTAAAGAGTCCCAAACGCTGCAGCCTCTCCTCATAGGGAAGGTGCTCCAGTCTCTCAATCATCCTTGTTGCCCTTCTCTGCACTTTTTCTATCTTCTCAATATCCTTTTTGAGATGCGGCGACCAGAACTGGACACAGTACTCCAAGTGCGGTCGCACCACTGCTTTATATAAGGGCATGACAATCTTTGCAGTTTTATTATCAATTCCTTTCCTAACAATGATCCCCAGCATAGAGGTTTGCTCTTTTTTTCACAGCTGCCATGCATTGAGTTGACATTCCCATGGAACTATCAACTAAGACGCCCAAATCCCTTTCCTGGTCTGTGACTGATAGCACTGACCCTGCTGTAGCTTGTATGTGAAGTTTGGATTTTTGCCCCTATGTGCATCATCAACACTTTGCATTTTGCTACATTGAACTGCATTTGCCATTTTTTAGCCCACTCACCTAATTTATCAAGGTCTGCTTGGAGCTCTTCGCAATCCTTTGCGGTTCTCACCACCCTACATAATTTGGTATCATCTGCAAACTTGGCCACCACGCTACCCACCCCTACTTCCAGGTCATTTATGAATAGGTTAAAGAGGCAACTTTGGTCCCCAAAACGGGATCAGCTGGGGGACACCACTCCCTACATCTCTCCATTGTGAGAACTTCCCATTTACACCCACTCTTTGCTTCCTGTTTCTTAACCAGTTTTTAATCCATAGGAGGACTTCCCCTCTTATTCCTTGATTGCTGAGTTTTCTCAATAGTCTCTGGTGAGGAACATGACATTGGGCTATCCCATGCCACTTTCACTTCCCCTTCATTTATAGGGAAAGGTTGCCCCCTGTGCAAGAAGCAGATTGTTACTGACCAACGTGGTGATGTCACATCACAACATTTACCAGGCAAAATTTGTTTATGGGCTGGTTTGCCACTGCCTTACCCAGTCATCTGCATTTCACCTGCAGAGTGCTAGGAACTCACTTTACCAATCTTGGAAGGTTGGAATCTGAGTCAGCCTTGAGCCAGCTGCCTGAAACCAACTTCTGTCAGGATCAAGCTCAGGTTATGAGCAGAGCTTTGGCTGCAGTACTACAGCTTACCACTCTGCACCCTGGGGCTCATTATTTCCCCAGTGTGGACCCAAAGTGTCTTTCACTTTGGGTCCACTTTGGTTAAGAGCTTGTGTATCTAATCTGGAGAAACTGGGTTTGATTCTCCGCTCTGCCGCCAGAGCTGTGGAGGCTTATCTGGGGAATTCAGATTAGCCTGTACACTCCCACACATGCCAGCTGAGTGACCTTGGGCTAGTCACAGCTTCTCGGAGGTCTCTCAGCCCCACCTACCTCACAGGGTGTTTGTTGTGAAGGGGGAAAGGCAAGGAGACTGTAAGCCCCTTTGAGTCTCCTACAGGAGAGAAAGGGGGGGATAGAAATCCAAACTCTTCTTTTTCTCTGACATTTTTTCCTCACAGCAGACATAAACTAGTGGTTAGAGTGTCAGACTATGATCTGGGAGAACCAAGTTCAAATCCCCACTCTGGTACAGAAACCCAGGGCCAGTCACGCACTCTCATCTTAAACTACCTAACAGGGTTGCTGAGATGATAAAACAGAAAAGAATGAAGTGAGCTGCTTTGGGTCTTCACTGGGAAGAAAGCTGAGGTATAAATGAAATAAATTATAAATAATGGGTTAGGCTGACAATGTGTGACTGGCTGAAGGTCAACCAGTAAGCTGCCATAGCTGAGTAGGTATTGAAACCTGGGTCTCTGATATTTTAATCTGATGCTCTAACCACTACACCACAGTGGCGCCCATTGGTTAGGTCTAATGCCCTCATATTCTGTCATGTTATCATCGCTATTGGTCTGAAGAGAGCAGAGGGAGACATCAGTCACTTCCCAATCTGTAAAATGGCGACAGACAGACAGATGGACAGATATAAAATTACACCTCATACATTCAAATCATATGCGCTCTGATGCAGAGGAAAACTGTAAGCCTCAGATCTTAATCAAACTTTTTTTTAAAAAAAAATGGGGAAAATATATTCCCATGTTTTATGTACAAATACAACAATGTTTGGATCAGAATCTTGCTTTTTTCTGCCAATTTAGCATGTTAGACAAACTGGTCTTTCTGCCCACTCCAGTTAGCACGAGTTTCTTTAAAAGTGATGTGAAGGAGGTTATCAGAGTTGGGGAGTCAAGCAGTCTCACTTTAGGATTGCCTTACAAATAGCAGGAACTTTTAAGAAGTGAAACCCTTGGAAACCCAGTGTCATTTGTACCATAATGCCACTTCCAGCAAAAACCCAGACGTGACGTCACCACCATCCCTGTGATACTCTAGAAATTACCCAAAATTCCATAGTAAAGACCATAGGGATTTGAGGAATTCCAAGAGTGCTGGAGGTGGCTGTGACTTCCCTTCTGGGTTTTTCACCAGAATTGATCACAACAGCAGAAGGCTTGCACTTGATTGTGGGAAAATGCTGGCCACCACATGAAGTTTGGACACTCTAACTTACCCATGCAGAGTTGTGTTATGAAGTTTGCTGCAACAACAGGGGATTACAGTGGCAGAGAGACATTGAGGATATATGTAAATTGCAGACAGAGTGGAGACCACAGAAGCAAGTGTGCATTCAAGAAGCATTCAAGAAGCTCTGAGTAGCAGAAAGCAAACATTACAGCTCCCACTAGGATTCCAGTAGGCTATGCACATACCTATGCACACGACATCTGCATTGCTCAAATGGCTAGCATGCTTTCTCTGTTCCAGGGCTGTAGAATCTGTGACACCTTTTACCATTGAAAGTCATTTTCAGCCCAACTACACATGAACAGGAGATTTAACAAATCCCTCACCTGCCATGACAGTTCAGATCTGCACTAGGAGACTGAAGATCATTTTGAACCATGTAGAGGAAAAACTGTGACATACCTCTGAAGGTGCCAGCCATAGGTGTGGGTGAAACATTAGAAGCAAAAACTACCAGACCATGGTCACATAACCCAGAAAACCCACAAAGGCCAATAGTTTGGAGCATTAAAGGAAGGAAAAAGAGCTCAGAACAACCTTAATGGAACCATTGCAAAGACATGCCTGACCGATTCAGAGGTTCACATGTTCTTAATTTTTTTTTCTTTACCCGCTGCAGCAAGATAAAATTAAAGTGAGCATGGGCTTGTTTCCTCGGCTAACTCAATTAAACTCCCTGCTGTTCCTGGCGACCCACATTACACTCTGTTCTTTGCCCCTCCTTTGCCCTTCTCCCTCTGCAAATTCAACAGCTGGGGCTGCACGCGGGACACATTTGACAGGGAAGTGATGTCAACGCCAAGATCTGCGATGAATTTTTAACAGCAACATCTGTGTCTGTCAAAAAGTCCTTTGCCGCTGTCTCGGCCGGCTGCTGCATCTGTGACTCCTCTGACTATGCTAATGGGTTTGTAAATGCCTACAGGCCTCCCAGGAGGGGGAGTGGACTGCAGAGAGGCCAATTCAGCTGTCTCATCTCTGGACTGTATTTTTGCTTGGAATGACCTGTAACGGAAGGAGACTGCTCCTTATTAGAATGAGGGACCTTCACAATGGCTCCTTACATGTCAATCAATGATAGACAGTCGAAACATGAGCTTGATTGAAAGGGAGAATTGTTTTTTGTGGGGGGGGTATATTGATGAATCAGGTGTCTAAAAATCAAGTCATTGGGGATTTAAACAGAATTGGAAAAGTTGAATGAAAATGTGATTAGCCAAGACTATAAGTAATTGTCAGTGTTTATTCAAAATATAAAAGTTGGTGTCATTAGTACAGAAGAATGTTAGGTAAAATAAGTAAGATAGAACTCCCTCCCTCAAATTTATATCAGGTTTATATATTGTTGAAAAAATAAGACCCATCCTATCTACTATTTGTTTATATAGGTATGTACTTTTTGCATATTAATATGTGGTGTTTGATTGTTTTGTTGGATTCCCCCTTCCTTTTTGTGTGTGCATTTTTATATTACAAAATAAATTAGACAGACAGACAGACAGACAGACAGACAGATGATATGAAGTGCCTGAATTTAAGACGGTTTGTGTACCTTAGAAATAATAACCCAGTTTATCTATTTTGCCAATATAAGGGGGTGGGTATTTATGTTTTGCGGATAATTTCCAACCTGAAACATTTCATCACCAATGGTATTTTCCCCTTTGGTAACAAATCAATGGCACTATTCTGAATCAGACTTTTGGTCCATAAAGGCCAGTATGCTGATGACACTCAGCTCATTCTGTTGATGGAGGGGGGAGCGGTCATGGCCCCTGCAGCTCTACAGCATTGTTTGGAGGCGGTTGCTGGTTGGTTGCAGCAGAGCAGGTTGAAACTGAATCCATCAAAGACGGAGATCCTTTGGCTTGGCCGTGGGAGGGAGGTGGGGGATTTCCAGCCGCTGGAGTGGGAGGGGGGCATTTTGGCGCCGGTCTCCTCCGTCCGCAGTCTGGGGGTCCACCTGGATTCGTCTCTCTCAATGGAGACCCAGGTGGCCCTTTTACCGGGACTGCGTTCTTCCATCTTCGTCAGGCCCAGCGGCTGGCCCCCTTCCTCTCTCAGGCAGACCTAGCCACTGTGATCCATACAATGGCCACCTCCAGGCTAGACTATTGTAACTCGCTCTACACGGGCCTTCCCTTGCGTTTGATTTGGAAACTGAAACTGGTCCAACATGCAGTGGCACGCTTGCTCACAGGGGGCGCCTTTCGTGATCATATTCAGCCTGTGTTGCGCCAGCTGCATTGGCTCCCAGTGGAATTCCGAATCATCTTCAAGGTGTGGGTTTTGACCTTTAAGGCCTTACGCGGCCTGGGACCCTTGTACCTTAGAGACCGCATTACCCCATATGCCCCTACTCAACCTCTGCGTTCAGCAGAGGTAAATTTGCTGGTGGCTTCTGGTCCCTCAATGATGCGGCTGGCCTCCACACGGGCCAGGGCCTTTATGGCCCTGGCCCCGGCCTGGTGGAACACTCTTCCTCCACCTGTCCGGGCCCTGCGGGACCTTAGTGAATTCCGCAGGGCCTGCAAGACTGAGTTGTTCCGCTGGGCCTTTGGAGTGTCCAGTTGCTGAGTAGGGCGGCCCCCCTTTACTCACTTACTTTTACCATTCTTCTTGTTTACATCCACGTTACCCTCCTAAGAAGAAGTCCGGCCGTTCCCTCCTTTTGGGGAGGTTTTTTAATAAATTGGGTTATGGGACACCTGTTATTATTGTATTGATTGCTGTTTTAATGGTTTTAATGGATTTTAGTACATGTAATAATTGTTTCTTTTGTTATAAACTGTATATATGTTGATGTTGTTATGCACCGCCCAGAGCCCCTTGGGGATGGGGCGGTCTACAAATCTAAACAATAAATAAATAAATAAAGACCAGCAGCAGATCATCCAGGTCTTAGGCAGGGATCTTTCACACCACCTGCTACGTGGTTATTTCAAATAAGAGTTTCTGAGGATCTAATCTGGAACCTGATTCATGGGCTCTTTCATCGAGCCACAACCTCCTGCTCCCACTAATTTTTTTACTTGCTCTGTAGCTATAATGAACTTAGACATTTGTAATGGTCAGTTCCTTTAAGCAAATGTCCAAAGCAGTTTCTCGATCGCTACAAGTTCTCTTGATAGCCTTCGGTTCTTAGCAGGATATCAAGTGCTGGTGAAAGGCAAGAGAGCCACAGTTCACCTTTATTAATATTTTTCTGTAGATCTCAGGTAAGGATTGTGGGGAAGGGCTGCTGGGAAATTGGAAATGCAAGCAATAAGGCACAGAAAAATGAATGTTATCATTAGCTGTCTATCACAGTTCCCTTTATAAGAACTCCACTGAGATACAGGGAAAATCAACATTTTCAAGTATGAGCATAATTTCCTGACAGTATCACTAGGTGGCAGCCATAGAGCCTAAGTTTTGGTTTAGTTTCTTCAGAGAAAAAAAAAATTAAAATGCAAAAGTGTGGTCAGCAAAGGGGGAAGAAAAAGCAAACAGAACCTTTCTCTGGATCATTCTGCAGATATGCAAACAGTAACGTTGCACAGATTATTGCAAGGTTGAGAGCTTTATAGAGCGAAGTGCTGATTTCTTAGGTTCATTCAGGCTAAAGTCTAGTAGGGGCATGTGGGGAATCATATTTCATACATTGCTCACATTAGGAGCACAAGGACATCATACTTATAAAACATGAATTGTCAGTTTGACAAATGTGTCTGAATATAGAAATGTGAGTCCATTCATAAAGAAACTGGAATTGCCCCTTTGGCTGGCAAATCCAGGTTTGCTGATGAATACAGTGTAAATGACTCTTAGTAATCCTCAGAATTGCGTGGCTTTCACCTGCCCTTACTACACTTTCTAACTTTTAATTGCTCTTCCTTATCTCCAGATGAAAGTGTTTTCTTTTCTTTCTCTTCACTTTCTGACGCCCAATACGTCCTATCCCACCCGTCAGATACCTCAGGAATTCTTCACTTCCTCTCATGACAGTTGCTCCACAGATACATTTTATATAAAACAATCTGAGTAAGAGTAGGCTTTGTAACACAGGTCTTAACCTGCGAAGACCTGTTCAGTTAGGGAACCCACAGACCATTTGTATGGTTTCACTGCATGCTTCGGCTATGACAAAAAAATTGAGCTGAAATCATGTTGGAGACTCTGTTGTAGTTTGATTGCCCTTCTTTATTGCAGTTGGCTTTTTTCTGTTTTTTTTTTCAGAGACTCTAGGAAATTCTATTTTTGCTTTTATTAATCAGTTCTTGTCAAACTTGTTTTATGGTTATTTCCAATGACGTTTATATATGCTCAGTTGTATCTGAGGTTGTAATTGTCTTTGGACATTTGCACTAAATAGGTGGCAAGGGCATATGTAGTGAGGGACTTATGCCCTAGGTGCTTCTTGAGGGGGGCACTAGACAGCCCAGAGTACCCTAACCCCAGATGGATAGCGGGGTGGGGGGCGCCATGACTGACTTTGTTTGTTTGGCTGAAGCACTAAGCTACTATTCTCTTCATAGGTGTAAAGACCCCACAGACACCTTCAGCTCAGGCTGATCTTGGAAACATAGTATCACTAGGTAAATAAGGAACAGCTAAAGAAAATGAGTTAATGAAGCTCACATCACAGCAGCTATCCAGGGCCACAGAAAAGTTCATCCACATCACCTACTGTCTGATCCCTTTAACAAGAGATGCTGGGATTAAAAACTGGGATCTTCTGCATGCAGAATATTAAAAACTCTACCTCTAAGCCATGGCTCAGCTCCTAAAACAAGCAAGAAACAGGTAAACAAGATTCAGGAAGTGCTACATGGAGCAAAGGTAACTGATGACTCCTTAAGCAAATCTCCACAGAGAACTCTAAACAGTAGCTGCTAACCAGAATCATCCAGGAGATGTGATGAACAGGAAAAGATGTTGCCTTTAAATGAACAAGAATGGGGTGGGGGAGCCACTTAGCTCTTCTAATGAATGTTACTGTTTTTGCTAAATGGTGTAGCTCATTCTCCACTTTCAGCGGTTCTTTTTGGAGAAGTGGAGAGACATTGGAGGTTTCATGGCTTATTTCAGGTGAACATAATTTCACCCCATCCTTTCCATCTGAAAAATTCAGTCTGGACCCAACCCACAGTAATGTCCCTTGAAGAGGACAGGAAGGGCATTGTAAGGAGTTGGTAAGGGGCACTATGGCCATATCCCCACTGGCAATTAATCCCGTGATACTCACCTGAAATATCCAAGTTTCATGCAAAACTCCCACTGCTTTCCAGCCAATCACGGTTCTGCCACTCCTTGTCCCCCTGATCACGTGTTTTTCCCGGACCTGCATGGATATGCCCCTTATTCAAAAAGACATGATGAATCTAGATTACAGGGGATCGGTGGGGAAAATTGGGGGTTGAACATCCATTGAATTTTCCACTGTTGAGAGTGGCATGGAGCCTCCCAGAGCGCAGTGGGCTGTGCGCAATGCGTGCACCGCCCTTTTTTTTCGCGTCCAAGGAGGCAATGTTACAATAGCGCTACGTTAAAACTGGGCCACGTGGACCTGGATTTTTTTACTTGTGTGCAAACTGTAAGGTAATTGACAATTGTGCCCATGTAGTTCCGTGGGCAAAAAGTGTGCCAAGCCGCGCAGAAACAGAGCTTTGTGGAAACAAACTGTTGTACCGTTCCCGCTCTGACTCAATCTATGCATACGCGTAGTGACATGGCTTCACAGAATTTTTTTAAAAAAATCCTGCCCCAACACAACTCAATGGCAAATCAGGATAAGGAGAGCATAGCAGCTGAGCAGATTGTGCATTCGATCACGCGATCGTGGGGATTCCTTCATTGCTGCTGCATTGCTCAAAAGCTGGATAGATTACTAGACTGTAGCTGCGGTGGGAAGGAAGAAACCATGACGAAAAGGTGCCGATTCTTTTGTAACCTGGTTGTATCCCGATTGATATTCTCAGTGGGAATTCGGCCTATACAAGCTTCAAGGCAAGCCAGCTTCACATGCTCATGTATTTAATTTCTCTTTACTGTTGTAATATCGAGTGCATGCAGTCAAAAGCCATTCAATGTTTTGTCTGTGTGTCCACTATTTTAAGACATGTAAATATTGTTACAGGCGTTCCTACTTTGCAGGAAAACAATTTCTATGTCTAAACAAAAGCTTCTAATTAGATGTCAGCCTGTCCTGAAATTCCTGCATGCTACGGAGCCAGATTTGCAATGCATTAAATATAAACTTTGCTTGATCTCCTTGCCATGTAGTGCAAATGTGGGTAGTATGTTATTGTGATTTTTTTGGAGGAAAAAATGAGCTTTCATGCTCCATGGGAATCATTTGGATGGCATCATAGGTCCCAGATGCCATGACTTGGAAACTATTCTTCCAAAGACAGCATCTGGCACTTTGGCACATTTTGTTGGTTAACTTTGCAATGCCCCTGGCGCTGCTGCATGCTCGGATGCTCCTGAACACTCGTTTTCAGCCTCCTGAAAATCAAGATATTTATAAACCTTTGGGACACTGAGTAATCTTCTTTGGGCAGCTGAATATTAGTTCAATATTCATTATTTTATGAAGAATTTTTATTTTATTTGCTTGAAGTCTACCTATTCTCCACAGACACACAGAGTAGAAATGAAGAGATGCTGCCAAACTATTGCATGCTTAAAGTACAGTTCTTATTTCACTATTGTAAAATATTAAAAGGTGTTACGGAAGTAGTGGAAGAGTTTGGATTTATACCCTGCTTTTCTCAACCCTAAGGAGTCTCAAAGCGGCTAACGTACTCCTTCCCTTCCTCTCCTCATTACAGACATTTTGTGAGGCTGAGAGTTCTCGGGAAACCATGACTAGCCCAAGGTCACCCAGCAGGCTTGATTTGTATGAGTGGGGAACAAATCCAGTTATCCAGAAAAGAGTCTACCACTCATGTGGACGAGTGGGGAAACCAAACCCAGTTCTCCAGATTAGAAGAGGAAGAAGTGTTTGGATTAATACCCCACTTTTCTCAACCGTAAGGAGTTTCAAAGCTGCTTACAAACCCCTTCCTCTCCCCACAACAAACATTTTGTGAGGTAAGTGGGGCAGTGAGAGTTCTCAGAGAACCATGACTAGTCCAAGGTCACCCAACAGGCTTCATGTGTAGGAGCAGGGAATCAAATCCAGTTCTTCAGATTACTGTCAACCACTCTTAACCATTATACCACGCTAGTTAATTTTTGCAAAGCTTCATGTGCACAAAAATGGTGCCCATCCAAGAGATCCGTGCCCTTTCACGGCATTGAGCACATTTCTGTCAAATGTTAAATTGTCAATAACCAAAACAAGTCAACATCTATTTATGACTAATTTGTGTGACCTTTTTTTTAACCAAATAGGATCATAAAAAGAATCCTGCTGGATTCCATCAGTGGTCCATGTAGCCCAGCGTCCTGCTTTACACAGTGGCTAACCTCTGCAGGCATAACAAGCCAATAACAGAAGTCTTCCCCTGATGTTGCCTCCTGGTACTGGTATTCAGAGGTTTACTGCCTCTGAACGTTAAGGCTTCCTAATCACCATGGCTAGCAGCAACTGGTAGACCTCTCCTCCATGAATCTGTCTAATCCCCCTGTAAAGCTGCCTATACCCTTGGTCATATTTTTTGAATCTACAAACCCTCATCTTCATGGATGCCTTTGAGTTTCAGTACTGAACTTATTGCCCACTGAGTGGAAACAGTTGTGCCTGGATGATTGAGTACAACTACACTGGGCTATCTGAGAATATTTGCATCCTGGCCCAGGCTAGCCAGAACTTGTCAGCTCTCAGAAGCTAAACGCGGTCAGCTGTGGTTAGTACTTGGATGGGAGATCATCAGGTATGCCCAGGGTTGCTATAGATGTAGGCAATGACAAACCACCTCTATTTGCCTCTTGCCTTACAAAACCCAAGTCAGCTGCGACTTGACAGTGTTTTCCATTTGATCCAAAAGCTGATGGTGCTGTAGCACTTTGTTATGAAAGAAGGTGGCAAAGCAACTTGCTGGACAGCTACAAACTGGCAAATACACAGATTAATTGTGTTTCAAAAAATTGGCTCTCTGTTCATGATTGGTGAACGGGATGTGAGCAAAACTTGTGGGTATTGGAGCATTCCTAATCAATATCCAGAGCCATTCAATATGACATACTATGATCAAGAATAAAATAATTGAGTTATTTCATTTGGTACAGAGTATGTAATGGTGATGCTTTGGCCTTCTTTGGTGATCTCCCATCCAAGTACTAACCAGGGCCAACCCTGCTTAGCTTCTGTGATCTGAATGGCCTGGGCCATCCAGTACTTGGATGAGAGATCACCAAAGAAGGCCCATTATTCATGAAACAC
Organism: Sphaerodactylus townsendi; assembly: GCF_021028975.2. NCBI lineage: Eukaryota > Metazoa > Chordata > Lepidosauria > Squamata > Sphaerodactylidae > Sphaerodactylus > Sphaerodactylus townsendi. The sequence continues at coordinate 128,884,418 of NC_059428.1, read as the reverse complement.
TTACCTTGGGCTTTTTTAGCTGCTCGGTGGGGCTGAAGTATGGTGTCCTCGTGTTTCTCCGTTTACACATAAGGAGGCAGCTCAGTCCTCCTCTGCAGCTAGCCTCAATGGGCTTCTGTTTCTTGGTTCTGTGAACTCCACCCCTCTTTAAAGGCAAAACACTCAGATCTCAAAAAACTCAGTAGTTCCAATACTATAGAGCTGATCTCTCTTTCGCTCTCTCACTCTCTCCCCAATACCACAGAAGAGGGTATTTAATGAGCATTAGAGTCAAGAAGCAGCAGCAGCTTGTAGATAAAAAAAGTTATAAAAAGTCATCCTGATAATTGGGGAGGGCAAAACTAGAACAGGGGAGGTGGGCGCCAGAAACAGTCCCTGATTGGGCTGTCCCTTGCAAAAGCCAACTTTGTTATATTGATATATTGAAATGAGCATTAGAGAAGCAGGAAGAAGCCAGCAACAACAAAGCAAGAGGGAAGATGTGGACAGCAGTGCAAGGAGTGGGAAGGGTGGAGCTAGGCAGAAAGGCCATGGGGTGAACATAAGTGGTCTAGAGCAAAGCTGTGCTCACTGGAAAATCTCCCCTCTCTGGCAGCGAAGCACAATTAAATTCATGCTAGAAGTGGTCTTGCTTGCCACAGTGAGGCTTGAAAGTGAAAGCAGGGCTTGAGGAAATACATGAGTACAAGAAATCTTGCTGCGACAGACATTTGCCCCCATGGTGCAGTAGATGCCTTGTGCATAATCAGCCAAAAGTCTAGGACTGCTACTTAAAGTCAAGCAATGACAAACCACTTCCATTTATTTCTTGCCTTTGAAACAGTGTGGAATCTCCACAAGCCGGCTGCAACTTGACTGCAGCTTCCACCACCATCCCCATTTATTGATAATGCATTCATTCATAACCATGAATGCTCATTAAATGGATAATCCACTATACTTCTATTTGACTCTCCAAGCCACTTCCTGAAAATCAAAGGTCATAGAGATGTAAACTTTTTTGTTCCCTAAGCACATATATTATGGGGACCAAAATGTGGGAGCACATATCATAGGGACCAAAATGTTTTAGCCTCCAGGATTCCAGGACAGTTTCCCCTATGTCCCTCTGCACCCTTGATAATTCCAATGGGGATAGTATCACATCTTAATGTGTTTTTACTTCTTATTTTTGGAAAACCAGCAGCCCTGACAGCCCAGGCAAGCTTGATATCATCAGAGCATAGAAGCTAAACAGCCTTGGTCATCTCGATCTCATCAGATTTCAGAAGCAAAGGGAAGGCGGCCCTGGTTATTACTTGGATGGGAGACCACTTCTGCTCATCACTTGCCTTGAGAACTCCATGAGATAAAACTTCATGGTCTCATCACGAATCTTTTGCAACTTGATGGCACACTTTTTCTTTTAGCATGAAACAGATTTGGGGTGAGACAAGAGAGGGAAACAGTTCAGCTATACTATTAAATAAAGCATTCAGATCCATGCCATCAAGTGTATAATAATCTTCCCCTGTTTAGAGTAGGATGCCTTGAGCGTTAGACCAGCTCAGACCTTTGGACCGCAATTTGATTCAGGAATCTGGAAAACATGAAACAGGTCTTAGCAAATTAGTGTAGAGTCTGGAGAGTTAATTGGTTCCATTGATTTTTGTTTTCCTTTAGTGAATACCTGACAGTGCACACCCTTAAGTAGGCTTGGATTTGAAAGTGTCTGAGAAAAGCAAATGCAATTTAGTCAGCAGGTCAATCACTGATGCAATGTCATCTACTTTGAATGGACGTATTCTTTGGAAATTCTCCCCATCTCAACATTATTTCTTTAAGTATGAGGTAAACATTTTTTTAAAATTCCATTTTGCCAAAAATTATGAACAAAATGCTGCGTGTAGTTTGCAAAACTTTCAGCTCCTTTCATTTTTACATTGATGTGACTAGTTAGGACATTTTCACCAAAATTTGTTGGTGCTCAATGTTTTAGCATCGTGTGTGTTTAAAATGCCATCAAGTGGCAGCTGACTTACTACAACCCCAGCAAGGAGCTTTGAAGGCAAGTGAGAAGGAGACAGTTCGATCTTTTCTTCTGAAGAATCTTCTTTGGTGGCCTCCTTTCCATGAACTGACCCTGCTTAGCTTCTGATCTGATCTGATGAGATTGGGCTATCCTATGCCACCTTCCTCTTTGAGCAGCATGCATTATGGAAATATCACTGCAATACAATGTTATATTTAAAAAATCCCCATTCTGTTAAAACTATTAAAATCAAAAACTAAAAACAGCAAAACGATCTCCTTTAAAAAAAACTTAAACACCTTTATTGAGTACAAAATAAAAGAAAATCCTAAATTTTATATATACATCAACAAGTTAGTATCCACAATTATACACTGTATATACTTGCATATAAGGCAACTTTTTCAGCACATGTTTTGTGCCGAAAAAACCCTCCTTGACTTATACACGAGCCACCCACCGCCACAGCTGCTGCCGTCCGTCAACCCCTCACTCACTCACTCACTCACTCACTCACTCACTCACTCACTCACTCACTCACTCACTCACTCACTCACTCACTCACTCACTCACTCACTCACTCACTCACTCACTCACTCACTCACTCACTCACTCACTCACTCACTCACTCACTCACTCACTCACTCACTCATCTTTTCCGTTCCCCGCAGGCTCTGAGGCTCGGCTTCAGGGAAGCTGCCGCTCGGGCAGCCTGTCTCTATGATTTTCTTATAAGGGCAATGCGCCAAAGATTGCTTAAGCAATACGGTATATTGAATTTAAATAACATAAATAGAACATCCTTTTAAAAACTCTATATTGGAATATCGAACATGAACATACAGCCCAGAAACAACACCAGTCTATATTGGAATGTCCTGCAGCCTGGTCCATTCCAGGTTGGTTGAGCATAGATCAAAAAATATGAACCAAAACTTTAGATGTCCCCCTTGGTTCAGCACTTTATGGATACAGGGCACACTGTGAATGATTTGAAATTCTGTGTGTTGCATGCCTTTAAGGTGTTCATTCCAATAAATAGACATGCTGTTCTGCCCTTGAACTGTGTAACCAGAAATGGGCTGATCCTCTCACATACGTAGACCCCGTCTTCAACTTGATGCTAAATTAATTCATAAATTCAAATGCTATTTCCCATTGGGATTGAATAATGAATTAGACATGACTTGTTTTCTGTAAACATCTTTTATTGGCTCTTTGATGATTGTGCTACACTGCGAGCTCTTCGGAGACAGACAGACCCTCTGAGAAACAGAGTTCACGCAAAGTGATTTCAGGATTTGTAGAGACAAAGAGATACAATTATTTCTGTAAATGTGGATTTTTAAAAAGCTGTAATTAATTGGTGCTTGTCAATGTAATTACAATTATATAAGGTAACTGCCTAGTGTCATATATTCTAAACGCCCCACAGGATGGTCTGAATACAAGCTTACCTGGTATTTATGTAGGAAAAATGATAAACTTTTTATGTTATGTAAGTAATTTTTTGCTTAACATATTCTTATATGCTGTCATCAAATATGCAATTTACATAGCTTTTTAGCATAGCTTTTTAATATTTATTCTTTTATAATCATGTACACTATTTAACTCTTATTATTTATTAACACTATGTTATTAACTTATTTATTAATGTATTTTATTCATTAATATGACATAATCTATTTATTGTTCCTACATTATTCATTATTAAGGACATGAAGGCAGTTTTTCCTGAACCTGGCAAGTTTGTTCTTTTATATAATATTGGACTTTATCACTGAAGAAGCTACCTAGCACTGCGAAACGGGTGTCTTATCTTAAATCCCTGCCAGGAAGTCCAATCAACTACATACAGATTATATAACCGATGTTCTCTACATTACATGAATTCTTTGTTTAGGTCTTGTTGGTTGCTTTAATATGTCCTGTGATGTTTTGATGTTCAGCACTTTTTCACTTTATAGCCTACATTACACTGATTAAAACCGTCACTGTATTTGGTTGGAGTGAGTTAACTGTGGTACCAGTGCATAGTAGTACTCTTTTTTTTTACTTGTATTGATTTAGCATAATACTGCTACCCTTCAGTTAGGTTGTTTTTCTTGGAAAAAAGAACTCACCATACAGTTCCATTTCCAACATTCTGGGGAGACCAATTTGTACATAAGAAATAACCTCTTGGGAATTAGGTGCATTCTATAAAATATTTTATAGAAATTCTTGTTTAGTCTTACTCTTTTGATAGTAATTATCTCTTTATAGAAATTCTCTTTTAAGTGTAAATCTTACCCCGATACCCCATGTTCTTTCCCAATCTTCGAGCCTAATTTTTTGATCTATTCTCAACCAACCTGAAATGGACAAAGCTGCAGGACATTCCAGTATGGAACGGTGTGGTTTCTGGGCTGTATGGTCATGTTCTATATTCCAATATAGAGTTTTTAAAAGGACGTTCTATTCCTGTTCTTTAAATTCAATATATATAATTGTGGATGCTAAATTGTTGATGTATATATAAAATTTAGGATTTTCTTTTATTTTGTACTCAATAAAGGTGTTTAAGATTTTTTTTTGGCAAAAGGAGATCATTTTGCTGTTTTTAGTTTTTAATTTTAATAGTTTTAACAGAATTGAGATTTTTAAAATATAGCATTGTATTGCATTGTATTGCAGAACGTTTTGATATTTTCATGCTACTTACAGGTACCAGTCCTGACAAAGGCCATTTCTGCACAGTCCAAATATCCCAGGTTGAGCAAGAGAAATATCCCAGTTTGGCCAAGAAGTTTGCAATCCTAAAGCATACATTACACTGTTCCCAATCCCAATCCTAAAATCCCAATCCTTATATAAAGCCGTGCTGCGACCGCACTTGGAGTACTGTGTTCAGTTCTGGTTGCCACATCTCAAAAAGGATATTGAAGAGATAGGAAAAAGTGCAGAGAAGGGCAACGAGGATGATTGAGGGACTGGAGCACCTTCCTTATGAGGAGAGGCTGCAGCATTTGGGACTCTTTAGTTTGGAGAGGATATGATTGAAGTCTATAAAATTATGCATGGGGTAGAAAATGTTGACAGAGATAAATGTTTCTCTCTTTCTCACAATACTAGAACCAGGGGGCATCCATTGAAAATGCTGGGGGGAAGAGTTAGGACTAATAAAAGGAAACACTTCTTCACGCAACGTGTGATTGGTGTTTGGAATATGCTGCCACAGGAGGTGGTGATGGCCACTAACCTAGATAGCTTTAAAAGGGGCTTGGACAGATTTATGGAGGAGCAGTCGATCTATGGCTACCAATCATGATCCTCTTTGATCTGAGATTGCAAATGCCTTAACAGTCCAGGTGCTCGGGAGCAACAGCCGCAGAAGGTCATTGCTTTCACATCCTGCAAGTGAGCTCCCAATGGCACCTGGTGGGCCACTGCGAGTAGCAGAGAGCTGGACTAGATGGACTCTAGTCTGATCCAGCTGGCTTGTTCTTATGTTCTTATGTTCTTAAAGCAGGTTTATCCCATGATATTTCCCTCATCCCGGGTTTTTTCAAAAATCACCAAAATGGTGATCATTTTTAAAAATTCTGCGTTGAATCGCTTTTGTGCGAAGGCCACAGGAGCAAAACCGATTTATTTTCCCACCCAATTGCCTGATCTCCCTGCCTTACATCATGCTCACCCTGTTCCAGCTCACTCTCACAAGTGCCACTCGATAGCCAAGCTGCAGCCAGCCCAGTCCTGCTGCTTCAGCTCACATCCCCAATGGGATCCTGGGAGGGGAGAGGTGGGGAAGTGCCTGCCTGGTAGGACGCTTTCATTCCATTCAGCCCCCAATACCAGAAATGTTATTTGGTATATTAGGAGGAGGGGGGGGGTGAGTGTCTCATGCTGTGGTTTCCTGGGGCATAGTGTTCTGCCTAGTATTGGTAAAAAACTTTTACTTTGTGTAGCACAATGCATGACCGGCTCCTTTCCAAAGCTACAGAAAAGGGGTGTGTGTGTGTGTGTGTGTGTGTGTGTGTGTGTGTGTGTGTGTGTGTGTGTGTGTGTGTGTTGTTTGGTTTTTCTGCAGTTGCTGTGGATCAGTCAATCAGAAGCCTTTGGGAGGGTGGGGAAGAGCCAGTCAGAATGCAGCACACCGGGGCTGTTCGAGCATAAGTGCTGCATCTATGCTGTAAAAACAAAAAAAGCCAGGCTCATGTGAAAGAAATTGGAGTATTCCTTCCTGATCTTCACTTGATTCTTTCACAGAAATAAGCAGCCATGTGAAGGAAGAAACCAGGATAAAATAGACCCAGATTGTAAGATACCAATTGTAACCTGGTATGATTGTGCCATGTGGAAATGGCCAAAATGTACAGTTTGGCCAAGTTCTTTGTAGCAGCACTTGAAGTACATTGCAGGATGGTCTATGTAATTAAAGCAGGCTTAATGATTTGATAGCTATAGCCTTCAAATTTACCAATTTTATTGTTCTCTTGTGCTTATTGTTCTTTTATAGTTCTTTTATAGCTTTTAAGCTTTTATTTCCCGTTAGTGTGTGTCCTTTTATCCTATTTCCTTATAGTTACTGTTGCTTAGTGTATGTCTTAGGGCTGGATTCCCAAGACACGCTAGGGCCAATGCACTTTCAAGCTAAGCCATTAACAACAGCTTTGCCATATTCCTCAAGACAGCTTCAAAGAGCCCTGAAAGCAGCTTGAAAGTGCATTATTCTGCGTGTGCGGAATGAGCCTTATACTTTTATTTTATTTTCCTTATGCTGATTTAGGACTGTAATAAACCTTGATTGATCGATGTTTACTAATACATTAGAAGTAATGGCCAAAATTCACATGAAGGATGCTCAAACATTCGCCAGTGCAACTCAGGCCCCTTCTGCACACGCAAAATAATGCGTTTTCAAACCACTTTCACAACTGTTTGCAAGTGGATTTTGCCATTCCGCACAGCTTCTAAGAGCACTGAAAGCAGTTTGAAAGTGCATTATTCTGCATGTGCGGAATGAGCCTCAGTTTCCATGCCCCAGTGATTATCAAGCAGCCAGTCAGTGAACCTCTGGCAACCATTTTGCATGCATACACAGGAACATCCTGCTTGCAGCCATCCAAAATCAAGTCCCAGCTAATAAGGGATCAGCTGGGACTTGGCTTCTGATCTCCTGCTAGAGATTTTTTTTCTAGGGGGAGTCAGGAGCCAACACATCTATCTCTGAGAAAAAAAATTGGAACTGATGATGCATAAGGTCATGGTTCCTGATGTCATTAATTTTGGATAAAACAACATGCATTACACTTCCCCACTGAAGAACCTTACTGCACAAGGCTTTCTGATGAATGATGCAGTGAAATTGAATGGGAAGTGTACCATTTAATTTCAGCACCTCTTCACTGATTCTTGCAACTACATCATTTTTACTTCCCACCATTCTACTTGTACCATCATTTGTAAAAAATTTTCAAATTTATCCCAATTCCAAGATTTTCTGCTGATTTATATACCTTCAAGAATATGTTTTTTTGCAATTGTGGTACTTTTCAAACTCTGCAATGTGTACTACTCTTCTAAGATTCTGAAGTTGGAATCTATCACATGGATAAATATCATTAGTTGAGCACTGTCTTTTTTTCTCATCTAATGCCAAAGTGTGTGTGGGGGGGATCACTTTTTTTCCTTGAATATCCAAGACACATACAACACTTCTCCTAGTTTTTCAACCCAACTTGTGATTCTAGATGCAGATAAGCTGACAAATTTAACACAAGACACCTTATCAGGGCACATTTCCTTCATTACTTTACTCATGCACTTCTGAACAAATTCATCATGAATAGGCTATCACTCTCAGCAATACGTTCAGCTAGATGATAGCTGGCCCTTGCAGTCAACAGGTTGTCCTCAATGTGTTTTCTACAGCTATATTGCTACAAACACATTGATTTGTAAGAGACGATCTTGTTCACTCATACTTCTCCATATATTGAGTAGCTCTTGTTACAGGATTCAAAGTGCCATTTAGCATTGTGCTTCTTTAAAACTGCAACAGTTTCAAGACACATTAAGCAAACTGCTTTATCCTTGTTGAAAACAAAAAAAACTCAGTTGTCCATTTGCCATCTGTAATTTTTTGTTTCTTTAAAACAGCACTTTCCTCTCCAGGTTCTAGCTGCTCCTGGGGCTGCCTTCCTCTCTGTCTTGATGCCTGGGCTTCCAGGTAGGGCCTGTGGGGAACAGAGTTGAGTAATGTGTTGCACAAAATAGGGGAAGGCTGGCAGTAGGAAGTCCAGCAGCAGGGACTCCAGAAAGGATGCACATACACATCACTGCCTACCAGCCAATCCTCTATCATGAGAAGCAAAATGGCAGCCAGGGGGAGGGGAATCCCATAAGCTTCCCTTCTCAGAGTACTCCTCTCTCAACCCAAGGAGCCACTCACCAGCTCCTGCAATCAAAGATGCGTGAGAAGATTCATAGCCACATTGAGTAAAGGAGGAGAGGCAGAAGCAATCAAAGCAAGAAGTCAGTGCAACCAGATGTTGTTGTTGAAGGAATAATGCTTTTGCTTGCAACAGCATCCTCACCAGTAACCTTGGAAACTACTTGAAGGAGCTTTGATGGGTAGAGCTGAACATTTGTATGCTCTGTATCCTTTTTTTTCGAAAAAAAATCAGTCTGTTCACTGTTCTTTTCCCACCTTTTTCGTGCAAAAACAAATCAGACACATTCTGAATCCATTTACACAGCTGTTTTATCTTCCATATATACATATGATTCAAAATCATAAAGCATAGCGGGAGGGTGGAAAAAGTGTTACGGGTACCCAGGCTTTGCTGGTTAGCAAAATACTCAAAATGGCCAAAATGCTAATATGGCCAAAATGTTAATATGCTAATATGGACGAAAAGAAGAAGAGTTTGGATTTATACCCTGGCTTTCTGTCCTGTAAGGAGTTTCAGTGGCTTACAAACTCTTTCCCATATTTTTTCCTACAACAGACACTGTTTGAGGTAGGTGGGGCTGAGAGAGCTCTGAGAGAACTACCCCAAGATCACTCAGCAGGCTTCATGTGCAGGAACAGGGAAATAAATTAAGTTCACCAGATAAAGACTCCACCACTCATGTGGAGGACAGGGGAATCAAACTTGGTTCTCCAGATTAGAGTCCACCTGCCCTTAACCAGTACACCACCAACAGGAGCCTAACAGAAGGAACTGTGGAAACCAGGAGAAACAATGTTGCTATTGTATTTTTGCCAAGAAAGAATTGCGGGCAGATGTGCGGATTCCGCTTCCCTCACAAACCAAACACACACTTAAATTCGTTGGAAAAGAAATGGCACTTGTGGTTTATTAACAAATGTGCATAACTCTTTTTTAGGCTTTGGGCTGCTCGGAGCACATCCTGGCCACCAGGCAGACAGCTGAACCTGGTAACTATCAGCTCCACAGCTGCCCCTTGGCCCTTCGGGCAGCGCCTTGCTACTGAACCCGGCTGCGTCCCCCAATGGGGACCCGGGACAGAAGGTTACTAGATGTCACTTGGCTACCCATTTGCTTGACACCCCCCCCCTCCTGCCAGGAGTAGCATGAGCTTAGAAACAGGGCTTCCAGGCCTGCATCCTCAAAGCCAATACCCCCAGACCTCTTATTGAGGCCCCCGCCCTAGGGTGGTCTGGCATGCTGTGGCTCTGCCTCTAGCGGATGTGCCCCTATGCCCTGAATCCCAACCCAGACTGCGACAAATGTCTGACAGCGCAAACAACCTACCACAAAACAACAGCCCAAAGCTCAGGGGAGGCGGAGGTGGAGTTCCGCTTGCCGGCTTATCAGCAAAGCAGGCTAGGCTGAACCGGGCATAGGCTTAAATAGCCTGCCCGGCTCCCTCGTCACGTGTGGTTCCCACCCCCGTCCACGTGAGCCCGTCGATATCGACGGGGGAGGTGAGCCGATGGCTTCTTCACTCCCCTGCCGCAATGGCGCCCAGGAGTAGAATCCTGAATTAAGCTTTTCCTCTATGAAGAAGAGCAGTAGGTGGTGCCTTTTGAGAAGGAAAAACAGTGTGGGTCTAAAGAAAAATGCCCTGTGGGTAATAGCAGCAAATAAGCAAGTTGGAGGGTCCCACAGAAAGAGCTTGGGGCCTAGATGCAGCCCATGGGCCAATGGTTGTGGATCCCTGCTCTACATAATCATACCGAGCCAGAAACAAATCCAGCTTTTTTTATAATACATTCACTGTATCAAAATTCACTTCTTCTTGTAGTTCTCCTACATTTTTGCTTCACCCTCAGGCTTTTCCTGACAATATCATTGTGTTTTCTGTATTTATATTAGTCAATCTGTCCACACCAAGAATAGCCCAGGAGCTGGACCTCTGTAAGCACTTCGTTTTGAAGATATTTAAAGTCACCTTGGATAAGAATACTTCCAATACCATTTCTAGCATTCCTAGATTTATAAGTGTTGTCAGGTCCGCTCTGCTAAATGAAAAGCAACCTACAGGCTATCTGTGAGGAATACTCTTTGACGCTAAGATTTACTCATCATCATTCAATCCAATTTATTTGTCTAAAATACTGAGAGTCAACACCAATTAGGGCAGATGTTTTCTGGCATGCATAAACAATAGCCTTCCCGGCAAATCTCCCAAAAAAGTACTGATGAAAAAAATTTCAGTCAGAGAAAACAAAATGTTCTATCATTGTAACCCAGTATTAATCACAAAATTTGGTCTACCTCTCTTATAAAGTAGTAAACTATTTTAACCATTTTAATTTTAGAAAGTATAAAACATATAAAGGAAAACAGAGATCTAGCTCCTTCAGAAAAGTAAACAAGTATCTATGTTTCATATTACATGTGTTCACAGTTACTAACTGATTATAAGAAGACAACATATAACTAAATAATCCACATACATAACAAGGTTATAACATTCTCTTTTTTTCAAATTAAATTTCCATTAAAAATATTCATGTATATTTGCAGGCCCACCTCTCCTCTTATGTTCCACCATGACAGCTCCACATATTTTTTTTTATTTGCTTGCTTGGTTATTTATGTTATTTATAGTCTGCCTTTCTCACCAGGACTCACAGTGGATTACAGACTGAGTCCGTACGATCAACTGGATGGCACCTTCATTAAATAATGTATTACAATTTTAGAAGTCTGGAACCCCCAGAAAGATAGCTTTTGTCCTGGGTACTTGAAAGAGCACATCCGCCCATTTATTCCTGTCCAGGTACTAAGATCAGAGGAGGGGATCACCTGGCCATCCCGACCCCTTCAAAAGTGAGGAGGTAGAAGTGGTCCAGAGGGATTTCTCAATGGTGGTCCCTGTACTATGGAATGCCTTCCCACTAGAAACTTACCATTTGCCTACTCTTGTGCAGTTCCAGTGCCTAGTGAAGATGGATCTTTTCGCCTGGGTGTTTGGCTCATTTTCCCCATACTGGAAAATCTAATTACTGGACAATCTAATTGTATCACATACTTCCTGAAATTCTATTTTGCTCTGATGTCTTTTCTCCATTTCAGACTCTGTTGTTTTAACCTGATCAAAATAACCTTTTGTTCCTGTTCTCCATTAACACATCTATTTTCTATATGTATTTTTATAAATAAAACCCTATCCTCAAATCAGAGGTGGGATCCAACAGGTTCTCACCAATTCCCGAGAGTGGGCTACTAATTATTTGTGTGTGCCAAGAGGGGGTTACTAATTGGGTCTGCTTTTCCGTTAGAAATTCCATTAGGTCCAAAAATCATAAAGTCCTGTTGTTTCCTATGTGGCTGGTTAGCGAAGATAGAAAACAGGATAATTCTCCCTGTTGGGCTGTTTTAAAAACATGTTTTAGAAATATGGTAAAGTTCCTTGTTTAAGGAAAGTATCCTTCTTTTGATTTCTAGAAACAAAATTAAATATTTGAAAGTATTAAGTATTTGATAGGCAGTCAATTAGATGAGAAGTAGTTGTTTCTGTTGGCAGTAGACAATAGGACTTGCTATAATGAGTTTAAATTATGGACAGAAAGATACCAGGTGGAGATTAGGAACTTTTTTTTACAGTAACAGAGAAATTATTAATGCCCCACCCCTGAAATGCCCGGCCACGCCCCAGTTGTGCCCCACCCAGCCCCATTGGTGCTACGCCACTGTTTGAATCTCACCACCATGGGAACCTGTTACTAAAATTTTTGGATCCCACCACTGCCTCAAATCCTTTAAATCTGCCTTTCTATAGCAATCAAGGTAGTGAGACATTCTCCCTTCCTCCTGCCTTTGCCATTTATTGGGGTTATTCCTTGCCTTCATTTGTTGAGGGTATCCCTTGCCTTCATTTTATGAATGAGAAACTAGATAATTGATAGCAAACGAGACCATAAATTCCTCCCTCCAGAACCCTAAATTAGACACAGAACATTTCAAATATTAACTAGGAATTGCACTTTCCCATATTTTTATTCAAAAATTGGTCTTGTTCATATGGGATAAAGTGAACATAGACCAACTAAAATATCCATCAACAAATAAATTGCACTTGTTCATATAGTAGTAAAATTCAATTGAGCTGCATATGCCCATAACCCCAATTGCACTGTATTTCATGGATAGGAAGAAATACAGTAAAGCAACCTGCAGAATTGCCACAAACAGGTCATCAAAATAATCAGACCAAAGCAGAAATTTAATGAAAAATGGAAACTATATTCCCTGAATTATGCTATGTCTTAATAATGTTTTTTTGTAAATTAAGAAAGGTAACTAAAAGATATTGGGCATAGTATCATACGCTAATACTGATGTTTAAAAACTTTAATGATTATCATTACTCACCGATTTGTAATTTGTAGTTAATATAATAAATGCGACCAAGTATTATTGTTAAGACCGATAAGAAAGGGTTTAAAAAACTGAGAATATAATAAATGTCAAGATTTATATATATATATGGAGAAAGGGACATGCCCATGCTGCCCTCTGATTCCCAGGGGTCAGAAGGCAGCATGGGCGTGTCCCTCCCACCCTCCAGAGCTTTCCAGGGAGAAAAGGTAGGTAAACAAAACAAAACAGCAGCACCTAAAAGTGACGCCCTCACATCAGTGCACTTTGTACGGTGCCAGCGGGAAGATGCCACTTTCCAAATAACTCGCTCATTGTGAGAGTTAGGAAAGGAGCGTTTTCCCACCATTTTGGGGTGGAGAGCACAGTGTGCGAACAGTGCCCCAGGGACAGTGTTTTTACTGTCCCTAGGGTGCTGTTTTGGGCAGTGCAGAAACGGCCACAGTGTTGTTTACTGTAACTGTTGTTCATCTAGTGGTCCGCTATGCAGGCACATGGGAGACTATGCTTGTGCAGGCGTGTCACAGAGCATTTTAGTTAGCATTTAAAGATCTTCTAGTCACTAGATGAATGCTCCCCTCCCCCAGTCAAAAGGCTGACAGAAAAAAAGAAATCTTGAGGAAGTGAGTGTGCCAATCCCACCATGTCACATGATCCTTGGCGGGAAGAGCAGGTAGCCCTGGTTTGTGACTGGGGGAGGGGAGCACTCATCTAGCAACTAGAAGTTCTTAAAATGCTAACTAAAATCTCTGTGTCAAGCCAGCACAAGTGAAGTCCCACGTGGGGACTGTACAGAGACCACAGCAATGAACTTTTTTTTTGTTATTTTTATCTGTAAAGTCTTATTTTACATGCTCATTTATTCTTTTTAATATCATGTATTTATTGATATGGCCCATGACCACAGTATTCTTTTTAATATAAAATCAATAAAATATATTACAATAAACATAAACAGAGCTCTCTTTGTGACTGACAAACTGGATGTGAGCCAAACTGTTCAAACATCTCAACTGGCAGATGTTCAAACATCTCAACTCCTAGTGAGTTTTCAAATTTGATGTTCACTAGTAACCCAAAAAATGACTATCAAGACAAAATGTGAGTAGGGACATGGATGAGACTTGTCAAAAGTAGCCTTCTGCATTCTCCACCATGCCACCAAGCACCCAATGTTGCCTCTATGAAGGCATACTGGCATACACCTTTCAGATGAAGGGTTCAAAATTTCCCTTGAGGATCTCTGATGGGGCCTACTTGAAGGTATCTAAAGGAAGTAGGAGAATATGGCCAAATAAATAGCCAGTCTCATCATATGGCAAAAGCCACATTCCTGAAAAGATGGAAATTGAAAGGTCAGCTAGCACCCATAGGCATCAATTTGATGATGAAAATGACATCTCTAGGTCAGATCTCAGGGTTAAAGTGGTGTAGTGGTTAAGAGCTGTGGTGTAGTGGTTAAGAGCTGTGGACTCAGGTTTGATTCCTCATTCCTCCACGTGAGAGGCGATTGGTTATCTGAGGAACTGAATTTGTTTCTCTGCTTGTCCACATGAAGCCTGCTGGTGACTTTGGACTAGTCACAGTTCTTTCAGAACTCTCCCAGTCCCACCAACCTCACAAGCTGTCTGGTATACGGAGAGGAAGGGAAGGAGTTTGTAAGCCACTTTGAGACTCCTTACAGTTGAGAAAGCTGGGATATAAATCCAAACTCTTCTTCTTCTTCCCAGGAACTGGGAGAGGTTCACCCTTAGGCAACCTTGGCATCCTGATCAAAAACATCATGGTTTGAGGGAAGTCCACTTGCATTTCCCTCATGAATATCAGTAACTGTATCTATGGGAGGCGCCTCAACGTTACATGGAACTGCTTTGGGGTGCTGAGGCACGGTGGAATCGTCAGAACATGTGTGAATGTTTAGATGAGCAAAATCTAAATGACAGCTGGACCCTCCTTCTAACAGGTGCCGTGTGCAGATTAGTACCGAGTGCACAGCTTGTGCCGTGTGCAAACCTGATAAGGTGAGGGCACCTGATTGGTACCACTTTTGTATATAGTTAGCACAGACAGCAGTGTGATGTGTGCCTGAAAACACCTGTGGTCTGGCGAAGCACTTTGTTAGTAGATAGCAATAAAATAGAACTGCACTGGTGACTGTGTGTCTGTCAGTTCTTGTCTACATTGCGTCCTACAAGGTGGTCTACTCTGAGTAAATCTGCTGCTTCAACAGGAATTGCTCATGGACACCTCATCCCTCATGTTTTTATGACCTGCAGCAAAGAAGAAGTTAACGAATTCTTCTGAACATTGCTGATCTTTTTGTTGTGAACAAAAACTGTGGCTCTTTATCTAGGACCAGATGTAGGGCTTTTCATTCATAGGCAAGAATAGATGTGGGTAGATCATCCAGTAGTTACAAAGAAGGAAACACCAAACACCCCAGAATTATTTGGATCCAGACCCATGTTCTAACCACAAATGTAAAGTACATGTTATCTTATAAACATTCATTCCCCATTCCCCACTTTTTCATGCTTACCATTATTCCTTATGGTCCAGATTGCTCCACCAGTTTGGAAACACCTGTCATACTGTCAAGTATCTTTACTTCAGATCTCCTTTTCAGAAGTCCTGCTGTCAAAAGAATGGCAGGCTTTCTTGGCAGAGACCAAGATCAAGTTCTTGTCAGCATGTTCAGGTTTACGATTTTTGAGCAGTTTCTCCCCTTTTTTTCTGGTGACTCTTTCACGAGTCGAAATGAGATCCAGAGCTATAGAATTCTGTGTAGACTTGTCATTCCTCTGCACTGTCATCCAAGCCTAAGGATGACTTCATCAGTCATTTCACCTTTTCCAGATTTCTATCTGACAATACATTGATCAGGGGACCCCCACTGTAATGTCTGTGGGTGCCACAGTGCCTACCAACACAGGGACCCAGCATGGTGTACTGGTTAAGAGTCAGTGGACTCTGTCTGGAGAACCAGATTTGATTCCCCACTCTTCCACATGAGTGGCAGACTTTTATCTGGTGAGCCATATCTGTTTCCTCACTCCTACATTCCTGCTGGGTGATCTCGGGCTAGTCACAGTTCTTTGGAACTCTCTCAGCCCCACTTATCTCACAAGCTGTCTTTGTGTGGGAGGGGAAGGGACAGGAGTTTGTAAGTCCTTTTGAGTCTCCTTACAGGAGAGAAAGGTGGGATATAAATCCAAACTCTTCTTCTTTCCAGGCATTTAGTAAGAGTGTTGAGCTAGGTGGGGATCTTGTCAAGTAAAGCTTCTGATTGTCTGTGTAGATTAAAAGGCATCCTGTTAAACTCTAATATAGCTACTAGAGTTAAATAATAACCTTTTATTATTGTAAAGTGCAAGAAATAAGAAAATCGAAATAATATTAATTATGTCAGGGATATAGAGCTGATTTGTTATGAGGGCTGGTTATGACATAACTGTGACTTGTTTGGATCGGGTCTTGGGGCAGAGGTGAGCCCTTGGAAGGCTTGCCAGCTCAGATTGGCAAAGGGGGTGGGAGTGGCTTGCCAGGCCACATTGGGGGTGGGTGCCTAGACTGGTGGACCCACAGCAGAGTGGAGTCATTGCTTGTTAAGTCAGATCAGGATCAGAGATTTTTTGGGGGGGGAGGAGGGAGTTGCCTCAGCTGGCTTATGGGCCTGATAAGCCCTCCCAACAGTCAAGGTCCAGCCCCCAGGTCACATGTTTGACACCCCTGCCTTACATTTTGCAGTAGGCTCTGTCTGCTGCAGCATCTATTTTGTGATTTGGATACGCTTATTGTGGCAGCTATTTTGTGATTTTCGCACCCCTCCTGTCAAAATTCAAAAGATGTCCACAGGCTCCAAATGTTTGGGGATGGTTTACATAGATCACATCTATGGTAAGGGGTCTGATATCTGGAAGATTGATCCCTTCAGGGGTAGGGTGGTTTATCAAATCGAATAAATAAATAAAAATACCTCTGGGGGTGGGTGGTATATACATTTTATTTATTTATTTATTTATTTCTTAAATTTATATACCGCCTGATCCCCAAAGGGCTCCGGGTGGTGAACAACGTTATTTGAACATCAACAGGAGCGGTCATACAAATATAAATACATAACTTCCATCCCATAAAATAGCTTAAAACTCATAAAAACAGCGAATAACCATAATACATAATAACAACAAGAGGCGTCCAACCCCAATTTAAAACCTTCCCCCATGAGAGGGGGTGGTGGGGCCCCTCAATATGAGGGGACCCTGATGTAACTGTCCCAGGCACAGAGCAGTGAGGGGGCACCGTTCAGCAGCTGGACACTCCAAAGGCCTGGTGGAACAACACAGTCTTGCAGGCCCTGCGGAACTCACCCAGGTCCCGCAGGGCCCGGACAGCTGGAGGAAGGGTGTTCCACCAGGCCGGGGCCAGTGCCGTAAAGGTCCTGGCCCGCGTGGAGGCCAGCCGCATCATAGAGGGGCCGGGGATCACCAGTAGGTTGGCCTCTGCAGAACGCAGGGGCCGAATTGGGACATATGGGGTGATGCGGTCCCGAAGGTACAAGGGTCCCAGGCCGCGCAAAGCCTTGAAGGTCAAAACCCACACCTTGAAGATGATTCGGAATTCAACCGGAAGCCAATGCAGCTGCCGCAACACAGGCTGGATGTGTTCTCTGAAGGCGCCACCTGTGAGTAGGCGTGCTGCCGCATGTTGGACCAGTTTTAACTTCCGAATCAAATGCAAGGGAAGGCCGGCGTACAGCGAGTTACAATAGTCCAGCCTGGAGGTGACCGTTGCATGGATCACAGTGGCCAGATCCGCCTGGGAGAGGAAGGGAGCCAACCGCCGGGCCTGGCGAAGATGGAAAAATGCAGTCCGGGTTGTATGGGCCACCTGGGTCTCCATTGAGAGAGACAAATCCAGGTGGACCCCCAGACTGCGAACGGAGGGGGTCGGCGCCAATGAGACCCCCTCCCACACTGGTGGCTGGAAATCCCCGACCTCACCCCTGTGGTCTAGCCAGAGGATCTCCGCTCGATGGATTCAGTCGCAGCCTGCTCTGTTGCAACCAACCAGCTACCGCTTCCAAACAATGCTGGAGAGCCGCAGGGCGGCAACCGCCCGCCATCAACAGAATGAGCTGAGTGTCATCAGCATATTGATGACAGATCAGCCCAAAGCTCCGCACCAACTGAGCAAGTGGTCGCATATAGATGTTAAATAACAGCGGGGATAGCAGCGCTCCCTGGGGTACTCCGCACTGAAGAGGGCACCTCCGGGAGGCTTCATCCCCGCAAGACCACACTTGTTGATTCCGGTCCCGGAGAAACGCAGGCAATCCATTGAAGGACAGTGCCCCGCACTCGAAGCCGCCAGGCGGTGGGTCAAAAGGTCGCGGATCGACCATATCAAACGCCAGGTAAGATCTAACAAAACCAGCAGCGCCGATCCGCCTCGGTCAAGTTGCATACGGAGCGTATCTGTGATGGCGACAAGAGCGGTCTCCGTCCCATGCCCAGCACGGAAGCCGGACTGGAAGGGATCGAAGGCCGATGTGTCATCCAGGAAACCCTGAAGCTGCTCCAACACCACTCTCTCAATTACCTTCCCCAGAAACGAAAGGTTCGAAACGGGGCGGTAATTGGCCAGATCCCCCGGATCTAACGATGGTCTTTTTAAGAGTGGGCGGACCACTGCCTCCTTCAACCCATCCAGAAAGACCCCTTGCTCCAGGGAGTCATTGATGATGTTCAACAGATGGGGTCGTAGCTCCGCCCGGCAAGCTTTTATAAGCCAGGAGGGGCATGGATCCAGAGGACAGGTAGTAGGTCTAACAGCAGCCAAGGCCCTGTCAACAGCGGCTTCGGAGAGCAGGGAGAACTGGGCCAAACTTGGGCCCGAAGACGGCAAGGGAGCCTCCAGTTCACTAATTGTAGATAACGTGGCGGGAAGGTCCCGGCGAAGCGACGTGACTTTATCTGCAAAGAAGCTCATGAATGCCTCACAGCTAATAGCCAATTGATGGTTAGTAGATCCTTCCGATAGGGAGGTCAAGGACCGAATTATACGAAATAATTGTGCCGGGCGGGAGCTAGCAGACGCAAGAGAGGAGGAGAAGAAAGCCCTCTTCGCCTCCTTCGTTGCCATCTCATAGGCCTTCATAAACGTCCTATAAGATGTTCGCGCAGCGCCGTCGCGAGATTTCCGCCACACTCGCTCTAGTCGTCTAAGCACCCTTTTCATATGGCGCAGCTCCCCGGTATACCAGGGAGCCTGCCGAACACGGGGGCGAAGAGGACGCCGGGGAGCAACAGTCTTGATGGCATCGGAGAGCCGGGAGTTCCAGTCCTCCACCTGCTCATCGAGTGTGCCGGCTGGTTCAGGATCCCGCAGAGCATTCAAGAAACCAATTGGATCCATAAGTCTCCGCGGGCGGGCGTAAATCAGCCCCTCGCCTAGACGGGTTTGGCGTGGCAGGGCCATCCGAACCTTCAGGGCGTAATGGTCAGACCATGGCACTCTATCCGTAGAGGACATGACCATATCAAACCCCAAACCGAAGACCAAATCCAGCGTATGGCCAGCCTCGTGAGTGGGGCCAGAACTTACCAAGGAGAGGCCCAGTGTCGCCATGGATGATACCAGGTCCGCGGCCACTGTACATGAGGTGGCGTCAGCATGGACATTAAAGTCCCCCAGAACAATAAGTCTGGGGAACCGCAATGCCCAGTCCGCCACCACCTCCAGCAGCCGCAGCAGGCAGTCCCCTGGTACGCTAGGCGACCGGTACACCAGGAGGATCGCCATCCTCTCCGTGGCCAACCACTCTAGGCCGACACATTCCATGCCGGCGATCTCCGGGATGGGGGTCGCCCTGAAGGGAATGGAATCACGGATGAACATCGCCACACCTCCCCCCCGGCCCTGTGTTCGCGGCTGGTGGAGGCACGCAAACCCGGGTGGCGTGACTTCGCCTAAGGCGACGGTTTCACTCTCACGCACCCAGGTTTCGGTGATACAAGCCAGGTCCATCTGCTGGGCTTCGAGATAGTCTCGGAGCACAGCGGTTTTATTGTTGATGGACCTGGCATTGATCAACACCAGCGACGAAGCAGAGTAATCCTGAACCCCGCCACTGTCGTCTCTTGGGATAGGTCGGAGGTCAGAAAGCGAACGAGCATGACCATATCTCGTTTGTCTTCTATCATTCGGCCACCGCCTGCCGCTATATCTACCCCGTCCCATCAGCACCGGGATCCCCTGCCCCAAGGTAGGTGCCCCCATTGCTCAGCCACCCTCCCCCAACCTATAGCCTCACTAACCACTACCACACTAAGCAGGCCCACCCTACTGCTAGGTACTAATACTGATCTAGCTACCTTAACCTAACACTGCATCACATACAGGCTGGAAGGCCACAGCAACAACTGTGCCTAACTAGTTTTATAGATAAACTAATCCCCACTAATCCTAACAATGATAAATACAATCATTAGACTGACTATCATAGGCAAAAGCAGTTATCAGCTAGATGAAACTCACTGATCAACTGGCATTTACACATGGGGCAAAAGAGAGTGGTAATCAGCAGACAGTGGTGCTGCCACCAGATCTATGAGTCTGCAATAATTAGCACGAGCAGCTCTTTTATGGGCGACAGGCACACGGCCCCCACCACCAGGGCCAGCCGGTAATCCGCAGCTTGCCGAGGCAGCAGAAAGTCTAAAGGTGCTGGCAGCACAATCCCAGGCAAATGGGGCAACGCACAGGAGCCCTCTGCCACTGTGCACCCCACTTAGATCTTGCTCACGTCGCTCCGAAGCCGGAGTTCGTCCCCTGGAATACGGTTTACACGGCTCTCTCACCACCGGCTCCTCGAATCCAGGCAGAATGATGTTGCCGCTCGAGATTTTATTCCTAATAGCCCCGTCAATCCGAGGGGCAGTCCTTGTCGCTCGCCTCACAATTGGCCAGTCCTCTGGCCCACCAGCAGCACTCTCCTCTCCCCAGTTCTTATTAAAGTAGTAGTGCAGTTATTGCATGAACAGCGGACATAAAGTGCAGTTGTTTCACAGGCTCGGACAGCAGGCGTGGGCCTCACACCACCTAAGCCCACTGCTTGCGTGTAATCATCCAAGTTGGAAAAAGTCCTGAAGGGCCAGCAATATAGGGCAACAGCCGGAGGGCTCCTGCCACCAGCCACTCCTCTAAGATCCCAAACAAAATACTCTGTACCCTGAGATGGCCCCCAAGGTCGTGGCGCACTCAGCTCTCTCACCGCTGGCGCGCCACAGCCAAACCGAGCACTAAAGATTACAAATGTCCGTGTCCCAACAATTCCTCGATGCACAATCAGGTCTGAAAACAGTCGCAGCTGCCTGTACTGGCAATATCCAGCCTCCTGGCTTTCATCCAGTGTCACACCCAGCAGCTTAAGAGTAACATACAGTATCGCCAGTGTTACCGGGTGAAAGTCAGGGCTCACTGTACTGAAGGAAATGCCAAGTCTCCCCCGTCTGCTACCTCTCACGGCGGGGTCCAACTCAGTCTCCGCGCTCCGGTTTTCCAAGTGGAGCCACCACAATCCCGGCGCAGCCCACGCCCAAGTGCAAAATGGAGGTTCAGAAGAGATCTCTGCCACCGACCCCTGGCAACTTCGCCTCCAAGCTGCTCTGGGCACAGTCCAGCCTCCTCGGGTGGGGAGATCAGCCGGATAGGTCAATATATCCACCACAGCAGGGGACACAAAAGTGCAAGGCAAGGCAGGCAAGCGATGAAAAAACACAAGAAACCTCGCCGCGCACATGCCGCCGCTTCCAGCACACATCCACCAGTCGCTCTTATCTGCCAGTTGTTCCTGGACCTGACACGCAACCACACATGCCGAGGTGGATAGAACGTTCTCTCCCAGACTCATTGACGAGGAGGTCGTCACACTTCGCAGTTGAAAAGGCTTAAAGGCTTCGCAGTTGTAAAATGCTTCGCAGTTGTAAAATACCGAAGTGGGTAGAAAGTTCTCTCCCAGGCTGATTTAGGAGGAGGTCTTCACACTTCGCAGTTGTAAAAGGCTTAGAAAGTTTGTTTGTTTAGCGGAGCCCCGCTGCTGAGCTCCGCCACGGGCGCCATCTTAGTTCTCTATTATTATTTTAATAATAATGATGATGATGATGATGATGATGATGATGATGATGATGATGATGATGATAATACCTATTGTATGTGTGTCTAGTCAGATCATTATTCTACCCTCATTTTTTTTCCTTTCCACTCCCTAATAAACAATAGTTTTGTGATAGCTTAAACTAGATTAAGATTTCATTAAGATACAATTTTATGAGGTCCATGTGGTAGATCCTCACAAACGTGGGTGTGTAAAAAAAACTGAAAATAGGGTCAAAGGGCTGCAAAATACAAAAAACTATGATGTAAAAAAAATACGCACAAGTCAAATGCCACCAAGCACAGACACCATTCACAATCACAGTATTTGCAGTTTTGCTAGCTTAGCCAAACTGCTGAGCACTTGTAATGCTGGACGAAACACAGATCCTTGCTAAATCCTTTGGGATTCATGAATTCCAATTCCAATTTCATGATGGAGTCTCCCTCTAAGGTTCTTTTGCTGGAGAAAGCTTACTCAGCGATAGTGTCATTATTAGAGTTACTATTCTACTTATCCATAGCCTCAGTTCCCAATATTCTTTGGTAGGCCTCTCCTCTTGCAGCAGCCATTTTGTGGTTGGTGGCACCTGCTGTGGCAAGCATTTTGTGATTGTGCACACTTCCCTAAGTGATTCAACAGTAGCATGCCCAGGGACATTTGCACCAGACAAGGACTGGCTGTTGAAGAAGATATACATTGGAATACTTCTGGTCATGTAGTGGTTTCTTTCTTTCTTTCTTTCTTTCTTTCTTTCTTTCTTTCTTTCTTTCTTTCTTTCTTTCTTTCTTTCTTTCTTTCTTTCTTTCTTTCTTTCTTTCTTTCTTTCTTTCTTTCTTTCTTTCTTTCTCCTCCTTCTCTTCCAACTGGCTAGTGTGTCCATGGCTATACTACACAGTACAGAGAAGATGTACTTGGGGATGTGGCTGGGAAGCCTTCTCTCATCTACACCACATGAGCTGTCCCAACAACTGTTACTCACATGCTAGTCAACTTTAACCCTTTGCTTCCATTTCTGCATCATGCCAGTAACGGTCTGAGTGATGTATCTGCTCTCAATTGAAGCATGTTATAAAACATTTGCACCCACTTTGAAAAAAAAATCATTTTGATGATATGTTTCAACTCAACCATAAGCAAACCTTCTATTAGACATTTCTTAGAAAGGGATCAGAATAGAAGTTGAGGGAAGGTACTTTGAAAAGCCCAAAGAAATACAACCCCAGCATTTTTGACCTTATATGATATGCACAACATAAATCGCATGATTTAGTACCTGTGGATAATTGTTCCAAGTTTTTTGTTCTTTCACTTTCAAACTTATGGCAGATGTGTTTGTGAAAAATTAGACCTGTCACAGATAATTTGGAAAGAGTCCTGGAATGTCCAATTATGCAAGAGTTATTGCTGGTATGAGAGACACCTACTGTTTTAAAGGGGAATGTGGGATTTATAAATTTTCCACATAGGAAGTTATGTCGGGAAGATTTAATGGAAGGGGGACTGTAACAAAAGATACTCACTCTGCTTATTTTTTGTTGTTGTTTTCTGACACCACTTTTGGCAACAACAATTAATTATTAACTACCACAGTGGCTTAGAGACCTCACACAAACAGTTTACTTATACATTCCTGCCACCTGATGCACTGCTTCACAAAGAAGAGCCCTGATGCAAACGGCAGATTGACAACTGTTATATATTTTTCAAGTATTTCGAATAATTTGTGTTTTTGACAACAAAAAAAGCATTGCATTGTATTCACTTATTTATAAAGCTGAGAGTCGTTCTGCTCAAGAAATATTATTCAAAGCTGTGTGCATTAAAATAGGTGCATGTTTATGACCTACGAGGCTGATGGGGAAAACTGAATACACCATCATATGTTAGGAAAATTTTGTCTGTTTTGCCTACCTCCTAGGTCTTCTTTTTCCCCATCTGACTTACAGTTACTCCAGTGGGGTTTTCAAGGCAAGAAACCTTCAGAAGTGGTTTGCCATTGCCTGCCTCCATGCTATGGCCCTGGTATTCCTCGGAGGTCTTCCATCCAAAAAATTCCGGATTCGACCCTGCTAAGCTTCTGAGATCTGATGAGACCAATTTAGGATGGGCTATCCAGTTCAGGGCCCTTAGCTCTAGGAGCCTTTTAAAGAAGATTCTGCTATTTCTTGGGAACACATACGCAAATGAGCCCTTTCCGCACAAACCTTTTAAAACATTTTGAGGGAGAAAATAAAACATTTCCTTAACGGAGTTCCACACTGTTTTTTACCACCAAATGTTTTATTTACAGCCTCAAGACATTTTAAATAATACCCCCTTTAAAATGATTCTTCGGTTGAAACTTTTTGAAATATTTTCACTTGCCTGTGCAATATCTTTGAGATGTTTCCCATGCCTCTGTGCCATCCCTGGACTTTTTCCTCAGCACAATTTTCCGTGCTCACTCTGTTCCCTCTCACCTATTTAGTTGCAGTATTTGTGTTTTATTTATTTATTTTAATCTGGAGTCAGGGGGCTGCCCTTTGATGCATCGAGTACGTGAGGGGCACAGAATTGCAGCGTGAGGCTGTGAAGCCTTGAAGCATCAATTCAACATCTAGCTCAAAAAAGGGGGAAAATCATACAATGGTGGCAATGGATTGTTTCAAGGGTGAATGAGGACATACATCAAGGTAAAGGGGGGAAGGACATATTTTAGAATTTTTTTATGTGATTTGTGTGGAAAGGGCCATGGATTCAAGAGCATAACAAAATAACCCAAGCCCTGCTGGATCAGACCAGTGGTCCATTTAGACCAGCATCCTTCTCATACCTAGCCAACAGTACCCTCTGGAAGACCAACAATAGGTCATAGAGGTCAAGGTTTTTCCTTGATGTTGTCTCCTGGAATTGAGACTCAGAAGTTTACTGCCTATGAATGTGATCCACTACATGAATCTGATCCACTAGCTGTTTATGGCCATTGTCATCATTATCAGGGATGCCAGTCTCCAGATGGAACCTAGGAATCCCCTGGAATTACAGCTCATTTCCAGATTACAGAGATCAGGCCCCTTGGAGAAACTCTGTGGCACCGAGGTCACTGTCCAACCTGTGGCATTGTACTCCACCGAGGCCACTGTCTCGGTTCCATCCTCAAATCTCCAGGAGTTTCCTAATCTGGAACTGGCATCCCTCATTACTACCTGGCCACAGGCATAGGGCACATGAAGATGCCTTATGCTGAGTCACACCAATGGTCTATCAACATAAGTTTTATTTACTCTACCCTGCGTTTGGATGGGTCAAGCTAGCCTGAGCTTGTCAGATCTTGGAAGCTAAGCAGGGTCCGCCGTGGTTAGTACTTGGATGAGAGACCAACAAAGAAGTCCAATCTAGTCTAACTTGATCCCACAGATCACAGAAGATAAGCAGGATCAGTCCTGGTTAGTATTTGGATGGGAGACCACCAAGGAAGACAAGGGTTGCTATGCAGAGGCAGGCAACAGCAGATCACCTCTGTTAATCTCTTCCCTTGAAAATTCGTAAGTTCATGACAACTTGACAGCATTTAACCCATACATTTGGCTACTCCAACTGGGTCTGCAGGATCTTCAGTAGAGGTCTGTTCTCACCATCTACTCCCGTGGTGGTGAACCTTTGGCACTCCAGATGTTATGGACTACAATTCCCATCAGCCCCTCCCAGCATGGCCAATTGACCATGCTGGTAGGGGCTGGTGGAAATTGTAGTCCATAACATCTGGAGTGCCAAAGGTTCGCCACCACTGATCTACTCCCATAATGTTTTCACTGGCAATGCCAGGGATTGAGCCTACGACCTTCTGTATATAAAGTGGATGCTCTATCACTGAGCCACGCAATGGTTATGGAAGAACAGAGTGCCATCAAAAGCCAGGCTATTTTTTTTAACCTGCTTGGCTTTATACAACTTGTGACTGCTGTTTGTAACTTTATATTGTTATTACTGAGGAGGATTTTGTCTTGGATCGTTCTGTACTGGCATTGATCCAGAGTGCTATTCTCTCCTGCCCTTCTATATTGAGGCCAAAGAGATAATTAAATTTTATTTTTAATTTTAATAGAGTTTTAACTAGGGAAGCCTCGATAAGAGGGTCTATGGAGACCATATTGCCCACAGCAGCTAAACAGAAAAATATTGTAGAATTTGTCTGCCTCCCCAGAGTACTAATGCAGGTCATGAAATTTCTGCTAGCAAGTCTATTGGTAATTGGTCATTACACCCAAGAGCTCTGATTAGTGATTTAGAGGGATAGTCTGAGTTAATGCATACTAAGGAAACAATTAGTCCAGTTGCTGAGAATTTTGATATAGAAATGCCCTCAGGTCGGGTCAGCTCCCAGCCTAGAATTTTGAAGATCCCATTGGGAATTTCTTCTCTTAAATTATTGGGTAATCAGTGTTTATTAACCAGTCAGCTGGTTGAAAAGTTGTGTCGCAAGTTCTGAGATTAAAAAAACAACTTTAGCAAAGGCTTAATACGGCTCTTCTTGCCGTCTGTTCCCTAATGGAATGTGGCATCCTTGTTGTAGTCCATCTTTTGGCGATGCAAGTTGAGATGTTGCTCTTGAGTAGGCTCCAGCAGACGTGTTGTCTTGGGATGGCATCACAATTTTATCTAGAATCAGGGACCATGTTTTCTGTAGTTCTTATGATATCATCATCTCAGCCCTTGCATCAATGCAGATGGGAACATTTTATTCTTTAAGGATAACTTTTTGTAAAACTATGTTTCCAGATTATGACACTAGTCTTTTGACATGCTATGATTTCTTTTGAAGACCCTTTATGTATATTTAGTCAGGACAGGATAGAGTGTTTTGCATAATATTTAAAGTACAGTTCAACATATGAGGTTTCAAGAGCTGGATTTCTGTATCAATTGTTAGATCTTTTTTTTCTAATTCATCACATTGTAAGGTCTATCTCTTGGCTAACAAAGATAAATATATCATCTGTAAAACATCTTACTATTTGCTATTCCAGTTTATTAAACTCAGTATGGATTTCTTTAGTCAGTTGTTGCACTGAAAGACTTCCGTGCAATGAACCCATTTTTTAATTGACTTAGGCCTTTTTTGCACTTTCTGGTTGCAGTGCATCTGTTTGCTATGCAGTGTTGTTTTCGGTTTGCAGGGGAAGTCCCTTGCTGCAAAGTGTCCCCAGTGGTGAGGATTCTGTCTGCCATTTTGCCCACCTGCTGCTTCCTTTTCATGTTCACGCAACCTCACCCTGGGAAGTTGCCTGCAACCTTTTGTTTTATATTGTTGGCTTCGGTTTATCAATAATGTAATTGACCATGTAAATTTCATGGATCTATTGCATTATTGATAGACCTGCAGCGTGAAAATTTTAAAAATACAATGGCCCTTTTGATCCATCCCAAAACAACTGTTGTGTGGGCGGGAGAAGGCAGTGAAGAGCTGGAAAACCCAACAGAACAATAACATGGCCTAATTCTCTTTGCCTTCTCTGCAAAGTGAAGGAAAAGTCAGACTTTGCCTTATTTTTTTTGAAACCATGGAGCTTCTCTAATATGAGAGCAACTTCAATGACTTCAGAAGAGACCAAAATGGATGCGTACTCATGAATCTTACCTGAAGGGAATGTGAGCTTCATGCAAAGCAGATCACAACTATATTAAAAGCCTTAAATACTCTTACCACAATAACAAAACAAACAAATAGAGCAATAAACTGAATCTTGAGCCAGGACAGAATTCACTGACTGATTTTTTCCCCTACCAGGTTGTAGCTGATTTATGGCAGCCCTGAAGGAAAGGGATGAACAAAGGTGGTTTGCCATTGCCTGCCTCTGTATAATGATCCTGGTAGGTTTTGAGATTTGAGTGCACCAAATCCCAGATTTGGCCCAAATCTGGTTGCATTCGGGCATATTTGAGCCAATATGCCCGAATATGAAAAAAATCTCTCTTTTTTGGTATTTTTGGTGGGTTTTTTGCATTTTGGCCTGCAGGGGGTGCATTGTTAAAGCTAGCAGCATTAAAATTTCAGGGTCTCTTCCGGGTACTGTCCTGATGATGTAACCCAAGTTTGGTTTAGGGGATCCAAAGTTATGGACCCCCAAAGGGGGTGCCCCATCCCCCATTGTTTCTAGTGGGAGCTAATAGGAGATGGGGCTACCCATTTGATGGTCCATAATGTTGGCCCCCCTAAATCAAACTTCACCAAAATTGGTTGGTATCATCTGGAGAGTATTTGGATGACAACCTGAATTTTCAGTGCTGCTAGCTTTAACTATACGCCCCCTCCAGGTCAAAATGCAAAAAAACCCCACCAAAATACCAAAAATAAAATTCGTTCATATTTGGGCAGGACATATTTGGGCCGATTTTGGCGTGAATATCCTCAAATGTGCCGAGATTTGGACAAAATCCAGGATTTGGTGCACCCAAATCTCCAAGCCTACTAGGGTCATTATGCAGAGGCAGGCAATGGCAAACCATCTCTGTTCATCACTTCCCTACAGGGTTGTCATAAATCAGCTACAATGTGAAGAAGAAGAAGAAGGAGGAGGAGGAGGAGGAGGAGGAGGAGGAGGAGGAGGAGGAGGAGGAGGAGGAGGAGGAGGAGGAGGAGGAGGAGGAGGAGGAGTTGTTTGGTTTTATACCTTCCTTTCTCTCCTGTAGGAGACTCAAAGGGGCTTACAATCTCCTTGCCCTTCCCCCCTCACAACACCCTGTGAGGTGGGTGGGACTGAGAGAGTTCCGAAAAGCTGTGACTAGCCCAAGGTCACCCAGCTGCCATGTGCGGGAGTGCCCAGACTAATCTGAATTCCCCAAATAAGCCTCCACAGCTCAAGCGTCAGAGCGGGGAATCAAACCCAGTTCCTCCAGATTAGAATGTACCTGCTCTTAACCACTACGCCACTACAACCACTACACCAAAAATACAAAAAAAAAATCTGACCAACCCAAATTTTTCAGTATATCCAAATATGTTATTTGTCTTATTCGAGCATACAGATAATTTTACTCCCAAACAAATCCGAATCCGAATTTTACCAAATTTCTAGGGTATTGACCAAGCCTAGACCCTGGTAATTTATTTTTAATAACTGGTTATACCAATAAAGGATGTGTATGTCTATCTGAGGCAGACATGGCTCATTAGAAGATAAAACTAGGAGCCTCAAAATTGACCATCAGCTTCAGGATGCCAATAGGAGTTGCAAGAACAAAGATTAAGGGAGTTTAAGAGCAATCTACAAAATGATGGTTTGAATACCTAGCCCTTGAATCATTTGGGATCATGTAATAGCCAGATGAAATACATTGGCTAGAACCAAAAATTCCCACAGAGGGCAGACTATAATATTTGTGTCCCTGACAAAGAAGTCTAGCTGCTGTGAAATGGAAGAAGACCTGGAAACCCCCCCCCCCGATTTATTACTCTAAAGCAGGGGTCTTCAAACTATGGCCCTCCAGATGTTCATAGACTACAATTCCCATGAACCCTACCACTTGGCCATGCTGGCAGGGCTGATGGGAATTGTAGTCCATGAACATCTGGAGGACCATAGTTTGAAGACCCCTGTTCTAAAGGAATTGTGACTTATATACCTTTTTGGAGGACTTTGGGACTTACCTGTATTTGAGGCTGTTACCCAAAGATTTACCTTAGTCTTCCATTCTCATCATTTGTTTCTTCTCCTACCGTATCTTTCTTGTCTTCTGACCTTCTTGTACTAAATACATTACCTTGGTGTGTTTAATAGTTTTGGTAGCCATTGGTGTGGTAGAAAATGGAGCAAGGCATTCGAAAATTGACCTTCAGGTTCAGGATGATCATGAGAGTTTTAGTGCTGATGAAGAATATGACATGAGGATCCTGACTCAGGTTTCCTCAAGAAACCTTTACTCTTGCTATTTTGGAAACTGAGGACCTCTGTTTGTAACAGGTCTAACTTATTCAAAAATGAAGCTAGCATTTGAAAACTGACAAAGGCATTCCAAACTAGAAAGCAGGTCAGACTTGGCAGCATGTCACTGAACTTGAACTATGGTTCAAAAACCCTGTGTATTTACTAGTGTGGTATTGATCAGTAATTTGCAAGGGTTTTGTAAGGATGTTCCTCTGCAAATATTAACTTATCCTGCTGCAGCTTATGTAGAATCCTACACTTTGCTTATGGATGTGGATTTAAACCAATAAATCTGTAAAGAATAAAGATTACCGCACTATATCCTGTCCATTTTGGGGTAGTCAAAGTTCTTCTGAGCTCTCTCAGCCCCACCTACCTCACAGGCAGAGGCGTAGCTAGAAAAAAATGGAGCCCGGTGTAAGATCTGAGTTTTGCAGGGACTCCCCATAGACGGCCGCTGTGATGCTGGAATCCACCCCCAAACAGCATCACTTTCAATGGTTTTTAAACTAGGGAGTCCAGATTCTCTTTTTAAATCCAACTTAAAGGGAGAATCTGAGGCCCCCAGTTCAAACAACATTGAAAGTGATGCTGTTCTGGGGTGGATTATCCCCCACCCTGAAACAGCATCACTTCCAATATTTAAACTGGAGACCTCAGATTCCCCTTTTAAATCCATGCTGAAAGGGGTGGATTTAAAAGGAGAATCTGGGGAAATTTGGGGGGTGCCTGTTGTCAGGGGTGCAATTGTTAAGCTAGCAGCACCAAACTTTCAGGGTATCTTTAGGGGACACTCCCGATGATATTACCCAGGTTTGGTGAAGTTTGGTTCAGGGGTCGAAAGTTATGGACCCTCAAAGGTGTAGCCCCCAACTACTACTAGCTCCCTTTGGAAACAATGGGGATGGGGGCACTAAACCAAACCTCACCAAACCTTGGTGATATCATAAGGAGAGTGTCCCAAAAAATCCCTGAAATTTTGGTGCGGCTAGCCTAAAAGCATTGCCCCGCAGGCCAAAAACTGAAAATAAAAACACTAAAAATACAAAAAAACCACAAATGAACCTGAATTTTTGCACCACCACCCCTAGCATGCGCCCAGTGCAACATGCCCCCTAGTCCCCTGGTAGCTATGCCTTTGCTCACAGGGGGTTTGTTCTGAGGGGGAAGGAAAAGGAGTTTGTAAGCCCCTTTGAGTCTCCTATAGGAGAAAAAGGAGGATATAAATCCAACTCTTTTTGTTTTTCTTCTTCATATAAGATGGAACAGAACTACATGTTAAAATAAGGTCTACTTAAAAAATGGCTGCCTAGTATCTACACCTTAATGTGCACAGCAGAGAGCTATTAGGTTTCACGGTGCACATGAGAAGGACACTAGAAGTACAATGGGTGAGAACAAGCAGAACCCTCCAGTAAGTAAGAAAGAGAGCAGGCACTTGTCAGTCTCAGTAGTCTTATAAATGAGACACACTAGTGCTCACTTCAGAAAACGAAAGCATAAAGGGTGGAATAAGGCATAAGAAATATATGTCTAGAAACAGGCCCCCCCAACTTGGTGTCCTTAGGCACTGTGGCTTCCATAAACACCTTTCCTGGCACCTGCCAAGTGCATTTAGAAAGAGGGTGGGCCCAGGTGGGGCTTTCTTCCAGCAACTCTTCTGATTGGTCATTAGAAATCTGATCAGCTGTGCAGATTTTTTTTAATGCTGCTTTGGCAGCAGAAAACAAGGATCTTCACTATTTGACTGAAGGCTTTTTTGTGGCTTGATTCACTTTCTGCCGCAGGCATTTTGTGACTGCGCCCACCATACTTTTCAGAATTCTAAAGATGCTTGTAGGCTCAAAAAAAAAAAAATTGGGGACCCCTGGTTGAGAACATCTTGATTCCTGTGATAGATGATAATCACAAAACCTGAACAGTCTGATACAAGAGGTACTTAAAAAACTAGATACCCTGGGGAGGAAAAAGTGAATTTGCATCCTTTCGGTGACTGCTGACGTTTGAAGATGACAGTTTGCTGGAAGATGAGTGAAATGAGATAAGCATCTTTCAGAAATCTTTCTAACAATTACAATGGTTGCTTCTGTTCCTATAAAACTGTCATCAGAGAACTGGGAGGTTAACCTGTCACTTTTCTAAGCTCAATCTTCACAACTAGGGATTTTTTAGAGTGACAAAACCCAGCAGACAGGGCATATCAGAACTTAAATATAATGAGTATGTATGGGGGGGGGGGATCTCACTACAGAAAACAAAAGCATAAAGGGTGGAATAAGGCATAAGAAATATATGTCTAGAAACAGGGGCCCCCAACTTGGTGCCCTTAGGCACTGTGGCTTCCATAAACATCTTTCCTGGCACCTGCCAAGTGTATTTAGAAAGAGAGTGGGCCCTCTCTCACACATGTACACACACACACATATATATATGATGGATTTCTGGCTTGGGTCTTTATGCTCACAAGAGTTGAAAATCCAGATTTGCAGATATGGATTGTCAGAAAAGGTACCATATCCATCATATGAAGTAAATCTGCAGGAATTTCAATTTTGAAAGGCAGAAAAAAAATGAAACCATATAAAAAAGCAACTTGGAACAGAACAGTAACTTCCTTCGAGGGGCTGATTGTTCTTCAGGAAACTGACAACGACACACATGGTGTACAATGGAGCTATGATATGAAAGTGTTTTCAGTCACCAAAGTGCCATCTATGGCGGACAGAAGTTACTAATCGCTCCAGTGAGATCAAGCTTGACAAGACAAGTCACAAAGTGATTGTGACATAAGGTTCCCATCCTAGCACATTCTACAATTTTGTGTATGTAACATGTGGATAAAACAATTTTATAGTTGAGTGGTAACTCACATTTCCCCTGAAATCTGTCTGTATCTCTCCTGGGGAGACAAGTCCCACAGATTAAAAGCTCTATTACATAGTAGATAGTCTTATTTTAATCTTATTTTTCTCCATGCTAATTTATTCACCTTTGAAATGTAAACAACGGGCCAAAAATATTCAAGTGTTAGTTAAAAGACTGATGCTCACTCCTGTGGGTAATTTGATCCTGAATGGGATCCTCAGTGTTTTTAAGCACTTTACGAAACTCAATAAGCCCATCTGTTGATTGGAAATTTAACTTACATTTCTCAACAGTGACATATTCTTTGGGTACATCTCTCAATGCTATTTAGGAATTCATCAGCTTGGCTCAGATCAGGATGTTTCAAGTGGGACTCTTTTGTGTCATAAGATAGAATAGCAACCATCAAACATGTCTGCCCCCAGTCAAATTTTGAGCACAAGTGAAGTTCTATCATCTGTTATTCTCTCTATCCTTCTTTTTGCCTCTTTTAATAAAGAGTGAATCATTACTTTTATTCTTTTCTGTTATAATTTGGATGGTCATTATAGTCTCTTGCTGGGTGTGTGGCCAAGTATCCCATTGTGTAATCCCATTTAGTAATCCCATTGTGTAATCCCATTTAGTAACGACATTGCTAAAAGTTTGCTACAAAATTTTTCTTTGTTAGATTGATGGTTCACAATGGCGGTCATATAATTTGGAGGTAAGCATCAGAGCTTCAAGGAGCTCACCTTCCTGCTGAAGGAGGGGGAAGTGGATAGACATCTACTTAAAACTACCCCCACACACCATCTAGCTGGCTGCTGTGCTGGTCCCCTCCCAGGGGAGGGGATAGGAGGTCTCGGGTGCCATCTGAAATTAGGTTTTATTATGTGGATCCTATAAAGTTTTTAAAATGTATTTTAATTATGGTATATGTGTTTTGTATTGATTTTATTTTGTATTGTATTTTGTATTTCTTTGTATACCGCCCCAAGCCCTTCAAGGATGGGCAGTACACCAAATCAAATCAATAAATACAAAATTAACCTGTTTACACTGCTCAACCTTTGTGAAATTGGTTGATTTTTAGAAAAATGAAGAATGGGATTGAGCCATTCGTTTTGAATAGGGAGCGGAACATTCTCTTTGTAATAATATCGAGGAGGAGGAGGATGGTGGTGGTGGTGTCTGGATTTATACCCTGCTTTTCTCAAGTGCAAAGAATCTCAAGAACTCCTTCCCTTACCCTCCCTATGACAGACACATTGTGGCATAGATGGGACTGAGAGAGTTCTGAAATAACCATGATTGGTCCAAGGTCACCCAGCAGGCTTCATGTGGAGGAGTGGGGAAACAAACCTGATTTACCAGGTCACAGACCACTGCTCTGAACCACTGTGTCAGGTTGGCTTTTTTCAGACTCTGCTGATTTTCAAAGGAAAGATTAAAATCAGCCTGGGCCATTCAGGTCAGGGAATAGATAATCAGAACCCTTGTACCACTGGTGTCAAACTCGCGGCCCTCCAGATGTTACAGACTACAGTTTCCATCATCCCTTGCCAGCATCATGCTGGCAGGGGATGATGGGAACTGTAGTCTGCAACATCTGGAGGGCCATGAGTTTGACACCATGGCCCTATACAATCCAGATGGATTGGGACCCCCCCCCCTCCAAATGGAACAATCTCCAAGGATCAAATGGCTGTAAAACCCACCCTGAGTGAAGGAGCACCATTTCCATCTCCAGGACATGACCATAGAGACTTCATCATGTCCTTATTCTGCTGAACCTAAGGTTTTTTTTTCTTATTACCCTCTCTTTCTTCAGAACCATCAGAACGGCCTCCAATTAAATCACCGAATGACATTTTAAAAATCCCTAATTTATATTATTCTCGTCTTAGAGGAAAAGGTAATTCATCAGCCATCGAAGGGAGATAAAGCTCTGACATTTTATCCGCCCTTTGTATGAATATTTAAAATGAAGAACAAGGCACATTTGGAGGGCTAGCAAAAAAAAAGAGATCAGAAAAGAGACAAAAAACACCAAGAGAAACCGAGTGATAAGCTCATTTAATGAAAGGCCAACAAGCAAGGTTAGGATGTGTTTTTCACAATACTCATGTCTCTTTTTTTTATAAACACTTGTTTTGAGTAGAAATCTGTTTCTATCCAGAATCAATGTCCACACAACAAAAAACTCACCTGTCCAATACACCATTAACTTTCCATGGATCTCACCCCCTCAATTTGAATACGTGAGGTTGCCTTGTACTGAATTAGATCCTTGGTCCATTATGATCAGCACTGGCTACTCAGACTGGCAGCCGCTTTTCAAAATCTGAAGTTAAGGTCTTTTGCACCACCAGTTACCTGATACTTTTTCACTGAAGGAGGAGAAGTTTGGATTTTGCCCCACCTTTCTGTCCTGTAGGGAGACTCAAAGCGCTTATAAACTCCTTTCCCTTCCTCTCCCCACAACCAGAGGTGGGATCCAACAGGTTCTCACAGGTTCCCGAGAGTAGGTTACTAATTGTTTGTGTGTGCCGAGAGGGGGTTACGAATTGGTGATTTTGCCACATGATTTTTGCCTTAGTTACGCCCATTCTCTCAGAAGTAGCGCGCAGAACTTGAAGCAGTCTAGCAGGAGGTGCACCGGCGTGCGTGGCAGCCTGTGCCGGCGTGCATTTGTTTCCCACCCAAGGACCGGCGCAGCAGCTGCGTCCTTGCCACAGCCCCGCCCAGGAATGCCCCGCCCCTGAAATGCCTGGCCACGCCCCTGTCATGCCCCACCCAGCTCCATTGGCGCTACGCCACAGTTTGAATCCCACCACCATGGGAACCTGTTACTAAAATTTTTGGATCCCACCACTGCCCACAACAGACATTTTGTGAGGTAGGTGGGGCTGAGAGAGTTCTGAACAAACTGTGACTAGCCCAAGATTGTCCAGCTGGAATGCAGGAGTGAAGAAGCAAATCTAGTTCTCCAAGACACCATCACTGGAGATGCCAGGGATTGAATCTGAGACATTATGCGTACAAAGCAGGTGTGCAACTGCTGAGGGGATGCACATAGCTTCCTAAGATGTTTGAACCTAGGCTCATTTGGCACTGTAAACATTTTCCACAGTTTCCAGGTGTTCTACAGATACTGAATGGATAGATTTTGGGTTCACTGCTGTGAGGTAAGTTTTGTGGTGCACAAGGATTTATTGAGATCACTGAGGCTGGATTGATGGATAAACGTACAGGTTGGTTTTAAAGGAACAAACTGGCAGCACAGGTCTCCAGGTAGACCAAGGAGAAACTTGGCTGAGGCACAAAAATTTAAACCCATTAGGACGTCCAAGAACAGTTAGACTTTTCTGCAGTGCTCTTGTCATGGGCGGGCTGGCAGTAGAGCCAAGGAGGTGAGAGGAGGTTAGCATGGCCTTTATCCAACAAACACAGTCCCAAAACACAAGGCAAAACAGTGGACAGAACGCAGTCCAAGTCAACAGGCTCACCAATCAACCGAGTGGCAAAAGTCCAGAAAGCAAATCCAAGAACGGTCCAAAAGTCAAAGCCAAGGAGTCGAGCAGAACAGCAGGTTTCCAAGAATGAGACACAGGTCTGGAGCAGAACAACAGTATCATGGTTGGCTGGGCACACAGGAGTTTCAAGTTAGCAGCAGTGGCGAAGTGGTTAAGAGCAAGTGTACTCTAATCTGGAGGAACCGGGTTTGATTCCCCGCTCTGCTGCCTGAACTGTGGAGGCTTATTTGGGGAATTCAGATTAGTCTGTACACTCCAACACATGCTAGCTGCGTGACCTTGGGCTAGTCAAAATTCTTTGGTGCTCCCTCAGCCTCACCTACCTCACAGGGTGTTGTGAGGTGGAAAGGGAAAGGAGTCTGTAAACCCCTTTGAGTCTCCTATAGGAGACAAAGGGGGGGGATATAAATCCAACTCTTCTTTTTCTTCAATGGAAACAGGCAATGAGTGGAGAGCTTACTTCCCATCCTGGGGAAGAGCAGTTCAGTGCAGGCTCAATCAAAGTCAGGTCAATCAATCCAGTCTGGGTCCATGAAACCAAATGTTCAGTCCGAGAGCAGGCACTGCAGAAACTATCAGGCTGTTTCACAAAGTTGCTCCTGCAACGCTTGCTGTTTGCAGCTGCTTCTTATAAGCTTGCATTCCTGCTCAGTCTGAATCCTGAGCTGACTTACAACCATCTCTTCAGCGTCTCTGGGCCTCCAAATGGGTGCTGCTTCTTTTGGCAAGGAGTGCTTGACAGCTTTGCTGTCTGAGCTGCCTCGTGGTACCAGGTGAGCTGGGCGGGGGACTGTCTGCCCTGTCCACTTGCTCTTGGCTTGGCCCAACACTGTTCTCCACCTGCGTGACTTCTGACTGCTCACGGGACTGAACCAACTGTGGCTCTGGAGATTCAGTCAGCTGAGAGTCTGATGGAGCTGGGTCATCACGCCAGTATTCCTCATTTGAGGAATCCTGGTTGGCTGCTGGGAAGCCCACGACAAACAGCAGGTCAAGGTGACGCGTTGCCTTCTGCAGAGTTTGCTGGGATCAAGTAGCCTCTCTTTTATTAACCAAGGGTAGGGGACTGTATCAGCATGTCTTGCGCCTTGGTCCTTCTCCTGAGAGCCACTTACAGTCAGCAAGCTGATGATCTGGCTACCCTTCAGCGCTCAGTCAGCGGAGTGAGGAATCACTATTGTGGCACTCTGCATGCACCCCACTCCTGCCTCCCTAGCCAGTCAGCGTGGGTGAGTTTCTGAAAACTGGCACTGACAAATGATGTCATCCTCAAGAGCCTACTTTCTGCCTCTTTCAGTTATATTAAAATATAAAACTCCTCCCCATCCCCAGCCGACAGTTGAAGTGAGTTCGTCAAATCACTTACTTCCTAGAGTTAGATGGTCTGAGGCATTGGAGTATAAAATTACACAGCTTCTCAGCTCTCAAGAGCTGAAGCAACTGAGGTTGGATATGCTAAGTGCTCCATCCCCGGATGAGATGGTTTTAAAACTTGATGACATCACCAAAAAAATTAAAGATTTAATCCAACAGTCCCAACACAAGATTGTATCCTCGCCCAATAAATCTCCACGCAGGTTGGAATTCTGCTCTAGGAGTATGGCCATAAAACACTCACTGCGGGAAATTTACAAAAACTACAAAAGCCAAAAAATGGGATAGCCTGCCCACATCTTACTTTACATTAAAAACCCAATTAGCACTGCAACTACGGACTAATCAACAAGAGGCAATTGATCGCTTGCTGGAATTCCCTTTGATTCAATCAGTACAGGACAAATCAACTCTAGAAGATTCTGGAGAAAATAGTCACTGGTGGGCTTAGAGATAGCTTAGCATCCTTCCTTCTAAGTATCTCAAGATCTCAATGGTATGAGTTTTTTTGGAAACAATGGGGGGAGTGCCAGAATTCTCATTCCACCCTGGTTCCATGTTCTACCTTCTGACAAACCCCTGGCCTCCCCGTGTCCCTCTCTTGAGATTGGAAAACTTATAAGCCAACCTTTAAATCGAGGAGGTAAAGCTGCTGGTCCTGACACTCTTCTTCCAGAGTTGTTTATAGTATTTTGAGGGAATGGTGGATCCCTTTATATTGGCAAGGCACAATTGTTTTAACATGGTTAACCAAACAGGCATAATTCCCACTGGTGAGGAGCTACTCAATTATCATCCCTATCTATAAGAAGGGGTGACCCTAACAGTCCATCTAATTATAGACCAAATCAGATCTTCTCTCGAGTCTTACTTGGGAAAACTTTATGCCAAATACCTCCTTGGGAAATTAACTGATTGGATTGTTGATAAAAAAAAATGTCATAGGGAAGGAACAAATTGGATCTCCAAAGGGGTAAGTCAACCCTTGACCACTGCCTGGTGTTAAGTTTGCTTGATAACCAACAAATATAAGAGGAAAAAGAGCCCCCCCCTTGTATGCAGCCTTTATTGATCTCCTAAGCAGCATTTGAAGTTCTGTTAATAGAGAGATTCTCTGGAAGCGAAACTCAGCAGCCAAGGTGTAGAGCCAAAGGTTGCTGCTTTGAATTAATTAAGATCCTGCACACAAACACCTTTTGCCACGTGAGATGTAACATGGAGGGATTGTTAACCCCAAAAAATTCAAGTTACTAGCAAGGGGTGAAACAAAGGTTGGCGTGTTGGTTCATACAGTCTTTAAGCTCTTTATTAACGCTTCTAGCTTCCACAATAAAAGTGAGGCTCAAGTACATAGGGTCCAACTCTTGGGCTCAACTTCCATACTCCCTGCTTCTGTTTGCTGATGACGAGTTGGTTACTTTCTAGCTCACACACGTAGTCGGACTAAGGAGAGCTTTAAGAGTGTTGCATATATGGAATACTGCACATTCAACGCATTTGCAACTTAACTTAGATAAATCCAAAATTGTGGTATTTACCCATAAATGTGAAAGCCACCAATTGGCCCGGATGGAAGGCCACAGTACCTTCTCGAGACAGTGGTGCAGTCATACAAATACCTGGGGCTTACCTACCATCATAGGGCCTCCCTGGACACTAAGCATAGGAATCGGGCCATCTCCGCTGCTAAATTAAGTACCCCCTCAGCCATTATAACGCTCTCTCTATGGGAAAGGCCGAGGATACATCCCTGCAGCTGCTGAGAGCATTTAATGCCACAAAGTGAGTCAACAAATCCTTTATAAGTGGGATCCCCCCCCCATCCTGGGATAGGGGCATGGAGCAAGAGAGGAAGTTTAGAAAGGGATTCCAGTCAGACTTTCTGTATAAAATCCTTTGGCTTGCCCCATTCTATTCCCTCTATGGCTTTGACCTGTGTTAGAAAAGGCAGGCCACAGCATCGGCTGGAAACTCTGGCCACTGGTGCCGCACATTCAAGATTTTGGGCCAGGATTTGTTTCAATCCGAGGTGAACTGGACTATACATCCCAGGGACGCTCCATCCTCCACACAACCCAGTGGTGGGTTAAAATTGAGAAGCCAAACTTCTAATGAGTTGGGCATTTCCTTGGAGGACCTAAGCTAATGCTAACAGAGCAGAGGAGGTTCCATGGGGCTCATCAAGAAGAGACTTTCTCTTTGACAGAGAGGAGTTTCAACAACAGATGCTAGAGAGGAAGCTAATAAAACCTTGGGTTCCCCCTATCTCTGGGAATACCTGTGCAGATAGAATTTCAATTGTAGCCCAGTACCTTTATCTCCTGGATTTGAGGCCCGGTGGCATAGAGCAATCACTCTTAGCTAGGTGTAATGCCTACCCTGCCTTCTTCAACTTTAGCCTTAGACGCCACCTTGAAGTCCCAAATAAAGCAAGGAAATGACCGTGTAGCATGGATTCTGTGAAAACAGTATAACATATGATGTTGAATTGATCTTTTTATGAGATAGGTAGGAAGAAGCACATAATCCCCTTCCTGCATGGAAGTGAAGGCATTACAGATAAACAGAAGGTTATATATCTTTTAAACAGCCACAACTACGAGCTGTTGGAAGCGGTGGCTAAGTTTTTAAATGGTGTTATTTTAACTCGTCAGAAGTTGTAAAGTTGTAAAGGCTGTTATTATCTTGTTAAGCTAATCTTAAACTATTTATATGCCATTAAAGGTATTCGGAAAAAAAAATGATGTCATCCTCAAGAGCCTACTTTCTCTTCATCCTACCACAAGGTATCAAGAGCCAGCTCTGCCCAAGCCCTCCCTAGCATCTTGCCCACTTGTCTTAGCTGTGTGTAATGGCTCCATGGCTCAAGTGATCGTGGCGATGCTTCCACAGGGGTTATTGCTATAGCGTTCTAAATAGAATAGATTCCTCAGGGGCAGGGCAGAGCAAATAACTTTGATTATCTGTCACTTGCGGTTAACTAGACCCCCCTCCCCTAAGAGTGAGGAATAACAAAGCATTTTAGGATACATCAAACAGCTTGCTTAGTTGAATTACACTTTATTGGTAATAAGCAAAAAGGTTATATTTTGGCAGGCTGAGCTAGCCCATCGCGCCACATATACCTACAACGATCCATCACTGATGACAAACACTGAAATGCTACTGAGTGGTGTTTAGCACTTCTTCTGAGATGCTGAGAGTTCCTGTTGCCAATTACTGTTTCACAGAGCAGCAAAATACACTCAGCATCTCACCTGTGGGACTTCCTGGCATGATAAGTACACTCG
This sequence comes from Sphaerodactylus townsendi, assembly GCF_021028975.2. Taxonomy (NCBI): domain Eukaryota; kingdom Metazoa; phylum Chordata; class Lepidosauria; order Squamata; family Sphaerodactylidae; genus Sphaerodactylus; species Sphaerodactylus townsendi. The sequence goes on along the minus strand of NC_059428.1, from coordinate 128,843,452 downwards.
TCAATGCACAGTTACAGCTGGCCTGAAACAAGCTTTTGAAGTATTGTCACTCTGGTGTGATATTAGTGTGAAACGCCAACATGCAGTATAACTACAACATTTGCCAAACTGCGATACAGAGGAGGTGAGAAAGGAATGTTGTACGCAGCAATGGCTGTTCTACTGAGCCCACAATTTTACAGCTACTGCCAACACTGAAAGTCCATTTGAACTTGTAACAGAAACAGATATTTCAAAGCACACAGATATTTCAAAGCACACAGATAAGCCTCTCAGCCCATTCAAAAAGCAGCGTTTGGGAGAGTGCTTTGGGTTGGAGCCAGAGGCGTACTAGGGGTAAATGGCGCCCGGAGACAAATTGTCTCCAGGACGCCCCCCAGACTCTGCCCCTGCCCCGCCCACCTCAGCTCCGCCCACACTGCCCTTGACCCAGCTGGCAGGGGGGGAGGAATGGAGGGAGGAGTCCAGGGCGGGGTTGAGGGGGCTTGGAGGCAGCAGGAACTCCTGCTGTTTCGTCATTTTTTTTAAGTGCCCTCGGATGGGGGCTAGAGGCCATGTGGCAAAATCCATCGGAACAGCAGGTGGGACTTCCTGGTCACATCAGGGGAGCCGATTTTAAGCTTCCCCATCATGTGATCACTGGCCACAGAAGAGTGGCGCCCGGGGACAAGGGGTACCCCTTGTCCCTAGGCAGATACGCCACTGGTTGGAGCAGAGAGGAGGGAGGCAAGAGAGCTGTGCTCCATAGTTGAAAATCCTTCCATCCACAAAAATGTTCCTGGTGGAATCCATTAGGGATGCCAGTTTTTAGATAGTATGGGGGGTGGTGACCTCTTGGAATTAAAGTTCATCTCTAGACTACAGAGATCAGTTCCTCCAGAGAAAACTTATGTTTTGGAGGTGGAGTCTATGGATTCTACGACGTTGTGCCCCACTGCGTCCCACAGGTGCAAGAAGAGATTTGTCCAAGGAGCAGATGATCAGGATCGCGTGTATGAAGCACTATGGCTTCACACCTCAGAGGTCACCCGCGAATGGGAGCAACTGAAAGCGGACTTCTCAGCCCTGCAGAGCCAAAGGGCCTACTTAATGGCTGAACACAGAGACACACAGGCCTTGGTCACTAGAGTAGGACACTCCAAGCCAGGCAGGGAGGGCGCACTAGGACACAAAATATGTTCCCCACTGTGGCGAAACTGGCTTGTTTTTGGCTGGCAGGCCCTATTTTGCACTCTGCACACCGCCAGGAGTTACTGACTTTTCCTTGGGAGGGCTAGCTTTCTCTCTGGTCATGCTGCTACCACCTGATCATTTGAAGACTGCCCGCTGGGGAAGATCAGGATTTCCCAGCTTCCTTTCCAACTGCGAGGCCTCTGCCTCAGTTTCCCCTTGGTTCCCCTCTCCTGGGTTCCACAGGGTAGACTGGAGATCCTGGAGGAAAAACTGCTCAGCCTTCCTCTACCTCCTGTTTAAATAGCATTTCCAAGACAGTGGGGCATACGTGGTACAGAGAACTGTCCTCCACATCCAAGGTTTAACAAGTATCTATTAAAAAGAAAGTGATTACCATATGTTTTAGCACAGCACCAGATTTAGCAAAGGTTTCTAAAGAAAAGGTGGCATAAACGCAAATCCCCTGCCCCTATCACTAATATATACCCTGGCTAGGAGATGGTAGAAAGCAGGGTAGGTCCTTAAAACTTAAAATGTTGCAATTTGCAGAGAACTCACATTACCTGGCTGAACACATGGCCCAGAAAATGGCTGCTGCCTTCCATAGCTCAGGCATGAGGCTTGCACTCCAGCAGAAGGAATAAGAGAAGAGAGCCTCACCCCTTCAGCAATTTATCAGATCCCAGATCCCACCCTCCTTTGACCAGGTCAGGCTGGGTCAAGATATCATTTCCCCCTAGGTCAGGTAGCATTTCCTTATGTTTCTCTGGGATTTCTAAGTCCTCCAAATCTCTGGTACCTGGTTGGAGAAGGGGAGGAGGCAAAAGAAAAAAAAGGAGGGGAGAGCCATTTCTCCACATCCACAATGAGAATTGGCCGACCCGGCATGAGGTCGCGACACTGACTCTCACCATTGGGGAGACGGGCTACATAGGGGGGAGCAGAGTACCCCAAGTTACCAAATAGACCCGGGCCCTGGATGGGGACCCTGTAAAGGGTTCAAAGTGGACTTCAACAGAGACCCCAATGAGCTCACCTTTTTCCTGATCCAGGTGGGCTCATACATGGAGATCCATGGCAATGGATTCCGCTCTGACCGGGAGAAGGTGTTTGAGGTCGGGACCCAGCTTCGGAGAGAGACGGTGATTTGGATTGTTGGCCTGGTGGAAGAAGATGCACCTGAGATCTACAGCCTGGAGCAGTTCCTTCTCACCCTGCAACAGAGATTCGAGGACCCATTGGGTGAGGAAAAGGCTCGCACCAAATTGCAATGGCTACACCAAGGAAATCGCTCGATCAGTGACTTTACTGCTGACTTTCGCTGGCTTGCCAGTCGCCTATGGGGGTGGCCAGAGATAGTGTTGGTACAACTATTTAAGGACGCTCTCCACCCCAAAATACTCCAATGGAGCCTTATCCACGGGGACCCAGAGACCCTGATGGAATGGATTAAATGGGCAGGTGACACCGAGGTGTGGATCCGACAGGTAGAGCAGGCGGAGCAGTGATGGAACCAAACCCAACAACTGTCGACGGGCCCACTGGAAAAAACCATGGACAACGCTACACACCGATCAAGCCCCTCCGACCCTGTCTGTGCCTATCATCATAGTCTGGGCCTGTGCCTATGCTGTGTGGGGGGGACGGTCACCTCGTTGCCTTCTGCTCAGAACGTCACACCCCAGCAGGAGCAACTGGGAGCGACGGGCATCAACGTTCGGGAACCCCACCCAAACCTCCCCAAAAGACCCTTAACGGCCCCACCCCACCCCTGAACAGTCCGCTTTTGCCCTGGTTGGTCCAGGGGAAAGCTTGAGCAACTCCGAAGCTTCAGGAGACCCGGACAACTGCGAACTGGCGGGAAATGCCACCAACCTGGCGTGAGGTGCGCCGATGGCCAGGTTGCCGCATCAAGTGCTACAACTCGGGTGAGTGCCCTTTCCACCACACCAGTGGTCATTTCAATCGCCCTTTCTGTCCCGAGGCGAGCCTTACACAAGGAAGCAAGCCCCTACTTGCTTATTATCAGGAAACTTCTCAGAGCTGCCCTTTGGAACAGATTTCTGTTGTTGACCTAACTGACAAAAGCTCTGATCCTGCAAGCTTAAGGACTCTCTCTCCCAATGGGTGTGTCCACAAAGATTCTTACAAGTTCGATCAAATAATGGAAATCAATTGACTACCTGTAAAGTCTTCCCTTCCAAAGTTTTTATGTTACTTCTTGAAATATTGGTGGATGGAAAAACAAACCTAATGATCCAGACTTTACTGATTACCTAAATTCTTTTGACTGTGTTTTATTCCAAGAAACATGGTTGATGGAGGAAATAAATATTAAGGGAATATTTATATTATATTAATAAATATTAAGGGAATAACATACAGTCTTCCTGTTATAAAATTCATTCTAAAAGGCATTATAAAGCTAGCCTGACAATTTTGATGAAGACTGACCTTTCGGTTAGTTCCCCCTTACTTGGGTATTGCCAGAACTTGGCAATAGTCCTTTTGATTCATATGAATAGCTGCCTTTTAACATTGATCAATGTCTATCTTTCTCTCTTTGAAAATCTGATACTAAACTGTAACTGGGCTAAGTTATAAGATTTTACACTTTCCTTGACCAAGAAATATCTATCTGCCCAAATTATTATTGTGGGGAACTTTAATCATGATTTGATTGAAGGGGAAAAATGAGCTTTTTTTTAAAAAAAAAGGGGGGGGGGAAATGGGACCATCTGTTTAATTTTATTATATCTAAGAACAGTAAAGCCTTTTGGTCAGCTGTTTTTGGTACTCCTGATAAATTTTTTCATCTAAACTTAACATCTTGCCTCAAATTTGGGTTATTATTCTAGTATATTCAGCACTTCTACGAACACTTTGTCTAACTCCCTGATTATTTCAGATGATATAATCCTGCCAATTGCGCCAACGTGGAGTCCAGTCAAGCCTGAGGAAACTGAAAAAACACACACCTAATTTTAGATTTTAAAACTGGTAAGGTCTCAAACTCTGATGGAGTTTGCAAAACTTCTAACAAAACTTCTAACATGCAAAACTTCTAACAAAAATATTAATTGGTGGGCTCTTATAGATCAATATGAACTTGTCCAAGACTCTTGGCTTAATTCAGTTATTATTCCCATACACAAATATGGTGATCTAATAACCCTGGCAACTGTAAGCCAATTAGTCTTTTGTCTATAACTGGTAAATTATATGCTAGACGTCTCAACTATTGTCTAAGGGACTGCATCCAGTTTCATAATATCATTGATTTGGAACAAATTGTCTTTTCCAAGGGTAAATCCATTGTAGATCATTGTTTATCTCTTACCTTTTTAACAGAAAAGTATATGAGTACCAGTAGAAATAAGCTCCATGTAGCTTTTATAGATTTTAAAAATGCTGTTGATGGAACTGCCTGAGAATTGTTGTGGAATAATTTGCTTAAACTAGGTATGGACTGAAATTACTACATCTGTTAAGGAAACTTCATGTTGCCACTATCAAATTGTCAAATTAAATATTCCTCCAATGGCCAAATAATTCCTAAAATCGTAACAACAAAAGGTGTCAATAAAGGCTGTGTCCTTGCCTGCCCCCCATACTTTTCAATCTCTTCATAAATGACCTGGCACCACAACAATATTTTGTTAATGGTCAACCAATGGTCAAAGATAGGCCATCCCCTGATCCCTTCTATTATATGCAGATGATACCCAAATTCTTTCATGCACTAGAGTTGGTTTGCAAAGATACTTAAAATCCTTTCACCAATATTGTCAAGACAATGAGTTTCTAATCAATTATTCCAAAACCAAAATTATGATCGTCTCCAAAAGTTGGCACCTTCAGAAATGGTATTTTGGCAACATAGCAATCGAGCAGGTTGAAGTCTTCAAATTATGTGATATTATTCTGCTCATTGACTTTGTATTACTAATCTGGCTAAACACTCTGCAACACAACTAAAAAACTTTTTGAAAGGTAATCAATTCATTCCAGCAGCAATTAAAATTTGTAATGCAAAAATCCTGTCAGTAATTTTATATGATATTCCGATATGGATTATGGTTTTTAATAAAGGTATTGAAGGCTTCCAAGACTCTTCAAGCAAATATTAGAGGTTCCCAAGCATGTTCCCTATCTAGCTATTTGTGCTGAATTGGGTCAAAGTTGTGTGGAAATTAAGGCTTGGATCTCTACTTTTAAATACTGGATCAAAATTGACTTGAAAATCCTAACCAGCTAAAATCCCTCATAGAGAATAATGGACACAAACCACAAACCTCCTGTCCACTGCACCGGTTCAGTACAAGTGACAATTTTGTCAAAACTGTTGCAGTTCATGTCTGAAACATCAGGCCTTGGCAGGTCAAAATGCCTTTCAGTTCATTTTTATGCTTTTAAAGGGATTTGTCTTTAAATGTCCTCTCTCTCTCTCTCTCTGGCCGTTTCCACACAGCCATGCTGCGGGGGTGCATCGGCGTAAACTAAGCCGACGCACCCCCCCGGGACCATTCGCACAGACGGTCTCGGTAGGGGTGGGGAAGACAGCGCAGCCTGCATAGAGGCTGCGCCATCCCCCGAATACCTCACCGTCCCTCCAACCTTCTGGCGCGTCTCCCAGGCAAGGGGACATGCCCCCCTGCCCTGCGTGACAGCTGTGGAGTCGCAGGGTGGGGAGGGGGCATGTTCCCTGGCCTGGGCGACGGGCCAGAAGGTCGAAGGGACGGTAAGGCATTTGGGAAAGGGGGGGAAATGGTACCTTCCAGCCACTGTCATTTGCATGGCAGCGGTTGGAAGCCATTCACACGGCAGCTGTTGGAAGCTGCTGTTTTTGAAAAACCTTGCTCAGGGAGCAAGGCTTGAAAACAGCGCCTTCGCACCCCTCAGGGGCTGTGAGGCCGCTGCTGCTGCGATGCAGCGATGCAGTGGCGGTGGCCATGCGAACCCCACTTCAGGGACGCTGTTTTTAGCGTCCCTGGGACACTGTATTTCGCCAGTGCGGAAACAGCTTCTCTCTCTCTCTCTCTCTCTCTGTTCCCTTCTTCTCCAGTGAAAAGCAGGCAGCTGATAGCCTACTATTACTTTCCCTTCAATTACTTGACCAGTTTCAGATAATCAGAAGTTCTTTTGAGAAACTTTCTTACTTTTCCTGGAGTAGCTTGATGCTATCTTTTGTGTCTTTGGTTAGCACTTGTGAAAGGAGTTGCTAACAGAGAAAGTTGAGTGCCAGAAGCCTAAGCAATGAAACAATTAAATTGTCAGGTAAAGAGTATGGAGAAGGCTATAGGGTAAGATTTATCATTCCTACTGTGAAGCAGATGACACAGGCACTATATGAATGAAGCCAACAGGTGAACAGTCAAATTTCATTAGGCTGTCTGCTGGAAGGACAAAGCTTGCAATGTTGAGGTTGGGGAGGGGGGTAAACAGTCAACTGAAAAGAAATTTGATTTTACCTCATTTGTGGAGAAATTCCACAGCAGATAAGAAAGTTTTAAAGACCCATTCAGCTCCTTATTTGTGTCTGTGTTCAGATAACGGATCACCTTCACTCCTTTGTAGAGTTGGCAACTAGTCTGACTACTCAGAAGGATTTTCAGGACTTAGCTCTAAAGCCAGCACAATGTGTAGCTCACCAAGCTAAAGGCAGCCTATCAGTCAAGTGTTGTGGCTTAGGGACATAACTGCATAAGAAGAGCCTAGTGACCAACCAGTTGCCTGGAGGACCAACCCTGGAAAACCAACAATTAGGGCATAGAAAGGCCAAGATTTTCACGGAATATTGCTTCCTAGTACTGGGTTTCAGAAGTTTATTTTCCCTGATGGTTCCCTTTACTCATCATGACTAGGAGCCACTGACGGAGCTCTCCTGCATAAATCTGTTTAATCCCTTTTTAAAGTACTTGATGCTTTTCAGCCAATGCTACCAATGCTACCAATGCTAGTGAATTTCATAGTAAGCAGGGCAATTTTGAGGAGGGTAGTTGTGCCATGGTATAGCCACACCACCTCCAAAGGGGCTGCTGCACCACAGATTCCAAGCCAAAAGCAATTCTGCCCCTTTCCCTGTGAAAGTGGCCTATGAAGATTTAGCAGTAGGCAGAGGTACAAAAGCCAGAATGTCGAGCATTAAAGCCTCACAGAGCCTGAGGGTGTTAGTGGCGGGTTGTGAGTGGGTGGAGTTTTAGAAAGCGTTCAAGCTTCAGGCAGGTCTTGAGCAGGAGTTCAGCTCTGACTTCCAGGGAGAGCAGATGTGTCTTAGGCCATTTCCGCACGGGCAATGAATGGCGACCTGGAGACGGTAAAAACGCCCTCTCCAGGCCGCCATTCGCACGGGGGGCGCAGCTGCAACGCAGCCGCGCCGCCCTCGCGCCGCCCTCCCAGCCTGAAGCCGGCGTTTCCCCAGAGCGCTTCCCAGCGCTCTTTCTGGGGATACGCGGCCGTGAAGCTGCTGCCGAGCGAACAGCAGCGGCTTCACGCCGCCTCCCCCCACCCAGCACTCACCTTGTCCCCGGGCCTCCGGCGCATCGCCGAGGCCTGGGGACACGCCCCCCTGCCCTGCGCCACTGGAAGCGAGGCGCGGAACAGGGCCAGGGGCGTGTCCCTCAGGCCTCGGCGACGCTCGGGAGGCCAGGGGGACATGCCCTGGCTCGGCCGGCCGGGCGCACGGCGGGCTCCGTGGCGCCCGGCTGCCCGGCTGTTCCCAGAGACTGTCCATGAGGGGCGGTCCCAGTGTGCAGCCGGGTAAAGCCGCCATAAGCACGCGACCCGGCCATTTCCGCCTTCGTGCGGAAACGGCCTTAGTGTCTGGAAGAGACCTGAGATTTTGACTGGACGAGAGAGTATAGGGAGAGAAAGAATCCCTAACACTAGCTTCCAGGAAGGGAATTCACTTCTTGGCAGAAAAGAATTCATAGGCCAGGTTCTTGAAAAAGAACTGAACAATCTTCCAGACAGAGTGGGTAGAAATGAGGAAACTGACAGGGAAAGAGATAGGGGCTATTCTCTTGCCAGAAAGGTAATTTCACATTGCATATGTGAGAAAGGTTTCCCATTCCAAGTTCTATAGTAGGATTCACTTCAAATACTGTGTGGTAATCCTAAGGTTTTCAAAGTCTGAAGGTAATGTGAGTGGTGAAATACTATCTTTCCATATAGTTAACAAGGTACCAGAGTTACCACATGAACCTCTGGATGCAAGCTTTATCTTGAAAGGCTATCATATCTCTCAAGCATTAAAAACTTGGGGCAAACTGACATCTTCACTGAATGTCAATTACTGTCTCCGCTGAACTTTGAAAACACCCCAAAAACTGAAGATTTAAACTGCCTCTTTCTATACTGACAATTCCTAACCTAATCCTCTGAAGTTGTTAATAACATTCTAAGATTTATTATTTAAAAACTTTAAAAAAAATCTTCTTGCATGGTTATCTGAGGTAAGACAGAGGCCCTTTTCGCACGGGCCAATAACAGCGCCCTAGGGATGGCAAAAATGCTTCCCCCCCCCCCCAGTGGCGCGAAGCCGCTGTTTCCCAACCTCACTCCCCGAGCGACATTTTTTGGAAACAGCGGCTTCCAACCTCGCCATGTGAATGGCAGCAGCTGGAAGGCGCCATCCCCCCTTTCCCAAACGCCTTACCGTGTCCTCCGGCCTCCGGCGCGTCGCACAGGCCAGGGGACACCCCCCGCCCTGCGACTTCCGAGCTGTCGTGCAGGGCAGGGGGGGGGTGTCCCGTGGCCTGTGTGACGCGCCGGAGGCCGGAGGACACGGTAAGACGTTTGGGGGATGGCGCAGCCTGCGTGGAGGCTGCACCATCTTCCCCACTGCAACCGGGACCGTTCGTGCGAACAGTCCCAGGGGGGTTGGGTCGGCGTCATGTACGCCGACCCAACCCCCAGGGTGGCCAGCATGGCTGTGCGAAAACGGTCAGAGAGAGTGAAGGGAGGGTTCCCTAAGCTGGTTCAGTTTTGAGGTGAAACAGGATGGGACAACTAAACAGAACCCACCCACCCACCCACACACGTATGTGTGTGTGTGTGTATATATATATAAATACACACACATACATACACACAAAAAGGCTGACCAGCAGTGAAGAAAATTAGATCCTAGAAGAGCTAGGGAATATTCATTGCCTTCAGGTATTGGGAGGTGGGAGAATTTTTCCCTCTTGATTTCCATACTTCACAGAAGCTCAATGAACTGTGATTTTGGTGGCATACATCTACACCAGTGAATGGAGCATTCCCAGACCAAAAGGGTTCAGGAAGCCAGCATCACTCTCAATAATGCCTCCCTCTGCACTGACATGAGCTCCTGCACTGGAGGAGCACTGTTGACAAGGCTGTGCTGGTGCTGGAGCATTGAGCTACAACTGAGCTCCCCAACCCCAGCATAAGTGTCCCTGTGCAGGTATAAATACCCCTTATTTTGGTGCAAGGGGCATTTATACTGAAATTGAGGTCACTCTGCCTCCTCAGTAACTCAACTTCAGAATTTCATTGTTAATTACTTTTTGAGTAAAGACATTTTTTTCCCATTTGTTTGACCTATTCCTGTTACTTGGTAGTTGCTTGACACCCCCGCTCATATTCTTATGACATTCTTCTCCTCTGATGTTCTCCATTCAGTCTACTTTTGCACATTCTGAGTGAACTGGCTAGATTTAAAGTTATGCCATCCCCGCTCCATAGAGGAAGACTCAAGGATCTACCAAACGATAAGAGGCTTTGCCCCTGCAGTCCAGGGCAGTTGGATTCCATTGCGCACATTCTCCTCCACTGCCCACTTTACCAGAATCCAAGATCCAGCTTATTATTACAAATAACTGACTCTATGAAAACCCTTACAGAACTTGATAAAGTAAATATGCTCTTAAACTATAATGACCTTGACTGTTGTCTTGCAGTGGCAAAGTTTCTGGCTGAGGTTTGCAAACTGAACTTATGATCCAGTGTGAAGTTTTATCTAGTAATTTTAATTGTATTTATATTGTATGTTCTGTATGCCAATAAAGGCTTATTGAAATTGAAATTGTTTCCAAAGCAGAATGGATGAACGGGGAATTCCTTATAGCTCCTTATTTATCTCCACAGATCTCCACAGATCCAAATCCAGCACCTTAACCACTATACCATGCTGGTTATCCCAATTCAATATAATACATTCACCATAGTCATTTTAATTATTAAATAACCTCAATGATTGGAGTTTTTAAACATAGCCAGCTGAGGAGTAAGCAGCAAATTGACTCCTAGATTTCTGTCACTGGTGATTTGTTACTTTGAGTGTTCAGTACCATGGAAACTCACTGGGTGACCTTGGGCTTGTCACAGACTAGGAACCAAAGAGGTTGAGAAGTCTAATAGAAATCTATTAAAATATATTAAATATGCAGTACTGTGAGAGTACATTTTTTGAATTGATTACAAGCATAGAAAAGCTATTGACTTGTATTGACAGAACTGAATACATTAAAACAAGCAAAGAATTATATCCCCTACCAAAGACATGTCATTCTCACATCCCCACTCCTACTATCCATTTGATCAGGAAAGGACACTCACACACATTCCTCAGACAGTGAAAACCTGAGAAGAAACAGACACCCAATATCATTCCCCGTTCCCCAGCTGTAGAACTGTTACCAAGCAAAATAAGAAACAGACTGGCACAGGCCTGATGAAATGCAAATAATTCTCAAGGCTGCTCTGAAGAAATGACCCTGAAAGAAATATGGCAGGACCCTGGCTAAGATATTAGAGGGTCATGATGGGGGTGTGTGTGTGGAAACCCTAATGAAAGTTCATAACACTGTAGAACACAAGCATAGTGTTTACTAATCCATGGTGGTGGTGGAAAGTGCATCAAATCCCAGTCAATTTATGCAGATCTGGAAGGGTTTTCAAAGCAAGGGACATTCAGAGGGGAAAAGACTGGATATAAATGAAGTAAATCTAAGTTGATGATAACGTAAATGAAACAACACTGTGAGGAGCATTTTACTAAAGGACTAAAGCAAACTATATAATTAAAAAAGAGAGAGAGATTGCAGAAGCAGGAAACTGGCTAGGGAGGCAGAGGGCCTATGGATGATAAAGGGAAGGGAGACTGTAAAGAACCAGAATAAAAGGTTTGTGTCCCCTTCTGCCACAGAAAATGTTGGGGTGCTGGAGTCATTGTTTTCAGGAAAGATTTTGGGTGAACTGCATTCAATATGGACAATGAGGAGATGAAGTTTTGTTTCGAAACGACAAGAATAGACAACTTGTTGGTAGAATGGAAAATACAAATGTAAGAATAGCAAACAGCAAACGGAATGCCAGTTCTTCTAAAGGGATTTGGAGGAAATCCAGAAAATTACAGGCCAGTTAGCCTAACATCTGTTCTAGGCAGATTGGCGAAACCTATTAAAAGTAGGGGTTAGGAAGCAGCATAGTATAGCCTGATCTCCTCAAGTTTTGGAAACTAAGCAGGGCCATTACTTGGATGAGAGATGCTGCAGAGGAAGGCAATGGCAGGCCATCTCTGCTTCTCACCTCTGCTTCCCCTTAGTCAGTTGCAACTTGATGGCATGCATGTAAATACTAAGAGAGAAAATGAAAAGTGCCATCCAGTCATAGCTGATTTATGGTCTTCTCAAGACTTTTGCACAATATTGCCAACAGAACTTTCTCACTATCAACTGTAACAAGACCAAAAGCATACTATTTTCCAAGCATTGGAAACCTCAGATGTGGAAATTAGATGGAAACCAGATAGAACAAATAAAGGAATTCCACTACCTAGGAGTGTATTTCCAATATAATCTTAGATGTCGTTTCCAGATAATTCAAGCCATCAAATCACCCAAACAGAAAACATCTGCAATAGCTATTTTTTTTTCATACTCACGATGGGCAATACTTCCCAGCTGTCATTAAATTATTTGAAACTCAACTACATGTGAAAGCGATCTGGGAGTCTTAGTAGACCATAAACTAAATGTGAGTCAGCAGTGTGATGCGGCGGCCAAGAAAGCCAATGCCATTCTGGGTTGTATCAATAGGAGTATAGTGTCAAGACTGAGCGATGTAATTGTACCTCTCTATTCTGCATTGGTTAGACCTCACCTCACATAGAATATTGTGTACAGTTCTTGGCACCGCAGTTCAGGAAAGATATCGACCGGCTGGAGCTGGTCCAGAGGAGGGCAACCAAAATGGTAAAGGGTCTGGAGTCCATGCCCTACGAAGAGAGGGAGCTGGGGATGTTTAGTCTGGAGAAGTGTAGGTTAAGGGGTGACATGATAGCCATGTTTAAATATTTGAAGGGATGTCATGTTAAAGAGGAAGCAAACTTGTTTTCTGCTGCCTCAGGGACTAGGACATGGAGTAATGGATTCAAGGTGAAAGAAAAGAGATTCCACCTAAACATTAGGAAGAACTTCCTGACCATCAGGGCTGTTCGACAGTGGAATTCACTGCCACGGAGAGTGGTGGAGTCTCCTTCTTTGGAGGTTTTTAAATAAAGGCTGGATCAGCGTATGTCAGGAGTGCTTTGATTGTGTGTTCCTGCATTGCAGGGGGTTGGACTTGATGGCCCTTGTGGTCTCTTCCAACTCTATGATTCTAATTCTAAATAGATCTTTATCGGCTCTGTGGAATGGAAAAGTTTTCAATTTGCAATAGTTGCGCCTCTGATAAACCTCATTGTTTATGATACAACCACTGTGCACAGCAGTGTGACTGTCAGGTGGCTGTCTAAGGTGCATGCACCCAGAGTGGCATCAAAAGGCCTTTTTCCCCATCCAGAAATCTAAACAGAATATAAAAAAGAATAATACTTCAATTTCACCATCCAGTCAACGACATTGATTTATTAATATTGATTTCTCAGGAGCATATCACTGTCGGCACTGTTTCTTTTCATGTTTCTTGCCAAACAGCTTAAAAATAAAACCAGTGAATTATGAATTCGGAGCTGCCATAGAGTTGGAGGTTTGCATTCTGACGCTGGGATGTCATCTCGCATCAATGGGCAATTTACATTTTAAAAGAACCTTCTGGGATTATGAAGAACTGAGACAGAGGCATTGCGCGGCTACCCGGAGCGTGCCCTTTTCAAACACACACTTACCTCCCCTTTTAATTATCGGTATTGTGTTGCCATTCTTAATGTGTATAGATTTACAGAAACCTGGCCAGCAGAAGTAGGTGTTTTGGAATTAGTTGTCTCTGATAGACCAGTACAGTGGCTAAAAAGAAGGGAAAGGCTTATTAATTATTTTCAAAGTTCCAGGAGGCACTTGATGCGGGGAGTTCCATTTGACAACCATTTCTACTTTTAAGGAAATGAACCAGTCAGTGGTTTGCTGCCTAATAAAGCTTTAACATGTTAGTTTTATTTAGTGTTGCCAGAGGACATTTTCCTTTCAGAAGTGTGCAGTGGGCCTAGTCTATATTCATCAACACGAACAATTTTCCATATATCCGTCGGTAGGAAGGGAAGGTTTTATGATTTCAAAAATTGCAGCGGGAGGGGGGCATATTTTCAAATGTCCTCAGTATCAGAGCCAGTTGCTTCCACTGTTAAATATAACAGTAATTTTCAGTCAGATTTGATGGATTTTGTGACTTTTTTTCCCAAAGTACCTTTAATGCCTCTCTCCACAGGGACACTAGAGACTGTTTACTCAGAAAGTGGATTTTAGTGCTTTGCATTTACTTTCCCATTCGTGAAGCTGTGCTGGAAAGTCAACTTTCATGTTGCTTGTTCGTACCAAGAGGAAGTTGGCCGCACATCAAGAAAAGACAAAAGAAGACATGACTTATTTATTTACAGGGCTTGTCCCCTGCCTTTCTTCTAGTACTCAAGGAGAGTTGCTCTAGGTTGGAAGACACCTGGAAATTTTTTGGGGGGGCAGTTTCTGGGGAGGGGGGGAGTTAAGGAGGGTGCATGGTATGATGCCAGAGAGTCCACCTTCCAAAGCAGTCATTTGTTCCAAAGTACTGGTTGTGATTTTCCAGAGATCAGTTGTAATAGGAAGAGACCTTCAGGTGTCACCAGGAAATTTGAAACTGTAGACTCCGGACATCTTGTACTAAATTGCTATAAACATAAATTAATAGTTCAATAAGGACACTAACCTCCAACAGTGAGAAACATTAGGTAATAAGTAGGCTTCCCAATTGCCCATGCCTGGCTGGATATTCCCTGCCCCCTGCCCAAATCTCCTGCCCTTGAGAAATTGTGGAGCATGTGAAAAAATGGATTCCATGGTGATGCTCAAGTAATTCCCCCCAGAAGAATTCAGATTTATTTCCCCCCCCCCCCAACTCCTGTAAGGAAATACGAAGGGGCTTACAAACTCCTTACCTTCCTCTCCCCACAACAGACACCTTGTGAGGTAGGTGGAGCTGAGAGAGTTCTGAGAGAACTTTGACTGGCCCAAGGTCACCCAGCAAGCTTCATGTGTAGGAAAAGAGAAACAAATCCAGTTCACCAGATGGGAGTCTGCTGCTCATGTGGAGGTGTGGGGAGTCCAACCTGGTTCTCCAGATTAGAGTCCATCTGCTCTTAATCACTACACCATACTGGCTCTCTATGGTCTATGAACAATTCAAGAAAATATGTAAAGATCAACTTGTTGCATGTATGTATCTATTGTTACTTTCTTTATACTTTGTGAGGGGCATCTGAAAAATAATGCAACACTCCTAAAAATTCCCTGGCTGAGGTCTCAATGAGATAGGCAACTGTGATCTCTCCATTACACCTTAGATTGAAACTCCTCCCCATTCAAGCCAAATGGCTTGGAGCCAGATGACAATACACCCACCATAAACAACCCTGAAGAAAATGATAGTACAGCTGTATATTCCTCCAACACAGAACAAAGCATGCCAGACCTTCTTTGTTGTAGAATGCTTCACTTGCATTCTGGTCCAGATCCCCCTCCCCCCATATGTTTGAATGTTTGAAAGTAAAAAAATACAGTTTGGCATAAATGTTCTTCTATCAAAGTACTATGTTCAATAATGCACAAAAATGGTTTTGACAAAGGCAACATGTAAAAATGAATGATAATTCTCATTTTCGTTTGGGACTGTATTCGAATGCGGAAGCATATAGTTTTCTCATCTGCTGCACCTCAACTGACTGAGGTAACATCTTTCTGTGGAACAGAGTATAGATGCCATTCAGACAATGCACTGACTAGCATCCACAAATTAGCCCTATATCAGTACAGCTGGAACTGACAGAGCTTGTTTGAACTCCTGAGCGGCCAAAGCCTGTTTTTAAATTCAGTTCTTTTTTAATTTGTATTTTAAAATCAAAATCCAAAACAAACACAAAGACAAAAGTTGACCAAATGATAAAGTACTTGTTTTACAGACTTCCGGGTTCTTCTGCAACAAATATTAAACCCTAAACATTAAACAACAAAATAAAATTAAATCTTTAACATCATTATTGAATTTTTTTAAAGCCCACTTTTTTCTGTTGGATCTTGTTTTGACAATCCTTAAAAAAAACACCAGTCATCTTTTTTCCCATGTTGATGGAGGCAGTGATCAGATCCCATCATAAAATCACCTGTGTTAGCAAACCACATCAGAACACAGCCACCTGGGGGATAGTCATGGCTTAGCAGTAGAACATTTGCTTTACTTTCAGAAGGTCCCAGGTTCTATCCCTGGCATCTCCATGAGAAAGGACAAGTGGAGGGTGATGTGAATGTCCTTTATTTTAGGTCATGGTAGAAGGGGAGTAGAAATAGGAGAGCATTATACTGAATCAGGCAATTGGTACAGAAAAGTCAGACTGACAGAGCATATCCAGGGCTTTCATTCCATTTAAATCTATTTATTTTATTTTATTTACTTTAATTCAACTTCCATCCCACCCTACCCAGAGGTGGGATTCAGCCGTTTGGCACTGGTTCTCCCAAACTGCCCTGCTGCAGCTGCTACTTTCCCTCATCCACCCCCCCCCCCGCCTAGCATTGGAAAGTGGGGTGCCCGGTGCAGCACAGCAACCAGGTAAGTGGGCGGCGGGGGGGGGGTGGAGGGTGAACTGGTTGTTGGAATTTTAGGGTCCCACCACTGACTCTGCCCCATCAAAGGCCAGGCTCAGGGAGGCTCCCAACATAAATGCTAAAATACAGTATTCAACATACAATAGTTATGACCAATAATATAAATCAGGTAAAAAAGCAGCCAAGATATTTAGCCTATTTGGCAACTGTCATACAAACAATTGGGTGCCACCTTATTCCATTTCTACACTTCCAGTGGGTCTGTCTTGTATAACCAACCACATATCTGGTTCCCATTCTTTAGCTTTTTCAATAAAAGGTAGGGGAAGGAACAGAAGGGGAAAGAAAGATGATCAGAGGATGAAGAAAGATTGGAAGAAAGAGAGAAAGGAAATGGGGATGGAAGTGGCAGGACAAGTGCTCAGAGAAAAACAAGTTGTGAGCAAAAAGTAATATTTTCATGTATATGTAAAGAGTAATATTCTATATTTGGGCCACCGGGATTTCAGAAGAGATTTTTCACAGCACCTCATTCTTGATCCTGGGATCTGACCCCACTTCCAGCTACATGTGATTACTGGTGATTGATTGGTATTATCTGACTTTTCTGTACCAATTGCCTGATTCAGTATAATGCTCTCCTTTTTCTACTCCCCTTCTACCATGACCTAAAATAAAGGACGTTCACATCACCCTCTACTTGTCCTTTCTCATGGAGCCCTTTGAAGGTTGGGCAGTATATAAATTTGAAAAATAAATAAATAAATAAATAAATAAATAAATAAATAAATAAATAAATAAATAAATAAATAAATAAAATATCTGCAAGGGACAGATCCTACAATGTGTATTTTGTCTGAGTCCCCACTTTCCCTCTATGTGTGCTGAAATCAATGCATGTGAAGTTCAGAGAACAACACTTCTGCATTCAGTGATCAAGTGATGAAAATCAAGCATAAATGTGTACATTCATGAACCAGCCGCTTGTGTTTCTTTAATGCAAGCTTTGCAGAATTTATTGGAAAGTTTGGAGTTTTCTCTCAACTTCTTACGCCTTTGTAAAAAAAAAGTTTCAATAGGGTACTGTGAAATGAAAAAGAAAATATATGCATCACAGAATATGGAACAATGCTATTTTCATTCACTTTCTGATTGTTTCATTTTTTTTCCTAGTTGAGAAACAATTGTGCTGGGACCATGAGGGATTGTGAAACTATTATCCATCTGGTATGCTCAGAATATGGAATTATGAGAAGCAACTGTTTTACAACTTCCAAGAACTCTGGAGATACCAAGTGGTACAATTTCATGGTTTGTCAATTTTTTGAAGGAATTTCTAGCTGTCTCAGATATTGTAGATATTTAGGCACCTCTGAGCCACATTCCCAGAGCCTTTGGAAACCCAGGGAATGCAACTGCATTGATTTAATTAAAATATTTGTTGCTTCCCCCTTCCTACTAACCAGGTTGCCTCAGGAAAGCGTACAATGATCTGACCAGCCAGCAACAGACACTGAAAAACCAAACAGCCCGTGAAAAATTAAACCAATTATCTAGCTCTCCACCAACACTGCACAATTAGTAATCTATGCAGCGCTCAATTTCAAAAAGACAGCCTTGAGGTTCTCTCTTTTTTACAGGAAAAATACTAAAATGGGAGCCCACCCCACAACTTTCCATCAATCCAATGTCACCACCAAAAATGAGCAAACCTACATAGTGACCAAAAGAAACATTTGAAGTAGGGCTCACTTAGGAGAAAGTTGTGAGAGGATCTGATGAGGCATGTAGTTTGGTCTGTCAGACCTGTGCTGGTTATCCTGGGAGCTTTTGGAGATAGCAGCTTGGGGAGGGGTTACAACATAGACACTGATTTTTCCAGGTAACCACTAGGCCCTGATGACCAAGCCCACTGTGATGCTCTAGCAGTCCCACAGGCTCTAAGCTAAAGACCATAGAGATTAGGGAAATTCCTAGAACATCACACATACACTAATGTAAACTCCCCCCTCTCATTTTGTTTTCTTGCTGCATGCTGTAGCATGGGTGTTGGAGGGGACAAGTAGGGACTTATCTGTCATGGGCAGGCGACTGGTTATCCTAAATCCAAGCCCATGGTATACTACACACATTAAAAGTGTTATAATGAAAATGCAGAATATCTTTTGGACCAAGCGCCAAATATGATTTACATCAAAAAATTGTCTTCCCATCTAGATTATTTTTATGTAGTCTGCTAATGGTTGTATTAACGAGTGACAGTGTTTTGTGACTGAATTGCCTGATAATTGTTTTTATTGATTTTAATTTTTTTTAAGATGACATGGTAAACAAACATCAATACATGACAAGCTGGATAATTAGAACTAATTTCTTGAGCTAAATCCATACATACAATTTACAAGAACTTTACTGGGTATAAATGCTATTTAAATAAACTTTCCGCCTACCAATCCAAAACTCTTCCCTGGTTTTATATGCTGCAAGTGAAGACTTGAACACGCACATAATGGCCCCTAGCCACACAGGACTATAAACAGTATTATGACTAGGATGGGCTTGTGAGAACATATTATTTGTGTGAACTGTTCCTTCCATGTAGGCAGTCAATACATGCTTCCAGAGCTTCTGTCATGACAAAAAATTGCTACTAAAGCATTGTGGTTCAGTGGCAAAACATCTGCTGTGTATGCAGAAGGTCCCAGGTTCAATGTTGTCATTTGTGATTCAAAGAAATTGGCAACAAGGAATGTGTAAGATCTCTACCTGTGACCTCTACCTGTGACCTCTACCTTGGAGAGCTGCTGCCAGTCAGAGTAGCCAAAATCAACCCTGATACACCAACAATCTAATTCCTTATAAGGCAGCTACATGTAATTTCCCCCAAAAAATAGTTCATGGAAGTACCATTTCCATGAACTCATTGCAAATAGTCCATCTGAGGCGGATGCAATTATCATGATACTGGTAGCAGTTTTTTGACCAGCTCCCTCACTATAAGGTTATTAAAGTATGGATCCAAGGTACCGCTGCACCATCTTCATAGTTTATTTACAGTCATTGACCAGCAAGATCCAAAAGAATTAAAATCATAAAATTTACAGATATTACAAATATACAGATTAAAACAGTTAACAAAATGCAGATAATAGGCCTCAGGAACTCAGACCATCAGCCCAAGATAATGAGTGGAATTCCAACCAGTATCTGTGTCTCAACAAAGAGAAATCTATAATAATAATCAGAGACCCTCAGCATACAAACATCAAGAACATATGTATTGTGAAAGGCTCTCACAGCCAAAATCACTGGGGTGTTGAGGGGTTTCTGGGCTGTATGGCAGTGTTCCAGTAGCATTTTCTCCTGATGTTTCACCTGCATCTGCGGCTGGCATCTTTAGAGGATCCAAACAGCCATACAGCCCAGAAACCCCACAACACCCCATCAAAAATATATATACCAAACTCAATTTGAATGAATGGCAGTCATAGATTCTAAAATGGGTGTTCCCAATTTATTTGAGACTATGCTGGGAATCCTGGGACCTGCCTGACCTAAAGCAGTGTGAGAACATTCGTAGGGAGGAAAGTCCCGAGAGAATTATCAGAAAAGATGGCTGGATTCGACCCTCTCCCCTGCTCTGAAGATCATGCAAAGAAGGGGTGAGCCCACTGAAGAAGAAGAAGAAGAAGAAGAAGAAGAAGAAGAAGAAGAAGAAGAAGAAGAAGAAGAAGAAGAAGAAGAAGAAGAAGAAGAAGAAGAAGAAGAAGAAGAAGAAGAAGAAGAAGAGTTGGATTTATATCCCTCCTTTCTCTCCTGTAAGGAGACTCAAAGGGGCTGACAACCTCCCCCCCCCCCACAACAAACACCCTGTGAGATAGGTGGAGCTGAGAGAGCTACAAAGAACTGTGATTAGCCCAAGGTCACCCAGCTGACGTGTGTTGGAGTGCACAGGCTAATCTGAATTCCCCAGATAAGCCTCCACAACTCAAGCGGCAGAATGGGGAATCAAACCTGGTTCCTCCGGATTAGAGTGCACCTGCTCTTAACCACTACACCACTGCTGCTCCATCCACTGAATGTTGTTCAAGAGTACTACCAAACTAGCTGAGGCCAAATATCCCAGAGCTTCATGCACTCAGAGACCAGGGATCACAACACCTGTATGTCATACCCTGTTTCTCTTTTCCAGTGGGCTTGTTTCCTTCCCTCCCCAAATCACTGGTGATCTCATTAATCAGTGCCTTCCTGATGATTTCTAATTACTAATTATAAACAGCTATGTGCAATTGACTCTCCTTGCACTCCCTGGATAATTATTAACGCGCTGAGTCTCACCGAGTGGATTCTACAAACATATTGGATTTGACTTGAAGTCCCATTCGGGGTGGAGAATTTCTCTCTCTTTTTTTCAGCAGCAGCAAGTATCCTTGAAGGGGAGGGGAGAAATCTGTGCACGGGATTCTGATTAAAATGTTTAAATCATTTCTGCTCCACCACCCACAGTAACTAGTTCCCAACTGTAGTGGCTGCCTTGGTTATGTTCCCAGCAGGTTATTAACAATTAATTAGCAATACTTCTCAAGCACTATCTGTACTGCAGTGGTATACTAATTGCACCGCGACGGAATGAGGGTATGCTTTGCAAACAAACAGCAAGATGTACCAGTGAGGCACTATAGATTTTGTTTCATTGCTTTTTGGGAGGGTTTGTTTGTTTTTGTTACTCCTGCCTGTTTGCAGAGATAGAAATTGTTTTGTGGCTTTGCATTATGACATCAAATAAGAATCCAAAACGCTGTAAATTTTGGCTATGATCAATTATACTATATTGCCTTTAAATGTGTGCGTTTATAGAGATAAAGCACTTTAATAATTATTAGGTTCACTATACGTCCATAAATGCGAACAATTAGAAGTCAGAATGGAAGTCTTCTCATCTATGTTGATATATTGCCGTTGTCAACAGAGATAAGGTTTGGGATCAGGGCCCGAAGTTCAAAATCAACAACCTGATTTTGCACACAACTTCCCCAAAAGTATTTTTCTGCCTTTCCCAAGAAAGATTACAGTAAAATAAATACTAGAAAGTGTTTTTGCTCTCATAGTATTACATAATCATCGTAGTAATTGACCATAGCTGAAATTACAGTGTTTTGAATTTTTATTGCATTTATTGCACTGTGAACCTTTTAACTTGGTTTGCATTATGACATTGCGGGGCAGCTTTTGGAGGACATATTTCTTGTGAGGCTGTGGAACTTGAGATAGAGGGTTTGACAGGACTTAGGCCTCTTCTGCACATGCTTAATAATGCACTTTCAATCCACTTTCACAATGGTTTGCAAGTGGATTTTGCTATTCTGCACAGTAAAATCCAGCTGCAAAGCACATTGAAAGTGGATTAAAAGTGCATTGTTCTGCACGTGCGAAAGTGTCCTGAGACACGGCTGACAACCGGTATGATATACAGGCTAGAGTACCCTACTGAGATCAAGATCTGAATCCTCCCTCTGCCGTTGAAGCTCACTGGGTGACCTTGGGCCCTTTACACCCTCAGCCTAACGTCACTCACTGGCTTGAGGAGAAAATGAAGAATGACAGTTGAGTCCTCACTGGAGAGAAAGGTAAGGTATAAATGTCATAAAGAAAGTTTAAAGACAGCATATATGTTTACAGGCCCACATGAATGGAAGGGGGGACAGGGGAGGAGAGACTATTTGTGTTGAATGAATACTGGACCTAGGCTGGACCAGAGACAATTCTTCTGGGGGGGGGGGGGAAACTGGCAGCCAATGAAGTTCTTTTAGTACTGCTGAAATATGTTCCTATTAAAGTACTGGGGTGGAGAAAGTGGTTACAGGGAAGCTTTTGTCTCCCTTCCATAATGTTGGAAGTTGGGACTCAGGACACACTTCTTCATTCAATGAATAACGGAATTGAGAATTCACTGTCAGTGGAAATAGATCAATGGAGAAGAGGTCCATCCATGGCTACTAGCCATGATGACTAAAGTGGGTCTCCATGTCTAGTGAGAGTAAATGTCTGAATAACACTGCTAGGGGGCAACATCAAGGAAGGATCTGATGTCTATGCCCTCTTTGTTGGTCCTTCAGGACAACCAGCTGGTCACTTTGTGAAACCGAATGCTGGAGCAGATGGACTATTGGTCTAATCCAGCAGGGCTCTTCTTGTATTCTTATATATGACAGCAGACAATCATACTGCAGCATTTCTGCAACAATTAGAGAAAGGATTCCCATGGCACCCACCCAACATCTGTCTTGGCATCTACCATGTATTTTTTTAAGTGGGTGGTGCCAGCTGAGGACTTCTGATTGGCCAGCTGAGATTTGATTGTCTGCTGATCAAAATAATGTTGTTGGAGAAGGTGATGCCATCATAGTGTTGCTTCTATACTTCCTCACTCCTTTTTCTGAGTATATTTTAAATGTTTTGTCCCCTACACTTGAGTTCCCTCTGTGCATGTGACTCCACCTCCCAAGATGGCCATTTTGTGACTGCAACTACCACCATGTCTCAGAATTCCAAAGGTTCTTGCAGACCCAGAAAGGTTGAGGATCCCTGTTAGAACAGTCTTCCAGGGCAGCCTCAGGTAAAATGCATTGTGGTAATTTAGTCTGGATATCACTGGAACATGGATAACAGTGGCCACATCTTACTTTTCTAGGAAGGAATGCACCTGACAAACTCTTCAGTGTTGGTTAAATGAAACCTTTCTGAAAGGATGGATCTCATAATGGTCCTAATCTGTGAACTTGTTCATTCAGTGGAAAGATGATCATGTCTAAGGTAAGATGATGCTCTGTTCTCAGATGAAGCCCATTCTTGGATGTGATGGAATAATACTGTAAAACTAGCAAAATCACACATGACTGTGAAAGGCATCTTTGCCTTTTGATCTCCTGGAGGGAGGACAGGAAGCCATACAAAGGTGCCAGGATGAAACTTCAAAGGCCTAAATTACCTTGTGACCTGAACAGAGTTTTCCTGAGAAGGGGAAAACAAAGATTTTGAATTCCATCTTGAGACGTGGTCAGAGGAGCATCTCTGGGCCATGGGTTCCCGGAATGGGGACAAAGAACCAAAAGGAATGTAACCAGCTGAGCAACCTCCGTGCATTTAAGTTTTATTTCTTTTATTTCTGTTTTTCAATAAAATAACCCAGGTTTTACTGAAACAAGCGTGGCTCTCCCAGGCTTGCTTTCATGATATTGGATATAGCACAGGCTATATTTTTGTGGTGCAAAAACACATTTTGATTGGCAAGTTGTTATCATTATCATAATTTCTCTATCCAGCATTTCTAATTCATACAAATTACACAGTGGTAACCACACTAGTGTGTGGTAGTGAAACTAGTCAGTTTTTCATATGATAACCTAGGCTTTCAAAGACCCTTCCAGCAAGGATGGGGAAAAAAGGGAGAGAGAAGCTATATGCAAAGGTATTGAAATGTATCTATAATTGGAGTTTTTATTGAAGAACGTAGAAAGGACACATTCGCCAAATGTTCACACCACTGAAATCTCCATTCATTCCATTCCAAATAGATGTGATTTTGAAGAGCTGATTGATTGCAATGAGAAAAAAGTCACTTGCTTTTGTGGCGATAAATGACTCCATCTTTCATACTCTTGCCACAGACACCTTATAAGCCACAGCTGGTAAGGATTAGAGACAATTTGGAAACATCCAATGTGAAACTGCCTTTTGCTGCAATAGGTCATTATAGCTATTTTTGAGATACTTCAGTTTTATAAGATAAATGAAGGAAATAGTCCTTGTGGGTAATGAGCACTTGTCTTTGAATGAAATCCCCATCTTGTTTGCCTCGGGGGAAATGCTGATGCCGTTTCGCAAAGCCCTGCACTGATGCAAAGCCCATGGAAATGAATGGATTTGGAAGGCCTTCAGAATGAAGTATTCATGTCAGCTGTAGTTTGGCTGTCTCATCAAGTTAAGAAGATAAGCTGCTGGATCCGACCAAAGGCCTATCAAGTCTAGCAGTCTGTTCTCACAGTGGCTGACCAGCTACCTTTAAGAAGTCCAGAAGCAGAATGATAGTATCAGCATCCTCCCACCCAGCAACTGAAATAAAAGTCATATTGGGCGATTCCGCACAAGAGTAAAATAGGTTCGACCCAGTTCCCTGAGAAGGCTACTAACCTAGGTCGAAGCTATTGTTGTTCCCCACCGCATCAGCTTGATCCCAGCTCGGAGAGCGGAATCATCCTGTGCCTCTTCGCTGCTCTGTTCCGATTGGCTACTGTTCTACAGCCATGTTCCGTCTATCCCCACACACATTATAAAAAAACTGCCACAGGAATGGAGGGACCAAGGTGGCATTTTTTTATTGGCCACTTACATTGGTACGCGGAAATTGTGCGCCTTTTGTGTGACTAGCCATCGCTTCAAACACAAGAAAGAAGAGGGGGAAAAATTAGGCGCTATTTTCACCGCAGCGGTTCTCCAGCTGTACACATGCCCGAAACACTCAGCTGTGATTGGCTGAATGGGGGACTCCTGGCACCAGAGATTCCGCACTTTACTGGAATTGAGCTGACTTTGAGTGTGGTTCCCTGAAAAAGTAGTAGTTCCCAACTGGAGTCGGAAATTTGATTGTTACATAGGGCGAAGCTAGTACAAGACCACGTTGATTCCAGTGGTTGTGCGGAGCACTTAGATCGAACGCAGCTCGAACTTAGGTCGATAACGCAAGTGCAGAATCGACCATTGCCTTTAGCATTGGAGGAAGTAGATAACTGTCATGACTAGTAGCCACTGATAGCCCATCCTCCATGAAACTGGTGGATTCGGCACAGCACAGATATAACGCCTTCAGGATGTCAGCAATAGCATTTTGGGGAAGAAATTTGCACAGGTCACTTCCCCAACATGACTGAAGCCTGTGATATTCCTCTCCACCGATGTTTTTTTTCAAAACTCACTAAACTAGTGATCTTTTTGCAAAATTCTGGGTTGAAGGCACTCCCGCGCAGACACAACCAGAAAAAGAATCATCATTCTTCCCACCAGCTGGCTGATTCCTCCCTCCCTTCCACCCTTTTACTTTTGTATCTGCCACCATCTGCCATGTTTGTGTCTGGGGGATGCTATTTAGATGATTGAGATACATTCCTGGAACAGTCCAACAGCTTAAAATAACAAATTGCTGCTGCTAGAAATATATATGTAACCAGCCTGCTATATGTATCATTGCCATCTGTGCATTCTTTCCTTGACCTTTACTTTATGGCTTCACAAGCTTTGGAGACAACTAGGCTTCCCCTGGTACCTGTGTCACATGAGAATTGTATTACATCTGTTATCTCATTGGACAGGAAGCCAGGTGGTTTCTTCTTGCTATCTGCTACCAATCTTGGGGTGCCTTAACTTCAGAGACTGTTTTTCACAAACTCTTGGGAAAATGGGAGGGGGATTCTCTACAGGGGATAAAGGGGAGTGTGAATGCCAGCTTCATCAGAACTGGCTTTGCCAAGTTTGAGGCGTCGATGCCTATTCAATAAACACTACTGATCAGTACTTCAGAGTCCATTTATTGGCTTAAGGTTGCAAGACCTAACAGTTGGGAAAATTCTACCCACCCACCATCTTGTATGTACAAGATCCCCAAGCATGTTTTCTCCCCATGGCAGTGAGTATGGCCACCATTTCTCACATAGATCAAAAGTGACACACTCCTTATTGCCCGGCCATTGCAAGACAGTCCAATCTTCTCTCCCTATTTTTTTTTTAATTTTGTGGGTTGAACAAGCCAAGTTATGCAGGTCCAGCCAATCAGATTGTGGGAAAATCAGCATGGCTGCGAGAGTTCATTTCTATATTCCATCGCAGCTATGCATGCATTGAGAAAAACAATTTAAAAAGACAAGCATTTCCATGCAAAGGTGCGAAAGCAGCCCAAATTGTTTCCATGGACTACAAATCACATCCTGAACACATAAAAAGCACACATGCAAATGGAAAAAAAATAACATTGATTCATTGATGGTGACTGCAACTCATTTTAAATATGCTGTGTGGAATCCAGCATTGTACACTCCCTTTTTTAAACCTCCCAGGTGGGCAGACATCCTGTACTAGCAAGTTCTACAATTTCCACATCCTATACTAGCAAGTTCTTTAATTCAACTATCGGTTGTGAAACTCACTGCCACAGGTTGTGGTGATGGCCACCCAAAGGTGTACGGGTCCAAATGGTGCCTGGAAACAAAACCTCCTCCGGGCGCCCCCCTCCCAGCAAGGAGACCCACCCCCATGCAATGCCTCACCCCCACACATCCCTGCTGCCGGCTTCTGCTGGGAGCCTGGCTGCAGGGAGCCAGGGAACATGGAACACCTGGCCCCAAGCCTACTTGAGGAGCATGCACAGTTGGGGCTCCTTCAACCCTGCCCCCTGGTCTGCATGGAGATCAGGGAGGTGGCCCTGTCCCCCTGCTTTTAGCAGGCCCAGTCCTGCTTTGAACTATGTTTTCAAGTTATGGTGATCATTTCAACAACATATCCACGAGCCTTTGCTAAATATGCAAATTACCTCATGGGTATGTTGTTGAAATGATCATCATAACTTGAAAACATAGTCCAAGGCACTGACCCACTCCCACTTACTTTAATTCAGCCGGCAGTCAGATGAAAAAAGCAGCCTGGTCCTCCAGCTAGGCTGTTTCGGCTCCATGCATTGTCAGAGTTGCCTCCCTTGGGAGGCTGACTCTCTGGTCGTGGGGGGGGGGGTCAATTTTGTGCCCCTGACATGACCAGATCATGTGCATCTGAACAAATGGGTTACCCCATGTCCCCTGGCAGATACGCCACTAGGGCCACCAATTTAGAAGGATTTAAAGTTGAGGTACTATGAATACTAGCAGGGGTTGTGGCTCAGAAGTGGAGCATCTGCTTGGAATGGAGAAGGTTTTAGGTTCAATCTCTGGCATCTTCAATTACAGGATCTGGCAGTAGGTGACATGAAAAAAACCTCATCCTGGGATTTTAGACAGCAGCTGCCAGTCTGTGTAGACAATGCTAAGTTTGAAGAACCAAAGGTCTGACTCAGTACTAGGCAGCTTTGTGAATGTATTTTTTATTTATTTTTATTTATTTTTAAATTTATATGTTGCCCTTCCCAATAGGGCTCAGGGCGGCAAACATCATAGATCAGACAAAACAACGCAATAAAATCAGCATAAATATCCAGCCATAGCAATTAAAACTTACAACAATAATACAATAAGATAGACAGATGGAGATAAAATCCTTTAAAAGACACCCATGGGAGGTCACGATGTTCTAAGCATGGCGTCTGGCAAGATATAAAAGCCTGGTGGAACAGCTTGGTCTTACAGGCCCTGCAGAACTCACCAATGTCCCGCAGGGCCCTGATCTTGGGTGGGAACTCATTCCACCAGCGCCGAAAAAGCCCTGGCCCTAGTAGAAGCCAACCGAACCTGTGTAGGGCCGGGGACCTCCAGCAAATCCCCCCTGATGAATGGTGGGGTCAAGAGGGGCAGCATGACAGTATTTGTGTATACTGTTGACACCACAGAAAATTTCAGCACCCAGTAACAAGCACAAATATGCCATTATACTTACTGCTCTGCAGTGGGAGTGTAGAGATATCAGAAAGCTTTCCCTGTAATCTGAAAGGCTAGAACCCAGGCTCAGGTTTACTAGAATTCCCTGTTGCTGTCTGTAGAATCAGAAGGTATCAAACAAGCTGTTTTGTTGATTCTGGGAATGAAACAAGGAAACAGTTGGCATTTTTGACTAGGGCTGGCAAGTCACATTGAGCCAGTCCTGTTCAACCACCTGTCATCCTGTCTCTAACTCTGAAAACATTCGGAATTAGGGAAAAGAAACTTTGGATTGTAACATAAGGAGTTAGAAATGATGAAATGTGAAATGTTATGATTTAATTGAATTTTTTCTCTACTGCTGTTCTCTTAAAACGTTTATTTCACAGGTTCTAAGGATTGCACAATAAATGGGTTAAAACCACAAGACAAATATGAAAATGAAGGCTATAAAACAGCAAGATAACATAAATATGAGCCAATCGAAACTACAGGTCACCAACACCGTAATATAAGCCGCATGCTGGCCAAAGCACAAATACAATTTCATCCTGGTATTTACACTATATTCATAAAGACCCAAGGCAAACCTCACAGGGGAGAGTATTCCATGGACTTGGGAGGATCAACACCCTGGAAACTCTTGTCGCTGAAATATCTGTCTGCCTCTGTTCTGAGGAAGAAGGTTCTTGAGGAAAGGCCTTCACGATAAATAAGATGGATAAACACCTGCCAGCTGAGTTCCCATTCAGTTTAGGAGTCAGTAGCCAGCCTCGGAGTCACAGCTGCAGGCTGTCAACCTTAGTGATTCTGAATTTGTGGCCCTTCACAGTTTGAGGAATGGACTGTCAGAAGTAGCAAAGGACACAAGGAAGTTATTTCTTCTCCAAGAGACTGACAAGTGGGGGGTTTTTTTGATGATGAAAATTCCCCAATTTTTAAACTGAAGGTTGCTGCCACTGAAGAGACTCTGGAAGTTGCCCTGTCTTCTGAAAGTAGAAGTGGATTAACAATCTGTGGAAAATAACAACCTTCCAACGACAACCAATTCCTTCCTGTGCATAAGGAAAATCTACATATTGCAGAAAGTGTAAATGTTCAGTAGATGCGAGCATGCAGTAATATGGGCATAATGCCTGGATGAATGACAGTGCAGTCCAAAGCAGAGTTATCCCGTTCAAAACGCATCAAAGCCAGTGGTCTTCAGAGAGTGGGATGCTCTTCAGGACTTCTTGCTGGTTTATGAAGGGGCATTTGCTTATTAGCTGGTTTATGTCTCTGACGTTTGCTCTGTGAGGTTCCGCTAAATCTTTTCCCACTTTAATGGGTCCTCAGTTGCTAAAAGGAAGGAAGGCATGATAGATTCTGAAAGTGATGTAAACCTTATGAATGTATAATCCAGTGCTCTTAAATTAAATATAAGAGTTAGAAAGTCTTGGGGGCCTAGATATGAGAGAAGGGAGTGTATTTTTATTTAATATTTGCATTTAAGCATGGCAGGCTTCTACATCTAACTCAGCTCCACTGTGAATAGATCTGTTAAATTCTGTTTTGATGAATACCAGGATGCCTGCCAACCCACAAGTATACAACATATTTTAATATTAATTAGAATGAAACGCAAAACTTTGAATAGTGATCTCTAATCTTAGAAAAAGCAATTGGAAGACATTTCCATTTCTAGAAGACTACCAGAGCACTCCTAAATAGAGTTATATCTTTTTAAGTCTATTGCCATTAATGGACTTAAAATGGCAAAAGTCTCTTTAGGATCACACTGTATCTTTCAAACATATCGTATCAATGCTAAGTCGACAGAGTACATTTTATTTTAACTAGATTGCTGTGGGACTTTTTGAGGTGGTTTTAATGGCGCATTTGACAGACGGATGTTCACACAGGTTCAAAGAAAAGCCCAAGAGCAAAATCTATGAAATACTCTTTATTAATACCAACTAAAATGACTCAAAAAAGTGTGCACATTTTGGGTTCTCCAGAACATTTTATCAGGCTGGGTGTTAAAAACAAAACTAGAATGGAAAAGATAAAAAAGGGCTATTTCATGCTCTGAAGATTCAGGACAGGTAAAAAGGTCTTCACACATAGTGTTCTCAGATGCCCACTAAATTGCTAATGGTGGGCAATCTCCCATCAATTTCTTCCTCCACCCACTGACACTGAGCTGATGAGCAGGCAGAAGCAGGCCTGCCAAAAGTAGAGCAACAATCAGCATTTTTGCATGATGATATCACTCCTGCAACAATGCAGAAGTGCTGGCATCAAATCAGGAAGGAACATACTAGCACTTTCTCCAAAAAAAACTCTATGGAAAACATATCGATTTTGGCACAAGTGATAGAGAGTCCCCCAGTGCAATGCTGGTGCTTCTGAATCACACTGGAAGTGATGTCATCCTGCAAAGGCACTGATCATAACCCCCTATACCTGCCCTCCAGCATCTCTCACTGGCAGCCCTATTCATATATCACATCATTAACTTGAGGAACCCACTGCCCATGAGTGGTAATTTTCCTGTCAAGTCACAGCCCACTTATCAAGAGTCCACGGGGTTTTCCAGGCACGAAACCAACAGAAGTGGTTTGCCATTGCCTGCCTCTGCACAGCAACCCTAGTCTTCCTTGGTGTTCTCCCATCCGAATACTAACCAGGACTGACCTTGTTTCCGTGATCTTTGAGATCAAGCTAGACTGGGCTATCCAGGTCAGAGACTGTGAGGGTAGGTGTCTATAAATAGAGAGTTAGACATGTTCACAGTTGATAGGTTCAGCAGCGGCAATTAGCCATAACTGCTAAATGGAACCTCCATATTCAAAAGCATTACACTTTGGAATACCAGCTGCTGGAGGAGGAGCAACAATAGATTTTAGTCTGTAGGTGTCTGATGGTAGTGTTACTAAGTGCATCTCCCACCCCCACCCACCAGGACAGCAGCTGTAGATGGGGGATCCAGGGAGGCTAACCAAATGGCTCCGTAAAGAGGAAGATATCCGCCATGTGCCTAAACCCACAAAGGATAGGCACATGGCAGATCTCAGAGGGGAGACTATTCCAAAGCCTGGGGGCAATCATGGAGAAAGCCCTCCTGCATGTCCTTCCCCCATAGCAGGATAGGTACCATCAAGAGTGTCTTCCTCTGCAACCTCAGTACCCAGGCAGGTGCATATGGGCACAGGTGGTTCTTCAGGTAATAGGGCTTAAGTCATTGAGGAGTTTTATGTCAATGTTAACATCATGAATTGGGCCCAGGAGTCAATTGGGAGCCAGCACAGTTCCTTAAAGACTGGTGTGATATGCAATGGGCCAGAAATATTGGCTGACAGCCTAGTTGCCACAAACTTCAGCTACTCCAACTTCCAGACCATTTTCAAGGGCCGCATAACATAGAATGTGTTACAATAGTCCAATCAAGGAGTTACCAGAGCATGTAACACTGTGGCCACATCCTCTTTGTACAAAAATAGGTAGAGCTGGTAAATCAGATGAAGCTGCTGGATGGCCCTCATGGCCACCACAAACACTTGAACCTCAAAGGACAGTGATGAAAACACGAGCACCCCCATATCTAACACCTAATACAACCCCATCCAGAACCAGGTGTCCTGTGATCTCACAGACTCTGAGTCTAAAACACACAAAACCTCCATCTTGTCTGGATTCAGTCTCAGTGTGTTGGTCTTAATCCAGTCCATAACTGCTTCTAGGCAATAGTCCAGCACACAAAGCACCTCACCTGATTGAATGAAACTGAGAGATCTGTATACTGATGACACTTTACTCTGAATCACTTGATGACCTCACCAAGCAGCTTCATAGAGATGTTGAACAGTGCAGGGGACAGGACTGAGCCCTAGGAGCCCACAAGGGAGCTTCCAGGCCTGCAAGGATGAAGTCTCCCATATTAACTTCTGGAACTGACATTGAGGTAGGGGGAGAACCACTGTAACACAGTACCCCAACCCCATTCCCTGGAGCCAGTCCAGCAAAATGCATGGTTTTAGTATC
The DNA here is from genome assembly GCF_021028975.2 of Sphaerodactylus townsendi. Lineage (NCBI taxonomy): Eukaryota > Metazoa > Chordata > Lepidosauria > Squamata > Sphaerodactylidae > Sphaerodactylus > Sphaerodactylus townsendi. Next base: position 128,811,606 of record NC_059428.1, on the reverse strand, counting down.
AAAAGCTTCCAAGAGATCAAGGAGAATCAACAGGGTAGTAGTCTCTCTCTCTCTCTCTCTCTCACTCTCTCTCTCTCTCTCACTCTCTCTCTCTCCTGAGAAAGATAATCCGTCAGGATGACCAAGGCTGTTTCCATTCCATCATCACTTGAAACCAGAGAGACATGGATCTAGAAAATCAGTTTCTTTCAAGTAAGTTGAGCCACCACCACTGTCTGTAGAATCTTTCTCAAAAAATGAGATGTTGGCCACCAGGTGATAATTGCCTAGTATAATAGGGTCTATAGAGGACTCCTTCAAAAGGTGGTGGATTATCGTCTCTTTCAGAAGTGCTGGCACTACTATCTCCATCAAAGAGGTATTTACCACCTCCTGAACTCACTAGGCCAACCAACACCCAGCCAAGATGGAGAAGGGTCCAGGGGACTAGTTGCAGGCCGTGCAGCCCTGCAAGCAATTTGTCCACATCCTTGGACCTCAAAAATTGAAATTGATCCAGTAAACCCAGAATAGATGGTGCTTCAGATACTTCCACAAGATGCTGTTCAATGGCGGAGTCCAATCCTGTGCAGATCTGAGTGAATTTATCCTGAAAATGCACAGAAAAATCATCACAGCAGATACCAAGGGGCGCCCCAGCCTCAGTGCTCTGTGGAGAATTACAAGCCTAAATAATTCTTCTGGAAGACTACTTGCAAACACAATGAGAGTGGAGAAATACACCTTTCCCACCACCACGACTGGTAGGCCTGATAATACGCTCTCGCCAGTGTCCAGTCAGATCTGCTATATGATTTTTGCCACTTGCGCTCGATCCATTGCACCTCCTGGTTCACTGCCCTCCGATCCCCAGTATACCAGTATAACTAATACTATTTGTCTATTTCCCTAAGATTGTTTCAAATGTTGTTCATAACCATTCCTAATTTTTCATCATTAGTCATTGACTTGAGTCTCATTCTATATGCAGACCAAAAACATGGGTCAGATTTAACACATATCTCAAATATGCCTAAAAGGAAATATTCAGAACTTCATTGGATGGTTGTTATTATCCCCTCTGACATTTGCACTACCTTCTCATGAACATGAAATAGCTCGGGATGTAAAATCATGTTCCACCAATATTTTCCAAGAGTCTGACAAGCAGACCTAATAGATTGTGTTAGTTGCTTGTTCTTTGTAATATTGATTGACGCATATGATTGGCAATAATTCAAAAAATCTTTTTTAATCTAGCAAATATATGAAACTCTTCAATAGTGTTTATTCAAGAGAGATACTCTAAGTAATGAGCAGTCCTAATGCTTAAATTCACTCGGCAAGCATATAAGTGTTCTGCTTTCAATACTAATGTGACACAGTACATGATAGGTAAAGTGGATGGTGAAATCAATTTTTAGCACTTATTTCTGGCACGGTAGCAAGTTTATAACTTAGGGATTTGTTACTGACAGAGTTGGGCCATAGGGAGTGACTGAGTACATGGAAACTAAAGTGAAATTTCTTTATCTACTCTTGGCAACTTACCAAATCCTATACCGTTCTGGGGTGACATATCCTAGACATGTCCATGATGGATAGAATGGGTCCTTTCCAGTGGCAAAATGTTTGACTCAGTGCAGACTTTTCAAAGTCTGCAAAAACATCTGAGTCCTGGGTTACAGTTGCTAACATGAACAGAGAACACAGCAAAGCCAAGAATGTCATAGCTTACTTGGCTAATTATGCTTCTTTATGAAACAAAGGAGATGGTCCACGAACACTGGTCCCATGCTGCAAAAAAAACGGCATAAAAGAGCAAAGGAAAGCATGATAAAATTATCTCTGTGACTCTACCCATATTCAAAGAAGAAGAAGAAGTAGAAGAAGAAGTAAAAGTAGTAGTAGTAGTAGTAGTAGTAGTAGTAGTAGTAGAAGAAGAAGAAGAAGAAGAAGAAGAAGAAGAAGAAGAAGATGATGATGATGATGATGATGATGATGATGATGATGATGATGATGATGAGTTGGTCTTTGTACCACACTTTTCTCTAACCTTGGCCATTTACGTACAGCCAAAATATCCCAGGGTGAGCAAGAAAAATACCCCTGTGCAGCTGAGAATTCCGCACAGTTCTTGGTGCTAACGCAGGTTTGCTCCAATGTTGCCCCACAATATTTACTTTAGCCCGGGATTTTCAAAAATTGCCAGTTTTGAAGGTTCTTTTAAAAATCCAGATGTGACCTTGCTTGTGTCTGCTACAATGCAAAAACCAATCTGGAGCAAGACTGGTTTATTTTTCCTGCCCAGCCGCCTAATCTTCCCACCTGACGTTAATTTAAGCTGCCACACCAGGCATGCTCAGAGGTGCTGGCAGCTGCCACTCAAAAGCAACAGCCAATCAGAACATGGGACACCAAGCAGGCTCAGTTATGCTTCCGAAGTAAATTCAGAAGTCCCAGGCCTGTGCGGAACAAACTGGAGCATTTCCTCCTGGTCCTAACTCTGCTCCTAGGAAGAAGTATGGAGCTGTGTGGAAGAAGAAACAGGGATAAATTAGACACGGTATGTAAAACCCTGGTTCAAACCCGGTGTAATTGTGCCATGTGGAAATGGTCTTTAAGGAGACTCAAAGTGGCTTAAAAACTTTCCCTCCCCACAATTGACACCTTGTGAGGTAGGTGCAGCTGACAGAGTTCTGAAAGAGTTGTGACTGGGGCAAGGTCACCCAGTGGGCTTCATGTGGAGAAGTAGGGAATCGAACCCAGTTCTTCAGATTAGAGTCTGCTGTTCTTACTCACTATACCATGCTGGTTCACATTGGGAGTGTGGATACACTGTCTGGTAGAAAACAAAAGATATCACAGGTGTAGCATGTAGGCAATTCTTACTTGTTCTCTACAGATCTGATTTGCTACCAAAGTGTTGAACAGCAGCACACAACAAGTGGCTGTGGGCATGCCAAGCATATGTCATCATCACCTGGATCGGTGCCATCCCTACCAGGTCCAAGACAGGAAGTGGGCTTGAGTCCCCTCATGCTAAATTCCACTAGTCTGTGATGTGATGCACTGCAGAGCATCTCTGTGGACCTTCTTGAAGCTGGTGGTGTTCCAGGAGGAGAATACTTGGGGCAGCAAATGTACTGCGTTGGCCCTTGCATCTCTCCTTCCCTCTTCTTCTTGCTGGAATGGATCTCCTTAGAGATATAGCTATGGAAACTGCTTTGAAAATGGAGGGCAACTTAAGGGGCATAGCTTGGAGTCAGAAGGCAAGAAAGTGGATAAGTATGGAGGGCAGAATGCTGGAGATTGATGCACCTGAATTGCATTATTAGTAAACCGTTTGTTATTCAGCATTTTGAATTCATTTACAATGCATTATGTCTTCCCCTATTGTACGTGCTTGGAGCACTTATGGCTTCATTTCCTTCACTGTTCGCGGTGCTATCTTCTGCACTCTTCAGGAATCGTGCAGGGGTGTGGAGCCTTCCTTGATACATTTCATTTCCCATCTGTTTAGTATAGATTATTGTGCTTCAATATACCATTAAATTCATTTGATTTGTTACTGGTTTTGTGCAACCAGCTGGGAGAAAATAAGACCCAGATCTATACAAGCCCAAGAGACAATGAGACCCCATAATTATTCAGGCAGAGGATGTATGGAAAATGATCTGCTCAGGGTTATGGGGAGTTTTTGTATCAGATCTTTTTTTACCGAATGAGAGAACTCACACAACCTGTCATGTTTTTAGGGGTCATGATTTCATAGAGCTGTAAACCTTCTTCAGTGACAAGGGGCCACTCCCCACTTACCTCTTTTGTGTGCAACCCCGCAGTGACCCCGCATAGAGAAGCCTCTGCAGCTTTTGACCATGGAGACATTTGTTCCCCACTCATCAGCCTTTCAGGAAATAGCGTGGGGTTCTACAGCAAGACTCCCGTTGCAATCGAGCATTCTGGTTGGCTGGCACGCGTGTGCGTCACGTTCACGTGGAGGTTGCAGCCGGCCGAAGGCGGGCTTCCATTTTTATTGGCTGAGACGAGAAGTTGGTTTCGGTAGGCTGGAGGCATTGTTTTGAGACGTCGGCACATGCTGACGTCAGTATTAAATCGCCGGTTGCACTTGCTTCAGTCGGAGCTCGAGTTAAAAAAAAGAGCAACGTTGGCATGTCTCGTTGTGCACACGTCACAATTTCCCCGAATGTGCCATGAAACAAGGATGTCGACTCGTGTCTATGTCATCACTTCATGCACTTTCTGACGGGGACACCCTCCCTTAACAAAATGGCGGTTCCTGTTTCCTGATTGGCCAGAAAGCTGTGCGTCACAGCGAATCAGCCGTGTGAATCAGCCGAGGTTCCCCACCACCCCGCGGCACCCGCGGGGTTTTTGAAAATGTTGCTGTTTGTAGAGGACCTAATTTGACGCGCCCCGAGGAGGTGGGAGAGCGGCAAATTCTTGGCAGCTGCGCAGTGGCCGCTGGTGATGTGGGGAGCGTCCAGGATCCCCGTGTCTTATAAAGAGGTGACCCCTGTGGCTTATGGTGAGTGGGGAGCGGCCTAAGATGTTCTTAAACTCATAAAATCATAGAGTGGGAAAGGCAAGACAAGTCACCTAGTCCAACCCCTGGATCAATGCAAGATCAGCTGAGAGCATCACAGACAAGTGTTCATTCAGCTTCTGCTTGGAGACTGCCAGAGAGGGGGAGCTCGCCACCTCCCTAGGTTGCTGATTCCACCGCTGAACTACTCTTACTGTAAAAACAAATCCTAATGTCCAATCAGTATTTTTCCACCTGTAATTTATACTCATTATTGTGTGACTTATCCCAGTGGTGGGAGCCAAAAATTTTAATAACAGGTTCCGATGGTGGTGGGATTCAAACAGTGGCGCCGCTGCACACACGCACCTCCAGTCCCTAATGGGCAGGGAGGTTGTTTTAGTAACCCCTTCTCGGCACTCAGAAAAAAAATAGTAACCACTTCTGGAGAAGTGGTGAGAACTGGTTGGATCCCACCTCTGTCTTATCCCCTGCTGCTAACAGGAACATCTCCCTCCCCTCCTTTGAGTGACAATCTTCCAATAAGTAGCAAAAGTAATCATGTCCTCTTTCCAGCCTCCTCCAGAATGAACATTTCCAAGTCTTTCAGCCTTTCCACATAAGGCTTGGTCTCCAGGGCCCTGAAAATCATCATTGCTCTCCTCTGCGCCCACTCCTTTCTGCCCGCATCCTTTTTGAAGTGAGGCCTCTCTTTGGTTGAGGCAGCAAGTGTAAAGTCTTACCATGAGTAAATTTTCATGGCCAGCGAATAGAACACAGAGATTTGTTTTGTCATAATATTGCAGTCAGTTATGCAAGTAATCACAGATGCAAGTAATCACAGATGATAAAATAATCAAGCTCTTGTGCTAGTCATTCCACACGAAGGAGCTGTGTGGCAGAACAGTTAAACTTAGCTGTGTATAAATATTTGGCCATAACTTTTGACAAGAAAAAAAATGACATTTCAGTCTAACAACATAATTGCCTTGCGGCAAGGGGGAAAAAAGATATTTTGATCTAATAACAATTGCTGATTTTCCAATGGTCATATATTATGATAAATATGAACAGTGCTTTTTTGTGGTAAGAGTTCAAATAAACCCAAGATTATGCAGAAAAATCTCAACAAGATAATAGGATTAATGACAGTAAAAATTATTTTTCAAAAGCATGTCTAAGGTGAGTTCATCCCTTGATCTTTGTTGCAGGCAAAAATTCACTGGGGCCATCAGCTGAATACAAACCAAAGTGTACTGGAAACTTCTGGCCATAAATAGTTGTTATATCTGTCCTTTATTTTCTACGAGCAAATGCCTCAACAATTTTCATGGTTGACAGTGAGAAAGGATTTCAAGTGATCCTTGTAACCTGCTAAGCCTTAACACTGACATGACAACTGAGTTTAACCCACCCACCCCCACCCCCAACAATTTGCATCTATAAGAAGAACATTTCCTCCTGTTATATAATGCTAGAGCTAAGGAACACTGGATGCTATTTAGCGGCAGTTGATACAGGCGGACAGAAGAAGCTCTCCTGGAGATTTGGGGATGGAACCTGGTTAATGCTTGGATGGGAGGCCACCAAGGAATACCAGGGTTGCTAAGCAGTGGAAGGCAGTGGCAAACAATTTCTGAATGTCTCTTGTTCTTTGAAAACCCTTCGGGGCCTCCATAAATTGACTGCGACCTGATGACATTTTCCATAACCACCATGGATTAGTAAACACTATGCTTATGTGCTCCAATGTTATGAATTCCTACTAGGGTTGCCAGTTTTCCCTGGCCACCACAGGGGGAGGGGGTAATGTTGCCAGATTCAGGTTACAACACTTTTGGAGATTTGGGGAAATATAGGGACCTTGGTGGTGTACAATACCATAGAGTCCAATCTCTGAGGCATCATTGTTCTCCAGGATAACTTACATATCTCTGTAGTTTGGAGATGAGACATAATTCTGAGGGTTCTCAAGGTCCCACCAGGAGTCTAGAGCCCCTAACTTCCTGATGAATAAAAATGCTTTATGTGTAGGCCCCATTTTTTATGCAAGTGAAGGATATCCATTGGGCTTGTATCCAGCACAATATTTCAATGCAAGAAAGTCCTTCTGCCCATGAAAATGCAGTGCTGGGATCTTTGAATTCTGTTTTCTTCATCTCTGTTCCATGTTTTAATTGTTGTTTTTAAGGTTTTTTTATGTATTTTAGCTCTGGTTGAAATTCTTCTCAGGATGTGTGTGTTTGTGTATTGAGAGTTGGCTTTAAAGTGTGATTGTATTATATGTATTTGAATTCATTAACATCATTGGTGGCCCGTGTGAGGGTAGAAAGGCAGAGTACATATTTTGTATATATAAATAAAATAAATACATGGGGCATGAAGTATCCAGAGAAGAAAAAAGTAAATACTCCTTAACACTCTCTGGAGCAACATACAGGTAGTTTGGTTCTACATTTCAGAACTTTTTTTAAAAAAAACAAATGAGTTTTCTCTTTGTTTGGTAGTCTGGGATATCTCAGATTACTGAGCCCTGTTTAACAATAGTATAAGAGCAACTTGTCCATCAATACTTTCTGAACCACAGAATTAGTCCATTCTGGTTCGGCTTGATAATGGAAAGTGTCATCAGGTCACAGTTGACATGGTAAAGCTATAGATTTTCAAGGCAAGCAATTTTCAGAGGTGGTTTGCTACTGACTCTCTGTGTAGCAATCCTGAATTTACTTTGTTGGTCCCCCATCCAAATACTAACTAGGGGCAATGTTGCTTAGCTTTCAAGGTCTGATAAGGTTTGGTTCAACTTAATCACCCAGGCTGTCCACTGACTTAATGTTTTGACTTCCAGTTTTTTCTTCTTTTCCCCCACATTTGATTGGATTACAGCTTGACAGAAAGATTCACACACTGGAGGAATGTGTGAGGAGATCTAGGGATGTTGCTGGAATGGACACACATGGGAGAGGATGCCAAAGGCTAGGTGGCACAGAACATACCTAAGAGTGGACACTAGTGGTGCAAAGGGCCATCAAGCCACAGTCGACTTATGGCAACTCGGTAGAGCTTTCAAGGCCAGAGATGAACAGAGGTGGTTTGCCTTCACCTTCCACTGTTTAATGACCCTGATATTCCTTGGTGGTCTCCCATCTTAGTACTAACCAGGGCCAAAACTGCTTAAGTGCCAGATTCTGACAAGATTGGACAATCCAAGTCAGTGCAGTTCAACTTAGCTAGATAAATGTAAATGAAATATGTATTACACATTGTCAAAAAAAATTCTGATAAAAATCTGCAGTAATAGTTTCCTAATTTACTGATGTGTGAAATAGTCCCTTGACTAGTCAAATGAATCTGATACACAACGTGCATTCATAATCTATACAAGGGGAAGAAGGGAATGCACTAATAAATTGGTGTAGCTACTCTGGATTTCCCCTTGAGAAATAACATGTTAAAGCTTCAGCTATTGCTTGAATATTCATTGTGAAAATAAGTGTGTCTTGTTTATGCAGTAATAATGCCTTGCTAACTAACTACCCACAGTGTAGCTGCAAAGTATCCATTTTCTCCAGAAAAACTGATGTCAGAAGAGCTGTCGGTAGGTATATGGGGGAGGCATGACACCAGCTGCAGCACTACGTCACTTCTAGTTAAAAAATGGAAATGATATAGGCAGTTCTGGGAATCACCAGAAACTCTATGGTAAAAGTACACAGAGGCATGACAAGAGGTGTGTCTTTCCTGTGGGAGCACAATAAGCTGCAGGTCTTCTCTGAAGCTATGATCATACTTTTGCTCATTGCCACCCAGGGTGGGACTGGTGCTGCTCCTAGTCCCCAAACGACAATAACGACACAACACTCTTGTCTGTGGGGTTAAAATTTTAGCCATAGCCAAACCATTTTATTGACAAAGGATGAAAAGAAGCATGAGGTGCAGCATTGGATCGGATCTGTGCACTGGGCAGCCCCAAGTGCTGTCACCCAGTGAAACCTTCCTGAAACAAACCTGCTGGAGGGAACCGCCATTAGGGTTAGGGTTAGGGTTAGGACACATTCTGGGGATCCATTTTGCGCATCGCAGTCATAGTGGAACTCAGTGGGGTGGAAGGTCTACTGCTGAAGAACTGTTTTACCTACAAGAGGCACACGTCTCAGTAGCCCCCGTCTGGGCATTCTGCCTTGTGGGTTGCTTCACCCCAAACCTCTTAATGAGGTACCACCAAAGTGGGTTCGTTCCCTAGCTCCTCTCACCATCAGATCAGTTCCCATGTGCAACCTGCCAGTCTGGCTATAACAGTGAGGACTCGCAACAACATCATCCCAAAGGGGAGAGGTGGGTGGGAATCTTGTCGCCTTGGAAACCTGGCTGGCCCTTTTTTGATGCCTTCATGACGCAGCACCAGAATCATGCCTTCTTTGCCCATAATAAGCATGGCTTTCTGCCTTTCACACTTCTAAGGGCAGGCATGGCGAGGCCTCTTCGCCGTGCCCTTTTGCCAGCTGGCAATGGCAACTGCACTAATTCATGGCCTCTCTTTACCAGTCATGAAACAACTATGCTATGTCTCCAGGCCATACCTAGAAGACCATTTAACAACAAAAATTAGGGGTTTCAAAAATCAGGCATTCAAGCTGACTTAAACTTGGAGGCCTTGCTGAATATTTTCAGCAGCCAGAGCAGCTTTATAGTCAGATTAACACACAGTGACTCTTCTATCTTGTACTGGTGCTCAGTCTTCCCCTCCCCCAGGAGTCACAGAATGGATCTCTTAACTTTTCTCTGTTTTCTTTTAAAATGGACTGGTGATGGGAAGAACTGAGCAGAACCATGAAAGACCTAGTTCTTTTCCTCACAGAAAATAGCTTATGAGGTAAATGCTTTTCTGAACTGCAACACTTCTAAGGTAGGATTTCACATGATTTGGTTCCTCTCAGAGGCGTACCGGGGGTAAATGGCGCCTGGAGACAAATTGTCTTCAGAAACCCCCCAGGCTCTGCCCCCCCATGCCACCAGGCTCTGCCCCCTGCTGCCAGGTGCCCTCGACCCCGCCCATGTCACAATGGACATGGGCAAAGTCTATGGTACCCAACTTCCCCCCTACACTCCCCGTGCCAGCTGGGCTCCCCGCTGGCAGCCTGCAGTCCCTTCTGACCTCCCCTCTGGGCAGGCCAGAAGAGACTGCATTCCCCAGCCTTGGAATCCTGCTTTTATAAGCACTGAGGCCAGGGATGAGGCTTGGGGTGCAGGAAGGGGTGGGACTCAGTGCTTATAAAAGCAGGTCTCCAAGGCCAGGGACTGCAGTCTCTTCTGTCTTCTGGCCTGCCTGGAGGGGAAGTCAGAACGGACTGCTGGCTGCTGGCTGGGAGTCCAGTCAGCAGGGGGGAAGGGAGGAGTGCCCTCAGCACCCTAGATATTGTGCATGTCCATAGTTACATGGGCAGGGTTGCGGGTGGGGTTGAGGGTGCTTGGAGGCAGCAGGACTTCCTGCTGCCTCATCGTTTTCGAGTGCCCTTGCCCCGCCCATGTATCATTAACATGGACAGGGTCAGGGGTTCTCGGAGACAATGAGGCAGCAGGACTTCCTGCTGCCTCGTGGTCTTCGAGTGCCCAGACCCCTCCCATGTCAGTGACACATGGACAGGGTCGAGGCATGCAAAAACAACAAGGCAGCAGGACTTCCTGGTCATGTGGGGGACTGATTTTGCGCCCCCTCACGTGACCAGAAGAATGGCGCCCAGAGACAAGGGGTACCCCTTGTCCCTAGGTAGATACACCACTGATTCCTCTCCATATAATTTTTTCCTGCTCCCAGAAAACCAGATGACAGGGAGAAGGTTGAGGTTCTGACTGAGCCTTTCCCATAGGGACTAGTTTTCTATGTACAAGACATTTTGTTAAAAAGATGAACAAATATTTCAGAGTCATTCCACTGATAACTAGAGGTAGTGGCTGATGCACAGCCCCATACAACGTCCTTGACAGAAGGAAATAATGCCACTACAGTGCCACCCTGCTGTCTCCAAGAAGGTTTTCCTGTGGTATAGAAAGAACTCCTCACACCCACCACCTCCACCCCCTGCCACTGGAAAGCCTCTCCATAGGGCTTACAGGAATCACGTCACCCAAAAGGACATGCTCCCAGTTCTTAACCCCAGGTGGGAGCTGGCTAATGTCAGCTTTGGACCCAGGAACACTCTGACCCAACCGTCATCAGTACAGCCCTATTGTGACATGGACTTCTGGATTGTGTAGTGGCCGTGCTGAGGGGTGGGCAGCCACTGCTGTGTCTGCCTCCTCCACCAAGGTAAGTGCCCTGGGGAGAGCAAACACTCTACCACAATGCTGCACTGCTCCCTCAAGCCCTTTCCCACCCTTCTTTGGATGTTGGGGAATCGGGCTATAAAACACCTTTCTGTGCTGAGGATTGACCCCTTGTTTTCAAGACAAGAGACATTCAGAGGTGGTTTGCCACTGCTTGCCTCTGCATAGCAACGTGAGAATTTCTCGCTAGGCTCCAAGTACTAACCAGAACCAACCCTGCTTAGCTTCTGAAATCCAAGTACTAACCAGAGCCAACCCTGCTTAGCTTCTGAAATCTGAGAAGGCTAGCCCGAGGAGGAGGAGGAAAAGGAGGAGGAGGAGTTTAGATTTATACCACTTTTTTTCTCCTGTATGGAGACTCAAAGGGGCTTACAATTTCCTTTCCTTTCCTCTCTCCACAACAGACACCTTGTGAGATAGGTGGGCTGAGAGAGTACTGAACAAGCGGTGGTTAGTCCAAGGTCACCCAGTAGGAGTGGGGAAACAAATCTGGTTCACCGAATAAGAGTCCTTTGCTCAGGTGGAGGAGTAGGGAATCAAACCCAGTTATCCAGGTTCACCTGCTTTTAACCACTACACCACTCTGGGCCATCCAGGGTCAGGTCTTCATATTATCTGTGTTTGCAAAGTACAGTCAAGTTGCTGATGACTTTTGACAACATAGTGGGGGATTTCAAAACAAGAGACTAAAGGAGATGGTTTGCCATTGCCTTCCTCTGCATAGTGACCCTGATATTCTTTGGTGGTCTCCCATCCGAGTACTAACCAGGGCCAAACCTGCTTAGCTTTTGAGATCTTAGGAGATGCAGGTCAGGGTCCATATGCCCTATGCAGTAAAAATTAATTGCAACTTTTCAATTGCATTGAGGACTTTCCTGGGGCAAATAGGGGGCAGCAATTTGAAATCAAATCAACTAAGCCAGTTGTTTCCACATAAAGGAAGATAAATATTACAGAAACTCATCATAGCCCAGGTTTCCCAATGAATGTTTTTCTGACCCTGCAAAATAGCATCATTTGTTACCATTAAGCCTCTAGACAAAATGCAGCTTACATTTTACAGTTCTCAACAAATGATTTAGAACATCAAGTCCGCACTCCTTTTCTACTTTGCTGACAATTAGTAGGTTAAAGAAGCTCTAACCTTTTCTGGGAACCTAATTTATTAAACACTGTGACAACAGAACTGGTGCCACGTGGAATGAAAATGCGCTGGAAGGTTTTGTTTGGCTTCTGCTGCCCAGTGAAGTATGCAAAACAGCCATTTGGTTTCCACCCAGAGAAATGTGTCATATTAACATGGCATTTGTCATTCATTCCAATGAATGACCTTGAGGTGCCTATACCACATGTTGTCCCAAAAGAGACAAAGAGAGTTGAAGAAAAGTGATTGGGTTCAAACGAAGCAAAGTTCATTGCAAAGAGAGCTAGATTAAACAAAGGCAATGTGTGCTTTCCAGCTTTGTAGAGCACCTTCTTGAAAAAGCAAACACTGAGATCCATCATTAGATTTCTGAGATGCCAGAGCTTTGAGATTGTTCAGATGCTAGAAAGCACCGGTTTCTGACCTAGAGTTGCCAACTCTTGCTTGGGAAATGGATCGGGGAGGGTGGAGTTTGAGGAGGAAACTCAGCAGGGATATGATGCCCTAGAGCCCACCCTTTAAAACTGCCATTTTCTGAAACTGCAGAGGAAATGACCTCTGTAGTTGAAGGACAGTTTTTTTTAAAATCCAGGAGAATTCCAGGCCCCACCTGAAGGTTGGTAACATTAGACTTCCCTGGAAATGTCTTGCTCCTTATCCATGTACAAAAGACTTGCAACCAGAGATGACAGCAATTTAAATGAACCGACCCCGCCCTTCTCTGAGGCTCCTCCTTCAGGGTTGGGTCTACGTGCAGTTTGCCCTGACTTGGATAGCCCAGGCTACCCCAATCTCCTCAAATATTGTAAGCTAAGCAGTATCAGTCCTGGTTAATATCTGGATGGGAGACCACCAAGCAAGTCCAGGGTCCAGAGGCAGGCAATGGCAAACACCTCATCTCTTCCCTTGAAAACCCGATGGTGGTGTTGTATGTTGGCTGCAGCTTGATGACAGTTTCTGCCACCAGTTCTAATCCACAGCAGGAGTGTACCACCCAGGTGGACATATGGGGGCAAATGTCCGCAGGCTCCGACCATTTAATCATGTGGGGGTGGAAAATCGCCCCCATACCCCTCCTCCTCACCCCGGGTGAAGCGATATGAGGTGGGGAAGCCACATCAACAGCACAGCTTTCCCAGCAGCAGCTGTTTTTTAGAGCCTGCTACTAATTCAGCCGCAGGAACAAACTTTTCCTGTTGCCTCTCACTGCTATTTTGACCATGAAGAAGTCACAAGGCAGCCAGCCATGGCGGCTAAGGTTAGCCCCCTTGGCACCTTCTCTTCTTCTGCTTCATAAGCCAACCCCACCCTGGGGCTAAATATACCCTCCAATCTCGCCTTCCCCTTGGCTGGATCCAACCTTTCATCAGCCTCCTGGAGCTGCAAACACAGCTCCTCCTCCTCCTCCATGATGGGCAGGCACCCCCCCCCGCCAGTGAGCACTCCTTTTGGGGACAAAGTCCCCAAAATTATCCCCCTAATTTCTCTTTTTTCCATGACCCTACCACCCTCTGTTTCCTCTTTTGCTCTATAAGTGTTTTGGGGGGCTGTTAGGGGGTTTGGGAGGGTTGTGCAGGTGCATGCAGGGCCGTTTACAAATCTGGAGAGGCATGTCCTTGGCAGAGCGCTCGGAAAAGGCACTCTATAATCCTAATGGTTTTTTTTGGGGGGGAGCTGTAATTGGGAAGAAGAGGGAGGAAGTTATTTCCCAAGTTTTCAGGAAAAGGTTGTTTGGTCATGGTGGTGGAGGGCAGCTTCCCATTGGGGGTGGGGTGGCGGGGGCGGAAAACTCAGATTTTGCACCAGGCTACATTTCCCTAGATATGCCTCTGATCCATAGTATAGCATGATTGAATCCAGTGTTCTGAATTTGACACGGTGTTGCTGGGCCTTCACAATCTGTTTCTTTTCTGTGATGTGATGCAACACAACATGTCCACAAGCAAACACAGTGACAAACTCAAGATGGCTTAAAAGGGGTCAAGCAAGTATTTTTTTTGCTGTACAATATAGTGATAAAGATTGATTAGTTCTTTGCAATGTTCTTTCCCTCATGTCATAGGTCCCCATAATCCCAATCGATATAACATGACAAATGTACCTGTCTTTCTCTCCTCTGGACTTTCATCCCCTGTTGCCTTTTGATGCCTGTGGTAACAGTACTAGCTTGCAAAGGGTTGGCTTGCTAGGAAAATCCCAATAGGAAAGATGAATGGTGTTCAAGTTGTTGCAATCAGTGGGACATCTTAAAAGGCATGACATGCTCATAACTGCTCGCCCTTCCCCAAGGAAGCCAATGGCTTTTGTACAGTAACTGCTATGATTAAGAAACAATGGATTCTAGCACTGGATACAGGCCTTTTGAAAGTATCAAAGTTAAGATGGAGAGATCAGGGAAGTAACACTGGTAGATTCTGCACAGAATAAATATAACGTTTTTAGGATTTTTTTAAAGATCCATTTTGGCATTTTGGTCCCCACAGCATGGGAGAATACAAGTGTTGTCAACCAAAATTGATCTTTTTTACCTGCCCACTGCATGGAGCTCTGGTCAGTTTCACAGTTTTGCTCCCCATCTGGTGTGCTGCAGTAGATTCTTTGTAGAGATTTCCCATTAAAAAATCTTCTGCTTGCTGTTTGCTATTTCACTGTAAAAAGTAGATTAATAAAGTTTGTTTTGCCCAGTGATCCTGTGCACATGTCCTTTTTCCTTTTTTTGTTTTGTTTTGAGGGGGATGTTTAGGGCTTGAACTTTAAGCCAATAAACTGACTCTGTAGTGTTGATCAGTAGTATTCATTGATGAGGCATTGAAGCACCAAAGCTTGGCAAAGCCAGTTCTGACAAACCTGTTCTTTTCCATCCCCTTTACTCCATTACAAGGTTCTCTTCCCGCTTTCCCAAGAAGTTGGGAAAAATAGTCCCCAGAACGGAAGTGCCCCAAGTTTGACGGCAGATAGTAAAAGAAAGCCACCTGCCTTCCTGCTCCCACAAGATAACAGATGCAACTCTGTTTCTCACAGTCCAGGGTGTCAGGGGGAAGCCTAGGTTTCTACAAAGCATGTGAAGCCATAAAGTAAAGATCAAGGAAAGAATGCTCCAGTTGACAGTGGTAACATATAGCAGGCTGGTTCCATATATCTTTTAGCAGCATTGATTTGTAGCTTTAAGCAGTTACGTTGAGTTAGGAATGCATCTCAATCACATAGATACAAAACCCCTGACAGATGTCTGCGAAACTACAGCAACAGAATTAGTGAAGCTGCAATGTGCACATATTTGTGTCACCATAGCTTTGTAGACACACCCCTCAAAACAAAAGAGAGGAAAAATGATATGTGCATGGGATTGCAAGGCAAAACAAACTTTATTCATTCACCTTTGACAGCGAAATAGCAAACAGATGAACTATGAGAAGAGGAAACCTCCATGGAGAATCTCTAACAGTCCACAAAATGGTGGGCATAAGCAGTGGAAATGAAAGTAAGAAGTTTGGCAGGAAGAATAAAGCATGTCCTGCCTGCTGGTATTCACTCAGCAGGAAGGAATCATCCTCAACCTAGGTGGGTGGAAAAAAGATTACTAGTTTGTTTTGTTTGAAAAACCTGGGTTGAGAGGGATGTAATGGGCTGATCTTGTTTTGGGGAAGAGAGCTGTGCAAAGTTCTCCCCCAAAATACATTATATTTGTGCAGTTTGGAATCTACCACTGATTTTTTCATACTCTGATTTGTAAATAGGAAACATGTTGGCTATTTTATATTCATAAATTCATCTATGTACAATGATTCCTGGTATAGCAGCAGAATTCATCCTTAAAAGTATGTTTCTGCACACAAATCAACCTTGCCTGGGTACCTGTGTATTTATGAAGGATTTGTGAAATTATTCAATATATACTGGAATGTTTAGTCAGAAATCTGCCCATTTATGGGGCCAACAAGAAATGGAATTTTCCCCTGAATTTATTCTAAGCAAAATTCAAGGGTCCAGGAAGATTCTTGATTGGATTAAACAACTGAATGATTTTGAAGGTCGAAAGCAGGGGTCCTCAATTTTTCTAAGCCTGCAGGTACCTTTGGGATTCTGACACAGTATAGAAGGACACAGCCACAAAATGGCTGCCACAGGAGGTGGAAACAAGCAGAAAATAGCTTTCACACCTTACCGTCAGTCACACAGTAGCATTTTCCAGACAGACAAAATATCCCAAGGGGAAACTGGGATCATACATCCGGGATGTTTCTATCTCGGTTTCTTCCTACACATAGCAGCCTATCAGTGCATTCAGGCCAGGAGGAAGAGTAACAGGTGATTATGCATGGCCCCCGGTTTAGTTTCATTTTCCTTGCCGACTTTGCTGCGCATGCGGTTTTCCAACGTTCTGATTGGGTGCAGGCAGCGAGGCAGGAAAAATAAACCGGTTCGTCTCCTGTGGTGTTTGCATGGGAGCGGGAGCGGCACATTTTTTTTTTAGAAAAAAAGAATGGCCAATTTTATCATTTTTTGAAAAGTGTGGGATAAGGGAAATATTGTGGGGCGGGCGTGAGTTTGACTCGGAAGCCATGTGGAAGTCATGGCCGAACTTGGATGTTTCACCTCCTTATCCCAAGATATATTGGCCGTGGGGAAAACACCAGTGAAGATCCTTGTGCTGTGGTGGCTACTGTTGCCAAATCTCAAATGGCCTTTCATGATGAGCAAAAGCTTCACCTACCTCCATACTTTCTAAACAATTTTTTTCCCAGGCTGTGTGGCCATGATCTAGATGCGTAGCGGCAATGGGGACATCTGGGGCAGCTTGTCCCGGGTGCCGCCATTGCCATCTCGTGTCAGGAGTGGGGCCAGGGGCATTTCAAGGGCAGGGTGGAGCAGGGGTGGGAGGGTCGCACGGGCAGCTCGTGCCCTGAGCACAGTTCCCCCTCTCTCCGTCACTGCCCAGATCTATGGCTAGCATTTTCAGAGGCATGTCACAGTAAGATGTATTTCTTTTCATGGCACAGTGTGAAAGCTTCCCTGCCATGAAAGTCTTTGCCAATAAAATTTCAAAGATACCAGGCAGGCACCAGGAAATATGTTGGCAGATTCCATGATGCCCATGGGCACTTTGTGAGGACCCTTGATCGAAAAAGTTTCACTAAGATCGGGGACATTTCTGAGAATACTTTTCACTCGTCCCTATTGCAAACTGTGCTGGATTAATTTCAAAGGAGCATTTTCACAACAAGTTAGCTGTATTTATGTGTACGCCTCTCACAATGGATGCTCAATCTGAATGAATGTTGGCATTCACTTGTAAACGTTGACAAGCACAGACAAATTGGGCGAATGTTTAAAAACTCAGGGAAACACCAGTGAGTGTTTCTAGGGATGTACATATGATTATATGTGACAGCTGACATTCATCAGCTAGTGGATATTGACTCGTGTGTGACTGTATGTGTGTGGGAGAGAGAGGATGCACACACTCCTCAATAAAATGTTTGTATTGCACACAGCAGAGAACATCCACTACAGTAACTGGAGAGAAGTCACAGGGAAACAGTGGTGTAATGTCTAACCCAAAAGTTTGTGAATCTCAATAATATATGCACAGCTGCTACTCAGAAACCATGGTGGGGTTTGAGTGTATAATTTTGAGTTGTTTTGAGGATTTGATTTTTAAAAAAAATAAACCAAATGTGTGTTTTAAAAAAATCAAACTCTGCATTGGCAGTTATAAAGTTAGAAATATATTCAGCTTTGGCTGTTATAATTGGAACATGGCGAAGATAAACTGTGAAGCAGAAAGTCTGTAAATTTATTTTTTGTTTCTCTTTGTGGGCTCAGCGATCCACATGGCACAGGATTCATTTCCCTCAGCTAGCGTTTGTTTCCTGCTTGTATGCAAGAGCAACTTTGCACTACTCTACTGTCCCTGGTGAGTATCACAGCTTTAAAAACACATTAATGAGCCATCTCCTGAATCTGTATATTTCATTGCTCCAGCAAATTGATTAATTTGAGGGCATTTCCCTTCATTCACAGTATGGAAGAGACAAATGCAACAGGGAGCGGCAATTTTCCCTTGAAAAAATGGGATTGCTGCTGTATCTAAATAAATGAATGGGACAACTATTTGTTTTAATCAATATTTATTCTAATTTCTGTTTCATCAATCAAAAATAAAGCTAAGCATGTTTGAGGCCATGTCTTTTCCACATTTTCCTCCCCTGAAATCGTCTAGTGGGATTATTCTGTGCCACAGATCTTAGGAAGGTGGTCTTGAGAAATCGGACCTCATGTGCCATCTGATGTTAGGTTTCTTTGCGTTGATGAAGTATTTAATTATTTAACTATTTTGGTTTGAATTGTTCTATTGTATTACTAGCGGGGCCCGATCACGCATTGCTGTGGCTTATTGTGGTAAAATGGGAAAGGAACAGTAGCAGCAAATTAATTGCAGAGGCCAGCAATACGTGCTCATGCAAACACGCAGCCTGATACTGTGCGATGTCATTGATGTGTGTGCCCGCATTCCTGGGGGGGAATGGAAAGGCACCCCTCCCACACATCTAGGCTGGCTGGTCATGATCCTTTACCTGGGAGTAAGTTTGGTTGGTGGCAATGGGTGCTGCTTCTGAGGAAACCCTCTCAGGGGCACGACACAGCCATTCAAAGTATGTCACGGTTGCTTTACCGAGCTTACTCCTGAGTCATGTGTGCCTGGTTTTCTTAACTGTAACCGCAGTATTCAGGGAATCTAGGGTGCCTGGCCCCTCCCTCCTGTCCCTTGCATGTCGCCCCTCACTCTCTTCCCTCCCTCACTTCTCTTCCCTTGCATGCCACCCCTCCCCCTCCCTCCCTTCCCTTTCCCTCCGCTAGGGTGGGTGGGTCATATCAAGATGCTGGGCCCCCTCCCTCCCCTCCCTTGCATGCCACCCCTCACTCTCTCCCCTCTCTCACTTCTCTTCCCTTGCATTCTAAGGGTGACAGTTACACACAGGCAGCTGCATGTCCTTCACCAGGGAGCGCCAGGAAAAAGGCATTTTACCTGGGCCAGGTGTGAAATTTCAGGTATGTGAACATCTAAAAACACTCTCGCCTGGCTGACTATAGTGGCTGGGAATTTTCAGAGGAATTGGCCCAGCAGTTACTGAGTTATACTACTACTAACAAATACACAGTTAGCTTTATATATAGATATCTTTTAATAGTTCTACCTCCTGTACACCATCCAGAGCCCTCCAGGGGTGGGCGGTATAACCAAATCTAATGAATGAATGAATGAATGAATGAATGAATGAATGAATGAATGAATGAATGAATGAATGAATGAATTACTGTCAGGTTTCCCCCATGAACTCCCTGAAAACAGAGGCCCGTCAAACCAGCGCATTGGTAAGGTTTGGGAAGCCAAGTATGACTCTAGTACATAGGAATAACTTTGTGGCATGATTAGAGTAGCCAGCACCCTCTCTGCCTTCGCATTGTCTGTCACTTTTCTGAATAGTGGAAGGAGAATTTTTTAAAGTGACATTGCTGATGTCAATACATCACTTCCAGGGAAAATGTGAAAATTATATAATCTCACTCTAAGCCAGAAGCTCTGTGGTTTTATCATAGATGCTAAACCCAGAGGCGGAGCTACCATGAGGTGGGTGGGTACACGTTGCACCGGGCACCCACTTGGGGGTGGAAAATTGCCCCCCATGGCACCCCCTGCCCCCCTACACACTTACCTTAGTTCAGCCTGAAAGTGGAGGCTGGAAAAGCGGCCTGTTCACTTGAGGCTGAAAATGGCCTGGTGGGAATTACACTTCCCAGGATACCTTGGGGCTCACAAGGTCTCCTGGGAAGTATAGTTCCCACCAGGCCGTTTTCAGCCTCAAGTGAACAGGCCGCTTTTTCCAGTCACCACTTTCAAGCTGAACTAAGCTAAGTGCGGGGATGGGGCCCTGCGGTGGGATGGGGGCAGAAAACCCAGAGTGTGCACCGAGCGCAGTATGGCCCAGCTACGCCTCTGGCTTAACAAGCCATCTTTTTCTTCAAAAACTCACTTGGAGACGCTCCTGCGCAAACACAACAGACGGGAGATGCTTTATTTTTTCACCTGTCAGCCCATTTCCCCCCTCCCTTCTACCTTTCCATGCTTTTACTTTCATTGTTGCCATTGTCCACCATTTTAGGATGACTCTGCCCACCAGCCGTGTTGTGCAGTTCACCCAGCACACAGCTGATTCTATGACCACCGGATATTTTACAAAGCCCCCAAGCACATTTTCTCCCCTTGTCAGCAATTATGCTGTCATTTCACTCATAGATCTACAGTAACACATTCATTATTTTGTGACCATTGCACGAAAGTACCCTTTTCTGTCTATCTCTCTTTTAAAAAAATTGTGTGTTGAAAATGCAAAGTTATGCAGATGCACTTGATTATAGCTCAGACTGAGCATTTGTTAGGTGGAGCAATTGTTAGGTGTCCAGATTCTTGGGTTAATAATCATTGCACTTTATTAATGACTATATCATTAACTTGGTGAAGGCCAGGCAGTGGGGAATTGTTTCCATTTTGTAATAGTGATTTACTATACAGGAGAAAAAAGAAGGGGAGGATTTTGAAATGTGTGACTCAACCTTGCTGTGATGACTGGTGAAAGCAAAGGAGAGAGGGAGTACTGGATCCATCCAATCAGAAGAAAGGTGAAAAGGAACAGCCAATCAGAAGGTGGAAAAATCTGGATGACTGTGAGGATTAATTTCTGTATGCCTTCGAAGATACACATCCATTATAGAAAAAGGGTAGTGAGCCGATCATACCCCATGCATGGATATCTTTATGTCCATAGAAATGTCTAGTCTGGATCCCAGCCAACTTTATTAAGTGTTCCAGAGCAAACAATTCACAAGGTCCATTGAGCATAATGGTGAGGGTGGGTTCATTCAGCATTTGTCAGGCTGATGTTTTCTTCTCACCAAAGTCTGTGCCATATTCAAAGAGACCAAGGACTAATACAGAAAGTAGTTTAGCAATTTTAACACAACACTACTTTTGATATACTTGTTTGCTTCTCAGCTGCACTGGGAATTAAATACCAGTTGTTCATTGTACAGGGCAGTTGCTAGGAAATATATTGGTTATTCGATTCTTAGCTAGGCCAATGAAGGAAAATTGATAAATACCTCTATTCTACTATTCACAATGCTTCTAGAGGCTTGCTCAATTATGCCTAGCATAGGGATTCATAGAAAATGTCATGAGTCTGATGAAATGTCTTCTTGCAGATTAACAAACAGGAGCCTCTGAACTTTAAATGGAACTACAAACCTTGAGAGGGGGTATATCTCTGTGTTAAATTTCCCCCGTCAAAAAAAAAAGACCACATTAAATGGTCTTACACTGAATTAGACAGTTGGTCTATCAAGCCCCATAAAGTATCCTCAGACTGGCAGAAGGATATTTGAGGATATGTTTGCATCCCCTACAGTTCCTCACTTACAATTCACAGATATGACAAGTTTTGTTTTGTTTTAAACAACTAATTAGCAGCTGGCATTCTTACCCAGACTGTAGGGCATTAAACCAGGCAAATTCCTTTTTTTGTGGCAGCAATATTTTTAGGATTACAAGCTCCAGGTTGGGAAATATATGGAGATTTTGGAGGTGAAGTCTGAGGCGGGTCAGTTTGGGAGGGAAAGATCTTCAATGGGGTATAATGCTGTGGAGTCCACCCCCAACCCCCAAAGCAGCCATTTTCTCCAGGTAAACTGATTTCTGTTGCATGGAGACCAGTCAAAATCCCAGAAGTTCTCCAGCCACCACCTGGAGGTTAGCAACCTTAAACATTGTAAGTAATGGTGAAACAGCAGCCAATAGCAGACAGTCAAATAATTAAGAGAAGTGTGTCTAAACCAATGCTTGAATGAGGGTTGATTCCCCAATCTTCCACATGAAGCCTGCTGAGTGCCTTGGGCTAGTCAGAATTCTCTCAGAACTCTCTCAGCCCCACCTACCTCACAATGTATCTGTTGGCAGGAGAGGAAGGGAAGGCAATTGCCAGCCACTTGGAGACTTTTTTTAAAGGTTGAGAAAAGTGGGATAAAAATCCAACTCTTCTTCAAAACCCATTGACTCCCAACAGACCTAGGCTCATTCCGCACATGCAGAATAATGCACTTTCAAACGGCTTTCAGTGCTCTTTGAAGCTGTGCGGAATAGCAAAATCCACTTGCAAACAGTTGTGAAAGCGGTTTGAAAACACATTATTTTGCATGTGCGGAAGGGGCCTTAGAAAAGTACAGCTCTCTTTAGAATGACATCATTAATATCTAGAGCCACAAGACTGAAAAGCAACTCTCACTAAGTATTGGGGAGGGATTTTCTGTGGGCAGACGAGTTGTTCACATACACATAATCACATTAAATGGTCGTACACTGAATCAGACAGTTGATCTATCAAGCCCCATAATGGCAGCAGGATATTTCGGGTGGAAGTATTTCACATCCTCTACTATCTGATATTCTTAACTTGCAATTCCAGGGATTGAAATTGGGGCCTTCTGCATGCCAACCAAATGCTCTACCACTGAGCCATGGAACCTCCCCAAAACAAATGTCATAACACACATGAGAACACATGCAGTTCCTTTATATTGAATCAAACCATTTGTTTATTATGGTCAGCATTGTTTACTCAGACTGGCAGCAGCATTCCAGAGTCACAGCCTGAGGTCTTTCATCTCACCTCCTGCCAGATCCTTTCAGCTGGAGATATCACAGATACCAGTTTCTGATATGTGCCCTACTAGTCACTTCTCTATTAGTGTCATTGACAGTTCAGACTAAGATGGATGCCAAACCTTAATTCTGGACTTTAATACTAACGGGGGGAGGGGGGTACCAAACAGCACCCTTTGTGAAATCTCTGCTATTTTGATCTGGATAACAAAAGCCATAATCTTAGAAAAAACCATACCGGCCCTCTAGCTCACAAAGAATATGCAAGTGTCACTCTGCCTCAACACAATCAGCTTTCCTGAGTCCTTTCTTCCCTAGATGATCCAATCATTTTTTTCTGTCCTATCACTGGAGGACCATCAAACCTTATTTTGAATTGGAATGCTGTGAGTTTTAAATTCATTAAGTCTGCCTAAAACCTAATCAAGGACTGGATTCTCCCTGGCTCTGACACACTTGAGCCATTTCCCACTGCATTGTTCTCTCCTGAGAATGGAACTCTGTCCAGGAAGATTGCTTCTCTTAGCATCGCCAAGGGGTCAATTTTTTCATATATCTAGGTCTATCATTCAAGGGCCCCCCTCACCCTTTTGTCCCTGAAGTGCCTTTGGTTTGATTCCACTATGCCCAATGTCACCCTTCTCTCTCTGCATCCAGCCTCTGCATTGGATCCTGCCTCCTCGAACTGGAACTGTTAAAAATCACCCTCCCTGCAATGACCTCTACGATTCCCATCCATCACTCACCTCCATCTACATTCTAAGCTCCTTGAAACTCTGTACGTGTGTGTGCATGCGTGTATGTCTCTTTTGTCAAACTGTGTGTGAACCTTTTATTAACTTTGTATTTTAATGAAATTGTTTTTACTTAAATTATGGGGGAAAGAAGGGGTTTCCTGTTCCACTGGCATAGATGCTTTGTGAATGGAGAAAATTTGGTGGGGGTCCAACCCTATGCCTTTTAGTATGATGCTTCATCCTTCTCTTAAAACAATTCCTTGAGTCTGCTTTGTACTTTCTTAAATGTGAGTGAACTTCATCATTGTTATTTGCATTGCATGATATGCTGGGAGTTTTGCTGGCCAGAAGAACTTTTCACTATGTCTGTAAAATGCTAAGGCTAAGATCTTTTCTGCCAGGTCTGGGCCATGGAGTGTCACTCTGGTCTTGGTTGGCTCAGTTCTAGAGCACAGTAATGAGCTCTGCTCTGTTCTGAAAACCGTAGCTGCCTCATAGCAGAGAGAAACCTCTCTCCTGGTGTCTTTTTAACCATTGAACCTGAGCAAAAAGAAAAGAAGAAAAGAAAGAAAAAAGAAGAAAGAAGAAAGAAAAGAAAAAAGATTTCTTCCTAAAAGGGGCAAGAGCCAAAGCTAAATGAATAGATAGAAAGAAAAGTTTTTTTAAAAAAAAGAATTAGCCAAAAGGGAAAAAAAAAAAAAAAACCTCTGCAGACGATGAAACTTGTCTGGTACCGTGGAACTGGCAGCTGCAGAAACATCACATCCCTTTCAATTATATATGAGTCTTCTTGATAAATTATTTTGGTCTTCTGCAATAATGAGAATTGTTATCTCAGGAAAAAAAAATCCCCACATCAAAAGCACACATGGTTTATACAATAAAAAGAACAGATGTCAGTTTGTTGTGCTGCTGTTTACTAGCAAACGGGCTGCCTCCGACATGCTTTATGCTGGGATGATTTCCCTTTATGCTCGACCTCTGCATATTCCACTTCGGGAAATGAAAATAAAACACACGCATGTAAAAAGACTGTATTTGTGAAACTGCTTTTGTTATCCAGGGGAAACAAACAAGCAAGGGAACTGTGCATCACAGCAACTGTCTCTAAAAGTTATAATATACTTTCCCGGTAAGGTGCTTCAAGAGCCAACCTGGCCAAAATGCAGGGAATAAAGAATTCAAGTATGGTAATAATAAATACATATTTATATGTATTTAACTGTGAATTAATTAATTACTTCTGCTGCTGCTGCTACTGCTTCTCCTTTCTCTACTACTACTATCACCTACCACCAAATTTGAATGGGGCATGATAGGATTGGGGGGGAGCAGTTAACTGTCCACGCAATGGGCAATTGGCTGTGGGAAGCTATGAAGACCCTCTTTGTTTTACCCCCTAGGGCTAAGCACAAACAATTGTATTCAGTAATTTTTGGATTTATTCAGCTTTTACTGAAATTTTTCACGTTTTAGAAATCCAAGCCTGAAAAATTTCACTTTGTCCTCCCCACTGCTTCTCAAGTCCAATTGCATTTTTTCCTCCTGTCCCCCTCCTTAATACTGAAATTTTCTCAACCCTGCTACTACTTCTGAAGTCTTGGGTTGAAAAAAATTGATAAGGGCTTTTTTCCCAGGGTTTTTTTTGGGGGGTGATTTGTTTGTTTGTTTTTTACCAAATCACCACCCTTAGTTTCCCAAAACCGGTATTTGACAGTGTTTGACCTAATCACCCTTTAAAGAGGCATAGGATTAATTACTCATTTAGGGGGCCAAACAGGATTTTTTTTTCATTTGTGGGAGGGTTTGGTCCTCCACGATTGCCATTTTGGGCCATCATTTTTCCGATTGTCTTCTGTTGTTTTGCGGATAAATAAGCATGATCTTGCATCTAGTTGGGCAGGGCTGACCCAAGGGCTTTTGCACCCTGGGCCAGTCAGTCCAGATGCCCCTCAAGGATGGTCCAAGCACATGACCCCCCCCCCCCCGCTTGCAGGCAGTGGTGGGATTCTGTTGGACTTTTTAACTTAAAATATTTAGCAGAGTAGCAGAACATAAGAACATAAGAACAAGCCAGCTGGATCAGACCAGAGTCCATCTAGTCCAGCTCTCTGCTACTCACAGTGGCCCACCAGGTGCCATTGGGAGCTCACATGCAGGATGTGAAAGCAATGGCCTTCTGCAGCTGTTGCTCCCGAGGACCTGGTCTGCTAAGGCATTTGCAATCTCAGATCAAAGAGGATCAAGATTGGTAGCCATATCGACAAGAGACCAATAGACAGTTGCTGGTTTTTATAAACGTTTACTATCTATTAGGGAGGGTTTACATGGAAGAAAATGAAGAACAACTTTCTAGTCTAGCACTAACTTGGCTACATGGCTCTTCACCGTGTGGTCCCACTTGGTGCCTACTTAGCAAGGCAGTTGGTTTCACCTCGTGTGTGACAAAGAAGCATACTTTACAACTTCTGTCTACGTGACTAGTCACACATAGGATATGCTGGGGTTAGCTGACCAATAGCTTAATCAATGTACTAGCCATAAAACTCTGACCTCAGTAGCTAATTAGTATGCACACAGTTAACCTCTTCATGTCTGAATTGTGACAGACACTTGCAAGTACCAAAAGATTCAAATAATTTAACAGGTTTTTCAGGTTTTAGAAATCCAAGCCTGAAAAATGTCACTTGTCCTCAGCGCTGCTTCTCAAGTTCACTTGAATTTTTTTCTCCTGCTTCCCTCCTTCACCTGGGTATGTGCTGGCCAGGTAGGATACTGTGGGGTTGCCAGCTTTTGATACCATTGATGTCCCCACCCTCTGGCACCATAGGGACCCCTGTAGTTAGGTCATAAGTAGAGTGGTAGAGCAAACAGTGAAATATCCTGAGGCACCGTACAAAGAAGGACCATTCCAGCAACAGCTGAGCCCACCATTTATTGCATGGTTGGACAAGAGGATGGCTCAGAGGGAACGCTCCAAGTGCTGAGCAGAAGCAGCAGGCAAACCCTTAGTTTGTTGTTTGGCAAGCTGCAGAAGGGGGACCGGGTAGTTCATATGTATGAAAGGGTAAGACAAAGCCAAGCAGTACAGCTGGCCAAGTTGTGGGCCCAGGGTAGACTTTCCTACATAACAGTAACAGCCAGCTACCTAATGCATTCCTCTGTTAAATGTGCTAATAATCCTATTTCTCCGAAAATAAGACATCCCCTGAAAATAAAACACACCAGAGATTTTGCTGAAGTGCTAAATATAAGGCATCCCCCAAAAGTAAGACGTACCAGTAGCAAAGTTTTTGTTTGGAAGCATGTGCGCCCCCAAACCCCTCCCCCTTCCTGCCTCGCCTGGCCCCGCCCCAACAGACTGGTTTGTGATGACAACTACTGCACAGTATATAATAAATGTTCATTTTTTTTGTTCAACAATAAATGTGACTTCTTCTTCATGGAAAAATAAGACATCCCCTGAAAATAAGACATAGCACATCTTTGGGAGCAAAAATTAATATAAGACACTGTCTTATTTTCGGAGAAACAGAGTCGCTCCTAGGGTAATTTGAATGAACCAGTTAAACCTAAAAATGGTTGTCTTGTGGCTGCATTTGGGGGACAGACAAGGAAAAGAAGGCAGCATGGTGTGGTCTGATCTCTTCAAATCTCGGAAGCTAAGCATGGTCGATACTTGGAAGGAAGACCACCGCGGAGGACTCTGCAGAAGAAGGCAATGACAAACCACCTCTGCTTCTCACCTGCCTTGAAAATCCCTGGCAGTGGTTGCCATAAGTCAGCTGTGACTTGATGGCACTTTACACATTGGAGATAAATCTGGTGATCCTCTGGTGCAAAAAAAAAAAATCCTCAGTATCTTGCTTCCCCTTGCACGGAGATGAGAAATGAACTGCTGCTTTTGTAGCATGCTGTATCTAACATCCAACTGCAAAGCAGAATTTGTTTTGCAGTTTACAAGGAGGGTTCCCACAAGGAGAACAACATGCCAGATTTATGGCAGAAATTTCGCTTTGCATGTGATATTTGAATGCAACCCAAGATCAGTAGTCTTTCTGAAAACTCTTGTTAGAAATGTTAACAGTTCACTGGCTTAGGAGATGGCAGTTATCTCATGATCCCCCCCCCCCGCGCCCCCCGGCATTTGCCTATTTTTTTATTTTAAAAGTTTTATTATTAAAACTTAAAAAGCTTACAAACAAAAAAAGAGAGGAAAAACTCAGAGAATATATCTGATAAAAGGGCTCCCTATTTAGTCTGCAGTGAGTATTAATACACTTAAGAAATTACTACAATAC
This sequence comes from Sphaerodactylus townsendi, assembly GCF_021028975.2. Classification (NCBI taxonomy): domain Eukaryota; kingdom Metazoa; phylum Chordata; class Lepidosauria; order Squamata; family Sphaerodactylidae; genus Sphaerodactylus; species Sphaerodactylus townsendi. The sequence continues at coordinate 128,783,858 of NC_059428.1, read as the reverse complement.
TTCTGGTTCCTTCTGGGGGTCAGGTTAGCAGCATGAGTTATCTCTCCTTCAAGGTTATAGTATTATCCTTGGCATTTAGGCTCATTAAGACCTTTTTATTTTCTTAACTCACTGCTTTTAATTATATTGTATGAAATTGCTTCTTGCTCTCTAATTGCATTTATAAAATTAATTTTTGATTATTATTAAGACGTTTCACACTTTTTTCTGCTGTATCTTTTTTCTTAATCTTTTGTTCCTTAATCTTTTATTCCTCAAATCCACAAATCACCAACTCATTTTATGCAAAAAAGTCTATCATTTCCTTGTTTTGTCTTTAAATAATAAATATCCTAAGCAAAAAAAAAAGATGGTGTTTAGGATTAGCTTTTCATAAGGTCATGCCAGCATGATATCACATTATTCTTCCAAAGTTTTTCTTACTTTCATTTCATGAACTAAGCCTTGGTTTGGATCAAGTCAAGAATAGCTAATGCCCTCATTCCTTCAGCCACTTTTTCAAGAAGTAACTTTTCAAAAAGGTGTGTCCAGAATTTGATGGACAGTCCATGCTTAGTTATTTGTCTTCCAGTAGATATTGTGATAGTTGATAGATTATTTCTGATTCTTGCTTTCTTCAGACATTTATAATTTGTCTAAACCCCCCTCCCCCCATCATCATAGGTTGGCCACATCTTGGCAGAACAGCAGAGGAAATGAGAGATGACTCATACCAATACCATCACATCACTTCCAGTATGAACCAGAAAGGGACATCACCTGTGTTGGTTTATCACGTTCTGCAGCATCGCACTATCATGATGACATCAACCTGTTTGGTACCAAACGGATGTCTCATCAATAACAGTTGAACTGATCCGGTAGGTCCCTGCCATCTGACATCTCCCACTATCTGTCAACGCTGTGCTAGCAACTTTTATAACATCCACATCATTCATCTCCTGCAGTCTGCAGTAAGAATCAGCCACAATAGTGTTTTTCTTTCCCCATTAAATTTTATGCAAGTAAGCTCTATGCTATGTGCTAGTAGGGTTGGAGATTTGGACAGTCTAAACTGAATTTTTACTCGAATCTTACTGCATTCTGACTAGACTCAGAGGGCCGAATCTGAGCTTTCGTCCGGAATCCTACACAGATCCGGAATCCATGGGATCTCGGATCACCAGCTGACCCACAGCGTTTTTATTTTTTTTGGGGGTTTTTCTCACGTTTCGGCGTGCAGGGCGCACTTTTAAACATATCAGCACCAAAAAATTTCAGGGTATCATCAGGAGATTGTTCTGATGATACCCTCCAAAGTTTGGTGTAGCTTGTTTTAGGGGGTCCGCAGCTATGGATCCTCAAAAGGTGTGTCCCTATCTCCCATTCTTTCCAAATGGGAACTAAGGAGATGAGGAGGGCTACCCTTCAGAGGGTCCATAACTTCAACCCCCTGTAACCAAACTGCAATTCAATCCTTGGAGGGTATCACTTCTGTGACAGTCTCCTGATGATACACTGAAATATTGGTACTCGATACATCGCAAATGCACCCCCTGCAGGCACTTCTGGCAGAAATTTGCATTAAGATTCTTTGTTCTGCAGTGATTCTAGCTGCTGCATTGCTGTCATTAGGAAATTCTCTGATAGAGGGCTGTGGAGCCCACCCTTTTCATGGCAAACCCACATGTTATTCGTGGAATCTCTCTAGGAGGCAGTCTCTGGATGACTCCATCCAGGCTCTAGAACTTTACTTCAGGCAGTGGGAGATGGACCTCTACCCTTTTTGGGTCCCATAGAATTGTCCCCTGAATGCACCCTTAAACCTGGATGGTGTCATCTAGAGACTCTCCTGAAGATACCCTGAAAGTTTTGTGACCATACCTTCAGAAATGTGCACCTTACAGCTCCCTCTACCAGAAATTCCCCCATTGACAGCAATACAGCTGTGTCACTTGGTAATGTTAACCAAAGTGGGACTTCTGGGGGTGTCAAAGTGGTATTTTACCTTGAGATGTAATCGGCACCTCTAAATTCATCAGGGAACAGACTGTCTCTGGATAGCTGTTCACTCTCAAGTGCCTGGCAAGGACCCTCGTAAGCAAGTGTCCATCCCCTACTGTTTCCAGTGGGTAGTTTCGATAGGGGCTACACCTTTGAGAGTCCATAACTTTGGCTCCCTTGGACCCAACAACTGTAATTAAATCCTCTCTTTAAAGGTACTCTATCAGGATAGTCTCCCCTGATGATACCCTCGAGTTTGTGTGGTCATTAGCTTTTAAAATGGCTACTCGGCGTGTTTCACCACTCACTCACTCCAGCCTTCCTCTTGTCAAGGAGCCGTGAAACATGGCAACCTGAATTTTTAAAAGCTTAGTGGCACCACTCATGTACTACCAGGAGATCACTGTCCTGATGACACCCCCCAAGCTATGTGAGGCTTGGTTCAGGGGAGGTGCTATGGACTCTGGGGGCCTCTATCCCCCATTGTTTCCAATGAGAGCTTGTTGAGATGGGTGCCACCCTTATCTTTGAGGGTCCATAACCCTGGCCCCCCTAAACCAAACTGCACCTGTTTGGGGTAGCTACCTGTAAGGCCAGTCCCCCGATGATAATTTGATATTTTGAAAAAGTGCTGATATGTCTGTAATCGTGCCTCTGCAGGTATAAGATCCTCTGTCTAAGATTCTTTTTCTTGCAGTGACTTCTGTGATTATGTTAAGTTACTGGGGAACTTCTGGTGGAGAGCTGTGGGGTGCACATTTATCAAGGTATTAGTCATTAAATGTTCAGGGTATCTTCTGGTAGGAGTCTTGATGATAACTCCATCCAGGTTTGAGGAACTTTGCTTATGGGGGTGCGGGAGGATGGACCCTACCTATAACATTGAAACCCTTGAAGGGCAACGGTCACAAAACCTGGGTAGTGCCATGCAAGAGATTCTCCTGAAGACAACCTTGAAAGTTTTGTGGGCTTACTTTATGAGAAATGTGCACTCCACAGCCCTCCCACAGGGCTCTCCCATTGCCAGCTGTGTCGAGCCAGCCAGCCACTACAGAGTGCTTTCAGAATCTGGGGAAATTTTTTGGGTGACTTCATGAGGGGTGCAGTTTTAGAGCTATTGTCGCTCAGGAATTTCAGGGTATTCATGCATGCATTGTCTCTATGGGATATCTCCTTAAGTTTGGTGAAGTTTGGTTCAGGGGGTCCAGCGTGACCTTCAAAAGGCCCTCGACTCTCGTTAGCTTCCACTGGAAACATTACTGGGATGGGGCGTTCCCCCTTTGAGGGGCACCTTGCTCCCCCCCCTGAATCCAAACCTCGGCACTAAACTTGGTGAGAATCACTGCGGAGCTGGGGCCCCAGATGACATCCTGTTTAGCGCCGCCAGCTTTTAAAATTGCACCCCTTGCAAATAAAACAATTCGCTAAAAAATTCAAAATAATAAAACGGACCTGAATTTTTCGGATTTGGTCTTGAATTTTCGGTGATATCCGAATTGGCAATACATTCGGACTAAAGGAAATCACTTTATGCACCAAATCCGACTTTTACCAAATTTTAATTTTAGGGCATTGACCTCAACCCTACAGGGCAACTATATTCATTCTCTTGAATGCAGAAACACTGTGGATATATAATTCTACTTTGTCCCTTTCTGCTTTTTCGATGCTTTTATTTTGTCCAAGTACTATATCACCGTCCTGGGGAGACCACGCTACCAAATGCTCTTGTTCCCAACTCCAGCATCAAATTTGTGCCTTGTCATCCTCTTCCTAAAGTAGATATATACCTGCTTTATTCCCATGCTGTTATGCCATATTGGTTAGTGTGCAACTTTCGCGAACTGTGCCGGGGTGAACCAGCCAGATTTTTTTTAGTCCTTTTGGTGATGTCAGACATAATACTTTGCAGCAGAGTATCAGCTTCCGCCAACAATAGAAACCCGCCAAGTATTAATTACGGAGCAATCAAGGCTATGGAAGCCAAAACAGATCTATATTCACCGGTAAAAGTGAACCCAGCTGAGAGTTGGAAAGTATTGCCACAATATGGGAAATCACATATTGAGATACTACCACAATATGAGGAAACGGACTCTGGCTAATCCTAATGCACGAGTTTATTTTAATTTTGTACATAGAAATTGATCTGCAGATCGTATTTATTACATTGGCCGAAATCCAGCATTTTCACTCAAATTGGACGCACTCATAATTACACTAAATGGAGTATAAAATAACCCTCCTACAAGAGTAAAGTATGATCGCTTCCAGCCTTTTAGCCTTTCGGTGGTGGATTTTGAGGGTAAAATCAGCAATTTCATTTAATCCATCCTTCTTGCTTCTAATCTAGTCTGGTTCTGGTCTCTTTTATTATTTGTGATTAAAATGTGGATATTAGCTGTGGGAGACGGCGACTTTATTTTCACGTGATTATTGTTGCCAAGAGAATTGGTTAGCATTGTTGAAACACACAATCAAAAACTCTACTGGGAGCGATGCCAAAATCTTTAAATACGAATGTGAAAGGAGCCATAACCTAAGCGTTGAGACATTTACAAATGAGTACGCTTGAATCTAGGAAAGCAGACCGAGGGACCGGATGATAGCGAGGCTGCCCGATAAAATAATGCCTTGCCATATCCCCTTTGAGGATTCTTAATTAATCATCATTGGCATTGTGAGATGTAAATGACGTTGAGGCCAGCCTCTATCTAGTCTGGACACTAAGATATATATCTGTTCTTTAGTATGTATGCTGAGCCTTCTTGACTTCTATCCTTAATTCCTAAAATAAATCTAGAGAGGGGCCAACACTTAACCCGTTTGATCTAAATTGAGAATGAGTAGAAATTCTTGGTTCAGCTTTGGAAAGATTTGATAGAGTGCACAGAAGAGCAGAACTCCCCTCCTGGCCCAGATTTTCTATGATTCCTTGAGGGATGAGCAATTTTTCCTTGAAGGATGAGCAGTTCAGTCCCAACTGATCTGGGGAGCAGCTGGTGTTCCACTTCTGATCACACCCTTCAAGGTAAATCTCATGCATTTCATCAAGGCTGGGACACATCCCAGATAGGAAAACAGAATTGGGCTCCCAGCTAATTTACTGGAATCACCTTGGGGTCAAATTCTGTCCTCCTCCAACTTTACAGTCTCCTACCAAATCTGAAACAGCAAATGGTTTCTTGGGGGGGCGGAGTTGAGAGAAAACATGAACTGATTGCCTAGTGGTTCCTATGCTGACAAGTGAAATGGAGGTCCAAGGACCTCAACGTACCTAAGGAACCTCCCAGTCTTTTCTGTTTCAAACTACCATCAAAATAGCTCTTTCCCTCTCTGGTCTGATTGGTCATTGGCCATTCCTAATTGGCCATTGCAAGGATTGGCAGGTATGAAAAAGGGTAGGGGAAAAGGGCTCTATTCATCACATCTTCCTCACCAGCTCTTCAGTTTTCTGTCCAAAACTTACACTGTGAGGGAAGGAGGTATCAGCATCTGGGGAGGTTGGCACTGGATATCATACCATTTGTAAGACCCAGATTCACCATTATTGCCTTACACTTTGGGCAATGGTTGCCCTGGATCCCACTGAGATAGGAGTAAACAGAGAACCCACCATTGAATTGGGTGCCCAGGACTTTACATGCTTGCTTAACAAGCATACCACTATATTCAATAACATGCCTAGTAAAAATCTGGAAAAAAAAACTCCATATCTAATTAGGAATCTTTTCTTTGTCTCTTACTTGAGTAATTAAGTATGTGACAACATGACTTCACTCAAATTCATTAGGACATCATAAGTTAATTCTCATTCTATTGCAACAAAAGTTCAGCACCGTCATTTATCACCTGCTACCTTTTTAAAGAATTAATCATCAAGTAATGATTGCTTCATTTTAAAGTCCATTAGAAATGATTAATGAATCCACATTCAGTCCTATTTCTTTCCTCAAAGTCATGTAGTAACAGCAGTTCACAAACTGGTAGCCCCTCCAGATTGGTACATTTTTGTCACCTACACTAGTGTTTTTAAAATTCTAGTAGCTGGGAGTCTTTTTTCCTAAATTAAAATGGGAAGGTCACTTCACTCTGGCCCCAAAATATGCATTTGTAGAAAGTGAAGGAGTGAGAGGTCCCCATGCCTACTGCTTCTGTGAGTCACTGTTCTGAACATGTTCCTGCTTGGAGGATTGATTCATGTGACAGGCAACAAGGGTAAAAGGGAAAATCCAGATTCATACAGAGATACAGCAGAAGTCCTCCTTTAAAGGCAACTGGTTACCAATACAGAAAAAAAAACCCAGGAGATTACATACAGAGCTAGCTGAATGTATCTTGTAGAACCCCAGGGCCACAGTATGTAAGATTGTAGCTCCTAAATAGCTGGAATCAGCAATCAATATAATCACATCTGCAATCAGCATAATCACATGCATTCACACCAGGTTTTGCTTCCAGCATGGTATAGCTGTTAAGAGTGGTGGACTTTAATCTGGAGCACCAAATCTGATTCCTGACTCCTCCACATGAAGCCTGTTGGGTGATCTTGGGCTAGTGTCATGATCTGCCATGTGCTGGCCCAATCCTGCCATGTCTCCTAGGTGGGATTTGAGATCTGCAAGAATTCTCTTTCCCACCTCCTGGCACCGCTGTCTCTTCTTTGTTGCTTCGTTTGATGTCCCAGGTGAGACCTAATCTGCTCATTAAACACTTGCTGAGTCTTGCACTTCAAAAGGGCTGGGGAGTGTGGGTTGTTTTGCTTATTAAGGTCATGTTGTCTCCTCATGTGTTTTGAGAGGTGGCATCCCCCCCCCGGAAACTGATGCCGCGGGGTGGTGTTGGGTGATTTGGGGGGGCATGGAGAGGGGGCATGGAAACTGGGGTATAATGGTTAATGCTTTGGTGCCGAAAATCTTCGTTCTGGTAATGGAAGTCTAAATGTCTTTTTTTTCTGATGCTGTTTTCGATAAGACAGATCTTCTGAATATGAAGTCTCATTCAACTGTCCAGGCACATGATAGCTAGTCACACTACCTCAGTCCCACCTATTTCATAAGGTGTCTGTTGTGGGGAGGGGAAGGGAAGGTAATTGTAAGCTGTTTTGAGACTTCTTACAATTCATAAAAGAGAGGTATAAAAACCAATTCTTCTTCTAGTGGAAGAAAGTGGGAGGGGGAATTATGCCAAAACCTGGAAGTGACAGGCAATGCCATAAGAACCCCACCAATTTCTATAGAGTTTATCATTATGAGGATTCCTAGAACATTCTCCAGAAGTGTCATATTTCTGGGTTTGGATACAATCCCCCTCCTTTTCCTACTACAGCGATCATTAGCGATATTGTGATAAGTTGCTTTTTTCCAAATATCACTTTTTTAAAGATACACCCATGATTCCTCTTATTTTCTCATTTATTCAGAAAGAGATTTCTCTTCCATTTCTCTTTGTAGAGAAATCAATGCACCTCTTGCAGTTACCACCCTAGCAGTTGTTTTATGTTACAAACGACAGGGTGGTGCTCTAGCAGGAGGACAAGAAAGTCTGGAACAACATTGTCTGCCTCTGAGTATCTGAAATCCTGAAGCTTTGCAGACCCCCCCCCCCTTCTTGCCCTTTTGTGGTGTAGCGGTTAAGAACAGTGTTTAAAACAGATGGACTCTAACCTGGAGAACCAGGTTGGAATCCCCACTCCTCCATAGGAGCGGCAGACTCTTAACTGGAAAACTGGATTTGTTTCCCTGCTTCTACACATGAAACTTGCTGGGTGACCTTGGGCTACTCACAGTTCTCTCAGAACTCTCTCAGCCCCACCTGCTTCACAAAGTGTTTGTTATGGGGAGAGGAAGGGAAGAAGTTTGCAAGCAATTTGAGATTCCTTACAGGAGAAAAAAGTGGGGTATACACCAAAACCCCTTTTCTTCCTCTTCTCTCTTTGAATTTATCTTTTTGATCAAAGCAGACTCAACACTCTTTAAAAAGAGGGAAAGAAAAGGATTGTTGGATTTCAGGGAGAAATTGAGGAAAAGAGGATTCAGATAATTTCTCTCACCAGTGCTACTGGCAGCCCTACACATGGGCAACAATCTCAAAACGTGCACAAGCAAAAAAAAAAAATATTAAGTTTCTGTGACGATCCCTGTGGAAATGTAGAACAGCCCAAAAGTTCCATCTCGAGGCCTAAATAGCTCAGAAGCCAGGGCAGCTGATTAATGGCAACTACAAACCTCTTTATGCCCAAGAGGCTCATATTTTGGATTGTTTCAAAGACGGTAGCTGGTTGCACTGCTCAGCTATAATTAGTACAAAGTTTTCCGTCCCCTTTCCTTTTTCAGAGCTTTGTGTGCCTTAGCTATTGCAGGATCATCTGTCACCCTTCTCGGCTTATGCTGACCAGCGGGGCTTATGACTGGCAGCTACCTTCTAATCACCTAGAAGCAGAGCTGCCTACCTGTTAGTAGATTGCAAAAGGTGCTATTCACCTGGCAGTTGCTTGGAGGATTCCCCCGCCCCTTCTGGAGCTTTCCTGGTTTCTATTTTTTTTTCTGTCAGTATGTTGTAAAGAAGCAAGGGTTCCATACTTTGCTAGGGAGGGGGGAATAAAGTGCTGTCAAGTCATAGCTACTCTGTGGTGATCTTGTAAAGTTCTCAAGGCAATAGAGATGGTGTGCCATTGCCTGCCTCCAAACAGCAATTCTTAACTTCTTTGGTGTATCTCCGCTACTGGTTGAGATGCAGTGATCGAGAAAATTGTATGCTTCAGCATTAAAGCCCCAAACAAAAATGAGAATTATAAATCATTTTTACATGCTCTCTTGGTCAAAACCACTGTTTTGTTATATAATGTTTTATAATTAAGCTGAATTCCAAAATGTATTTTACTTTCAACTTTCAAATGGATGGGGAGAGAAGTAGGGCCAGGTAGGCGTTGGAACTCAGGTGGAGCATTCTACTATAAAGAAGGGTGAGTTCTTTTCTCGGGTGCGGAGTGGAATATATGAACCCTACTTCAATATGTTTTTTTTCTGAGACAGATCTCGATAGCCATGGTGGTGTTCTAAATTTGAGACTTAGATGTTATGGATTCAGATAATTTCCATCAGCCCCTGCCAGTATGGCCAATTGGCCATGTTGGGAGGGGCTGATGGGAATTGTAGTCCATAACATCTGGAGTGCCAAATGTTCACCACCACTGGACTACAGTGAAAAATGTGGCAGTGAAACTGCTAATGGGTACTGCTGGTCAGACACACATCATGCTGATCATAAAAGAACTGCACTGACTCCCGATTTGTTACTGAGTTCGACTCAAGGTGCTTTGACTTATAAAGCCCTAAATGGCTTGGATCCTAAATATCTTCTTCCACATCGACCTGCCTATTCCTTAAGCAAATTAAACTCTCCTGATAGTACCATCACCTTCAGTGGTAGAAAAGGTAGTGACTCAAGACAGGTCTTTCTCAGTGGTGGCCCCTCCTGAGGTGTGTCAAGCATCTTCTTTATATGCTTTTAGAAAATTGGTATTTAAAAGATTGATACATACCTGTTTTTCCTGCGTTTCATGAAGAATGGTTTCCCCACCTTCATTTTAGTAATAATAGTTTGAATTTTAACAGGTTTTATTGTAATATAATAAATCTTTTGTTGTAATTCTTTTTTTTTACATGAGTTTTATTTTGTAACTCTTCTTGAGACCTTCAAATATAGGATGGTATAAAAATACACATAATTAAAATAAACCCCGTTTAGCTTCCATGATCTGACAAGATTGGGCCAACTTGGTCGTCTGGACAGTAGCTGAAAAAGCAGTTTCGTGAGTTAAATGGTACCTGGATTTCTGAAAACAAGGTAAGGTCTCTCTGTTTGCATAGTCTCAAAATTTAGGTAAACTCAAGAAGATGGAAGCAAGGTTTTATTCATGTGCATATTTATTTAAATGTCAGGACCCAGGGTGGGGTAGCTTTCTGAGCAATACTGGTAAAATAAATATCAGCTATACTAAACTTGTGTTAAAATAATCATTAAAAAAGCAATACGGGGAGTCAGAAAGCATCCACTTATTTGATCCACAACCTGTTAAATTTGACTATTTATGCATACACTATTTTCCTGTGGCTGTTTGCATTGCAGTGTTTTTTTTTCTCACAGGTTTTTTTTTGGGGGGGGGAGGAAGAAATCTCCTCCTGCAAAGTGTCCCTTGCTGAGTCAATCCACCAGTTCTTCCTCTTTCTTTCCATGCAGTCTCCATCAAGGGAGGAGGCCTATCACTTTTCCTTTTTCTTTCTTTTCTTTTGCAGCTGTCTTTGGTCTAGTGTTAATTCACTAGATCATGTTAATTCCCTAGACTGTGTAAGTTTTTATGTCACTGCATTATCAATCCAAGGGGTATTCTTCATGCCTTTTGTTACTAGAATCCAGAACGTGCTATCCTGCTTCTGTTCCATTGCTCTAATTAGATTTTGCTTTGTTGAAAGCCAACTTTTTTTGTCCAAGCAGATGTTTGAAGTCAGACCTAGATTTTGACAATTGGGATAGCAAAATCAAGCTGAATTTTCTTCTTAATGCAGCTTGGGTGCAACAGAGATCTCTTTTCCTCATTCTACATTCATAATCAAACCAGGAATTGGTATTTATAACTGGTTCTTTACATGTAGCAATATATGGAGACAACATATCACATATCCTATGGAATGAAACAACAGGGTCAACCTTATCCTTGCATATCTGATCCCTTATAACTAGAAATGCTTCTGAGTATAGCAACTTTTTATATCTTTTACTACAACTCACATCACCGTCTGCAGTTGCTATTTTCTCACTTAATCCTGAAAAGGTGCAACAAATAGGAACATGATCACTCTCAACTCTGTTTTGGGAATGGAAGTCGATAACTCTATTATGCAAAGAAGATGAAACTAAGATAAAGTTGATGACACTTGCACCCAAAGCACCTATAAAAATGTATGAGCCTCTAGATTTATCACAAATAGTTGTTTAAAAATTGTAAACCAAACTCCAAAAAAATAGATTTAGAAGCAAACAGCCCCCATTGTTGAAAACATGGTCCTGGGAATGCCAAGACTCCAACCACAAATTTGCTACAATAGGGTCATCTTTAACACCATTTATATCTTGACCTACCCTTGCATTAAAATCACCCATCATTAAAATATCGGCTTCCAGAAACTCTACTACCGTGTTTCCCCAAATATAAGACAGTGTCTTATATTAATTTTTGCTCCCAAAGATGTGCTATGTCTTATTTTCAGGGGATGTCTTATTTTTCTGTGTTCTGTTTGTCAGGCATGCTTCCAAACAAAAACTTTGCTATATCTTACTTTCAGGGGATGCCTTATATTTTGCACTTCAGCAAAACCTCGACTACGTCTTATTTTCAGGGGATGTCTTATATTCAGGGAAACAGGGTATGGCTTTTTCCATGATGAGCTGTAAGTCTCTCCATAATTGCTGCCACCTAATTTCATCAGATCCTTTAGAAGGAACATAAACATTTTCGATATAGAATCTGTCTCATAATAGGGTTATTAACCTCTAAAACCTGAATACCATTACACTCTGGCCACTGATGATGATGAACCATTCCCTGAACCTCCTCTGCCACGAATGTAACTAAACCACCGCTAGCCCGGCCAAAAAAATTCTTTTTCGCTTCTGGGGAGACAAATTTTCTAAAACCCGACAGTTCAATTGCATCGGATTCCACACACCAGGTTTCCTGTAACCCAATGATATGGAATTGTTTTAAATACTCTTTAAAGGCATTATCAGCCATTTTTGAAGCCCAGCCCGTGACATTCCAGGACATGGCCCTCCAAGAGGACCTTTCACCATCTAGTCAGTTTTCCAAATATGGGATTTGGGAGGCTTTCCTGTAGGTGTTTCAGTCCACTGACTGTTCTGATTCACTTGGTTAGTAAGTTTTATGTCAATTTCACGGTTTCAGCAATAGACCCTCAGTGTGAAGCAAGCAAATAGTCCTTTCAATCATTCTGAGGCAGGGGCGTACTGCCCCCGGGGACAGAGGGGTCAAATGACCCTGGGCACATTGGTGGGGACACCCAAAATTGCCCCACCTCTCCTCCCCTGCAGGGGAGGGAAGCGGGGGGCGGCTCTGGGGGGCTCAGATGGGCACCACGGCAGCAGGCTGGCTGAGGAGCTGGCCAGCCACTGCAGTGTCCATCCGAGCCACCCTCACCCCAAGCCCTGCCCCCAAGCAGGTGTTGTCCCCAGGTGCCATTTTCCCCCAATATGCCTCTGTTCTGGTGGCCGGAAGAAATTGCTGATGTTTTTGCAGTAAAAAGCAGGGAGGGGTGAGAAAACCCAAAGAAAGTGAAAAACATTCTGATTCCCTTTACTTCCCCTTTGAAAGGAGAGGGAAAGTCACACTTTGCAAACTTTCATAAACTGCAGAGATTCTCTTATCTGAGAATTCCAGAGAGGGGGAAATGTGTGTAACAGGAAATGCAACTCAAAGGGTACGTAAGCTCAATGATAAGGAGACCATAGTGCATAAATGGACTATAAGTGATTTGCCCTTAAGTGGAAATGGTGGCCTTTTTACAGGCTTTGGCTCTAATTCTTATTTTTTAAAATCTCTGCTGCCCATATATTTTCATTTAAACCTTAAATCTGTGCTGTCCGTGTATCTTAATATGATGTCCAGAGATAACCTTGTAAATTGGCTAAGAGGATATGGATTATATCACCTCTGAGACAAACTTGGAGAAAAATCTTAGACACAATAAAACTTTTAAGGCAGTGTTTCTATGAACTAAGGAGTGATCAATATTTCTGGATGCTTAAAAAGCCATCCACACAAATTAGAGAGACTGGCTGCCCTACAAGCAAGCAAGGTTATATGACACATCTGCCTCAATTTTCTGTTTCTGTTATAGATTGTATTAGGCAGCAAGAAAGTTCAAGAACCTATACAGCAATGGCCAAGAAACTGCATGGAGAAAGAAAGGAGAAGAGGTCACCTTATGATGGTACCCCTGTATCAGATAGAAATACGATAAAGACAGATGCCACAAGATGACTTGAAATTGGGTTAAATGGCAATACCAAGAAGCATGATTAACACAAACACAAAGAGAGAGAGAGAAAAATGTGATACCCATAAAGCAGAATTTCTTGAAATACATATAGATTTTTTCCCCCTTCAAAGTATATCATGGGGAGAACAATAGTGCAAGATAGTTTTCAAGGGAGTTCAGAAAGCTTTAAAAATTAATTCTGCTGTAAAGTATATTTGTGTTATCTGATGCTCTAGGCTACTTTGTAAGAATCAGAACATGTCATGGTGTCATAGAATAAAATACTCTGGACACAATCCACCAGGAAGTTCTGCTGCACCATCATGCCCAGTCTTATGCTAGACCTGACAATAGTTCTCATGGCAGGAAGTTGGTATGGTCAACTTTGGCCCTTTCCCCACTTACCGTTTGCTGCGCGCCACTCTACCCAAATAGCGCTGGGTTCAGCTGCATTCCCCACAAGTCTGGGCGGCGACAACGCAGCCGCCCCGACTCTGCCGCTCTCACGTCCCCTCAGCGCGCGTCATTTCTGGCGCTAAAGAAACGGCACCTTCTGACTGGCCCGTGCTCTTGCAGAAGGGAACACGACTCCACAACAGAAATCACTCGCACTGGGAGTAGCGCGCCGCAAACGGTAAGTGGGGAAAGGGCCTTTCTCTGCCCTCCCTTTTTTCCCAGGTTGTCCTGGGAATCAGCATTCTGTTGCTGCTGTTAGCCACCTGGAGTTGAGATAAGAGGACCAGGCTGCATTTCCTTTCTACCTGAAAGAATAAGAGTCTGGTTTCTCTGGGAAGGGTGTGTGTAGTTTGGAGTAGGGTGGTTAGTTATTTTCTTTTTCTATTTGTAGGGTAGTTTCAGAGGGGATTTCCCAGTTCTGACAAACATCTGGTGGCCTATTTTACCTGAACTGCTGTTTCTGAATAAAGACTTTTACTAAAACAGAAGTGCTTTTCCCTGAACAGTCTGGGGGGTCCTGCCAGTTCAGGGGTGCTTGACATGCACAAGTCTATCTTAAATGGAGTAAAGAGATACTGAAGTGTGGCCCACATTCTAAAGTCCATATGTTGTTGCGGAACAGAGGTAGCAGACATGCCTTTACTAACTGGCAACTGGCAAAGGTCAGCAGTGGCCTCCTGGTGCTCCTGGAAGCTGGATTCTTTTATCTTTTACCAGCCTCCTGAAAGCACACCTTTAGAACCTAGAGATGACAATCCTAATTCAGAGGGTTCTCTGGTCTTTTGTGTCTGTGGAAAATTTCCTCTGGCTGTAGGTCAGCCTGCACAGAGTTGGAGAAAGTCAGCTGCAATCATTGTAACAGAGTACTCCTCTTTTAGCTGAATACTCAAGCTAGAGTAGATACGCCCAAGTTCTGCATTTAATCAAACGAGACCCACACATTACAAATGAATGTCTTAAGGTGTTTGTATATCTGCTGAATTATGAATGATTTTTACATTTGCAGCAGGGCAATTTTCTCACGAAAGGGATTTTTATCTTTGCTCAGCGAGCTGCGAATCAGCTAAATTATGCTTTGCTTTCTGAACTCGGTTTGGGCATCATTGTCTCTCCAAAAACTGTGAGCATGGATATTCTAAGAAATTGCCTGCGTATTAAGCTTAAATTAACTGTCGTTATTATTTGCAAAATAATGAGACGGAGCACCGACTGAGCCATTAGCAACAGAGTTTGCGTCAGGATCATATTTTCTCCTCTGTTTACTGCTAAATGTGCATTTTACTGAAAGAGAGCAGAGCGAAAAAGAAAAAGAAGAACAGAAGGAATATGATAAAGGAATTTGGAGCGATGTTACTTTGTCATATCTTGCGAAAGTGCTAGGCTGATAAGTGGAAGTAACACTCTCTGGAATGCAACCTCTTTTATGTAAAGTTTAATCACACGCAGCTCGCAGACAGACCCGAGTTTGCTAAGGGAACAACAGTCATTTGCTGTCTGAGTTTGAGCCCAAATCACTTGATAACAGAACTAGCATGTCGCATTGTCAGTTTGTCTGTTTCCACTGTGTATAGATCTCTGATAAAAAGCATTTAGGAACTGGAGGCAGCAAGGAATAGAAGTAAACCATGGGGGTAATTTCAGACCCTAGCTTCTCTAGGCAGGAGACTCTGGTGATCGCAAAGATGGAATTCCAACTCAGAGTGCCCTGTTAACGGGAAAATGTGTGGAACCAAGAAAGGAGCAGCAGAGGACATAGGGACTGTGCGCACCACTAAATATTCCCCCCCCCCCACAAAACAGAGGCTTTTATGTTGTGACATGACAGCTTCCATTCAATAAAAGTGAGCTTGATGGAAAGAGTCTAAAAATGCTTGTTTTTAGGGTTTTTTTATGTGAGTGGCAATTTGTGCTTGTAACTGATAGGCGCACAGATTTCTACACAAAGGTATGGCTCTGGCCAATTCTTCTCTACCACGGGATAGGTTTTCAAGGCCACAGTAATCTTTATCCTTCTGGAAAAATCTTTTCAAATGGCTAACCAAGTCTATGCTATGGTTGCCCACTGTAAAGGATATGCAGGGAAAAAGAGAGAGACCCTTTCAAACTTCAAGACCCCGTTGGGAGAAGAAGGAGGGCGAGAGAGAGAGAGAGAGAGAGAGAGAGAGAGATTCAAAAATCCCCACACTATCCTCCAGACTAGGGAAAAGGGATATTCTTAATTTACTTCGCTGCCACCATAAAAAATGAAAGAAAACTAGAAATTCCCCAAACTGCTGCTGGTTTGCCAAAACATTAAGGATCCCACCTCACATACACACACTTGGTCTGAGGGGAATGTCCTTCAGAGTCCCTTTAACAAAAATGGAGGGAACTCAAAAACTGGCTGGGATTCTGAAGTTTTCACTGCTATATGAAAATGGTGCACACACAATCCTCTCTGGCTACACATAAAATGCAGGCTGGCACACAGGGGTAATCTTTCTAAACATAGAAAATGAGAATCTTATTTTGAGAACTAAAGAAAGGTTCCTCTTAAAAATATCAATGACCTTTCAAAGAGGTACTACTTTTAATGGCTCTTCTAGAGCTTGAAGATGTGCTACTTCCAGTTTCATAAGGCACATTACAGACACACGCAGGTGTCTCTTAAGGAAAGATTTTAGCTTTGAACCAATAAATTTCCTTACACACACAGACACTAGTCTTCCTACTGCACTAAATACCCACCCTGATCACACACTTTTCTAAACACCCAGTTCCTAAGCCCAGGAGATTCTGGTATTTCTGCATTACTTGGCCTCCGTTTCTCCCACTACTCCTAATATGGGCTTCACTGCCTCTGACCCAGTTTCAGCTTCTCCCAGATTCTCCTCGGTGACTTCCCTGGTGGATGGCTACACACAAGGGCAAGGCAGACTCGATAGTTCTGGACAGTTTCAAACCGCCAAGCTCCTGAATGGCACTTCAATCTGCACCCAGTCAGGGCCTCCTCTCTCTGTCAAGCATACACAGCTTAGACAGGGACTGGACTTCTGTCAGCCAACTCTGCTGAGACAGAATCCTTTTCTTCCAGAGCTGACAGACTCCTCTCTGCCAAACTCTGCTCTGACTGATCTTCAGTCTCGACTTCTCTCTGGCAGACTCTGTTCAGCACTCCCTCTTAAGTGCTGTAAGCCCACTAGCTCCCCCTAGCTCTGGTCAAATGTCATTGGTCCTTCCCCAACCAATCAGGTGGGTTCTCTGCTTGTGGAGCCTTTTTCTTTACTTGGCAGTTGCTAAGACCTTCTTGACTAGGCCTGCTGTATGCCAGCCCTTCAGGGTGGGGCAAATTCATTACACCCACTCTAGACTGAGAAATTCTTGGAGATTTGTAGGGTGAGATTAGGGTTGCTCTCCTCCTGGTAGTGGCTGCAGATCTCCCACAATTACAACTGATTTCCAGGTGAGAGAGATGAGTTCACCTGGAAAAAAAAATGGCTGCTTTGGATGGCATCATACCTCACTGAAGTCTCTTCCTTTCCTGAATCCCACCCTCTTCAAGGTCCACTCCCAAAATCTCCAGGTATTTTCCAACTTGGGAACTGTAGGTGGAGCTAGCAACTTTAGGTGGAACCTGGGAAGGTTGGGGTTGGGGGATAAAAGGGATCTCAGTGGGGTATGAAACTGTAGAGTCCACCCAAAGCAACCAGGGAAAGTGATATCTCTCTTGTGGAGATCAGTTGTAATTCTAGGATATCTCCAGATCCCACTTGGAGGTTGACAAACCTAATCTCTCCTGGGTTTAGGGTTACCATTTGCCCATGCACTTTTGTAAACCCCACTCTTCTGCCCTCTACAGATTAATGGACATTTCTAAACAATACTGAGAAAAGACATCACATCATCCCCAAACTCCACTCCTTACTGGCATTGCCCCAAATTCCCAGCATTTTCCTAAGAAGTGCTGGGAACCTTGCCTGAGCCACCATCCATGGTTTGTGGTCTGTGTGCACCTTGGAGGGCCACCATTTATGCTGGCCTCTGTAAGAGATTTCCACAGATTTCACTTACTATAAAAATGTATCAGTGAATGAGAGTGTAATTTAATTTTATCTTACCTCTCACAAGAGTATGATAATGAATGTGGCTTCAATGAATGCAAAGGAAGTCGATAATGTTGATGAAACAGACGCAGCATTTTGTGAAATCGCTACCACCTCCATCAAAATGTTTGCTTGTTGTTGTTTTTCTGTATCAAAAATCTTGAGTGGATTTGCCAAGCCTTGGGTTTGTCGAAGTCGAAACAGAAGACGTCTAAACAGAAGATGTCAGGAGCTTCCCTCTGGCTTGCCCCAATTAAATAACCTTCACAAAAGTGATTTTGTTTGGCTGACTGATATTTTTTTTACAGCCATCTTTTTTCTCATGATGGAAAAGAGAGAAAGAGAGAGAGAATAGATGAGTGGCAGCGATTAAATAAATCACAGTCATTTCTCATTCTTGGCTTTCAAAAAAGGGATACAAAGGGAAGGAGAAGAAATGACAGGGAAGATACAAGGACTCCGTGCATAGTGCTAATAACATGGAAAATGCTGACAGTCACTTTTCCATAAGAAGATGAAAAGCAGATGATCTGTTATCTGCCCTAGATGAATACAGGTTGTTGTTTTTTTTAAAAAAAAAAACTTCACTTGCAAGGTATTTGCTAAAATTAGATGATGGCTGGCAGGACTCTACCTATGTGATTATTTCTTCTGATACCCAGCCTTCCTGGGGAAGAAATCTTTGTTCTATAAGGCACTGGAATAAAAAAAAATGAAATATTCACCTATAAAAATTTCCATTACTCTCGACACAGCAACGTGATTGAGAAACCTAACTACCATAAACAGTTTGCAAAGGTATAAAAAATAATCTGGGGAAGAAAACTATCGCTGCAGGAAGCCACTTAACACCAAATGGATGAACAACTTTCCCCTGCACTCAAATTGCTGTGGAACAATCCATACTCGTATCAGCGAAAATTTGCTTTTATTTGAGATAGATATCTTCAGAATAATCTTAACAAGTGGCAAAGAAATCAGGTACGGTTTAAGTTATATTTATGGTTCGCTATCTGAGTCCTTCACCCTCACAAATAACCTTTAGTGCTCTTGAGTTACAACATATCATTGAAATACCATTTGATTGATTGCTCTAAATCAGTCCTGCTGAACAGATGTGTGGGTTTCCACTGTACGCTGTGTATTTAGGGTAACTTTGACATAATTTGGAGGAGGTGCTGCAGAAGAGGAATGAAAAGGGCATGTATGCTCATGATTACTGATCTCTAGGTGGTAGCAGCTTCATCCTATTACCCTACTGTCACCCTTATTTATGACTGAAGTACCAGATTTCACACACTACGCTGTGAAAGGAAGTGTCTTATGAATTTGGAATCCATGCTCTTCTTTGAAAGACAGGAAAGTACTACAGATAGTGGTGCATCATTGCCTGGGACCAGAAGGATGGACTGACATGGGAAAAAAATGAACTAGACTTGAATGATATGAGCAAGACCTGAGCTAAGTTCACTTTTCACTGACTAGGCCTGAACCTTTACACTCCAAGGGCATACCGCATAAGGGGGCATAGGGGGTCAAATGTCACAGGGCTACAGCCATTTAATCACATGGGGGGGACAAAAAAATTGCTCCCACACCCCTCCTTTGAGATGGTGACTTTGAGATGACCTGGTGCAAAAAAAACATTGTTTGGTCATAGTGGGGGAGGGCAGCTGCCCATATGGGGAGGGGAGGGGGGACCTCAGATTTTGCACTGGGCCACATTTTCTGTAGTCTGGATATCAGTTGTATTTCTCGGAGAACTCCAGGCCCCACCTGGAAGCTGGCATATCCTTAATGGGCTCTTTCCACTCTCCAAACTTTGCTCTTCCCAAGCACCACTCCCAAATCTTCAGGAATATGATCCATTAGATAGTGTGGCTGCAAAGTTCTTGAGTTCAATTCTGTAAGTTCTAATTCAAACTCAATAAGCCAGGACTTTAAAGCCAATTAGAGAATGGCAAAGCTATCTAATCAACCCTTAATCTACAGCAAACACTATTCCTTTGTCCCGATAATTATTTGTCCTGGCAATTATTCTTAATGATTTTGAACTGACCTGAGAGGATGGGGAGATTGCCATGGTATCATTGCCTAGTTGTTAAAACATAAGTTTGATGCCACAGGAGAACTTCTCCTTTGTTCTTGTTGTCATTCTGCGGCTATCTTTGCCCCCTATCAAGGAGATAAAGTTGCTGCAAGGCCACGGCTAATGCTGTTACAGCAATTGTTGACCAAATTGGCTTGTTTCCCTGCCTTACAAATAAAGAGGATATTGGCTCTGCAGGGTGCCTGCCCTTTCCTTCTTCTTCGTCATCTCTCTCTTTTTTTAATGGTTTGGCAGCAGCGAAAGCTACACCAGCTAATAAAGTTGAGTGGCAAGGAACAACCCCCAAGTGGCAGAGTGGCAGACCTAGCGGCAGTCCTCTACAGCTCTTTCTCTGCCCTTGTAAAAACTGAGAAACTGGAAGGAAGGAAGGAAGGAAGGAAGGAAGGAAGGAAGGAAGGAAGGAAGGAAGGAAGGAAGGAAGGAAGGAAGGAAGGAAGGAAGGAAGGAAGGAAGGAAGGAAGGAAGGAAGGAAGGAAGGAATTGTGATAACAGTGAACAGAGGCAATCAAGGCAGTGAGGAGGTTATAAAACACGAACACAGAAAGAGAGAACAAGCATCTTGCTGTCAGATACCTCAGGAAAGAAACACCCATTCCATTTATTATTCTGATCCCTTCAGAGGATATTATAGTATTAACAAAGACATTTGAATTACATCTGTGACTCAGTTCTCATAAACCCATTCCACTAACAGTTGTGTCTTCTCCAGAAGTGAGAGGCAAGAGGCACCTGTTCTTAACACTTGTATTCAGATTGCCAGAATCTGTCGGTTCAACAAAAAACTATCAGAGAGGAACACAGCTTACAGCCCCATCCAAGGAGGGCGGGGGCTGAATCCATTTTGGGAGGGGTGCACCGGCCCTGCCAGTGGATTTGTCTTCCCCAGAGTACTTGCCCCAGTGGAGGCAGAATCCACCCTCCCCTAGAGTCAGAACATGGTGCTGAATATAGGTGTCCCAATGGCCCTGCCCCCACCACTAGTGAAGCAGGGATGGGCCACGGTTGTAGGGGGGAGGGGATGATGTTAGTTGGCTCCCTCCCAGCCATTTGGCATGCTACGTTGGCAGGCTGGGACACATACATGCACTACCCTTTTGGGTAGCACAAGTCTATGAAGCCCAATGGGGGCTTCTTGTCACTGGGAAGGCTGTAATTCTTGTGCATGACATGCACCACTGGCAAGCTTCTTTGGAAGTGATGGGGTGCCATGGCTGCAGCACCATGGCTGGCTGCCTCACCTTGTGAACACATTTGAAGGAGGAGGAGGAGGACCTCTCCCCACAACAGACACCTTGTGAGGTAGGTAGGGCTGAGATAGTTCCAAAGAACTGTGACTAGCCCAAGGTCACCTAGCTCGAATGTACGAGTGTGGAAACACATCTGGTTCTCCAGATAAGCCTCTGCCACTGCGGTGGTGGAGTGGGGAATCAAACCTGGTTCTCCAGATTAGAATGGTTTTGGTGTGTTTATAGGTCCATTTCAACTCCTGACTCTGTTGAAGAAGATATTTATTTACAGTGATTGTATACCTCCTTAACGGGAACCCAAAATGGCTATTCTTGCTCTCCTGCTCTCAATTTTAACCTAATTGAAATAGATTTTTTTTGGCCTAATCTGGAGATCCCAAATTTACTTAAAGTGCAGGGAAACAAAATCCTGTTTAGCACTTGCAAGCAGAGCATACCTTGTTTTCACTTTCAGAAAAATCAAGAATGCACATTATTTCGAGAACGTGAGCCATGCCTCTCTTGTTGACAGACTCATCCCTGGCAGCCATCGAATACCTGCTGCCCAGCCTGCTAAGTTTCTTGAGTTATCATCTTTTCCTTCCCAGGCCACCATCTGGTAGATACTAAAATTACTTGCCCTTAAGAATATGTTACCACTCCGAATGGAAACAGCCGTGATGCTAACTGTTCAGATAAAAGCGAAACCATAAATGAATCGTGACAGGCCAGCCATGATGTAGTTGGGTATTTGCTGTAATAAGCAGGCAAGTCAATGACTTGGGACAGAGGATAGCAAAAGACAGCACTCAGCAAGCTGGTAAAATCCGAGCAGTTGCACATTCCTTGCTTCGGTTAAATTCTCCTTGATGGCCCCAAGCCAATATAAATTGCAAACCGCATACATCTAAATCAACAGGGTTTGTGAGTAAGGCCTTTCATTTATCCATTTAGAGTGGGGATTTTCCAGCCCTCAGCCCCAGTTTTCCATCCCTGAAGAATCCCTAGGAATTTCCCCTAGTCTTTATGGTACAGAACAGTGAGACTAGACTAGTCGTCCTAAAGCATCACCCAGAAGTGATATCACACCCTCCCCAAACTGCCCAGTCCCTGTCCCAGAAATCTCCTGGCATTTGCCAAGGCAGTATAGGAACCTTATCGATTAACTGAGTATTTTTCTTTCTTTTAAAAGTGCAATGTTAACTGATCAAAACAAAGCAGCAGACATTAAAATGGCTTGTGAACTCCTCTGACGTTCTGTTGTTTCATTCATTGCTGAATATGATCTGTTTGGGGAACCTGATAGGAAATATTCCATAATATTAATGGGCAGGATTCAGAGCACCACCAGCAGAGTGGAGATGGTGGAATTGCCCCCCCTGCCCCCCCATTCCAACTGAGCCATGGGAAATTCTGCTTCTAGGCAGGGGTCAGCCAATAGAGTGCCATTCTGCTGGCATCCTGCTCCAAACACCTTAAATTCAGCAGAAGATCTATTGTGATTTGGGAACCCATGAATTAGAGATAATAAACAGTAGACAAGCACAAAACACTCAAGGCTGTGAGGAGAGTGATCTAAGGAATATTCAGTGTTGTGTGTGGGTCCTTTCCCTATAGGCCATGGCACAGTTACTGCAGCCATTGAGATGTGGTGCTACGTATATTTACTGATCTTTCAGCATCTTTCATGGTTCTGTTCTATTTGTGGCACAGTGTTGGGATTTCTGAAATTTCCTAATGGGGAACTGATCTCTGTAATCTGGAAATCAGTTGTAAATCCAGGAGATTTCCAGGCTCCACCTAGAGATGGGCAACTCTAAGTTGTTTGTGGAGGTCTGAAGGGTGGCTTGTTCCAACAGTGACCACATTATCTGAGAGCACACCATGCCCAAGAGGAAGATCTTTGATTTATCCAGAGCTATATTTCACCTTGGAATTTCTTCCGACATGGTTTCATTAAACATTATTCATGGCAAAAGAGGGCTGTTTATTTTCCTTCTTTCGGGTTCCTGCTGTCTTTGCAATTTCTTTCGGCAGCTGATACTTGGAGGGCAATCTTGAAGAATCACTATAACCACAAATATAACAGATGTCTCATAAAATTAACTTCAATTGCTTCTCTCTGACCTCTGTCAAGGGAGTCGGACTCAAATTTGACTCAGCGTGAATGGCTGCAGACGCTGCTCTTTGGTAACGGTGACCTTCCCTTCCCGAGAGGGGTGCCCAAGAACAAGAGAATTGGAGTTTGGCACATAGCAAATGTGATTAATGCCAAAATAGCTCAGGAAGCATTGCTTCAGCCTCATTGTGTGGGGACAGCTTTGGACGGGGAAGAAAAGAAAGCTGCTTCCCCTTGGGTGAACAATTAGAGCAGCTATTAGGGAGGGATGATTACATTCCCCGTTTCCATTCTGTGCAGTTATTGTTTGGTGGGTTCATTACATCTTGCATTTCGTTTCACCTGCCTTCCACTTCAACTTGGAGAATTTCACAAATTAATGTTGGAATGGGAGAATGGCAGGGAAAGGGGGGCACATCTGCACAAGATGGAGAAAAGGAGGGAAAACTCCAAATGGATGTTCAGATCCACAGTTTGGGTCTCAGACCATTTTTCCATGATGAAACTGTACCGTTGTTAGCACAGAAAATGCCCCTTTGCAGCTGGGAATTCTCCACAGTTCCCGAAGCTGCACAGTGTCTGCCCCATGTTGCATCACCATTTTCCCTTTCCCCTGGGGCTTTCTTTGAGGTTCTTTTGAAATGTCCCCATGTGACTCCACTGACTCTGCTGCCGTGGAAAACACCACAGCAGCAAAACTGGGTCCATTTTTCCCAACTCTGGCCCACCCCACCAATCAACAGGTGCTGGGGGTTTGGTAGAATTGGTGCCCTCCCCCCCACATGCCTCCCTTCTGTCAGAAATCCATATGCATTTGAGAGGACCATGGTGCAAACGGAGGAGCCCTGGGCTCGTGGAGAAACAGTTGGGGCATAGCGCGCCAATCCTGCCTCAATTCCCAGGAAGAACCAAGGAGCTGTGGAGAAGCAGAAGCAGGACAAAAAGCGTCATGGCAAGTATGCTCCTGGATCTACCACGGGACATTTTTTACCATGGAAAAAGCCCTCAATGCATTTTGAGAGAAACATTGGAAGGGGGCGGGGGCTAGGAGTAAACTTCATTGTGACAGGAGAGGCTTAACAGCTAGGTAGAGAGATAATTAGGGGAAGGTTGTTGTGAATTTCCTGTACTGTTCAGGGGGTTGGACTAGTTGATCCTTGAGGTTACTCCAGCTCTATGTCTCTATCTTAAAGCAAACTGGAGGCCAATGTTGCCCACTGTAGTGGGCAACCTCCTGGTCCCTGGGCAGTTGCACTTGAATGCTAGAATAGCAGGGGGAAACAGGCATCGTACAACTCTGAGGAAGGCATCTTCATTTGCTGCATTTAGGATGAACATAAGAAAGTAGTGGTTAAGAGTGGTGGATTCTAACCTCGATCCCGCACTCTTCCACATGAGGGGCAGACTCTTATCTGGTGAACTGGATTTGTTTCCTTGCTGCTTCACATGAAGTCTGCTGAGTGACCTTGGAGCAGTCATATTCCTTCTTTCACCCCATCTCCCTTACAGTATGTCTGATGTGGGGAGAGGAAGGGAAAAGGAGTTTGTAAGGCAACTTGAGACTTCTTACAGGAGAGAAAGGGGGGTATAAATCCAAACTTTCTTCTTCTTCTTCTTCTTCTTCTTCTTCTTCTTCTTCTTCTTCTTCTTCTTCTTCTTCTTCTTCTTCTTCTTCTTCTTCTTCTTCTTCTTCTTCTCCTTCTCCTCCTCCTCCTCCTCCTCCTTCTTTACTGATTTTTTTTTAAAAAAATTGCATACTTTTTAATCTGTAGTCTGTGCTCTTAAATAAAAAGTACTTTTAATCTGCACATTTCTTTTTATCTTTTTAATTAGAACTTTTCATATCTTTGCAACCTGGAATTGCATCATTAGCTGGCTTCAGTCTGATAAGATAAGGTGGGATATAAATGTTTTACATAAATATATTTTGTGATATTAAAGAAACCCAACAAACTCCTGCCCTTTGGCTGTATCTGCTCTCCCTTTCCTCCCCACTTGAATCTAACTGTTTCTTGAGCCAATGGAGATGCACAACTTCTTCAGTGTATCTTCAGCCATTTTTACCGCTTCTGTGCAATACTGCTTTGTCAGTAGGCATCACAGGTTGTGGGCTTTCCCTCTCACTTCTTAGTTTTAATCAGTTCTGTGGATTTTTTTAAAAAAATGGTTAAATCTTGGAAGCATCGATTACACACAGCAGCAGAGAATCCATGCATCGAGTCTTCAAAGAATTCAATTCTACAAATAGTCAAAAAAGAGAGAGAAACCCCTCATGTTTCCAGAGGGTGAGTGTAAACAAACAGGGCAGATCAAACATGTTTTGCAAATGTTCTGCAAATTTTTAGGTGACTTATGCAGAAAGGGTCAATAGTACCAAGCCAACCTTCCTTTGACCATAACAGACTTTGCTTGTACGTAGACTTGAAAACCTATGGATATTACCTTGTGTGAGATCTCTGTGGCATTTCCCCATGAGTAAACATGCTGTGGGTTGGGCTTTGTATTGCCTCTTCCCAAACCAGCAACCTCCCTTCATCTCTGGGCAGTTATTTGCATGTTAAGACACGTGGAGGTCATAGTACAGGGTGTGCACAGAGCTCAGCTAAGGAGGCCTTCTGGAGTTACAGCTGCTCTCCAGACCATAGAGCTGCAGCTGCAAAGAGAAGACTCTATGGCTTCTCCAAACCATAGGCGCCACCCCCAAATCTCCAAGACTTTCCCAACTCAGAGTTGGCAACCCAATTGCAACCAGTCTTCAAGTTGGAAATATACAGAAAGGTACTTTACAGGGTTGTGAATATAATATGGAGAAACAGAAAATTGTGTGTTGGATGTTAGGGGGAGGGGGCACAATTTCACTGCTTGCCCCAGGCACCAATTGCTGTAGATATGTCCCTGCTTAGCTGGGAAATTCAGTTGCATGATATGAACAATTAACGATGTTTCAACCTAATCAATGGCATTGGGTTCCCTCTGAGAAGTTCAGAAGAATGAGGTGAAGCCTACTCATCAATTCCTATGCTGAATGTTCCTCCTCTTTTCAGATTGTTGTGTTAGAGAGATTCAGTCGGACAACTTGGAGACACCTCCATCTATAACTGGAAAATGAATGGTCAGATCAAAGCATGTATTTATTTATTTTGTTTATAGTCATCCTTTCTCATTGAGGCTCAATAAATCCTTCCTCTCTTGCAATCTCCACATAGAATTGACCTAAAATGAGTAATAGTGATGATATTTGAATCTGGGAAAACATAAAAGTAATATCTCTTAACAATAACCCAGACCAGAGATCCCCAGCGTGGCACCCTTTAGTATCATGACACTTGCCCAATACTGCTTCTGGCACCCACCAAGTGCTTTTAGGAAGTGATTGGAACCAGGTAGGGCTTTTGTCCAGCAATGCTTTTGATTGTTTCAGGTGTGGTGACCAGAATTGTACATGGTATTCCAAGGGTGATATTTCCATAGATTGAAAGGGAGGACTATTTCCATGCAAATTTGCTGCCATTATGTTTAAATGCAGCTGCCCCAGCACCTCCAATTGATTCCATATTGAAAATACTGTTCCCAAAATTCTGGGACCTGGGGAAAAACACGCACAGAGAGAGATTTGAAAGCCAATCCAGTAATGTCTATTTGAAAACCAGCAGTTACAGAACATCCTAGATCCAAAATTATGATGAAAACTGTCTCTGGTTTCAATGCATAGCAAACTCTTTCCAAACCCTCCTTACTATTTTTTCTTTAAAAATCAGAGGTAATGTTTGCAGAGGAACCAAAAATCAAAGTGAACCAAAGGGAATTTCTTCACCATTAGCCAGAATTCCCACCAAATTACTCCAGTGCAGAAAATTCAGTAAAAAGTAGTTTTTAGTAAATAGACTTCCCTGAATGACTGCAGTGAGTTATGATAATGCATTCAGACAAGCTTTTCAAGGCTGACTTTTTTTTTAATGTAACAACTGGCTCAATGTTTCAAATTACTCAGATGACATTTAAAGGTACCCGTCCTTTCGCTGTGAATCTCAATGCTGTTGCCAGTTATCTGTATATCCTCTGGCACTGAAAATTAGCATTTTGCCCAATATAATGAATCATTTCTGAAAAGTAATTACTTTATTGCTATAAAAAGTGATACGCAGAATACAACATTTGCATCTGTATAAGGAAGGGCATAAAAGCTCAAAGGCGCTGTTGTACAGTCATCAAAATTCACTATTTTACCAATGTTATAGAGAATTAACCTTGGCTATTGAGTGGAACAGTCACTGCAAGCAGTTTTGGCCACACCTCCTTTGACTTGAGATGGATGGATAATGAAGTTCTGGAGTTTGGGCTGTTGGGCCCCTCTTAACCTTGATCGATGGTGAAGCGTTTGTGGAGGCTGCTCTTCTTTCCTTGACCAGGTGTTTGCTTAGTGCAAGCAAGCAAGCAAGCAAAGCAAAGCCTTTATTGGCATAAATAGAACAACATCAACAAAACACAGCAAACATAAAAAATTTAAAGGCAAAAAGGATAACCTTAGATAAATACACATTGTTACTGGCTCTGAATTATTTCCATAACAAAGCTTACAACCTCTTCACAAAAAACAGAATCAGAGCTATTTAACAAGCGAAATAATCTAATCTAATCTGTTAACTCAGATTGGAAGAGAGCAAGAGATCTAATTTTAGCAAATTTAGTACAATGTAATAGCTGGTGAGCCAATATTTCAACTACGTTAGAATTACAGCTACATAACCTTTTAGATTTTTCCAGGTTATTAAACCTGCCATGTAGTAAGGCAGATGGCATGACACTGAATCTAGCTATTGTGAAGGCTCTCCTTGACCAGGGGTTGGTTAGAAAATATAAGTAGTGGCCCATGCGACCCTGCTCAAATGGGATTAAAAATTGTGTGGGAGAGCAAGTTCTTTTAGCTGCTAAATATAGTTCTGCAAATTCCCAAGCTAAGAGCCGGTCTTTGAGTAGTTTGTACGCTTCTGAGCAGGAAAGAGAGTAGAGTGATTCAAGAGACAATCCAATAGATACAATTTTATTTTCAATCAGAGAAAACCAGGGGTTAGCCTGTGTGTCTGGGAGTATTAAGGAAAAAGGGAATGTTCAGATGGAAGATAATGAAGACGCAGCCAAAATCTAAAGGCTCTAAGCCAAGCTGTTTGCTTAGTGTCACCCACACTTCTACCTTAAGATCAGACAGTATGGAATTAGTTGGTCACTTCAAGGAGAATTGGGGGGCGAGATCTCCAGTGAATCGACCTTTCCCCCATCTGCTTCACAGTTTTGTATGACAGCCTCCAAATGGACCTGGGGATTACACAGATTACAGAAATGGCTGCTTTTAAGGGTGGATTCTAAGACATTGTACCTCCAAGATCCCAGTCCTCCCCAGTGTCCACCCCCAAATTTCCAGGAGTTTCCCAACCTTGATCAGGTAACATTACCTACACCCTCCCCCACATCCTGCCAGTGGCCAGGAGGTACCTGATTATAGTCCAGATTATTAGTTTAAATAGGCCCAATTTTGACTGGTGAGTCCCAACCATCGAGGCAGGATTGTTCAGGTTCCCGTTCCTGTTTCAAAATCAGAGTGCCTACATGCTCCTTGGTGAAACTAATAAATAACAGTCCCATCAACAGTTATGCCCAGGGAGATTTTTAGCATATGCTTGTCTAATTCAAAAAGCAGTAATCACAAAACTGTGTGGAGGTGCAGACAGCTAGTAATCACATTATTAGTGTGATTACTGTCTAATCATATGAACTTTACCACTGTCTAATCATATGAACTTTACCATTCTATCATATGAACTTTACCACAGACAAAGTAGCATGCATATCATCACCAGCCAAAAGATTTAACAGATGGAAATCATGTGAACAGCAAGGAAATATCCTCATTAAAGGCAATATATATTGAGTCCTTTTAGACAAATACAAATAACTTAATACAAAATGAAATTTCCTCACAGCTATTTGACAGTTCTGCAAGTGGTAAAGTGTTTCCTGTAGCCAAGAAAAAAAAAGTTAAGGAAAATTGGGACTGTTAGACTTGCAAAACAGTGAAAAGTGGAGCTGAAACAAAGGAGGAACAAAGTCTTCTGGCATCTAAAGTAATAACCTCCTGATCTAATCTCCTCAGTGATTCCAAAGCCTTCTTTCTAACATCTGGTATATCAATAGAAAAGCAGGACAAATTTAACCTTAAACTCAACAGTTCCGGTTAATATAATGTAGCTAAGCAACTGTCGATCATCCCAAGGCATTTAAGGATGAATGAAGTTCAGCCCAGCCAGTCAACTATTGGCTGTAAGGTTAGGTCATGTATGGAGGGGGTTGCTTTGATGTTGGGTATCATCATCTGAACCCTAGCTGCTGTACAACATAAGGGAACAAGGTGTGGCCTAGCACCTCTCAGCTCTGATTTTGTACAGATAATAAAATGCAAGGTGAAGCATAAGCAGTGGCAGAGCTACAAGGGGATAGTGGTGTGTGTGAAAATCACCCCTGACCCCCTTCCCCACTTACCTGGCCTCACCCCGCCCCGCCAGACCTGGTCCCACCCCACCAGCCTGGCCCATTTTCAGCAAGCGGAAAGCTGCTTTCTGCCAGCTGGAAAAGGTAAGTGGGCCATGGGGGGAGGGGCCACCCCAGGCGCACTCCTTCCCAGCTATGGTTCTGAGCGTAAGGCTGTCAAGTTCTCACTTTGGCAGAGAAACTTCTCCGCCCAATCCATTCCCATTGCCCACTGCTGGTCAAACCCAGTTCTCCAGACTGGAGTCGACAGGTGATGTGGAGGAGTAGGGAATCAAACCCGGTTCCCCAGATCACATGGAGTAGCGGGGCAGCACGCCC
Organism: Sphaerodactylus townsendi; assembly: GCF_021028975.2. Taxonomy (NCBI): domain Eukaryota; kingdom Metazoa; phylum Chordata; class Lepidosauria; order Squamata; family Sphaerodactylidae; genus Sphaerodactylus; species Sphaerodactylus townsendi. The sequence continues at coordinate 128,753,964 of NC_059428.1, read as the reverse complement.
AATTTTCCAGATTAAAGTCTGTTGCTCATGTGAAGAGGCAGGGAATCAAACCCAGTTCTCCAGATTAAAAACCACTGCTCATGTGAATAAGTAGTGGATCAAACCCAGTTCACCAGATTACAGTCAGTCACTCATGTGAATAAGTGGTGGATCAAACCCAGTTCACCAGATTAGAGTATGTTGCTCATGTGAAGAATTTGGGAGCCAAACCTGGTTCTCCAGATTAGAATCTACCACTTTTTACCACTACAACACACTGGCTGAAAGCTGAGCCCAGAGGAGGAAATGGCTAGTGTGAGAACTGATCCTTGAAACAAAGTATAAGCAAAGCATTCCAGCTCATGTCTAATAAGGTTTTCTACTTAACACTGAAGTTAATGGGAGGAACCTTTATCCACCTGGGAATTATTACATGGGCACAGAGATGGGTCAAACGTTCAATTTTTGCAGTGGGTCATGAGTTGCAGGCAGGACCAGAGTAAGGGGGAATTGTGCCCGGGGCATGCATGCGCCCTGAACCCCTCCCCAGAACGTCCCCAGAACACCCTTGCCACATTCCTGCCATGCCCGATGCATTGCGCACCCCACTGTCCCCTTGGCGCTACACCACTGGTTGCATGCGCACATTGTTGGCTATGGGGCTTTTAGCAAGCTTTTGCAATCACAGGCAAATTGATTTTCCATTGTGGACAAAACAATCCAGGAGGTAAAGGATTTCTAAAGTGCAATGAAGGAACATTACATAACAACAAGTGGACGCAGCAAGAAGCTCAAAAAATCTGGATTTTTCCTTCTGATTCCATCGACTTTCCAAATGTTGTGGAATCTGCCTATCCAATCCTGATGGCAGAGACCTAGCAGTGCAGCCTTATTTTCTTCTCAGGGCAGAGACTCAGCAGCCCATCAGACTCCCAGCAGCCCATGCTGTAAAGCAACGATTCATATGCTACTTCGATTGAGCACCTTCAGAAATCCAAACGTGCAGCCCTTCTGACACCCTGCAATTAAAGTAATATTTGAAGTGGGGCTTTGGAATCTTAGACCTGGTGAAACCTATAATCCATCCAAGGAAACGTAAATTTAATTGCCAGAAATTGGAGTTGGAAGTTATTCATTCTTCCAGAAGGGCACCTAATCAAAGTGACACATAAACCAGAGCTAAGATCGTGAGATACGGGGCAGGCCATACATTTCCGACTTAATCCACTTCCTTGATGTATTCTGTTAATGAAACTTGCCAGCATGGGATGAGAATAAAATACTGGTTGCTCAAAATTATAGCAAAAGAAATTACAGCTTTCAGAGTTAAACCTATAAATGCCTGAAAAGTTCCCTGAGGGTGGTTTTTTCTTTCCAGTTAGCATCAATTACTGGTATGATTAAGCAATGAAAGGATTTTTTTTTTCAAAATGGAACATAAATATATGTATAACAGTGGACTCTTAATATGATGAATCAGGTTTGTTTCCCCACTCAACCACATGAAGCCTGCTGGGACACCTTGGGTTAGTCACAGTTCTCTCAGAACTCTCTCAGCCCAAGACAATCTGCCTTGGAACAGCTCTTGCCTTGAAAACTTCACAAGTCAGCTGTGCACTGGCGGACTTGCCTAGGGACAAGGGGTACCCCTTGTCCCCGGGCGCATCCATTGCAGTCACGTGGGGGGCGCCAAAACATCCCCTCACGCAGACTGATTTTGGAAGCCCCAGCAAGCCCGGCATTCAGGAAGCCGGCTGCTGAAAAAATTAAGGAAGCCTGACATAGCCCCGCCCACTCTCTACGGTGGCCCTGAGTGTCCAGAGGGCGGGGGAGAAATACCATTGTGCCTCCAGGAGGAGGACTGGAGAGCTCCGCCTCCCCTCCCTCTCACCCAGAGTGCAGTGCCTTATTCTCCAGTAAGTCCTTGATGTTGCTCTCAAGCCTTCTCCCCAGCAGACGGGCACCAGCCAGCACAGGGGAGAGATCCATGGAAGGAAGGCAGCTAGGGAGGCAATCTCTGCCCTATGGTGTTTGTTGGCTGGGGAGAGAGGAAGGAAGGGCTTGTGGTTGTCAGGCTTGTTTGGGAACTCCTTAAAGGTAATGTGCAAATCCCACCTGCCCTTCTATCCATAAAATCTTGTTTGCTATTGCGAATGGCCTTGATTGGGGGGGGGGGGGAGCGCCTGGCTTCTTAACTTTTGCTGTGGTGCTGAGATGTAATCTGCAGAGCTGAGTTTGATGCCCCACTTTCTCTGCCCCATAAGGTGTTTGCTGTGGGGAGAGGAGAAAGGAGGTGTTTGTTAGCACTGTTTGGATACTCCTTATAGGCAATGTATGTTTCCAAACTGTTCTTCTATTCCTAAGATGTTGTTTACAATTGTGAATAATGTATTGGGGTGGGGGGGGTGGGGGGGGTGGAAATACAACTACTGGCTGCTGTGGGGGTGGGCTGTAATCTGCAGAGTGAGTTTGATGCCCACTTTCTCTGCCCTAGGGGTGCTGTGGGGAGAGGGGAAAGGAGGTGTTTGTTGTGTTTGGAGACTCCTTATAGGCAATGTATGAATCCAAATTGTTCTTCTATTCCTAAAATTTTGTTTGCTATTGTGAATAGCCTTAATAGGGGTGGGGGGTGGGGGGTGGAGCGCCTGGCTTCTTAACTTTTGCTGTGGGGGTGGGCTGTAATCTGCAGAGCTGAGTTTGATTCCCCACTTTCTCTGCCCCACAAGGTGTTTGCTGTGGGGAGAAAGGAGGTGTCGTTAACTGTTTGGAGACTCCTTATAGGCAATCGAGAATCCAAATTGTTCTTCTAAAATTTTTGTTTACAATTGTGAATAACCTTAATATGGGAGATGGGCTGTGAAAGCTGCTTGAAAAAAACGCTTTGCTGGTGGGGCTGGAGGCTGTAATCTGCAGAGGGAGTTTGATGCCCCACTTGGTCTGCCCCACCTGCTAGCCTACAAGGGCAGGAGAGAGGGAGAGGAAGAACGTGGGGAGGGGAAAGGAAGGCATTTGTTAGCTTGCAAACTCCTTTCCCTTCCTTTCTCCACAACAGACACCTTGTAAAGTAGGTGTGGCTGAGAGAGTTCAAAGAGAACTAGTTCAAGGTCACCAATCAGGCTTCATGTGTAGGAGGGGGAAAACAAATCCAGTTCATCAGATAAAGGTCCACCACTCCTGTGGAGGAGTAAGGAATCAAACCCAGTTCTCCATATTAGATGCCACCAGGCTGAAAAGGGCACATTCATTCATCTTTGCCATACACTTAGCACTAAATTGCCTATAACATCAATTATGAGGGTCTCTTATGATTCTTTTGAATGTTTGTTTTAGACAGATTGTAGCCACAGGATGTTGAGAGCAGGTCCTCTTCAGAGCAGTGGCTGGTTCCTTAATTTGGAGGGGACAGATTGGTCAATAAAGCAAAATAGAAACTCTGATAGAAAGTCAATTTGTAGTGCGAAAAAAATATGGGGGAATTGGTCAAACATCCATTTGTTTTCCCCTTTCCTCCGCTACTTTGACTTTTTACAAAAGCATGAGGTTCTGATCTTTTGCATCATGTGGTGGTGGAGCCCACTCTTTGTGGCCTTCAAAAGGGGACCTATCTCCATCAAGTCCAGCAATAAGTTTCCAGTACTAGCCAGCCAAATATATCAGACCAACTCCTGAGCAGACCTTGTGAGTTACAGCAGTCCCTGTTCTCAGCGCTGTCAGGTGAAAAACTCCAGGTACACTGGCAGAAAATGATGCCCAGGTGAGACAAGAGTTTTCCACCCCTGCCCCACCCCTGCCCCATGCCCAGCCAGCACTGGGGGCAGAGACCTGGTTTTTCCACCCCCCATCAAGCCCCACTTATGGTTTCCCTGTCAGCTGCAGGGGCCATCCATGCGCCTCAGAAGCCATGGCTCCCCACTCCAGACTCTGGGGTGCTTTGGGGGGGGGGGGGGGCAGGCCGCCCAGTCCCCATGCTTAACTCAGAAGGCCCTGCATCTTGCCAGGCCGTCTCTACCTGGGCGTAATGGGTAGGGGGTTTGCCAGGAATGATAAACACTGTTTCTAAAAAATACCCACCCACCCCTTCTACTACAGGTTTGTCTGTTAACAAGAACACTGGAATCTTGACACTTGTTTTAAAATGAGTAGAGTATAGGTAGTGACACTACTGCATGGTGTGAGATTTACCCCACATCAGATCCACAAAGATAAATGGGAAGAAGCCACTGCTATCCAAGGTAGGAGCAGCAGTGGCGTGGGAGGGTTAAGAGCTTCGTGTATTATCTAATCTGGAGGAACAGGGATGGATTCACAGCTCTGCCGCCTGAGCTGTGGAGGCTTATCTGGGGAATTCAGATAAGCGTGTACACTCCCACACACGCCAGCTGGGTGACCTTGGGCTAGTCACAGTTCTTCAGAGCTCTCTCAGCCCCACCTACCTCACAGGGTGTTTGTTGTGAGGGGGGAAGGGCAAGGAGATTGTAAGCCCCTTTGAGTCTCCTACAGGAGAGAAAGGGGGGATATAAATCCAAACTCTTCTTCTTCTTCTTCTACTTCAGCCAACTCACAGTTGTCTCTCTGATTTTCTTTCTTTGTTCAAACTGCCTTTGGGGGGAAGGACTCTCTTATTCCAACTTCTGATGGGGGCGGTGATTTGTGAGAGATTTACATGCTTAAAAGTTAATTCCCACTTGCACTGGCTTGGAGCTGTTTCTGAGGCTAACAACCTACCTCATAGGGTTGGTGTGAGGACAAAATTAGGAAAGAGAGTTGGTGGGGAGAGCCATGTATGTTTTGCTGGTGGTGGGAGGTGTTTTGTGAGCTGGTACAAAAAATCATTGTTTGGTCGTTGTGGGGGAGGGTGGTCGTCCATACCTGGGGTGGGGGGGGGCACCAAACTCAGATTTTGTCCCCGGGCTCCAGTTTGCCTAGATTCGCCCCTGCAGCTGTGTGACTTGAAGACACATTCCATCACCAACATCCCACATATTTTGTAGAACTTTGCAAGCACATGACCACTTAAGAACCCCCACCTGGTTGTAAGACCCACTGAATGAAATAGGTTTTTGGAGTACAAACAAAGACAGGGGAGTATTGGCAAATTATTTGGCAAAAGGCTGAAAAGGTACTCAGTACAGAAAGATGGTTAGGATTTGTCTAAACTTTTGGAAAAGTTCTAAATAGCCTTCTTAATTAGGTGTGCTTACTGTATTGAGAAAAAAATTCTACCATTACATTGTAGTGGAAGGTGAAGGTCAATTTTGGAGGATGGAAGTTGACTGGATACAGTGGAGGTGCTGCATTTTTATATGTTCATTGATGCACAACTTGCTATTGAAAGGAAGGAGAAGATGCCAACATATAGTTGGAGAAAGATGAACAACTGTCCTTACCCTGAACCTGAAGATTTGGTCTCCTTTGCATACATCCTCTGAGGTTCTCAGGTTTAGAGGTTTTTAAGTCTATATGTTTGCTAAGAAAGTAGGGATATATAGATTAGTGCTGTAACCTAGATGGCCTAGGCTAGCCTGATCTCATCAGTTCTCAGAAGTAGTGTTGTTCCTGGTTAGTACTTGGATGGGAGACCAGACCACCAAGAAATACTAGGGTTGCTAAGCAGTGGAAGGCAGTGGCAAACAATCTCTGAATGTCTCTTGCTTTGAAAACCCTTTGGGGCCTCCATAAATTGACTGCGACCTGATGACATTTTCCACCACCACCGTGGATTAGTAAACACTATGCTTACCGGTATGTGCTCTAATGTTATGAATTCCTACCAAGGGTAGTGTTGCCAGATTCAGGTTAGGAAACTCCTGGAGATTTGGGGAGAGATAGGGATCTTAGTGATGTACAATACCATAGAGTCCAATCTCTGAAGCATCATTGCTCTCCAGGGGAACTTATCTCTGCAGTTTGGAGATGAGATGTAATTCTGAAGGCCCTCCAGGTCCCACCAGATTCTAGGGTCCTTAACTTCCCAATAAATGAGAAGTTTTATGTGTAGGCCCCATTTTGTTATCCATGTGAAGGATATCCTTTGGCCTTGCATCCAGCTCAATATCTCAGTGCGAGGAAGTGCTTCTGCCCATGAAAATACTATGCTGGGATCCCAGCATTGGAATTGGGTTGTTGGTCTTTGAATTCTGTTTTCTTCATCTTTGCTCCATGTTTTAATGGTTGCTTTTAGATCTTTTTTATGTGTTTTAACTCCATTTGAAATTTTTTTAATGATGTCTGTGAGTGTTGGGGGTTGGTTTTAAAATGTGATTTTTTAATATCTATTTGAATTCATTAGCCCTGTTGTTGACCCTTGTAAGGATAGAAAGGTGGGGGCAAACATTTTGTATATAAAGAAATAAAAAGTCTCTCTAGTGCAGTGGTTCTCAACCTGGGGGTCAGGACCCCTTTGGGGGCCCAACAACCCTTTCACAGGGATCACCTAAGACTCTCTGCATCAGTGTTCTCCATCTGTAAAATGGGGGTCACCACAACGTGAGGAATTGTATTAAAGGGTTGCGGCATTAGGAAGGTTGAGAACCACTGCTCTGGTGCAACAGACTGGTAATTTGGTTCTACATTTCAGAATTATTTTTGGAAACAAATGGTTTTTTTCTTTGTTTGGGCATGTAGTCTAGGATATTTCAGATTACTGAGCCCAGTTTAGCAATAATACGAGGGCAACTTATCCTTCAATACTTTCTGAACCAGAGCATTACTTCATTCTGGTTCAGTTTGATAGTGGAAAGTGCCATGAAGTCACAGCAAACTTACAGTGAAGCTATAGAGCTTTCAAGGCAAAGGATTTTCAGAGGTGGTTTGCTATTGACTGTCTCTTTGTAGCAACCCTGGATTTCCTTTGTTGGTCTCCTATCCAAATATTAACTATGGCCAACCCTGCTTAGCTTTCAAGATCTGATAAGGTTTGGTTCAACTTAATCACCAGATTAAGAGCCACGTGGCATAGTGGTTAAGTGCTTGCACTGCCACTCACACAGTCAGGAGTTCGATTCCCCTGTGGGTCAGATATCCTGGCAGCTGGCTCATGGTCAACTCAGCCATCCATCCATTTCTTGGTCGGTAAATGAGTACCTAGCTCATAGCTAGGGGGTACAGAATAGCCAGGGAGAGCAATGGCAAACTACCCCACAAAAGAGGCTTGCCTATGAAATCACTGCTCGCAGTGGTACCCCTGGGTCAGACATGACTGAAGGGGAAATTTTACCTTTTTAATCACCAGAGCCTGGGCTGTTCACTGACTTTGTGCCAGTTTTTACTTCTTTTTCGCCACATTTGCTTAGACTACAGCTTGCCAGAAAGATTCACACACTGGAGAAGGAGTGTGTGAGGAGATCTGGGGATGTTGCTGGAATGGACACACATGGGAGAGGATGCCAAAGGCTAGATGGCACAGAAGATATCAAAGGGTGGACACTGGTGGTGCAAAGTGCCATCAAGCCACAGTCGACTTAAGGCAACCCTGTAGAACTTTCAAGGCAAGAGATGAACAGAGATGATTTGCCTTCACCTTCCACTGCATAATGACCCTGGTATTCCTTGGTGGTCTCCCATCTTAGAACTAACTAGGGCCAAAACTGCTTAAGTGCTGGATTCTGATGAGATTGGACAATCCAAGTCAGGGCAGTTCAACATAGCTAGATAAATGTAAATGAAATATGCATTACACATTGTCAAAAATCTGATAAAAATCTGCAGCAATAGTTTCCTAATTTACCAATATATAAAATAGTCCTTGACTAGTCAGATGAATCTGATACACAACGTGCATTCATAATCTATACAAGGGGAAGAAGGGAATGCACTAATAAATTGGTGTAGCCACTCTGGAATTCCCCTTGAGAAATAACATGTTAAAGCTTCAGCTATTGCTTGAATATTCATTGTGAAAATAAGTGTGTCTTGTTTATGCAGTAATAATGCCTTGCTAACTAACTACCTACAATGTAGCTGCACTTGAAAATCTTCTACTGCAGGCTATCCAGCTGTTATGATGGAATGTCATCCATGCTTTCCTAAACAACCTTAATGAACAGATAACCATCAAGAATTCATTAGATTAAGAAAAGGAAGTGTATACTGTGTGTTCTGAATTGTTCTTTTTTTCTTCCAGCATTAAATGGTTTGATCTTTCTATCAATATGTTTGGTAACTTTCCTGAAAGAGTCCTAAAAGTTGTATTGTTGAAGGCTTTCATGGCTGTTCTAGATTTTCCAGTCTGTGTGGCCCTGGTCTGGTAGTTTTTGCTCTTTCCTCCCCTCCCCTGCATGCCACCCCTTACTCCCTCCCCTTCCCTTGCATGCCACCCCTCACTCACTCCCCTTCATGCCACCTCTCTCTTCCCTCCCCCTCCCTCCGCTAGGGTGGGTGGGCCAGATCCAGATGCTGGGCCCCCTCCCCTTTCCTCTCCTCCCTTGAATGTCACCCTTCACTCCCCTCCCCCTCGCTCTGCTAGGGTGAGTGGGCCAGGTCCAGATGTCAGGGGCCCTCCCCTTTCCTCCCCTCCCTTGAATGCCATCCCTCACTCCCTCCCCTTCCCTTGCATTCCACTTCACCTGCATCTATGGCTGGGATCTTCACAGGGATATCATGGTGAGATGTGACATGTGACATGGTACTGTGCCATGGAGAAAAACACATATCACTGTGACATGCCTCTAAAGATGCCAGTCATAGATGTGAATGAAACAATAGGGTCAAAAACTACTAGACCTACTGGGAACACCTGCAGGGGAGTGAGCCTGGCAGCGACTTCAACAGCAGCAACAGCAGCCTAAAGCAGCCAACCTGTCAACCTTGCCTGCAATACTGCCTGCCAGCCGGGGAAGTCAGTATCCAGCCGAGTCAGGTGAGGCCCTCCAGGTGCTGGATTCTTGGCTGGAAGCAGTGTTGAACTGGATGAGGACCAACAAGCTGAGGCTGAATCCAGATATGACGGAGGTGCTGTGGGTAGCGGGTCCCCAAGTCCAGGAGATCAGAGATCAGTGGGCACCTGGTTCTGGATGGAGCGATGTTGCCCCTGAACAACTAGGTGTGAAATCCTGGGGTGCTCTTGGATTCTGCTGTCCCTGGAATTACAGGTGGCAGCAGTGGCCAGGAGTGCCTATCAGCAGATCTGGCTGGTTCATCAGGTTCGCCATTGTCTGGACAGAAGGGACCTGGCCACAGTACTGCATGCCCTAATAATCTCCTGTCTTGATTACTGCAATTCACTTTACATGGGGTTTCCCTTGAAGATGGTCCAAAAGCTGGAGCTGGTGCAAAATGCAGCAGCTAAGCTGCTGATGTGTCAACCTGGCCGGCTGCATATAACGCTGGCCTTGAAAGAACTGCACTGGCTCCCTATTCGCTATTGGGCCCAATTCAAGGTATTGAAAATCATATTTAAAGCCCTAAATGGTTTGGGTCCCACCTACCTAAAGGAGTGCCTACTAACATATGAGCCAGCCTGTGCACAGAGGTCATGTGGGGAAGCCCTCCTGGTGATCCTTTCTGCTGCTGAGGTGCAGTGGGAGGAAGCATGTGGGAGGGCTTTTTCTGTGGCAGGCCCCAAGCTGTGAAACAGCCGCCCTGCAGAAATTTGCCAGACGCCGACACTTTATGGATTTTGGTTCCTGATTAAAACCTTCCTCTTTACCCCAGGATCCCCCATATCAATGACAGCTGAAGGGTGGGGGTGGGAGTGGGGGATCAGGATTTTTAATGGATGTTTTTATTGACTGTTTTGAAGGATACTTTTATGGTGGTTTTTAATGTTTCATGTTTTAATGGGACTTTTAACACCAGTATGTAAGGTGTCGTGGGACTTTGGTGTGTGTGTGTGTGTGGGGGGGGGGTATGAATGGAACAAATAAATAAATAGACCATGGCCACATGCATTGGAAAACCCATGACAATCCTAAAAGGTATTCTGCTACTTCTCTAGTTGTCTAGCTACTATGGGTGTGGGAAGAGTTAATGGTTTCCTTGTGAACTGGATTAATGGGAGGGGGGGTTGAGGGTTGGGACAAACTGGTGGTGGTGGAAAGTGCCATCCAGTGGCAGCCAATTTACAGTGATCACAAAGAGTTTCCAATGCAACAGATGTTCAGAGGTGGTTTGTCCTTGCCTGCCTCTTTGTTGCAACCCTGGACTCTAAGCAGCATGGTGTAGTGGTTAAGAGTGGTGGACTCTGATCTGCTGAACCAGGTTTGTTTCCCCACTTCTACACATGAAGCTTGCTGGGTGACCCTGTGCTTCTCACAATTCTCTCTGAACACTGCAGACCCATCTTCTGAACAGTTAAGATTCTCTTATGTGTGTCTGAATTTCTCCTTAAAAAGAAAGTGTGTGTTGTGGGGACAGGAAGGCGTTTGTAAGCCACTTTAAGACTCCTTACAGTGAAGTGGGATATAAATCCAAACTACTACTACTACTACTCCTCCTCCTCCTCTTCCTTCTCCTTCTCCTTCTCCTTCTCCTTCTCCTTCTCCTTCCCCTTCCCCTTCCTCTTCCTCTTCCTCCTCCTCCCCCCCTTGGTGGGCTCCCAAGCACTAATGAAAGTATACCTACTTAACTTCAGAGATCTAATGAGATCAGGCTAGCCATGGCCATTCAGGTTAAGACATGGGGCACATTAGAAAATCCCAAAATAGTGTAATGAATGTGTACTATGGAGGTAAAGGTTCAAACATCTCAGAGCATTACACATTATACCAGGGGTAGGGAACCTGCGGCTCTCCAGATGTTCAGGAACTACAATTCCCATCAGCCCCTACCAGCATGGCCAATTGACCATGCTGACAGAAGCTGATAAAATGTCAGTTCTGAACATCTGAAACACTGGAGTCACTATTCTAAATTAATTAATGAATTCAGTTACAATTAGGGTTGGGAATGTAAAAAAAAGCCCCTCAATTCTTTCTACCATTTCAAAAGTGGGACGTGCTGGGGGCGGGGTTAAAGGCTGCTAATATCCAGGTATGGCCTGGAAATCTTGTAAAGTTACAATTCACCCCCAGACTATAGGGATCAGCTCCCCTGGAGATAATTCACCATATAAAAACAAAAGGGAGGTGCAACAGACGACACAAACATGAACCACCTTGCACCAGTTGGCTAACAGTAAATTAATACTAAATAACTCAACAAAACTAACTGGACACTCAAGATGCCTGCCAAAGTCTCATTTACTCAACTAAACTTAATGAGTATAACAGCCATTAAACACCCAGTTCTTAGACGATGCTCCAAACCTGTTCAACAGTCAATAATGCCAGTCTCAGCTGTCTTCATTGATGGTGCTGAATCTCAAGACAGACCATCATTAATGCCAGACAAAATTAGTCATTATGTTGTCTTCTTCTAGATCAAATATGAGCTTCATGAGTCACAGGTTGTTTATGCACTTGTGATTTGCCTTGCAGTGAGTCAGATTCTTGGTTGAGTCTGACTGTTTTTTCTGTTCAGTAAGAAAAAGCTGAGGACAGGTCAACCCAATGCTTTTCAATGGGCTGCAGACCTGTCTTCTAAGCAGCTAAGATTCTCTTACATGTGTCCGAATTGCTACTCAAAAAAGGGGGAAACTAGATAGTGCTCAAATTGGCAGCTGACTACAACTATGTATTGTCGAAGACTTTCATGGTCGGAATCATTGGGTGTTGTGTGGTTTCCTGGGCTGTATGGCCGTGTTCTGGTAGCATTTTTCTCCTGATGTTTCCTGCATCTGGCTGGCATCTTCGGGATCTGATGGTAGTAAAGCAAGTGGAGTATATATACCCGTGGAATGTCCATTTAGCATGTGAGTAACCATGAAGACAGCATAATGAATTAGTGAGGGCATCTGCATTGTAGTAGCCTGGTCTTTTGATCCCTTTGATTGCTTACTGCCTGGGGACATCCTTTGTCTGGGTGGTGTTCATTAGTCATTGTCTTGATTCTAGTGTTTTTCAGTACTGATAGCCAAATTTTATTCATTTTCATGGTTTCTTCCTTTCTGTTGAAATTGTTCATGTTCTTGTGGATTTCAATGGCTTCTCTCTGTAGTCTGACATAGTGGTTGTCAGTGTGGTCCAGATGCAGATGCCCTCACTAATTGATTATGTTTTTTTCATGGTTACTCACATGCTAAATGGGTGGATCCCACCCAACACATGCAAATCAAGCTTGCTAATTGTACCCTTTACACTTGTTAACAGGGAATTGGTTCTTTCTCCCATGCTGGACATTCCACAGGTATATATACTCCACTTGCTTTATTACCATCAGATCCTCTGAAGATGCCAGCCAAGGATGCAGGCAAAATGTCAGGAGAAAATGCTACTGGAACAGGACCGTACAGCCTGGAAAACACAACACCCTACAACTATGTACTTTTTGGGCTGAAAAGACACCCAGTATCGGAGCCTGCAGAGCAAACGTCCTGGGGCAACCTTCAGCAAATGGTGACAGGGAGAATCCCTTCAGCTGCATACAAAATGTCAGGCACAAGCTGAGGATGAAACTGACCAGAGAGCAAAATGGTCAGGCAGGAAACATAAGATGCCTCCTGGGCTCTGTATTTCACACAGCCAGGCAGGAGACATCTTGCAGGTGGCTTAGGGGGAAAAGATGTAATTTGAAGTGTTTTTTAAAAGATGTCTTGAACAGAAATAAGGCATCCTAAGAATGTCTTGGGGAAAAGGCTGTGCAGAGTGTCTTCCTAGGGTGCCTTTTTTTTTGCGCCCCCCAAGATGTCTTATTTGAGTTGTGAGGAACAGACCATTAAATGTAATGAGATTTATTCCCATAGAACTGCAGCCTTGGTAACTTTTTTACTTCACCTAATGGGTACTTCAACATCCATTCTTGAATGTACTGGGAGTTATCTTGTATATAAAGTAGAAAATACACTTAACCACAAACGAGACTATTGCCATCGGTTTTGAAGCTCATTTGATGTTTACCTTTCTTCTTATGTTGTCTTTGCAGGACGGTTAGTACGAGACCCTAGAGTTCTTCCTTTCTAAACACAAGAGTGCTAGTAGGACTTTAGGAGGCCAATCTCTGCTTTGGATTGCACTGTGCATTTGGTTAAGAGTCTCATTACAACCCCCCTCAGGTTTGCCTAGAGTGCGTAGCCTCTGCCCCTTTGCTGAGAGCTGAGGAACCTGTTACTAAAATTTTTGGATCCCACCACTGGGTATGTGGATTGTGCCTCAGTTGAAGAAAGAAGCCTTCTGCCTTTAACTGAAATGTTTAGAGTTATGGAGATTAAAGTTTCTTTAAGCAGTTATCCTCAATAAGAGACACATAACCAACTACATTTTTGGTGCTCAATGCAGTAAATAATATAGTGGGCTGTGCATATCGTGCTGAAGAATTATCCTAAACTTTGACTTCAGAGAATGTAATTTTACCTGGTCCCTTTGTATTGAATCCCTGAATGAGCTCTTCAAGTTTGTACTCTGACCTTTTCTCTTATTCACAACTACAGATTTGTGTGTGTTTTGTTCTGTTTTGTTCCTAGAACATGATCCAAACAAGACCCTCATTTGTCCAAGGCTTGCTAATAAGATCTTCCATTTACTTGTGATGTCCAAGTCCAGTTTTTTAAAAATCTTTTTTGTTCTGATTCCTTCCTAATGTGCATTTTAAGATGTTGTGCTGAGTTCAATATCTTGTTTGTCTCCCGAATATTATTATTTTTCAAGGAAATGGTAGAAAAGGAAATAATTAACGCCCCATTGTAGACCTTCATTGTGTTTCTTCCTTTTAAAGTCATGAAGTCCCTTCGTCTTTTGTTATGTTTTCAAACATTTGTTCAGCTCATTAAAAAGGGGGGGAGGATGTCATTGCATTCATTCTTTTGTGGGGAAAATGACACAAATACCGGTAGGTAAAAATTTCATGCGCTGGAGTTTATTTTTTCCCCATGAAAAGACAGAACCACAAAGCACTGTCTGCAATGTGGTTTGCGTATATTCTGTGCTGATAGATACTCAGTTCCCATATTATGAGTTTTTTGTAATAGCAAGACCACCACACTCAACCAAGGAAAGATGTGGGGTTCTAAGCTGTTAGAAACACTACCTGTTTTCAAACACCATGTGTTTGAAAGTAACCTTATCAGTGTTGAATAAGGATATAGTCATAGATGCCTTTAAAAGGAGTATAGACAAATTCACGGAGGATTGATCTACTAGCCATGGTGACTAGATGAAACCTCCACATTCAAAGGTAGTAAACCTCAAAATACCACTGCCAGGAGGCAACATCAAGGAGGGCCTCAGCCTCCATGCCTTGATGTTAAACCTCCAGAGGAATTGGTTGACCAGTGTATGAGACAGGACTTTAGACTAGATGGACTACTGGTCTGATCCAGTAGGCTTCTCCTGATGTTTTTCTTATGTTCTTATGGACTCAGGGAACCTATTGAACTCAATCTTTGTAACCCACCCAGAGCCCTTCGGGGATTGGGCGGGATATAAATCCAATAAATAAAATTAATACATACATAAATCTTTATACATAATTGGCTAATGATTTTAACGTCCAATGACAAACTGCTGTAATTAATGTACTGAGATGCACACAAGGAGGATGCACAGGGGACCCAAACCCTGGCCATCCTGCCCCATTGAGCCTTGCCACCAGTGGAGCAACTGCTCCAAGCAGCCTGGCAAAGCCCACCTCCCACCTCCAAGGGCACCAGACCCCGGACACCTGCTGAATGCCATCCCCACCCTCCCAAGTGGCGTCAGGCTCCAGAGGCCCAGCAAACACCACCCTTGTCCCCTCTCACTCCCCCAAGTCAAGCCAGGTCCCAGCGAGCCTGACAAACGCTGCCCCTTCCAACCCCAACCATCTCTATATTCCATCCTCCCCCACCCCTAGCCACACTTCAATCCTCCCCCACCCCAACACTCACCTTTCAACCCTGCCCCACCCCTACCGACACCTTTCAACCCTTCTCCATTCTCACCTTCCCACCTACCCCAAGCCACACCTCTAACAACCCATGAGCCACACAGGCCCTTAAACCCATTAGGTAGTGGCCTTTTTTTCCCGTGAAGTGTGGGTCTGGTGGGGGCCACCCAACCCAGTAAAAGGCCCATTTGCAGGAATGGGGAGATGCTTCCTCTTTGACCCTTTGCTGGGTCCCATTGCATCTCCCTCACAATGGGCTTTGCTGCTAGTCCTGTCATACAGGAAAAGTGAGTCATAGGCCCTTTCCGCATGGGCCAAAAACGACTGCCTGGGGGTGGTAAAAACGCCGCCCCCAGGCCGCCGTTTGCACAGGCCGGCGCTGCTGCAAGCGCGGCAAGCGGCGTGACCTGACTGCCCTCCCAACCCAGGGCGATCCGGAGCCGCCCTAAACAACAGCCCTTTAAAGGGGTTGTTGTTGGAAACGTCTTCCCAGCGTGGTGCGAACCCAGCGCCGAGAACACCAAGTATGCCCTGCCCCGATCCACTCACCTTGTCCCGTCATGCCGCCTGCTGGCCCGGTGAAGCCCAGCCATGCTGTCCTCGACCCCTGGAGGTGGGAGGCTGGCGATGGCCCGGAGCTAAACGACTCCAACGGCGAGGATTTAAAATGAGCAGGCTGAAAGCGACTCTGTCGCGGAGCCGCCTGCCGATTCTGACCTCTGCTGGGGAGCCCGTCCGCATGCGTGCATCTTGAGCGACCTTCGCCTCCCCGCCCGGCCCGAATTCTGCCGCCCGGCGTGGAGGTGACAGAGAAGGCTGCGATGCAAGCGGCCGTGAGAAACTTATGTCAACTTGATGAAGTTTTATCTTATGGGATTTTCAAGAGACAAGAGCAAACAGAGGTGTTTTTCCAGTGCATTCATCTGCAGATAGTCTCCTATCCAAATATTGACCCTACTTTGCTCCTGACCTCTGATGAGATTGGGCTAGCATGTGCTATTAGGGCTATTTCAAAAAGTCTGTGATACAGCTTTACCAAATGTATTTAGAAGTTCAGCTAGGAAACTACACATTCATTCAGGGTATAGAGCTATTGTGCGTACTTATAGTCACATACAGTATATCCATACATATGAGACCTACACAGATCAACAAACATGAACGGCTATCCTGGTTTCATTGGGACATCCAGATGACATAGCCTCCAAGTTACTCACTTTCTGTGTTTTCCTTTGGCTTGCTGCCATCTTGGGAGATCATTTTGGGACATTTCCTAGTCAAAGTGCTTTCACTTCAGAGAATGGGAAGATGCACATTTTCTCATATCCAACCCACATCAGTGTCATTTTCCTCATCCAAGTTCCCATGCAGAAATCTAGCAGAGTCCCATTTCCATCCTCTTGAGACCTTGTTGGGGGGGGGGGAGGGGGCTTTTTCACTCTTTAATAAATTGTTTACTCCTAAACTGAGTTCTATCCATCTGGTCAGTGGGCTTAGCAAGCCAAGCCACAGATTTACAATCAGCAATCTACACACAGAAGTCAAATCTGTGGAAAATAGACCCTTCAACAAGGTGAACTCTCAGCCATCTGCTACAAAAATCCATTGAATTCATGGCACAGAACTATTAAAAAAAACCAACTTTAAATAATACAAAGCAGGTCAGGCCAGCAAGTCAGCCAGTTTAACCACAACTACAGTAACCAGGTTTTCAAACTGGAAGGGCAGATCTATGAACATCCTTCATTTAATTTTCTCTGCAAATGCCACCTCCATTCCATCCACTACAAATGGATCCAATCCTTCTAAAACACCAGTCTTCTCCATCTGCATCTTGCCTGTATTCAGTCAGGGAGCATCAATTTGGATATTTCAAATCCTTTCGTATGTGTGTAAAGTGCCATGAAGTTACAGCTGTCTCATGGTGACCCTGTAGGACTTTCAAGAAAAGAGACTTTCAGAGGTGGCTTGCCATTGCATGCCTCTGTGTGGACTGTGAGTGTTCTAAAAGAACTATGATGGGCCCAAGATCACCCAGCAGGTGTCATGTGGAGGAGTGGGGAATCGAACCCAGTTCTCCAAATTTGAGTCCACTGTTCTTTACTACTACACCACACTGGCTAACAAAACCACGTTATTCCACCTTTTTACCCTTCATGTTCCTTCTGTCAGATATAAAAAGAAAGCAATTAAAAGCATAATAAAAGATCACAGACACAACTAATTAATCATTGCCCCGAATACGCCCCCCCGAATACGCCCCCCCTCCTGAAAGAACAGCATTTTAACATGCCACCTGAACCCATTTAGATACAGAAATAAGTCTACCATGGAAAATAATTTCATAATTTAGACAGCAGCAATGAAAATCTCCCTTGCATAGCCACCCAGTACACATCGACACCAGCTGGGGATGAGAGGAAAGCGAATATGAGCCATAATGTGGGGACCAAAATGTCCACAAAAACTTTTATAGGCTACTAGCAGGGGGGGGGTCGACCATACGTGCCTGTGACTTGATTCTAAATGGAAATGGGAAAGAGGAACAGTGGCAGCAAATCCATTGCAGAGGCCAGCGAGATGCGTGCTCATGGAAGCAGCGCCCAGGCTGATATTGTGCAATGTCATTGATGTGTGTGACTGCATTCCTTGGGGGGAATGGAAAGGCACCCCTCCCACACATCTAGGCTGACGGGTCACGATCCTTTACCTGGGAGTAAGTTGGGGTGGTGGCAGTGTGTGTTGATTCTGAGTAAACCCTCTGAGGGGTGTGACTCAGCCATTCAAAGTATGTCACGGTTGCTTTACCAATCTTACTCCTGAGTAACGCATGCCTCGGCGGCAACCTGGTTTTCTGAACTGCAACCTCACTATTCAGGAAATCTAGGCCCTTGGTGGCCAACCTTTGGCACTCCATATGTTATGGACTACAATTCCCATCAGCCCCTGCCAGCATGGCCAATTGGCCATGCTGGCAGGAACTGATGAAATTAGTCTGTTTATCCCTGGCACAGATATAAAGGAAGTCTCCTCACCCTGATCTAGGCTGTCTGGGCCCTCCCTCCCCTCCCTTGTATGCCACCCCTCCCTCTCTCCCCTCCCTCACTTCTCTTCCCTTGCATGGCACCCCTCCCCCTCCCTCCCTCCCCTTTCCCTTTGCTAGAGTGGGTGGGTCATATCCAGATGCTGGGCCCCCTCCCTCCCCTCCCTTGCATGCCACCCCTCATTCTCTCCCCTCCCTCACTTCTCTTCCCTTGCATGCCTCACCCTCCCTCCCTCCCCTTTCCCTTTGCTAGAGTAGGTGGGTCATATCCAGATGCTGGGCCCGCTCCCTCCCCTCCCTTGCATGCCACCCCTCACTCTCTGTCCCCTCCCTCACTTCTCTTCCCTTGCATGCCTCCCCCTCCATCCCTTCCCTCTTCCCCCCACTGAATGTGTATGAGAGTAGGTGTGTTGTGTGGTAGTAGTGGGTGAGGCACAGAGAGTGAAAGATACCTGCGTGTGTGTGGGGGAACCCCACCTGATGTCTCACATGGCAATGTGTGTATGTGTTTCACTTCCACTCAAGTTATTGCCTATGTACTGTTTTCACTGCTCTTATCTGGCCATCTGAGCGAACATTCTAAGGGCACAAACATTCTAAGGGTGACAGTTATACACAGGCAGCTTCATGGCCTGGTGCGCCAGGAAAAATATGTTTTACCTGGCTCAGGTGTGTTGTCTGACAGCGGGAGGTATGTAAGAACACAGTCGGGGGAATGAGTAAGTGTCTGCGAAATTTGCAGTGCGTTTGGGCCAGCAGGTGCAGGGTTATTCTTGAAGCAACAAATGCATGGTTCCATTTTTTTTATATATAGATAAAGTTCCGTTACATGATCCACTGACCAAAAACATCTCTTGTGTTCTCATCCACATATCTACAGTGTGCAATCTCTCTCCACAAACAGAAGGAAGTGCCATTAAGCTGCAGTCAACTTATGGCAAACTATTATTGGGTTTTCAAGGCCAAAGAGAAACAGACGTGGTTTGTCATTCCCTGCCTCTGCATAGGAACTTTGGCGGTCTCCCCATTCAAGTATTAACCAGAATCACTTAAAAATGTAGTCCACATTTCTACTTCATTTGAAACTCTGTTTGTTTGTTTTTTAAAACAGAAAACTAGCACAGTACCCAAAGAGCTAAGCTAGATCTTTTGTTCCTGATATGTTGTTTCTTCAAGACATGGGAGGAGGCATTTTAAAAATATGAGCTTTTGTACCTGTTGTATGAAGAGTTGCCACCTGTTTGGTCACAGAATTCTGCTACCTCATTTTGGTGTTTGTGGTAACTAGATCTAACTCCCATTGACTTGTGCATGTGTGTAGAATCTTGGGCCACTCCCAATGTTGGATCCCATTATAAATGTTCATTAACAAAAGCAGGATGATTCTCACTGATTTTCTACCTCCTGCTCATTGTGGGGGTCCTCCATGAGCAGCAGTTGATGAAGGAAGGAGAAGTTTTTGGATTTATACCCCAATTTCTCTCCTACAAGAAGACTCAAAGGGGCTTACAAATTCCTTTTCCTTCCTCTGCCCTCCACAGAACCTTGTGAGGTAAGTGGGGCTGGGAGAGTTTAGAGAGAATTGTGACTAGCTCAAGGTCACCCAGCAGGCTTTATGTGTAGGATCAGGGAAACAAATCCAATTCACCAGGCAAGAGTCTGCCACTCAGGTGGACGAGTGGGGAATCAAACTCAATGGAGGAGTAGAGAATCAAACTCTCCAGATTAGAGTCCATCTGTTCTTAATCACTATGCGATGCTGCATAAACAAATCAATTTAAGGTTGCCAGCTGTAGGTTGGGAAATACCTGGAGATTTTGGGGGTGGAGTTGAGGAGGGCAGGCTTTGGAGAGCAGAGGGATTTCAATGGGGCATAATGCCATTGAGTTCACCTTCCAAAGGGGCTATTTTTTCCAGGTGAACTGATCTCTGTCAGTTGGAGATTAGTTGTAATATAGTGGGAGAGCTTCAGCCAACACCTGAAGGTTGGAAAACCTAATAGTGAAGAGCATAAGAAGAATTCTGCTGGATCAGCCCAGTAGTACAACTAGTCCAACATGTTGTCCCACACAGCGGCCAACCAATTCCTCTGGAGGGCAAACGAGACAGCAGAGGGGCTGAGGCCATCCACTGATGTTGCCTCCTACCATGACTGTTTCTTACCACTGAATATGAAGGTACCTTTTGGTCAACATGTGTAGTAGCCACTGATAGACCTATCCTGCATGAATCTCCCTGATTTCTTTTTAAAACTTTTACAGACACTTAAAGCTTTTAAAGATTTACTGGTTGACTTACAGCGAGAGGCAGCATGGTATAATGATTAAGAGTCGGGGATACTAATCTGGAGAACCATGTTTGATTATCCACTCCTTCACATGAGCAGTGGAGTCTAATCTGGTGATTCAGGTTTGATTCCACACACTCCCACATGAAGCCTACTGGTGACCTTGGTCTAGCCACAGTTCCTTCTCAGCTCTAACTACCTTTCTGTTGTAGGGAGGACAAGGGAAGGCAATTATAAGGTATGTTGGGACTCCTTATGGTAAAGAAAAGTATGGTATAAAAACCAGGAGGTTAAGAGCTCGTGTATCTAATCTGGAGGAACCGGGTTTGATTCCCAGCTCTGCCGCCTGAGCTGTGGAGGCTTATCTGGGGAATTCAGATTAACCTGTACACTCCCACACATGCCAGCTGGGTGACCTTGGGCTAGTCACAGCTTCTCGGAGCTCTCTCAGCCCCACCTACCTCACAGGGTGTTTGTTGTGAGGGGGGAAGGGCAAGGAGATTGTAAGCCCCTTTGAGTCTCCTGCAGGAGAAAATGGGGGGATATAAATCTAAACTCTTCTTCTTCTTCTTCCTCTTCTTCTTCTTCTTCCTCTTCCTCTTCCTCAACAAATCTGTCCCAGCCCACAAGATTGTTGTGAAGATGAAATGGGGAAGATTGTGTTGCATTTTCTACCTTCAGCTTCTTGGATGAAAGTTGGAATAAATAATACTAGATAGAAATGGATTCCCCCACCTCTCCTTTTTCTGCAAGGCAGTTGAGAGATAATTGATTAGGATGTCCCTTGTTTGAATTTCACTGATGTCCTGGACTCACTAAGGAACCAGGGATGCTATTTTCTCTCAGTTTTTCCCCCTACATCTGCAACATAGGGCTAATACTTGCAAAACCAGAATGTTTGCAAAGGGATTTTGAACACAGTCACATGTAGGCTATTAGACTTGCCAATTCCTGGAGAGCTGAGGGAGATGAAATAGTTCAGGAAGTGAGTTCAATAGGGATATGATGCCATAGAACCCACAGTCCAGAACTACAATTTTCTCCAGTGGAACTGGTGTCTGTTATCTGTAGTTCAGTTGAACTCCAGGCCAATCTAGTGGTTGTCAACCCTACATCCCATATTTTTGAAGACTGTTTATGAACCATTTGATAACTTATCTCAGTTCCACAGGGCCTGTAAGACAGAACTATTCTGTCAGGTCTATGTTTGAGGGGAGTGATTGTAAATTTTCATCTAACTGGCCTCCCTTTTCTATTCTTTCACATTTCTTCTTTTTCCCTTCATTCCCCTAATTAGGATCATTTTAGGTGGTCTTGAGCCGTCCTGAGCCCACCATATAAATCGAATAAATAAATAAAATTGCATAGATGTGGTT
Organism: Sphaerodactylus townsendi; assembly: GCF_021028975.2. Taxonomy (NCBI): domain Eukaryota; kingdom Metazoa; phylum Chordata; class Lepidosauria; order Squamata; family Sphaerodactylidae; genus Sphaerodactylus; species Sphaerodactylus townsendi. The sequence continues at coordinate 128,732,384 of NC_059428.1, read as the reverse complement.
TTTAAATGTGGGCATTATGGGTTGGATCCTGTGCCTACCTTCCTCTAAACTCGATCCTTTCCCTTCCCACATGTTTGTTTTCTTTCAGCAGAGAAAGATGTCCTTCAACTTAAAAAAAACACCCCAAAACAAAACAAACACTTTTATTTAACAGAGAAAGTCATTCTCCTTTGAAGGAAGTCTTTTATTGGTTTCCTTTTCCCCCATGGCTTTAGAGAAGACGACACATTGTCAAGCTCTGGGGAGAAAACAGCCTCCCCTCCCTGAAAACCTGTAAGTATGACCTGAAGGTTGATTTATGGGTGTTCTCCATGGCTTGATTAGAAGCAAAGTGAGGAAGGGAAACTCGCTGACAGGAAGTTAATGAGAGTGTTCCCTCCGCCATAATTGTTTCCAGAATTATCCCAATTCCGACAACCATACCATGAAATGCTGGCCAATGTTATTAGAGAGAATCAGAACACATGGCGCTAGTCAAAGGACAAATTAGGATAGGTCAGACCGTCAGTCCACAAGCCTCAAATGAGAACTGACAGCCCTTTGTTTCCTCGAATCAGGAAGCCGTCAGTCGGGTCCCTTGCTCCTTGTTACAGCCAGGGAAGAAGTGATTGTGGGTAATTCTAAAACATATAAACAGAGGCTGTCATTAGAAGCACAGCAGCTCCAGCTTTTTGGTTTGAGAGCGCTGCATCAAATTCACTTTAAAGAGCCCAGGTTGTAGCAAGGGAGCCCTGAAATATAAAGAGATAACAAAAAAGGTTGGCAGTTATATTTTAATACTCAGATATTTTCTGGGCTTGTTCAGAAGGGAGAAGAGGAAAAATATCTCAATTGTAAGAGGGAAATGCCTGTTTCATCCCCATTTACAGCCCTCTGCAAGTTTGATATCCAGTTATAAATCAGCCACTCTAATTGTGTACGTACATTGAACTCCACCAAAAGGGACTTCTTATGATTAATCCAATTAATGTGATGTTCGTTATGTGTTTCCTCATTGCCATTTGTGATTTCTCTGCCAGTTTTTAATCACCTCTTTGCCTAGCTTTCTCCAAAACGATGCTGAACAAACAGTCGCCATTCTTAGCTAACGAGTCTAATTAATAGAGTCGTAATGACCCAACCCTGGGCTGTATGGAGGTTCTCCTTTCTTGAATGTTCAAAATCTTTTTCAAGGAGGAAACCAGAGGCATCATGAAGAGAAAGGGGGAAAAGGTGGTGAATGCTTGAAAAACTGGTATGAAATAAGGGAAGCTATAGGTGGCATCACCTGCCTCAATGTGGAAGGCTGGACTTCCACAGTGGTCTGCTATCCAAGTAGTAACTCTGCTTAGTAGCTGAGATCTAACGATTTCAGGCAGGCCTGATCCAGCCAGGACATATAGGTTCATTCTACACAGCACAAAAAAGACATCTGTGGGATGTCTTTAAAAGAGGTGACTGGTTGTTGTTGTTTTTTCATTCCACACACCCAAAATAGGATGTCTGAGGGACATTCCTAAAAAGATGCAGCAACTGGTTTGGTTCCAGCCAGCAAAGGTGTCAGAAAGGAAAAGAGGCTTTCTCTCTTCCAACCGTTCCACGCTCTGGTCAGTTTCACCTTTCGCTTGCACCAGACATTTTGTGTACTGCTGAAGCCTCCTTGCCTCCATATGCTGAAGGTTGCGCTAGGATGTCCGCTCTGCAGGCTCTGATCCTGGGTGACTTTTCAGCCCCAAAAGTACATGGTTGTACTCAACTCATCCTGCGGATTCCGGCAACATGTAGTTTTTCTTTTTTAAACATTGAGGCGCTATCTTCATAGCTATGCAGACATGCAGAAAAGAACCTTATCTGCTCAGAGGATTCCCATTGAGAATCATTGGGTAGATCTCTCCTCTGCAGATGCAGTAGGATCTAAGAAACCCAGGTTCGAATCCCCACTGTACCATGAAAATATGCTTGGTGCCCAGAAATGGAGTGAGGGGAAACTTCGCCCAGGGCACGTGCATGCCCTGCACCCCTGCCGCAGCGCCGCCCACCCCCAGAATGCCCCAGAAAGTCCCCTCCACTTCCCCTCCACGGTCTGGCCATGCCTCCACTGCTGCTCCACCTGGGGCATCCCACCCCCCATCCCATTGGCACTACGCCACTGTTGGTGCCCCTGAATTAGTCACACACTTTGCTACAAGCATGAGTTTGAGCTAGCACAGCACAGTCTCTTTTGATTATCTCATTGTAACAAGCTGTGTTTCTTAGTATCATTCAGTTTGTAAGTATTAAAAAAATTGTAATTGGGGCTTGGGTTTCCTCGTGAACTTTTCTATTTATTTGCTTTTTTGGTTATTTTTACAGAATAAGCCTTGAAGTTTCATTACGGGGTCAGCATGGAGTCTAGATTTCCGGCTAGCTTATTCTTGTATAGTTTGTTACATATTTGCATGCTTTTGTGCATTTTTGTTTGAATTGTAAAGAAATACATAAGTTAAAAAGTCTGTTGTAATTGCACTCCAGTTGGAGGTTTTTTTTGTCAGCATTAAGCTGTACCCCTATGGTACAATTTTGTTTTCCCTACCCTGTGGTTGTGTACGACCCCCTTTTCCTCAGTATGGTTGAATACCCTACAGGCTTGCCTTGAAAACCCTACAGGGTCGCCATGAATCAGGTCTGACTTGACAACAACAAGAACAGGGGAAAAAAATCAGCCCTTATTAGAGAGGTAGAACCATGGCAGAGAACCTAAAATGTACAAATTCATTAATCAGGAATGAATAGACAGAAACCTTTCCTTCTCAAAGCACAGTTGGCCCCCATATCAGTGCTGGGTTTTAAACGGTTTCAAGTCCAATGCAAATACGATCCCTTTTAAAAAGAAATGCGACCTCCTTCCTTTTTTTTTATTATTTTGGCTTTCAGCTACAGACTTCTAAAGCAGAGATTGAGGGCCATAATGATATCTGAATGAAAGGTATTCCTATAACTCAGCCCAATAATAGCGCTCTCTGAAAAGAAACGTTCCTCAGTAGCACACTTTATTTCTCTGTGTTCACATTTGAAATACATTATCCCCTTGGGGTGCTAAACACCTATATTAGGTCTAAGGTTTACTTTAAAGTAAATGGAAAATGTGATAGGCATGATCATATAAAGGAAGTCTGGCGGAGACTCGGAGCCAAGATATAGCAAGCATGCTTTATTGCTTCGCATTACTTCACTGTATTCACTGAAAAGGAATCCTTTTGTAACTTTACAATACAAATAACACTCAGAAAAGGTTCAAGTATACAGGTTCTCCAGTTCACAGAGTTATTTAACAAATAAGAAGAAGGTTCTTTCTCCTTGTTTCTCCAGTAACAGGACATCTGGGCACATCATATTTGTACAAATTAGGCCGGAATGCTATTTTAAAACCTTTTCTAACACAGAAGCCGCAGCAGCCAAAATCCTTCTGGGTGAGGCCAATATTACCCCTTTTCAATGATGCTGTGGGAAAAAGCCATGTTTTAGCTCGCCCCATGTGAAAAGGAACACTGAAAATGGTAAGAATGACTCTGGAAGGGCATAGCCAGTGGAGCAAGCATTGCATGACAAACAGGATCGAGGTTTGGGACAGGCAGTGGACAGAAAGAAAGGGGAGCTGTCACAGAGGTCGAGGCATGCAGGCGACGTTGGAACTGGAGTATACTCACTGCTGCTCAGGGCTAGTTCACTGTCCAAGCAACCAAATCAGCAAAAGGCTATGGGAAGGGGCTATGGGTGAGACAATTGCCCGTCACTGGTATATGTTGCCTCTGCTAAATACAAGGTGGGGTGGTGAACACCAGTGGATGCCATCTTGAATCCAGCAACCTTCTGGAGATCTCTGATTCAAAAACTGTCTGGGTCATCCACAGGCACATCAGGGGAAAATGGTGTCTGGGGCAACACCTGCTTCAGATGCCAGCACCCCCCCCCCCCAGCACCACTTACTTTAGTCAGCAGCTGCTCTAGCGGCAGCGGTCCTGGGCAGACTGGCAGGGCCGGGCTGAAGGGTGTGTGGCGGCACCGCCTCCAAGCTTCTCCTGCTGGTGGAGGCTCCACCAGCTGAAATAAAACCTGGCAGGGCCGAGCCAAGGGACGTTTAGCAGTGAGGGGCTCAGTCATGCTCCGCATCTGCAGCCAACTTCCCATCAGCAGAGAGGCCAGGGTGTGCAGGAGCCGCGCAGCTGGGCTTGGCCTTGGGTGCTGGTGAGAGGCGCCCTGGCACAGGGGGAACCGCCAGGTGTCAGCCGAGTTGCCACACTGTGGGAAAGGCTGGGCACGGAGACCTGGTTGTTGCCAGGTGCCTCCCCTCATGTGACTGAATGACATGCCCCCAGGGACTCCATGTCCCTATGGGCGGTATGCCACTGGGGCCAATCTTAATAAGGAACAGAGCTTTTTCAGCTCGGGCCCCAGCCTGGTGGAAGGCTCTGTCCAATAAAACCAGGATCCTGTCAGATGTATGGTCCTCTCCACCCAGCACAAATGAAACCTCTTGAGGATGTGAAAAGAAGTGTTTTGGGGAGGGAACTTCACACAGCTTTTCCCCAAAAAATGTCATCAAGATTTGTGGAAAGTTGTGGCTTTCCCACTCTGGTGCAGTGGGGGCTGAACAAATAGGCTTTCGCAAGGGGAAATCTCCTCTGGACCACGCCCTGGTGCTATTACACCTAGCCAGTAAATACTCAATCAATGCAGATAACAAACTCTATGCTGCCTTTATTGATTTAAAGGCTGCCTTTGACTCTGTGCCGAGAGAACTTCTCTGGGCAAAACTGGCTGCCCTCAACATTGACGCCAGAAGGCAGGAGATGTTCTGGGGTGGTTTACCGTTGCCTGCCTCTATTGTCACGACCTTGGTATTTCTTGAAAGTCTCTCATCCAAATACCGAGACCGACCTTGCTTAGATCTAATGAGATCAGGCTAGTTCGGGGCTCTCCAGATCAGGGTAGCTAGCGCAACAGGCTGTCTTATTATTAAATTTAATCCTAATGAACTTCTACATACGTCTAGACATATACACCCTACAATTAAAAGCACAGCCTTAACTATTCTGCTGGTTATTTGCATCCTGAGAACAAAATACATAAAAGATGTCAAAAAGCCTGCAGCTGTCAACCCCCCCCCTTTTTTTTAATAAAAGAACCTCTTTGACCAAACTCTATATCTGCTTATTTTCTCAACAAAAGAGGTGAAATTATGGTTGGAAATACATTCCTTTCTAGTGACATAAAAGCGGCATGAATGTGAAACAGAATTATAATTAAGCTTTCTATAGGGCACTGCCATTCGTTACAGTCGGTCTGACACTATTTGGACTTTTATTTCAACACAGAGAGGGTTTTTTAAAAAAGAAAAGAAAAAAAATGTCACCTTACTATTTGAATTAGTGCAGTCCCCAAGGGCATGCAGATTGGACAAAAATCGGTGGAAATGTAAGTCAATTTTTTTCAGGCATTCACAATAGAGGTCCCTCTTTCGCAAAGCATTTCCAAACCCTGAGTGCAGTTCTCTTGGTTTTTATAATTCATAGGTGTAGCCTAAGTAATGTACAGCTTTGCTGTGTCTTTCAGAATGAACTGCCAGTCATGGATGCTTCAATTTTCCACACTTTGTAGTTCCACAGGGCCTGAAAAACAGAGGACTGTTCTGCACCACTGAAATAATATGTCCTGAGGATGCCACAAAAAGGGGGGGGCACTCCACACAGCCTTTTCCCCAAGACATCCTTAAGGTGCTTTATTTCTGCTCAAAACGCCTTTTTAAAAATAAATGCTTCCAAGTGCACCTTTTCCCCCCAAGCTACCTGTGAAACATCTCCTGCCTGCCTCTGCAGAATGCACAGCTCAAGAGGCATCTTATGTTTTCCACCTTACCATTTTGCTCTCTGGTCAGTTTGCTCTCTGGTCAGTCAGCGAATGCCCAACATTTTGTGTGCAGCTGAAAGTTGCCTCAGGATTTTTGTTCTGCAGGCTCCGATCCTGGGTGCCTTTTCAGCCCAAAAAAGTACATAGTTGTACTCAGCTGGTTTTGCTGATTCTGGCAATATACAGTTTTTCTAGTTTTTTTTAAAATGAAGAGCTTTCTTAGAATCTTAGCCGCTTGTAACACGTGTCTGTGTTACCATGACCTTCATCCCCTGCCTTAAGAAATATTGGATTTCATATTTCTCATATTGTGTGCTGCACAATACCAGTTTCATGTTTGAATGGGTGGAGAGCAGAGTGTCCAAACTGAGAGCAAGCCTAAGGCAAAACTGTCTGCAGAGATTAGATTTGTGAGTTACTCCAGTGATACAACTTGGACGCCTCACAGCAAGGACAGGTATCTTTGATTATCTTACCCAGCCAGAGTACTCCATTGACATAATGGAATCTGTAAATCTCTTGAACACCACACCTTGCTAAGCTGCTTTTGGAACTTCCTGATACTGTGCTTTTGAGAAAACATGTTTACAACCAATTGCTTCTTCTTTCCATTTCCCCAACCTCTAGATATGATCTCCTTAACAACAAGATCCCATCCTAAATCAATCAGCCTGAACCAAATATGAATACTGAAGGCAGAGACTGTAGGAAGTATCTCTGCATAAACCGTTCATGGTATCACTGATATAATCTAGGACCAATTGACCCCATTGTCCCGGGATGCAGAGACTATAGATAGAGCTGATTAGCTCAAGCCCTGCAAGTCCAGCAAGAAGCCCTAAGCAGTTTCAGAGAAATGAAACCTAAGCTTGAGGTTCCCGCCAAACCAGCGATCCACCCTATAAAAGAGCTACACACCTTAAGCTCAGTGCTCAATACTAGCCTGAACCTCTCTTGGTCGCGTTGGTGTGAGACACGATATCATCCTTCGCATTGGATTTTTATGCTGGCATAAAAATCCTTGCCTTCTTCTAGATCCTCTTCAGCTGATTTAGGTAATGTATAAGTCCCCTGCCTTCCCAAAACTCCTACTCTATCATCCCACCTATCTTTTCCTACCTATCTATATACTTAGGAACTGTGTGTATGTGCCTTGACTTCTTACTGCATGGTTGCTTGCAAACAAAATGTATATAAAAATATTTGAACTGCAATTTGGTCTCTTGTGAATTCTCTGCAGATACGTTTCAAGCCGTTTCTGGTATACATGGTCTAAAAAAATCCTCTCCCAGCCTGCCTCTCACATTGCCAAGCCAAGTTATTTTCCCCATCACTACTTTAAAGATATTTGTGTGCTGTTACACTCTTAGCAGCTGGTGGAGATTCCCTAAAAATAAGTTTGCAACCTGTTAAAGCTGGGTAACATCTGCCACCCATTGAAAAGCATTGGGTTGGCCTGCTCCCTGTGGACTGACTTAATTTTTTCTGTGCAGCAGTAAGTCATCTGTGCCTTGATAGCACTTTCCATCAGCATGTATGGCTCCTCCAAGCGCATGTGTCATATCTCCTAAAAATGAATGCAATGCTGTTAACAAGAAGGTGTAAATGTCTACTGTGCCTCATGGGAGAGTCAGGTTTAAATCTCACTCTACCATGGAAACTTGCTTGGTGACTATAGGGCAGTCACGTTCAGCCTAACCTGCCTCGGAGATTTGATGTGAGAATAAAATGGAGGCAAGGAGGCTGATGTAAGGCACTTGGGTCCCCACTGGGAAGTATGGGGAATATAAGTGAAAGGACAAAATATTGTGCTATCTCCTAACATGTTGATCAAAGCTTCTGATCTAGGGTCGCAGATATGAGCCATACTACAGGGGTCCCCAAGCTACTGTGAGAAGGGGTCATAAGGAAACAGTGGTTTTCAAATACTATGTAAATAAAAAATAATTTAAAAAAATGTTTATATGAGGTTGTTTTCAGTCATGTCTAATCACGAGGAATGATTACTGCTATAACTGAGACTATTAATAAGTCAGACAGAGGATGATTGGAACATAGTCATAAAGCAGACAGAATCCTCCCAAGAAAATGATTAGATGCATGTTCTTTTAGAAAATTTCTCAGGCTCCATCTTCAGATTACTGATGAATCCAGTTCCAGATATGCCACACTCTGAGAAGTTTCACCATGCATAGAGCTGTGCAGGCTTCTGAAAGGCACTTTGAACTAAATACGGCCCAGTCAATGTGCTGCGCATGATTAAAAGGATCGGCCAAGTCATTAACAAAGCTGACTAATGAATGGCTGGCTTCTAAAACTCCCAACTGCCATTGTGACAAAATGAAGGCATTTACTTATTAATTTTCATGCATAGATCTTCAGCACTTAGCATGCAGTGTCATTACTCTGAAACGATGGTGGGGTGTGTGCCAGAGTCTACACGGTGTGCAGTTTTATCCCCCTCCAATTCTGAAAGAAAACTTCCTTGTGAATCACAGCTAAGAAGGATTAAATATATTAAATCCTGTTTCATGGCACTGTATGCTCACATTATCACAAAAAAATATGTGCGAAAATCGTGGAGGTTTGGGGGCGGACCTTGGGGATGGTGGAGTTTAGGGGGGAGAGGGGCCTCAATGGGGTACAATGTCATCAAGTTTATCCTCCAAAGCAGCCTTTTTTCTCTTGTGGATCTGATCTCTGTAGTCTGGAGGTGAGCTGTATTTCCAGGAGATCCACAGGCCTCACCTCGAGGTTGGCATCCCTAGTAGGCAAGGAAGGAAAGCTTCCCAGGTGATGGTACTCATGTTGAAGATCTGAACATGATGATCTTTAAAAAGTGGGATATTGTGGAAACCTTTGGACTAGGTATATCCCAAGGTAATTCATCTCAATATTTTTTTCCAGAGAATGGAGTGTTTTGAGTGTAGCCCATCACTTGACATAAATTTCCAATCTCCGAAAGCAGATTATCAGGCTTATAAATCTCAGTGAGGTCCCTCATATTTCAAAAATGGTTATACACAATTCAAAATACTATTAGTATTTGGTACGAATGCCTGTAGAACATAGGTGTCAAACTCGCGCCCTCCAGATGTTAGGGACTACAATTCCCATCATCCTCTGCCATCATGCTGGCAGGGGATGATGGGAACTGTCGTCCATAACATCTGGAGGGCCGTGAGTTTGACACCTGTGCTGTAGAATATAGCGCTGGTGGGAAAAAAATTATTAGATGAGATTAGCAAATAAAAAAAAATCAAACTAATGTGGATGCTTTTGATGCCATCTGGAATTCATATGTCTTTTGCTAATCAGCATCCACCAGCTCTTCCTTTTTTGACAATTTGACAAATGAAGTAAGCATAAGCGGTAGAGTTCTACCAGCCCTTCAGTTGAAGCTATAAAACCAAACGTATGACAATAATTGTGAACATTTTCTGTTCTCTTTTCTTTCTTTTTTTCTCAATTGCTCTGGTGTTTAGAATTTCCTTCTTTTTTAAAACCCTGGGTTCTAATTTTGTTTGTTGTTAGAGTTGCTGGACCCCGGCTGGTGGGGGGGGGAGGGTTCCTCTCCTTTGGGGGCCCTCCCCCAAATGTCATTTAGTAAGCCAGCAGGATGACTTACCTGAGGCAAACTGAGGCTTAGGCCTTTGTAACTGGCAACACATTGACGTCGCTTCTGGTATTCATCGGTGTCATCACATCACTGTGGTATTGGGGAGAAACTCTATGGTAAAAACAGCCTTCCCATATACCCCCATGATGCATAGATTGATTGATTGATTGATTGATTGATTGATTGATTGATTTATACATACTTTAGATTTTTAGGCCGCTGTCCCCCTCCCCCTCCGCTCGAGGGGCTCAGGGTGGCAAACAACACAAATTGTCATAGCAAAAATAACAGCTTAAAATATTATTAAAATGTACAATAGTACCCCATAGAAACAGTGATAAAAACCGTATATCAGATAGTGGTAACCCCAAACAGCCCACCGGAGGCCAAGGTGGAAAAGGAACACACTCAGCCTGGCTGGCCGAATGCCTAGCGGAACAGGTCTGTTTTACAGGCCCTGCGGAAGCTCTGCAAATCCCACAGGGCCCTGGTCTTTCTAGGGATCCTGTTCCACCAGAGGGGGGCCAGGGCCATAAAAGCCCTGGCCCTAGTAGAGGCCAGCCGGATCTGTTTTGGACCAGGGATCTCTAATAGGTTCTCCTCTGATGATCGGAGAGACCTAGTGGGGCAGTAAGGGGAGACGCGGTCCCTCAAATATGCTGGTCCAAGGCTGCTAATAGCCTTAAAGGTTAAAACCAGCATCTTAAAGATGACCCGGAACTCGATGGGCTGCCAATAAAAGTGGCACAAGACCAGTGTGATCCGATCCCGACTACACGTCCCTGTAAGTAGTCTGGTTGTGATGAGATCACTTCCAGTTGGCAACAGAGGCTTAGTTTTCTGTCACTAATTCCCCCCCACTCTCTTGTTTGTTGTGTTTGTTAATGTATGGTTATGTGTAAAAAAAAATAAAGAGACCTAACTTCTGATTCTAATTAACAGCTCCTTCCTCCTCTGACCCTTTATGGGGTTTTCAAGACAGCAGATGTTCAGAGATGGATTGCCATTCCCTGAGCCTGCATAGCAAATTTTGGATTGCCATTCCCTGAGAGATGGATTGCCATTCCCTGAGCCTTGGATTGCCATTCCCTGAGAGATGGATTGCTATTCCCTGAGCCTTGCATTCCCTGAGAGATGGATTGCCATTCCCTGAGCCTTGGATTGCCATTCCCTGAGAGATGGATTGCCATTCCCTGAGCCTTGCATAGCAAATTTGGGCCTACTTGGTGGTCTCCCATGTACAAACTAACCATGGTCGACCTTTCTTAGCTTCCAAGATCTGATGAAATAACTATAGCTTGGGCCATTCAGATCACCTTGAGGTGGATGGCCCAGGCTATCCTTACTTAGCAGAAGCCAAACATGAGATCCTCCTTTAAACAGGGACATTTCATTGAGTAAGACACTAGGATCTCTGCTAATGTGTAAAAAAATGTCTGAAAATCCTACTGGAGCAAAAAATTACACAGCTGTTCTGTCCCCCTTTCAGTGGTATTTAACAGAAATAACAGAATAGATCTCACACATTCCTGGAAGAGTGTCTTATCAGAAAGGCAATAAAAGAGTTTTGATGCCTGCTTGGTTTTAGGTTCATTAACTTTGGTGACCTCAAAGAGAACTTATAAAATGTGCCTGGAAACAAATATTTATCACATCTCCGGAGGTTTAACAGAAGAAAATGAAACGCTGACTGTCACGTTTCCCCCAGTGTCACTGTCAAGATGACTTTGACCTTGTGAAGTCTGCGGGGTAGGACACTAATGAATGAAATATTTACTTTGTTAATGAACTTAATCAGAAATGTATGCTCAGATTTAAGCTAGTTTATCACTGTACTCTTTCGTTCGCCTGTTGGGGCTCAAGCTCATACAAACTCTCTAATTAACAGAAGACGGACTTGCTTTTCCTATTCCACACTGTACATTGTCTAAAACTAACAGTTCTTGAACTTCACATAAGATCGTTAATGGCATTTAAACTGTAATTTTAACCAAGGTCACAATATGCATATTATGATAATTAAGAATCCTGAAAAATCTTCAAAATGATTTCCCCTTATTTAATGGTTCGTTGAGTTTAGAGTCGCTCTTTTCTTTTATATTTCATCCAAAGATAAAATTTGAGTAATAAAAATGAAAGCACACAGTTCAATTTAGATGAAACAGAAACCTCCAGTTCCCCTCTACAATATATTTCAGGTATTTCCTTTAATAGAATTCAGAATAGGTTTGTGACATATCTCCCTGAAAATAATTTAAGGGTGGGTGGGGGAGGAAATCCACCACCCCAGGCAATTTGAAAAGAAACTTACGTTTCACTTCAATTATGCATTTATATTCAAATGCATTAAATAAAGGAGGGCAAATAGATGTGTTTATGAACCAAAGAATGGAGCAACTATAATCTGTAATTGACTCTGCAAAAAAAAAAAAAAGATGGTTGGAAGGAGACTCATATTAAAAGTTTAATTCCTGTTGATTGAAGAGGACAATAAAGTTTTGTGCATCAATCAAAGTAGCATGAAAGTGCCTTTTAAAGGTTTTGAAAAACAGCACAATCGAAATTTGGACTGGAGAGCAGCAACTATCTCATTCTTGACAAGAATGTAAAGGTAGCTTATCAACTGTCAGGAGCAAGCTGGGCAGTTGTTGGGCTACATCAGGGGTAGGGAACCTGCAGCTCTCCAGATGTTCAGGAACTACAATTCCCATCAGCCCCTACCAGCATGGCCAATTGGCCATGCTGACAGAGGCTGATGGGAATTGTAGTTCCTGAACATCTGGAGAGCCGCAGGTTCCCTACCCCTGGGCTACATCTTTGTGCAGAGTTGTTGCCCACACAACGTGGGATTTTTTTTGGTTCAAAATTCACTCCAGCTCTGACCTTGAAATATTTCCCCGAGCACTCTGTCTCTATGCAGTGTCTTGTGTGCTTAGCAGCTTATAGCTCAAAGCTGACTCATGACATAAGTCTTGTTCTGTGACTTTTATCCTTTGCTGATACCAGTGGATTCAAAAGGACAAGAAGCATTTTAAAATGAGACCCAATTATATCAACCACACAAGAGAAAAATCTGATGAGGTTTTTCTTTCTTAGGCTGATTCCGCATGGGCCAAAAACAGCGGTGTGAAAACAGTGTGAAAACAGTATAAACCCTTTTACACCGTTTTAAACCTTTTTTACACAATTTTCACACCGTTTTCACACTGCTGTTTTTGGCCCATGCGGAATCAGCCTTAGTTTCCAATCTTAAAGCAAAACCACTCTTAATTGTTAAAACATCCAATTAAATGTCACACTGATTTAAATAATGTATTTCTAATATGTCAGTACAATATATGAAAGCCCCATACCACTGCTAGATCCAATAACAAAACAAGTATCCTTTAAAATCTGTAGTTTACAACCAAAATCAGCTCCAAATATATAAAATCAATTTTTTCCCCAAAATTTACTGCTAAATAAGAATATGAAATGTGCAGAAATTGCTCACACGTTTAGCAGATTCAACCTTTTACAGGGGATACAGTAAGAGTACCACACAGCTATTATAGTGGAACAGTCTGAAGATTTTCCAAAGAACTGCAAATGTCCAATGGCTGGCCATCTCAATTCACTTACAGACACCCAGAGCCTAATGTATCTTGATAGCACTAAAAAAACTCAGAAGTCCTCAGGCAAGTCTTACTTAAAGTGCCAAGCCACCCATTAAAATCTGGTACAATCACATTCCTTCATTTCAGAAGTACTTACTATAAAGTTATTGCTACAAAATCTTCTTCCATTAACTTGTCTCATGAAGCAGGAAGGAGTGATTTGGAACCCTCCCACCTGCACATAGACCAAGACTTATTGTGGAACATACAAAGGGTTGTTTTTGTTTTGTTTTTGTTTTGCCATACTGAGGCAATCTCAGCAATTCTGAAGTCCTGGGTGAAAGTCCAGGATGGGCCCCCAAAATCAGCCCCCCCTTGCCCTAGTGCCTCTCTGTCAGGGCTAAATAAGGGACAGACATCCCCTTGTGTCAGGCAAGCAGAAGTTGTTGCAAGAAGCCAGATTTCTGAGCCTCAGACGAGCATAAGTGTTCAGCCAGCTCCCCTTGCTATGTCCTTTGACACTCTCTCAGCCTAACTTACCTAACAGTTTTGTGAGAATAAAATGGAGAGGAGAATGTTGCAAGCCACTTGGGGTCACATTAAGAAGAAGAGTTTGGATTTCTCTCCTGTAAGAAGGCTCAAAGGGGCTCATAATCTCCTTTTCCTTCCCCCCCCCCCCACGCAACAAACACTCTGTGAGGTGGATGGGACTGAGAGAGCTCCGAAGAGCTGGGACTAGCCCAAGGTCACCCAGCTTTCATGTGTTGCACAGGCTAATCTAGTTCCCCAGAAAAACCTTCACAGCTCAAGTGGCACCCGGTTCTCCAGATTAGAGTGCACCTGCTCTTAAACACTATGCCACTGCTGCTTTCAGAAAATTAAAAGAAAATTCAATGTAAATAAATAAATGTTATTTATTTATTCATGCCTTCCTTCCTTGTTTTGGTATTATGTGTTTATCAAATTATTGTATCTGTACTTTATTTTAAAATGTGTGTTTTTTAACATTGAAATGTTTTAACGTTTTCATGTTTGCCCTCTTGGAGGTGGGGAGGTGGGGAGGCATAAAAATGTTTCTTTTTTTAAGTTAACATTTTTTAAAAAATTACTCAGGTATCTTTCTTATAAAGTCCAGTAAATATGACCATGTGCTTTATTTTAATTTCTACTTCAGCCAAAGGCTGGGCTCAGGGCAGCTTTTATTATCTAACAGTAAAAGCACAAAGTCTACAAGAAAGAAAGTATTCTGGGTAAAAGAACTGGCTTCCAGTAAATGTGTGTATTCCATTAACCTTCTGAAGACTTTGGAATACAATATAAGTGAGAAGATTCTTTGAATGAGAGTGATCATAAATTCAGCATAAAATGCTATTATCATTAGTGATGATGATATTATATTTCCTTTTGCATACATAATCCAACAAATGATTCATTGCAGTTGCAAGTCATTGAAATTTGCATGAATCACACTGAAAATAATTAAAGAATACCCAAAGGGGAGCAGTGCCCCAAAGTCAGAATATCTCACCTTTGATTTTAGAGGAAAAAAGCTATATTAATGTAAGGGAGATTATTGAAATGGTTGGGATTTTTTTAAATGGAATACAACATGAAGGAATCTCACAGGGAGAACAAGTCCTAAAGATACACATGTCACATGTCATTAAGGACCAGCACACATTACCACACATTGAACCTGGAGCAAAAAGAAAGAAAGAAAAAAATTGGGGGGAAAGAATGCCTGTTTGACCTGGAGACTTGGTTTCCTTCCTTTAATGCCAGAAATCTGTAGAATTTACAGTATGTGCTGTTTTCAAAGAAATGCAAAAGTATCCAGCAAGCTATGTCAGGAAACCACACATTTTTTTTAAAAAAAAGTTTAACTTTACAAGAATTAGAAAAGAGAATCTTCATTCTGACCATCAGTTACAACTCTTTTTTCCCACTTACAGATGCTACCTTTTGAGGTATTACTTGCGGGTGGGGGATAATATCCCCCATGCGACCAGTGGCAAAGTCATATAATAAATGAATCTGTGGCTCACATTCAACAGCCTCCCATGTTCTCTGTCAGCTAATCCAGCTCTCCAAAGAATTAATCTAATGTTCTAAGCTGCTGAGCAGCTTCGTAAAACTGCCTTTAAAAATACATTTTCCAGAAACAAATATTTCTTCCCTTATCTCTCTATGGGTATTCTTATGACACTACAGCAGATGGTAACAGTTGCCCCGGCTTTCTTAGCTGTCAATATTTTGCTTCCTGTTGCGTCTAGCCAATTAAACTTCTGGAGTTCCTGCTGACATGAGTGGCAGCGTGTAAATGATGCGGATGGTTCAAAGGGAGAGGAGATGGATGGAGAAAGCTTCAGAAAGGGCCAGAGATGGTTGATTAGATCCGCGTGTGTGTTAAGTACCACCAAGTTGCTTTCAAGTCATGGTGACCCTATGAATCAATGTCCTCCAAAACATCTTATCATTAACAGCCTTGCTTTTGTCTTTTAAACTGAGGGCAGTCGCTGTCTTGATTGAGTCAATCCATCTCATGTTGGGTCTTCCTGTTCTCCTGCTGCCTCCACCTGTTTTGAGTATTATCACCTCTTCTAGTGATTCTCATCTACTTACAATGTGGACATTTCCACTTCTAGGGACAAGTCAAGCTTTATTCGATCTAGTACTCATTTATTTGTTTATTTTCAATAGTGGCCCATTCTATATAAATCTCCTAAAACATTTGAAAACTGCAAAACATTTTCAATCCCCCTCCCCTTCTCTGTCCATACTCATCTCCTTGAAATAATTCCTGGTTGACATTACATGATTTTTCCTTTTTTTGGGGGGGGGGGGGAGTTTGTTGTAGAATTAACATTTCAATGCTTCACAGCCTCAATCTGCGATTCTCTGCATCTTGTATACTTGATGCATCAAAAATGAACCCCAACATAAAAATTAAAAAAAAATAAAGAAATGGTGTAATAAACAGGCGAGGGGGAACAGATGGTGCCAAGGAAGAAGTTGAGGAATGGTAGAGACATAAAACATTTTAAAGAGATATACACAGCAAGTGAAAATGTTTTGAAACTTTTTCAACCTCAAGAATCATTCTAAAGGGGGATTCATTTACGTCATTTTAAGGCTGGAAATAAAGCATTGTGGAGTAAAAACAATGCAGAACTCCATGAAGGAAATGTTTTATTTCTTGCCTTAAAAGGTTTTAAATGAATTGTGAGGAAAGGGCCGATGAGAGATTATTGGCTGAAAGGCACACTATGGATTGTAAAAGAATTATAAGAAAAAAGGGGTTGCCCTATGACAGGTGATACTCTTCACCTGGCTTGCAATGTTTGGGAGTGTGCACTATGCAATTGGCCCTCTTCATACTGTGAACCCTTCTAGGCTTTACTCCATGGTCCCAATGGCGGGGAAGGAGGTCACATTAATATACACAACATAGTGAAGATAGATTCAATAACAAATATACATGTTACAATCTGAGCAGGGACCGGTTGTCGCAAGGAGTCTGTCTTTAGTGACACATTTGTACTTTTCCATCACACCAACAGATAGCCCACACCAGGTCAATATCTGAACCAAACCTTTCTGTTATACTAGGGGTTATTATTTAGTGGTGATGAAAAGTGTTTTCAAGTTTCAGCTGACTTATAGCAACTCAATACGATTTTTAAGGCGAGAGACATTCAAAGGTAGCTTGCCATTGGCTCAAAGGTGGCTTGTCATTGGCTTCCTCCACATAGCAACTCTAGACTTCCTTGGTGGTCTGCCATCCAAGTACTAACCAGGGCCAACCCTGTTTAGCTTCCAAGATTTGATGAGATCAGGACAGTCAGGGTTGTCTAGGTCCAGGCTATTTTTTCACACACAAGACTCTTTGCGCATAATAAGATATCAAACTTCTGAGAAGTTTGTAAACTTTGCCAGTGTGTGGCTGGGGAAATGCCACAGTTCCTCCCCAGATACTGTACTTCAGTTAAATAAAAGCATGTAACTACTGTTCATCTTCAAAAAACTTGAAACAGATGGCATCCTACATCTCCACTTTGAAAATAAACAGTTTATTTGTAAATGGCCGAAAAATTAAATATAATATTTCCTGAGATTAAAAGACACATTAAGGTAAGCACCATGGGAAAGCGATATGTTTAGTTTTTTAAAAAACATTCCTTGCACAGAGCTAGGAAGTTGACAAACACAAAATTTGGGTGTTAAACAAAAAGGGTCCCAAATTTGCATAGTTCTTTGCTACATTGGGCACAGAAATCTCAGTCAAGAAGCAAATTTGTACTCTTTCCACCTCATTACCAGTCGCCAGCAGCCAACAAGGGAGAATGTAAAATGGTTCTAGATTAGTTTCCAACTTTATCCATTGTTTGCTGCAGCATTTTGAAGAAAGAAAGAAATAAAACATATACGCAGAAGAAGAAATTGTTTCCTTAGCTGTATTTTATTATTTTGACTTGGTCTGTTCTTACCAGGGCTGTGGTGGACATAAATCATTGGGTATGACTGTGTCATTTGTTTTAAACTTTTCATCTGCAAAGCATTTGTTTTTGATCAATGAAAAATACCCATGGTGAAATTTGTTTGATGCCTTCTGACAAAGGCAGGTAACCCTGAAAAGTGGCTCAGGATGGATCATTAAACTTAGGCACTGATTTCGAAGCCAAATGTGCCTTCAAAACATGACATTATGAGCTATGTCATATTGCTGAAGAAAGCAGAAGGGGCCCAGATTCATCTGGACCTCCATTTGAGAGCCCATAGGGGGCGGAAGAAGGGACTTGGTGAGACAATGGCTCAGGTACAGGCATCTGCCCGTGTGATGGGGTAAATGGCCAGGGAGATCCACTGCACATGACCATGCTTCCTCCTTCCCAATTGTTTGCCCCTTTCCTCCAAAGGAGTGACCTCTTTCCTTTCCAGCTGGCCAATCAGGTTCAACCTGGACCCAGTCAGGGAGGTACCTTGGACCAGAGACCTCATGGTGTGGGGTGTATAGAAGGCCCCTGCCCTTGCCCTCTTTAAGCTACCACCTGTATATCAAGACCTCTGTCAGCTTCACGGCTTTCTCACACCCAGCCCTCCCTTTACTTAATCGTATTCATTTGGCATTGGAAACTGTTATATTAGTATTGCGTTTGTATTTTTTCCTTTTGTCACAACTGTGTCAATGGAATCAGCATTGAACATTGGGGGGGGGATTGTCCTGTGTGCCCATTTCCCTCATCTTTGGGGATCCCCGTAAGGGATTTTGGTTGAGTGTTTTGGGCAGGGGTGTAACGAGGCAGCCCTGGGCAAACTGTAGCCCTTGGCAAAACCTGAGTTGGATGCCCCCCCCCATGGGCGGCCACTCCACCAAGACCAATTTTTTTGCACCAGGACATTGGTGCCTGCAGGGGGTGCATTTTTAGACATATCAGCACCAAAATTTCAGCATATCATCAGGAGACTGTCCTTATGCTACTCCCCATGTTTGGTGAGGTTTGGTTCAAGGAATCCAAAGTTATGGACTCCCAAAGGGGGTGCCCCATCCCCCATTGTTTCCAATGGGAGCTAATAGGAGATTATAGGAGATGCACCAAACAGGGGGGGTGCCATCATCTTGGGGGGTGCTAATAGGGGATTAATAGGAGATGCACCAAACTTGGGGGGTGCCATCATCTCCAGATGATACCCTGAAATTTTGGTTTATCCAAAAATGCACCCCGTGCAGGAACATCCTAGAAATTTGCCCAAGAATCTTTGTTCTGCATTGAGTTTTCTGCATTGCTGTCAATGGGGGTTGCAGGCTGTGGGGGGCACATTTCTGAAGGCATAGTCTCAAAACTTTCATGGTCTCATCAGGAGACTGCCCTAATGATACCCCCCAAGTCTGGTGCAGTTTGGTTCATGGGGGCCAAAGTTATGGACCCTCAAAACTGTAGCCCCCATCTCCTATTAGCTCCCATTGGAAACAATGGGGGATAGGGGCATCCCCTTTGGGAGTCCATAACTTTGGACTCCCTGAACCAAACCTCACCAAACTTGGGGGGTAGCATAAGGATAGTCTCCTGATGATACGCTGAAATTTTGGTGCCGCTAGCCTAAAAACCGCGTGCCCTGCAGGCCAAAAATGGAAAACCACTAAAATACCCCAAAACGAACCCAGCATTTTGATGCCCCCCACAAGGTGATGCCCTGGGCAGCTGCCCACCTTGCCCAATGGGCATTACGCCAGTGGTTTTGGGGGACATGCCCTGCTCAGGGACTGTCCTGATGCCCTCACTTCAAGTGGCTGGGGAGGCCACACAGAGGCTGGTGCCCAGGTGGAATCCATCAACCTCCCATCCAGCAGGTGGGCTGTGGCAGAAGTGGAATATATCAGCCAACAGGGTGGTCCTCTGCACCATGTTATGCCAAGGGCTCTGCCAGCTGCTGTTAACAATAAAGTTGTGGCAAATTTTACTCCAACAAAGGTTGTATGTGTCTTGCTGTGGGAGGATATGTTATTTGGTTGGTTGCTGCCCTCCCTCTTTCCTCCCCCTTCCACATCTTTAACATTGGGCTCACAAAGAGCAGTCCCACTGGACCACCAAAACATCATTGTCTTGGGAATTGTGGGACCCAGGTAGACAAAAGAATGAATGCTTTGGTGAAAAGAAGAATCCAATAAAATTGATAGAAAAGAAGGTAAGATCAAACATTATGTATGCAGTTCAAGCTTGAGTATTGTCCGTGTGTCCAAGAGGCTGTTTATTAGCCCTTAGAGGACCAATGCCATCTTAGCATTGCTCCTCACATTAAAAGAGAAAAGAAAAGGAACATGATTAATATGAGTTAGTTTGCAAGATCAGTTAATTATACACAGAAAATAGTGATTCTCTCCAAATCCTAGCAGTGATTTGCCTCTTGCTGTATTATTTTTATGTTAGGCGTATTGCTGCTGCTGTTGTTTTATTTAATGCCCCACTCTGCTGAAGTGGGCTTAGGGTGGCTAACAATACAGATAAAATACAATTTATATAAAATCATAAAATCCAAATTATAAAACTCATAAAAAGAGAGTGCTAAAAACAAATCAGGGTCTTGCTTGCTTGAACCCTTGAACCCTCTTAATGCATTGCTGTGGCAATATAGAAGTTGCTTATAGCACATCTTTTTCCAGCATTCTTTGGATAACATGAGAAGTTCTGGACTATATAGAAATAGAAACAGAGGAAGTTGTCCTTGGAGATTAAGGGTCACTCTGCATAATCCTGAGGGTCCCTTTTTTCTATAAGAAGTCACCTCTCCCAGTAGCTGGTGTTCAATATGGCTGGACACCTCTCTGTCTGTTTATATTGTCCAACAACACATTGTTCTTTCTTCTATCATGGCTAAGTGCAGGGTCGCTCATCTCTGTTCATCAGACCATTCCACTCCAAGATCAGGTGAGCCTAATCCATATTCCCCCAGTTTCCTTCATCTGTTTCCAACCTATCCACTCAACACTGTTTATACCCTAGGACTGTGTGTGTGTACTGTTGTTTTGATTATTGAGTGATTGTGTGCCCCTATTCCTAAATAAAACTGTTAAACTTTATTTTCTTTCCTGTGGATTTCTTGCAAAAGCTGATCTTTATATACATAGGCAACCAAGATCTCAAGCTTCCCCAAACTTTGTTGAGGCAAGAGTCTACTCTCACTTATTTCCCCACTCTAAAAGGGACAGACTCCCACCACTTTGGGTAACACAGGTTACTTTGGGTAACAGAGACTCAGGTCCTTAACTGAAGGAGTTAAGAGTTATTGAAGCGTAGTTGTTCCCTTTTTAGTTAGTTGGCTGTTGTATTTCAACAAATGCAGTCCTTATAATCACTACTGCCTCCAGAACTGATTTTCCCCTCCGTAAATATTTATTATATTTATATTTATTGGACTTGCTATCCTGCCCTATCCCAGCTAAGGTTTTGTTCTTCTGTATAAAGGCATAATAGCAAGACTCCCTGATAAAGCTATAAAGTTCCCCTTGTTCCCAGCAACAAATTTGCACTAGCAACTCAGTGGTAGCCCTCTGGATTATCTTGAACATTTTTAAGAAGTTGTTTCTCTTTAAACATCTTTCATAATTCTGTGTAGCTCAACAGTTTACACTAGCTCAATAGTAAGAATGTTCTAAAATGGCAGTGGGGAATAACTCAGCTTGGCAGCAAGAGGTAGGCTAGCAAGGGGATCTTTACAACAACTATACCAGAAAATGGCTTTGAAACATTCTACAGAGAATGCCAGGAGACCAAAATGAACTTAAATATTTTTATAGGTTTTTTGGTAAAAACATTCATACAGTAAGACATAAAGAGGCTTACACAACAGTTCCTAAGAGATATAAGCAGGGGGAAAATAGGTTTGAATGAATGATTAGGAGGGGAGTAGCGGGGACTTATACGTTACCTAGGTTCAGATGAGAGGTTCCTGAAGAAGGCAAGGATTCAGATGGCCAGCATGTGAATCCAAGAAAAGGACAATATCGTGACTCAGGCTAGTAAAGAGCACTGAGCTTGGGGTGAACTGTACTTTTATCCCCCAGAGTACAGTCAAGGGCGGGTGCAGGGAGCTCCCTTCCTCAGTTTTCTGGATTTCCATGCTGGAATAGCTGGGCTGAACTGATTAACAGTTTATCTATTGATTTCTAAGTACCGGGACATTTGAGTCAATTGTCTATGATTAAATCGGGGGTAGCCTTAATGACTTGAGCTGATTTTCTTTTAAGAGTCTCTGTCCAAGTGTGGTATGCAGATTTGGCTGAGGTGTGAGTGGTTAGGGAAAGAGCAATTGGAAAGGAGGTGGTTGCTAGAGGCAGGGAGATGCAAACCTTGTGGCAGGGTGTTTCCTAAATCCTTTGTATTGCAGCAATCTTGGCAGGGTGTGGAAATCAAAGGCATGTCCATGAGGCTTCCAGAGGTACTGACTGGATTAACCCTTTCAGCAGTTTAACCTTGCTGACAGGCCTTTCTGCACACTTGGCCTGTTTCTTTTTCATTTTGGTCTGGACATTCTGCTACACACACACACACACGGCTGCTGGCATTTGCCAGTACATATTGTACAAAAACCGCTTTGAATCTGTTGTTCAATAAAGCGGGGTAAAAAGGGTAGGGCAACAACAGTCTAATGTGCCTGGAAAGATCCTTCCTGTAAAATCTATGGGCTAACCTACAAAGGATGATACTTTGGTATTGCACAACTTCCAACCCAACAATCCCAATTTTCTTCCTCAGGAACCATTGTCAAGAGATATCATTATGTCTCTTTATATAACAAAAGAAGATAGTTTAATGAAAGTTTGTGGCTTGCAATAGATTATAATCACTTACTGAATCAAAGGCTATTTACCTTTTTTTAAAAAAAAGAACTAGCATAATTTTGTTCTTTTGTGTAGGAGGCATTTGTTTATATTTCTTTGGCATTTGGAACATCTGCAACAGGTCCAGAAGTCGGCAGAACACACCAAATGCTCTTGAAGTGAAAATATTCAATGAGGAACTGTAACACGCTACATAATCTCTATGGGGAAGGGGAAACGTGCCTCCATTTCTGTTTTCTCTCTTCAGTGGTTGTGTATTGCACTTAGAAAAAAGAAAAGCTTCAGTAAACTTCACATTTATCTTGTTAGCAGATAGAAAAAATACTTCTCCTGAAGGGATATTTGTGCATGTGATTGTCAATCTTCAGATTGTGGTGGGAGTTTTCCTGGTATTACATCTGATCTCCAGATGACAGAGCAGTTCATTTGGAGAAAATGGCTGCTTTGGAGGGTGGATACTATGACATTATGCCCCACTGAGGTCCCTTCCCTTCCCAAACTCCACACTCCTCAGGCTCCCTCCCTGAAAATCTCCAGGTATTTCACAACCCAGACCTGGAAACCCTAGGCTAAGGATCAGCAGACGAGATCCCCACCCAAAACCCAATGTAGTGCCCTTAAAGTAATGTTATAATTTAGACCAGGGATCTGCAACCTGCGGCTCTCCAGATGTTCATGGACTATCATTCCCAATTGGCCATTCTGGCAGGGGCTGATGGGATTTGAAGTCCATGAACATCTGGAGAGCCGCAGGTTGCAGACCCCTGATTTAGACTTCATGGTCCTCATCAATATCAGTTAGGGTTACCAATCTCAAAATGAGGAATTGGATCCTCCTATGATTACAGTTGATCTCTAGATTAAGGTGGTCAGTTCTCAGGGAGGAAAAGTCAGCTTTGAGGGTCAGACTCTACGGTATAGCATAGAGATAACATTCCACTGATCTTTTTTTCCTTCCCCAAATTCTTCATTCCCCAGGTATCACCCTCAAAACTCCAAAGTCACATTTTGCAAGGCCAATATTACTCATTCTCAGGGTTGCTGGCCAATAACAATGGAAGCTGGCCAATAACATTTACAACCATGAATGCAAAACAATTTTTTTTTAAAAAAAACAGGTAGCAATGAAAAAGGCACGCTAGAACTCAATTCAATTTAACGAAAAATCTTGAAAAATCTTGACAATACACTTACCTCAAAAAGAAAAAAATATCACGGCACTAGATTCAACTAGGCCCGTAATTGTGACAGGGGGCAGAACATATGGTAAGAGCTCCAGAGGAGGAGCATGCGTGTCTCTGGGCTGGCCAGGCAGCTGTGCTTACCACCTGGCAATGAGTGTGCTGACACATGTGGGCATAACAGGGTGAAGCATGCGATCTAAGGCAGCACGCGGTGGCATCAGCTCTTTTTTGATGCCTGAAAGTGAACTGACCCACCCACTCTCCCTGAATCAAAGGATGGGGATTTTAGCTTTATAATCACATCCCTTGTGGGGTGGTTTTGGGCAGAGGGGCTTGCATGTTGGACCTCCCCGCCTATGGGGGCATCCATAAGAGGTTTGCGGTGGAGCAGGCTCAAGGCGCATGCCGCAGAGGCCTCTGCTAGCGAGCCCGACACCCCAGCAGGGTGGGGCCACAAAGAAGGGGTGGACACCCCGTGGCCCAGTACCTTTCTGTCCTCCCCAATAAGTTTGGGGTTGAAGCCGAGATCAGCCATGGATGCTGACCAGCAGATAAGATGCGCTCCTCCAGCTTCGGTATAATAATCATATTAATAATTATATTAATAAAGGGCTGCTGCTTATTTAAATCCAAGCCGTGTTTTTGGTTATTACAAAGTAGCCTCTGCACATCTGGCCACAAATGCAATTGTTACACTAAAAGCTCAGAACAAAGATACAAAAATCAGCTGGGGGGAGTGATAATTTGATCTTTCTTCAAATGCACTGAGGAACAGATGTTCCAACTGTTCTCTAGAAGACCATTTACAAGAAAGACTAGGTCTTCTGCAGGAACATATTCCAGAACCTGGGGGGATACCATAATTAAAGTCCATGACCTCGCATCTTATGCAGAGACAGCATTTGTTAGTCCCAGAACATCTTACTCGGGGTAGGTTCCCACTGGTCTTGGGAAAGAACGTTCTGAGATTTTCTTCTGATACTATCTATAAACTCTTCTGGTTTCCTTCACAATTTTTGGGACATTTTTGGCCTGGATAAGAAGTTTCACGTTTGCCTTGAATACTGCTATTGATGAAATTGTGTCACAACTGTTAGTAGAAACTAAGAACCTATGCTGCATTAGTTGCATTCTGTGATGGACAATGGGATTCCCTGATTGCTAAGTACTTGTGTGGTGTGGAGTAACACCTCCATGTCTATATAGTACAGATGCTTCGAGTATTTTTAGAGGAAGATGGGATCAGTTTTCCTAGACATATGCATTGCTCACAAGTGCATAAAACACCAACTAGCATGGTCAAGACACATTTCAAATTTGAAGTGTGGTGGTAACCGGAGCTTGCTGTACATATATTAGATATATTGGGGGTAATGTTCTCAGTTTAAACGCCTGACCTTAGATATTAGATAGTGAGAAAGCAGCAATTTTAGGAACGTTAGCTGTCATTTCTGATACTTTGTTTTAATTACAGCAATGTTACTTTATTATGATGGTCACCCTTTTAATAACTTCTTATTAACTTACAATCAACAATGATAAAGCAGTAGTTCAAATGAAAGACCAACTGTGAAAATAATCAGCATAAATCTTTCAAACTCATTTGGAACATGCACACTTCTTCCAGTTACATATCTATATTTAACCAATTTTGGATGAGCCCTGAGTAGATAATGATCTTTATTTGAAACTAAATAATTAAACACTCTCATGCAGTGAAATCCTTAGCAGATTTCCACCCTTTAAAGTCTGTTAAAGATAATGGGCTTAGAAAAGCATAAACCATTTTAGGGATGCAGTGACAGAGGACTCATTTGGTGGTTTTGTATCAAGTGCTGCACTAGTTTTAGTGTAAGCAAGAAAACATCACTGGTCAAAGTCACCTTTTTAAATTAAGGAAAGGTATAATTTTTTTTCCAGAGATGGAAAAAATAGGACAGTGGTGGCGAACCTGTGGCACGGGTGCCAGAGGTGGCACTCAGAGCCCTCTCTGTGGGCACGTGCCAACAGAGTCTTCCCCCCCACACACACATCTAGGCTGGCCTGGGCCACTGGGCTCGATTATTAGCATTAAACCTAAGACCTAGTTTTGGGGAAGCAATGTAGGTAACCCTGTTAAGCGCTGTTAAACCCACTGATTTTCATGTGAAGAACTGAAGCATGACCCTTTACCTGGGAGCAAGCTCAGTTGCTGGCAATGGGGCTTGCTTCGGAGTAAACCCTCCTAGGGTCGTGATTCACCCATTGGAAGAGTCGCATGGTTGCTTCAAAGCAAAGTCATCGACTACCACCAAGCTTGACTTGTGCAACTAACGCGATGCCTCGTAGTATTCAGGGTTAAATTGCCGCCGTATGGGTACCTTGCAGTATACAAATAAGTGGGGGCTTTAAGGTTGCAATTTGGGGTACTTGGTCTCGAAAAGGTTCTACCCATCGCTGAGAGATAGGAATTTGAGGATCGCCCTACTGGGAATCTTCTTCAAATGTACAGGTCCCATAACCCCATGTGGGGTGCCATTGCCCCCTTGACAGGCAGGGTGAGACATCTAGGAGTTAATCTACAGGTGTTGCAGCCCTCCAGAGCCACTATTGCCATCATCCCCTGCCATGCATCAAGGCAGGTGGGACATAGGAACTGTAGTCCATAACATCTGGAGGGCTGCGAGTTTGACACCTGTGAATCTAGACTATTTGTTGTTGTTATTGTTAAGTCACATCTGACATATGGGAACCTCTAGTGGGGTTTTTAAGGCAAAAGAAGTTCAAAGGTTGTTTGTTATTGCCTGCCTCCATGTCATGCGCCTGGTGTTCCATGGGCATCTCCTATCCAAATGCTACTCAGGATTGCCCCTGCTTAGCTTCTGAGATCTGATGAGATCTAGCTAGCCTGGGCTGTCTGGGTGAGAGTGAATTAAACTAGAAGTGTCTCTAAAGAAGACTCGCATTTGCTTGAAATACAATGGAAGGAGAGTTTCCACTTTTTCTTCAGCATCCCAGTTGTCCATACAGAAAGGGGCTTTCAACCATGGATTGATTAATAACTAAATCTATCCCAAGATTGATGTTACTTAGTAGTCAGAGCAGGAAAAGGGAGGGGAGTTCAAATTCTTTTTTTTTCTGAACGTTTACTTCATATGCAGCCATTGATTCCTATTATTCCCTTTCTCTTTAATTTCTCTGCATAGTTTTCCATTACTCCTACATGCATCCTTTTGTCACTTCAGCCCTTTCAGGGTTTCTTTGATGCTACAGAAGACAGGAAGACATTGTCTGCTTGTGAGCATCTGCAGAGTGACATTTTGCAGACACTGTCCCTTTTCTCTTCGAATTTCCCTTTTGATCAAAATGGAACTGATTCAAAATAGATTCCAAGACTCCAAGACAAGGGAAAGAATCCAATGCTTAGATGTCAGGAAGAAGTTGAGTAAAAAAGGAATTAAGTGAATTCCTTTTAACATGGATATTCAAATGCCCACCTAATCATGAAACTTACTGCATTCCTGGGGGACACAAACTCTGTAAGCTTAGCCTACCTCGCAGGGGTATTGTGCAAATCAAATAGAAGTAGAGAATCGGGTATTCTGCCTTGAGTCGAATAAAATTGATTAGGAATGATGAAATCCACAGGAATGATGAGATCAATGATGAGATCAACAGATTAGGGATGATGAGATCAGCAAGACAACTCTATCTTATTTCTATTCAGGTTCTGCAGTCCAATTACCATTTATTAGACATTCAAAGAAAATAGACAAACACTGGCTGTCATCAAACACACATGTAGCAAGGAGCAAATGCAATAAGAGAACATTCCACCATCCTGATGATTTACTATTCTATATGTATTTTCAGATGCCGTGTCCCTTTTATTATCTAGATAATTTGCCTGTTTCCCAGTGTCACAATACTGAGGGGTTTTTTTGCAATTAATGAGTTTTCTCAAGGTCAGTGTAAGAGAGCGTTCATTCATTAATTTCCTGTAGCAGTTCACAGCCTCTCTACTCCACACCCCTTTTCTGTTTGTAGAAGGCGGGGGGGGGGGGGGGGAGAGAGTCAGCAGGTCCTTTTTAATAATTGTTCTATTGCTGGAGGATGCAAAGTACGGAGAGAATGCAGAGGACTCGCAGAAGCTTAGTTGAAATGCTCAGGCTCTTCAGCTAAGTAGTTCTTAAAGACTGAAACAACTTTATAGTAGTTATAATTGCCTACACTAGCTGACCTTGTCAGAACTTTGAAGCAGGGCTGGTACTTGGATGGGAATGGGAAAGTGACCCTTCAGGTGGCATCTGCAGATTCCCTGGAACATCATCTCATCTCCAGGCTACAGAGTTCAGTTTCCCTGGAGAAAATGACTGCTTTGAAGGGTGGACTCTATGGCCCGCTTGTAGCCCACTGAGGTTCCTCTCTTCCCCAGGCTCCACCCTCAAATCTTCAGGTGTTTCCCATCCTGGGTTTCAACCTGGCAAACCTGCCCTTTCATTCCCTGCTAGTAGGAACCTGACAATCCTTGATGGGAAGGAAGGTGAAACACCTATGCAGTGGAAAGCAATGCCAAAGCACTTCATACCTTGGAAACCCCAGAAGGTGGAACTTAGTGGAATCAGTTGCAACTTGACAGTACACTTTGCCTTAAAACGTTAAGTTCAATGATCCGTCCATTGGAGGACCTATGTTATTTATATGGAAAGAAGAGGTGGGGTTCATAACATGCTTTTCTCTATCTTAAGGAGTCTCGGAATGGTTTATAATCACAATTATTTTGTCTCCCCACAACAGGCACCCTGTCTGGTAGATGGGGCTGAGAGAACTGAGAGAACTGTGACTAGCCCAAGGTCACCCAGCAGACTTCATTCATGTGGAGGAGTGGGGATCAAGCCTTGTTCTCCAGATTAGAGTCTGCCATTCTTAACCACTACACCATGCTGCTCCCAATGGTGGTATAAAAAAGTGCTATTGATTAAGAAGAAAACAGAAAAAAATGAATAATGTATTGGAGATCTAATTCACACAAGATCTAATTCATGCAATGAGCATCAGAACCCTGCATCTAAGACACACAAAGCTGGTAGATCTATAATGTGAAATGATCTGTAATTGCACACATTGTATTGGAGAATTATGTTGATGTCTGCGGGAAATAAGCTCTTGACATATACCAGTCATGGTGGTGTACAACTGTGCAATATTTTGCATTCCTGCCTTTCCTCTCCTCTGTCTCTATCCATGTAATCTGTAGTTGACAGATGGTGGATGAGAAATAATGAACTTAAACTACTGGATTACCAGACTACCCCATCCATTAGCAGTTGCAAATACTGGATAATATATAGTTTTTAAAATGCAAACAGAAACAACATGGTGAGAAATGGAAGCCCTAATTCTAAGGCACACCAGTTTCTCTGTGGGACACAATGTAGCTGGAGCCATGTCACTAGACTCACTGGTAGGCCAGAAGGGGTGCCAGGTACCCTTGGCCACCATCAAGGGATTGGGGGGGGGTGTGGAATTATCAGATCCAGGTTAGGAAAGTCTTGGAGATTTGAAAATGGAGACTTGGGAGGACATGGATCTCACTGGGGTACAGTACCATGGAGTCTACCCTCCAATGCATCCAGTTTCTTCAGAGAAACTGATCTCTGTAATTTGAAGATGAGCTGTAATGTCCCACCTGGAGGCTGGCATAACTATTTATTCATCAAAAACATTTATTGAAAAACAAAACAAGAAGACAAAAGCTTTTACAAAATCTTAATTATATAAAAGTAACAGCAAAGACTTCTGAATATACCATTGAAACAGTTGGTAATAAACGGCAGATTGAGAGCCAGTAAGAGGAGCGGATTTGGAGCATGCGGGAGATGTGAAACAAAAAAATAAAATTGAAGAACTCAGCGAAGACTGGAGAAAAAGAGGTAGTGGTCAGTGGGGAAGGGACAGCTGAAGCCGCGCAGACAGGAGGGACTGAGCCATATATGCAATGTTCGAATGGAAGGGCACTGCTGACATTGGAGGGCATGTATAACATTGGCAAATGAACAGGTGAATGAGTGGATATGAGGACAGATCTTGGTTTGTTGCAGGCCCTGGTTGGAGACTTTGGACAAGAAAAGGTTTGCCTCCTATTGACTGTGAGAAGAGCATCATTTTCCAGCATGGGTCACTGGTTGTTAATGATGTGTTCAGCCAGTTTGAGCTGTAGAGGCCATAGTCTACCGTCTCTAAGCTTGTTGTCCCTATCCCAGAGCCCTTTGGGGACTTGGCATCCTGTAACGTCCGGCCAAAAAAGATGGCACACAGCCGTGCAGAAATTCCCCAGTTCATTTCCTGGCATCTCTGCTACTGCCCATTAAAAGACATAAATGGCCTAATGGCCCAATGTATTTTATTTAGGCTTCTGGAATTATGTTCATAAGATTTCTTCCACTTGAGGAGGGTGAGGGCAGGTGCCAAGTCTACAATCCCACAGTTCATTTGTGCAGTACTGGGAAGGAAACCTTTTGTGGGATTTAAGAGAGCCACTGCCAGTCAGACTCATGTCATCATGAATGATCTGTTTAGACATTTTTTTATCCACAAAAAGCCACCTGGTATGGTCCTTCTTCTGTGGGACACAATGTAGCTGGAGCCACAAGCCACTGGACTCAAGGTTGGTTAGGCTGGGGAAGGGGTGACCAGCTCCGTCACCCAGTGGGCTTCCCAAACTGGGATCTGGACTTGGCCTTTCTTCGTGATCGTTTCTAGCAGCTGTACCGCATTGTCTTGATATAAACCATCCTCATTCTGCCTTGGGATAAGAGAAGTTAATATCCCGATGTACAGAACAGGGCTAGAAGTACACAAATGCTAGAGATTTATATTTTGAAAGGTTTTACTCCCCAACCATTGGACTGCAGATTGAACATTTAAAACAGAAAGCCTGAGATTCATATTGTGAATGAATAACAAACTTAAGGCTCTCAGGCCTCTGCCAGGAGTGGGCCATCCATCACTTTGCAGCCCCTCCTCCTAGCCAGTAGGCAGAGGAACTTACCGGCGAAAACATAAGGGTAGTTCTCTGTCATCAGCAATGCAGTGATGCCAGATTTCATCACATTGCTGATGACCACAGGGATGCTTTGGTATTTGGAGAAGCCATAGTAAAAATGGCTCCTACCACAGAATTTGGCCCAAATACTAGAGAGTCCCCACTGTTGTTAACAATGTGATGATGTCACTGCTGGTACATACTGGAAGTGGTATTGTCACATTGTTACTGACACAGAACTAAGTCTAAGTTTGTTGCCAGGAAGTACCCCTCTACCCCCGCCCCCTGCCATTTGCCAGGGGGGATCTGGCAACCCTAAACAAACAACATGCAAAGTCATGTGACCTATTGTATCAATACAGTCTGATTTTTTCCATTTGCACCTTGCTTTAAAACTTTTTTTTAAAGCCCCAGAAGATTAGGTTTATTTTTCAACCTTGAATAACCTGTTTTTGAGGCTTTCCCCACTACAGAAGGGAGCTAAGGTCGACTCGGTTCCCTTCAGTAGAGGGTGATTCCAGGCTGTCCCCACAGCAACTAAGTTGCCCCCCTGGAACCGAGCTAAGTGGGTGGGATCATCTTGGTGCCTGTTTCGCTCCTCGATCATGATTGGCGCTTGGGTTATGGCGGGAAACGGGAGCGTTCTTTTTTTTACAGTTTTTACAGTTTACAGTTACATGCGCTTTCTTGGGCTCCCCACTTAATCCTCCCGTTTTACGCATGCCAAAAAAAAGTGGCTCTCGCGGATTGGTTGAACGTAGGATGAGGTGTCGCTTCTGGATGCTGCCCCACTCGCCTGCATCGACCTCGTTCCGGCAGAGAGGGTGGGGTCTCATAACTGCGACAAGGATGTTGCAGTTCTGAGGGGGGGGGGGGGAACCGAGACAAAACAATGTTGAGCTCGGTGGCAGTGGGGATTCACTGAGACGAACCTAGGTAGAAACCAGTTCAACTCTGTCAGTGGGGAAAGCCCCTTTGTTAGGTGGATCAGGTAGAATCACCCTGCATGGGCATATCTATTAGAGATTTAGCAAGGCAGTGGATTTTCATATCAGTTTTACCCAAGTATGCACTGAGACAGTCCCAGTATTTCCCAACTTCAAAAAAAGTGACACTTCCCATTTCAGTTACCAGCAAAGCATCAGATGTGTTACAACTCTCCTTTGAATCAATTGACCTTTCCCTGTGGGAGCCAACAGTGGGAAGTTAAAGAATTCAATTTTCTCTCACTCTTTGTGCTTCAGTTAGCTGTTTCTCATTCTTGTTGGATCTTTTCCTTTCTTTTGTTCTTTTATCACCTCCCTCTTTTTTTATTCAGATCTTCTGCACTTATTACATGCCAAATTTCACAATGAAAAATTCACTGCAAATGCATTTATATATAAAAAGTCTATCAGCACGACTTGAAACTAGTCCTTATAGAGATATCAGAAGTATTAAGAGGTACCTTATTTAAATGGTAATAACCATGTAATGTGGGGCACCTTTTCCTGTGAAGCAAAACCTTCCCCTGAGATAGGTCTGCCCTGTCTTGCATTCTTCTTATAATAAACTCTTATTTCACATCAAATTCTGACTATTACTAAGCCAAGATGTTGTTATGTTCTCCTCCTTGGGCTGTTTGCAAGGCTTTCTGGTGGCCAAGAAATCCAAAATGTGGTAGTCAGCTGAAATTATGCGTTGGAAGGATGGATGGCATTCCGATTCTAGATTATTTAAAGTCAAATCCAGCAGCTTCTTAGAGACCAACAAGATTTTGGGAGTATAATATTTTAAAAGTCAAAGTTCCCTTTATCAGATATGAATAGAAATGAATATCTATGATATTCCTGGGGGTTATTGCATAAAAGGATCTCAGGAGGCAGACATACAACATACATTGTAACCAGCTACATTAAAACAGAGGAGAAATGTTTAGGAGCATAAAATAATTTAATTAAAATTGCCTTCTGCTTCAATTTCTTTGTGAAGCATTTCTTCTCTGCTCAAATCTAACTCATTACACTATGCAGCAGGAACAGCAGTGGCGTAGGAGGTTAAGAGCTCATGTATCTAATCTGGAGGAACCGGGTTTGATTCCCAGCTCTGCCGCCTGAGCTGTGGAGGCTTATCTGGGGAATTCAGATTAGCC
This sequence comes from Sphaerodactylus townsendi, assembly GCF_021028975.2. Lineage (NCBI taxonomy): Eukaryota > Metazoa > Chordata > Lepidosauria > Squamata > Sphaerodactylidae > Sphaerodactylus > Sphaerodactylus townsendi. The sequence continues at coordinate 128,699,628 of NC_059428.1, read as the reverse complement.
TGTACACTCCCACACACACCAGCTGGGTGACCTTGGGCTAGTCACAGCTTCTTGGAGCTCTCTGAGCCCCACCTACCTCACAGGGTGTTTGTTGTGAGGGGGGAAGGGCAAGGAGATTGTAAGCCCCTTTGAGTCTCCTGCAGGAGAAAAAGGGGGGATATAAATCCAAACTCTTCTTCTATGCCTTGTACCTCTGAATCCTGAGGGCCTCCTTTGCAACATCCATCTCACCCTAATATGAAGATGTAAAAGCTCAGAGATCTCCATTCTGACTTGCCTCTGACCAAAGAAACTTTGAATCTCGGAAGCTCATACCCTGAAAATCTTGTTGGTCTCTACTTTCTATTGTGCTTACTGGATTCAAATCCAGCCCTTCCACTGCCGACGAATACGGCTACCCTCTGGAAACAATTCCAGGTGTGTTTGCTTGAAATAAATCCTGCTGACTTCAACACAACTGAGGCTGATCCAAAACTACTCACATTTTGTAAACACCTTTTGATTCTAAATAATGACTTGGACCCACTGGTGTAGCGCCAACGGGGGGGTGCAACACCTCGAGTGCACTGCAACGGGGGGCGTGGTGGGGCATTCCAGTGGCGGGGTGGACAGCGCTGCAGCAGAGGAGAAGGGCACATGCATGCCCTGGATACAGTTCCCCCTTGCTCCACCCCTGCTTGGACCTGCTTCACTCTGGTCACTGTGGCTAGGCATACTTCCCTGGGGAGGGGTTCCGTAACTGTGGATAATTTACCTCCAGTGGCATCGTCCTATGTCAGATTGTGTTAGATGTGTTTAAATATGGTCAATAAGTTATATTACTGCTACATTTATATCAACTAATGAGTCATCAGGGAAAATATTTGAGACAGAAGAATTTTGATTCATGCACTGTATACTGTATGAGACCCTAAACTGGATAGCCCAGTCTAGCCTCATCTCAGATGCTATGCAGGGTCAGTTCTGGCTATTATTTGAATGAGCTGCCTTCAAGAAATACCAGGGTCACTACCCAGAAACAGGCAATGGCAAACCACCTCTGAACAACTCTTTCCTTGAAAACTCTATGGGATCTTTCTGAGTTAAGCTGAGACTCTATGGTATTTCCTACCACCACATAAGCACAAGGCTGCACAGCACTTCCTTGCCTATTTCAAGCATTTTGAAGTCTTGGGAAGCATTGGAAAGTATTAGGTTGTCTGCTTGTAGGTCTTGCTTGCTTGAAGCCTGCCAGTGAGGAAGAGCTGTCTCTCTCCAACTCCTTTTACTTTAAACAAAATCATGATATTCAGCTCATAGGTTTATATTCTGCTCATAATATAAATCCGCTATTGCGAGTCCTATCCTCAATAGGAACAGCTCCCTATCCTTCTCCTGACTCAGATCTGCTAACAAATGAGTGTTAACAAATGAGAAAACCTTGAGAGGAACTGGCATCTACACACTCAGTAACATCAATAAGATTTTAGAAAGGACCTTCACAGAAGCCTTGACTGGTAACAGAAGACAAAACATTTAAATTGGTGCACTGAAGAACACTATATGCAAAAAAACAAGTAAATAACATTTATTTCTGAACAGGTTTTGAAAGATAATTATGAGAAAAAACAAAGGATGTTGCTTGTTCCCCTTTTTTTTTGCATGAAACCTTCACACTCTGTGATCTTCTGGGGGCATCTGGCTGAGCAAAATACCTGAGCATGAATCAACATTTATTACAATCAAGAGATCAGTCAACAACAATTTAACAGCCCAGTTTACATACAAATGTAAAATTAATATACAGAGATTAAAGTTCATGGCCTTCTTGTGCTGTAATTAATTATACATAAAGAGAAATTGTTTGCTGGATCAGGATGAAGTTCACTTTGACGGTCCTTGATCCAATAATATATATATAAAGTTCTATTGCTAGGGGTTTTTTTTCTATCTCAAAGCAGAACAAAATTGTTTGTTGCATAATGATTACTAATTACACTAACTACCTTGACCACACCAAACACCTGCAGAGACCTGCCCAACCCACCAAGCCAACCGTTTTTGGTTTATGGTGAAATTCCTCCAACTTTTGTTGTCAGCAGTCAGCAGTCAGCTACAACATTCATTTGGTGAGCTTGGACCAGGACTTTTTCCACAGTCTCTCTTATCCACAGGTTTCATGGGGATAAAACGGTTTGGGAGAGAGGCACATAGTGACCCTGAGCTATTTGCATGATATGAATACATACATATACATGTATACACATGCACACACATGTTGGTCGGCATATGCACTGACTTACATACAAGCAATCTATTTTACACAGTTGGTTTGGGTCCATTAACACATTGAAAACCAACAAGATTTTTGGAGTAGAAGCTTTTGAGAGTCAAAGCTCCGTCAGGTGTTTGACTCTCAAAAGTTTATACACTGAAAATCTTGATGGTCTTGAGCTCTTCTACTGCAAGCCAACATGGCCATTTTCTGATCTTATTTTGCACAACATCTGGCAATGACCTCAAGGCAGAGGCGTAGAGGGGGAAATGGCACCCGAGGCAAAATGGCAGCTGGGCCCCACCCACATTTCTGCTGGTAGATGTCTCTGCCACAAAAATGAACATGTAGCTAGGATTCCAGCCAAAAGTTGAACTAGGGTTGGTAGGTACTTCTTGGCTACTGGCAGGGAACTGAGGAGTAGGGTTGCCCACTCCAGGTTGGGAAATTCCTGAAGATTTGGGGTGGAGTCTGGGGAAGGCAGGGACCTAAGTAGGGTACAAAGTCATAGAATCCACCCTCCAAAGCTGTCATTTTCTTCAGGGAAACTGTTCTCTGTAATCTAGAGTTGAGATGTAATTCCAGGGGATCTCCAGTTGGCATCCCTAAGGTGAACAGTCTAGGAAACATTTGGGATCTCTTTCACTGTTAATGTAAAACAGGTTCAAGTGATAGATATCATGACCCAGTGATCCATATGCAAAAGCAGTAGTAGAGTGTGTAAATATGGTTATTTTTGTGCCAACTTCACAAGTTGCTGAAGAACATCATCTCTAAGTATGTATACCAATGGGACACATCGGAACCCTTTCAGTTCATGAGCACAGAAATATGGTTATGGTCTGAAAAACGTACAATATGTCCAAAGCAATGTATTCTCCTCTCCGTCAGTTCTATTTATAAGCATTAATAAATGGCGGTTCAAAGCTCTGTTTGGCAACAAAATACGCAGGAGACAGACTACACAAATAAATTTGACTGGAGGCACAGGATATTTTTGGGAAAACATCTGCTAATTGCATTAATGAGACGGTAGGGGAGTCTGGCCAGATGGATCCCAACAGCATGCTTTTGTGCTGTGGAGTAGCTCAGGACGGGATTACACAAATATTTCTTTAATTTGTTTTCCCTCTTCGCAAATTCCCCAGCTCCAAATTAATCTTCCTATGCAAGCAGAATACCACAGTGGGGTTTTTTCCAAGGGATTCAGACAGGGAGAAGAAAATGAAATATTGTAATCTTACTGAAACATTGCTTTTAACCTCACCCAATTTTCTTCAGACATTTTCTCCCAAGCAGGAACCTCTAAATCTACTTAGATGAAAACTAGGGTCCAAACACCCTCATCTGTCTACACCAGGCTAACCTGATTTCATTAGATCTCAGAAGCTAAGCAGGGTCAGCCCTGACTAGTATTTGGGGGATATCAAAGGAAGGCCAGGATCATGATGCAGAGGTAGTCAATGACAAACCCCCTTCAAACATTTCTTCCCTTGAAACTCTATGGGGCTGCCCTAAGTCAGCTCAGTTTGACAGCTTTCCACCACTAGAGCCCAAATACATGAGATGATGAGATATCCATAGGTTGATACAGCACAGCATTCTTATGAGTGTGAGAACTCCCATAGTCACGGTTCCTTGTCTCTTGCAGCAGTCTAAAATGCTCCCCTGAAATCTGGTTCCTGATAAGAGGGGGCCTCCAGGGACAGGATATTTGGGAGACTTTTGACTATTATGAAGGGAGTTATAACCCCCCCCACTCTTCTCCCCACTCCTCTTCCCCCCTCTTCCCCCACATGCAAGGGAGGGGACCCGACATCTGGACATGGTCCACCCACCCTAGCAAAGGGAGGGGAAGGGGAGGGAGGGGTGGCATCTGGACATGGCCCACCCACCCTAGCAAAGGGAGGGGAAGGGGAGGGAGGGGTGGCATGCAAGGGGAGGGGAGGGAGGGGTGGGAGGGGTGGCATGCAAGGGAGGGGAGGGAGGGGACCCGGCATCTGGACATGGCCCACCCACCCTAGCAGAGGGAGGGGAAGGGGAGGGAGGGGTGGCATCTGGACATGGCCCACCCACCCTAGCAAAGGAAGGGGAAGGGGAGGGAGGGGTGGCATGCAAGGGAAGGGGAGGGAGGGAGGGGTGGCATGCAAGGGAGGGGAGGGAGGGGACCCACCCACCCTAGCAGAGGGAGGGGAAGGGGAGGGAGGGGTGGCATGCAAGGGAAGGGGAGGGAGGGAGGGGAGGGAGGGACCCACAAATTGCACTAAATTTACATTTATGGCCAGTTCTTCCCTGACATTTTAAAATAGTGAATTAGAGCTATGCCTCTGTTGAGACTGCAGCCACTTAGGAAAGGAAGAGGCATAACCTTTCTGCTCTGTATGATTTTGCTAATTGAAAGAGAGCTGCACAGCTGAAGTCCCGTTCAAGGGGGAGAAATGAAAAAAAAGCTCTGTCTTTTTTTTAAAAAAAACATATTTTAAAGAGGTGATTTCAGCAGGCTATGGGTAGTTTGTGCTATGTGCCGGGATGAAAAGGGTTAACTCCCCTTTCACCAGAACAGTGGCCCTGCTGGATAGTAATTTAGTTTAAATAACACTGGAATTCATTATCTCCATTCCATCCTTTTGACCCACAGCAACCATTTTGGCCCCTGCTCCTCATAATTTTGATCAAAGCAAGAATAATTTCACTACCAGCCTCGGCCACCAGGAATTGCACAAACTACAATCAGCATTAGAATTTACTTCATCTGCAATGTCTGTTGTGTGTTCAGTTGAACACCCCATATAATCTCTCCAACCATTTGTTCACTACTCAAAATTATTAATATCTATGGCAGCAATCTCCCTTGTGACTACAATTTGCATCCATTTGCTTCTTCACCAAAGAACCTTTTCCCTGAAGACCAACAGCCATTTTTGACTTTGTTCTACCCCACTGGTGCAGAGATGATTCAGAAGAACCCAGAAAGCATACCCTGTATTTTTCACGGAGCAGAAAAAGTGGGTTCCATCAGAGAATGATTAGTCTGCAGCTTTCCAACATTTTGTGAATAGCAGAGTAACCCATGGAATGTTTGAATGGGCCAGGCACCCAGGGTGTAGCTATGAAAAAACATCACCTAGGGAAAGCACTGAAAACCCATCTCCCCTCTCCCTTCCTCAACTGGTGTCTGAGTTCTTGGCAGAGACAAGGCCAGGCAACCAAGGGTATCCTTCTTCGAGTGGTGCCCAGTGCATGTGCTCTGGTTGTCCAACCCCAGATACACCTCTGTCTGGCACCTCAACTCTCAAAATATCTTGCAAAGCCAACAAGATTGGGCGGTACTCAGCAATGTTGGCTGGCTGCATATTGACAACTGATAGTCTCACTGAGATTACTGTGCTCCACAATCATCATCAACTAGGATTGTTAAGAACAATTCCATTGATTCCTCCGTACTCAATTTCTCCCTGAAATCCAACAATTAATTCATTTCCTTCTTTTAGGAAATCGGAGTTCATTTCTAATAAATTGTATTGATTGAAAGAGAAATTCAGAAAGAGGGGCGGGAAGGGAGATTGCACAAAAGATCAAGTTTTCACTCTGCAGATGCTCAAAAACAGACCATTTTTCTCCCAAACATTTTTTATCCTCCTGTTATAGCACCACCCTGTGATCTGTGATATAAAACAACTACAAGGAGTGAACATACAAAAGGATGCATCGATTCTCTTCAAAGAGAAATCCAAGAGAAACAAAAAGAGAAATCTCTCTTTTAAAAGAGAACAAAAAGAATGAGTGGAATCAATAGCTAGATGTATATCTTAATTTTGGAATCAAGAAATTCCCTTTCTCATAATAACTGATAATAGCAACACCCATTGGGAAGTCTAATTGGGGGTGGAATATTGATATCAGGCTAGGGAGTTCTTCAGATGTTAGGTCTGAGCACTCCCATCAAAGTTTCTGGTCAGCATGGCCAATTGGCCATGCTGGTAGGGGCTGATGGGAATTGTAGTTCCTGAACATCTGGAGAGCCGCAGGTTCCCTACCCCTGGATTAGAACATGGGAGGGAAGGGGTCAAATCCACTTTTTAGCAGTCCTATTTGGTTGCTTTGAAAATCAAGGAAGGGTAATTGGTTAAGTTTTTTTAACACCTTCTTACCAAGCTTTCTCACAATTTAATCCCTTTCTAATAAACTATTATAATGAGCTATAAAGAGGCGGGGAAGAAAGGGATTTTGTCCTCTCTTCCTGCTGAGCCAATTGCAGTTTTAGAGGGGAAATTGGGAAAAGAGGCATGAGAGAAAAAGAACTGTCACAAAGACACCCTTTAATTCATGGAAATCTTCGTGCTCTGTCTTCCTTTAAGTATCGCTGTGCTAAGATGTATCTGAAGAAGTGCTATGTAAGAAGAAGAAGAAGAAGAGTTTGGATTTATATCCCCCCTTTCTCTCCTGCAGGAGACTCAAAGGGGCTCACAATCTCCTTGCCCTTCCCCCCTCACAACAAACACCCTGTGAGGTAGGTGGGGCTGAGAGAGCTCCAAGAAGCTGTGAGTAGCTAATCTGAATTCCCCAGATAAACCTCCACAGCTCAGGTGGCAGAGCTGGGAATCAAACCCGGTTCCTCCAGATTAGATACACGAGCTCTTAGCCTCCTACGCCACTGCTGCTCAAATGTTTGTGACGTGCAAATGTGGGAGAGGAGATATTCCCAGCTTCAAGATCTAGTATTTATGGTTAAAGAAGAGCAGCTAGCACATCTAGCCTTGTATATTTGCGAGATGGAGAACAGGTGTGAAATCTGCCCAGCCTGATGCCAACAATTAACTGATGCCAATAATTAATTGAAGGACCATTCATCCCAGAGGAGGGGAGAAGGAATGACCATTTGGACTAATTATTTGAACCTGGTAAAGCATTGGGGGCAGTGATTAAGATTCTCAGTCAGTTCACCTGGAAGGGGTCCAGCCTGAATGGGCTGGGAGGTTTTCTGAGAAAAGCCCAACTAGGGAACAGGTGTGTGTGCTCTACAGACCTGATGGGGGTGGATCTGTGAGTAGTCTTGGGAGAAGTGGCCAGAAACCTAAGCTGGAGCCATCATCTGAAGCTTGGGATGACCATACACCAGTAACTATATAGAACTTACCTGCTTGGAAAGTTGTTCCTGGCTTGGGGTCTAAGTAAAATTTCTTGTTTTGCGAAGCATTTGTTCTGCTATACAGCAAAGAATAAAGTTCAATGTTTCAATACTTCATTTTCCAGTGCAGTTGCCAAATTTTAAGGATTTGTCATTCATGCTACTTAATTTTTGAACTGGCCTACCGTAAGGGGCTGGCTGTGTGACCCTGGTTCTCAACTTTGAAGCAAACCAAGAGATTTGGAAGCCAAGGCTTTTGAGCAGCTTCTGGAACTTCCTGACAGGAACCCCCCAATTGCAACGAGTCCTTTGTCAGTTTTCAACATGAAGCTGCCCATGAGCCTTTTAAAAATGCAAGAATAAATTGTAACAATGCATTCCCCACACCATGACCATGGCTAGCTTAACTGTAACTGTTACAGGGATACAGTGCGGCGGGGGCGGGGGCGGGGGCGGGGGGTAACTCTATTTTTCTTGAATATTTCATTACCTGGATGAAAGAAGACGCTTATCTTCCTTTTTTAAAAAGTAAAACTTTTCTTTCTCCCCCTCTCTCCTTTTCTGATCTTTTCCACATGGACACGCATAGACAGACTGTCCAAAGTTAGCACTGTCATTTATTGTTTTATTTATAGCTTATTGGATATTTTACTCCTCTTTGCCCAAAGGCATTTGCCTTAATTTAGTGGCAAAAATCTATTTTATTAGCAGTGGTTAATTCATTTCCTTCCTCCTGGGGATATCTCTTTTGGGGTTTATTGTCCCTCTATAGCTTTGAAGTATTTGAGTCAGGTTCCCAACCACGGTGTTTTATCCTTCTGCTTTTAATTATCAGTTGAGACTGCAACATAAATCTAGGGAAATGGGGAAGGTTTTTTTTTTTTTTAAAAAAAAAGAGCCAATAAACATATTTTAAAGGCTGTCCATTGGCAAAGGTTTTTAAAGAATTTTTTTAACCTCAACAAATGAAACAATTTGAACATTTCTTGAGACAAACGTTGTGACCTGCTTTCGAAATAGTGTTTGCCTCCTTTGTGATGCTTCACAAACTTTCATCATTTTTTAGATCTTTGGATCTTTTTTTTATCATGCTGCATAATTTAAGCTGCAATGGGTCACTATAGGATATAATAATCCAAGATAAAATTCTGAGACTGGTTTCATTAAATGTTGGCTCTTTAGCATTTTGAGAGGAAGCAAAATCCAATATAAGAATGTTTCGCCTCTTTCCTATTCTGCTTATTCAAATTTGAGTTTGTTGCAGTAATTTTTCCTGAAGCCATGGCTGAGTATAGCAAGTTCAATCCTCTTCAGAAAGGTGTGCAATCTGTGTTGTCTTATTGAATTGAAGGCATTAGTGGTAATAGTTAAATCAAGAAGCTGTTTTGATGAGTCTGGATGAATATGCCACAACCTCAAAGGCACAAAGGTGTTTTTTTTTTAAAAAAAAAAAGTGAGAATTTTGCATGGAGACTTACTACTTACACATCTTAAGTACCATCAATGTTTGTCTGCCAATATACCTATAATCTTTCAATCAGTTTCTGCCATAGCTTCAAAAAGAGATGCTGATGACTGACAAAAAGCAGGGCAAAGAGTCCAACATTAGATATTTCAAGGATGAGTTCAGTGCACAGACACAAAGAAGTCATGAAGTCTGAATAAATCTGTGTTTGACTAGTGGGCCTGCGTGTAGCTGTTTTCATTTCTATGTGAAGCAGTGTTGAGAAAATGGGTATTTTGTTTCAAACAGCAAATTAACTACAGGGAACCCCAAGCCTTCAAAATGTCTGATTGTTATGCTGCATTTGAATATGTAATTCCCAAAGGCTCAGTATAGAAAACAACAATCTACTATTCTGAACTTGGGAGGATTGGTGGGTAACAGTCCCATTCAAAGGGGGATGCTAAAAGGGCTCAAGGGATCAGCCCAGCCTTGTGCAGGTGCATTCACTCTCCTCGGGGCACTTACCCCAACAACGGGGGCAGACACACTGGCAGCAGCCTATCCTGCAGCCTTGCCACTGCAAAACACAGAAGTACAGGCTTTGGCAGGACTGTGCTGGCATCCTGTTCAGCTGTCGGCGTGGGGGTGGACTGGGGCATTCCTGGAGGCAGTTGGCTATCTCCTGGCTGGGGTTTAGGGCCAGTTGTGTGGTGCACCAGCCATTAGATGTACACCTCCCTTCACTGGCGTAATGCCCATTGGGCAAGGTGGGCAGCTGCCCAGGGCATCACCTTGTGGGGGGCATCAAAATGCTGGGTTCGTTTTGGGGTATTTTAGTGGTTTTCCATTTTTGGACTGCAGGGGGCGCAGTTTTTAGCCTAGCGGCACCAAAATTTCAGCATATCATCAAGAGACTGTCCTTATGCTACCCCCCAAGTTTGGTGAGGTTTGGTTTAGGGAGTCCAAAGTTATGGACTCCCAAAGGGGGTGCCCCTATCCCCCATTGTTTCCAATGGGAGCTAATAGGAGATGGGGGTTACAGTTTTGAGGGTCCATAACTTTGGCCCCCCTGAAACTAAAAATGTTCAAACTTGAAGGGTCTCATTAGGGCAGCCCCCTGATGAGAGCGTGAAAGATTTGAGACTGGTCCTTCAGAAATGCCTCCCCCCACAGCCTTGCAACCCCTACTGAGACAGCCGTGAAGAAAACTCAATGAAGCACAAAGATTCTTGGGCAAACTTCTATGATGTTCCTGTAGGGACTGCATTTTTGAATGTATCGGGAAACAAAAATTTCTGTGGTATCATCTGGAGATGACGGCACTCTGAAAGTTTATGAAGATTGGTTCAGGGGGTCTGTTATGGACCCTCAAAGGGTAGCCCCCATCTCCTTAGCAAAAAATTGGGGATGGGGCACCCCCTTTGAGGGGGTCCATAACATTGGACCCCTTTAATAAACTTGCACCATTGGGAAATTCCAGGGTACCATAAGGACAGCTCTAGATGATACCTCTGGAAATTCTTTGGGTGCTGATCCATCCAAAAATGCTCCCCTGCAGGAACATCATCCAGAAATTTCCAAAACAAGGTCTTTGTTCTGCATTGAGCTTCTCAGCATTAAGGTCCATGGGGGCTGCAGGCTGCAGGGGGGACATTTCTGAAGGTAATAGTCTCAAAACTTCCAGGGTCTCATCATGAGACTGCCCTTATGATAACCCCCAAGTTTGGTGCAGTTTGGTTCACGGGGGCCAAAGTTATGGACCCTCAAAACTGTAGCCCCCATCTCCTATTAGCTCCCATTTGAAACAATGGGGGATGGGGCACGCCCTTTGGGAGTCCATAACTTTGGATTCCTTGAACCAAACCTCACCAAACTTGGGGAATAGCATAAGGACAGTCTCCTGATGATATGCTGAAACTATTGTGCTGATATTTCTAAAAAGGCACCCCCTGCAGGCACCAATGTCCTGGTGCAAAAAAATTCTTTGGTTGTGGTGGAGTGGCTGCCCAAGTGGTATGGGTGCATCCAACCTCCTGTGATTTTGGCCCAGGGCTGCAGTTTGCCCAGGGCTGCCTCGTTACGCCCATGCCTCCCTTTTGGCAACAGATGTCCTTTAAATCCTATGGGGCTTTCCAATGGTGGGGAAGTTTGGGGGCTTTCCTGAGCACCCTGCATGCCAGAAAGCCCTATTGGAGGTAGAGGGGTGTTCCACACTAGTGCCAAGTCTCACCACCTGTGTGTTCAGATGAGGCTGTGTGTACTTGTTTATTCTTTTTAGCATCAGAGTGATTTGACAAACATCCCTTTTAGAATTATGAAAAATAGCACTCTAGGATGTGACTCCCAGTCACATATTTAGTTGATATGTTTTTGCTTTTTTAGCTGTAACATTTGTTCTCCTTACAATGCAAGATTTATCCATGCTTCTTTAGCACATGGGATGGTTCCAATATTGTTAAGTGCATGGGCCTATGATTGAATGCAGATCAAGTTTTATTGAAAATAGTACTCATACCAAATTAAAAGGGAGATGTAAAACTTGTTCATTTATTTCCAAGGATATTTCTGCTTTCCCACATCCATATTTGTAAAATCTGGTGCAATTCAACCTTTCCAAATGTTAAAAAAATAAATAATAATAATAATCCTCAACAACAGATATTTGATTGATGAAACGTAGATCTGAATTGCCGTTTGGCATTTCATGCAATTTGACTTTTTAAAACCTTTTCTAGATGTGTCAAAATTGTGATTAATCTGATACCCTATGTTTCATGCACAGATTTTGTGACAGATGGCGGCATTCCAAGAAGTTGTTCTGGTAATAGAACTCACATGATTGACAGGGAGTTTGAGAATGTCAGGGAATTTGAATAGAATTCTGAGAATGGCAGTTGAAGAGTTATGATCATTGAGAACTGACAATGGACTGAAAGATAAGTTAACACAGAAAGCTTGGAGAGAGCAATGTGAACTGCAAACTGTCTGGTGGAGGATTCTCCTCTGGGGTGAAAAGGAACACATTTGGGTTTTGAAACAGGAAGGATCAATAACCAGTTATCTAGGAGAATACCATGTTTCCCCAAATATAAGACAGTGTCTTATATTAATTTTTGCTCCCAAAGATGGGCTATGTCTTATTTTCAGGGGATGTCTTATTTTTCCTGTAATTCTGTCTGGCTGGCATCTTTTACAAGGTTCTACTTTCGGGGGATGCCTCCCTTTATATTTCAAGATTTGTGCAAAAAAAAAAAACCTCTACTTTTGCGCCCTATTTTTCTGGACGATGTCTTATATTAGTGGAAACAGGGTAGATCTAAGGTTGATGGACTGATCCCTAAGTGTTTAATAGCAACTGGCTCTGGTGAAAGGATTAACCTCAAGCCAATTTAAAGGAGAAACTTGGAAAGTGTGCTAATGTTCCTAACTCCCACAATTAAAGAACCATTGTATAGCAGAAGCTTAAGTTTAAAAAGCAAACCAGTGACTGCCAAGAAAAATCAATACAATAGACCTTTATTGGCATAAAATACAAAAGAGTGAGTATAGACCATCACTAAATTTAAAAGAGTTGTACATGGCGTCTATGAGTAGTTTTACATTCTAAAATCACACTTCATTTATAAAAATAACGTAGATTTTCAAAAGTACCCACCATTCCATTGTATTAATGGATTGTGAAATAGGTATGGTAAAACTAAGAATTCTAAAGACAGAATTAAGATATTCAAGTATTCATAGGCCTATTTACCAAAAAAAAAGGTATAGCCTTCCCCAAGATCTATAATTTGTATATAATTAATCTAATACTATAAAATTCACTATGGTCATACTATAAGTTACTTTACCATAAATTCATCACTTCATAATACCATAAATTAATTAAATTTCCAGCAAAATGCAATAAATAACACAGTGAGCTCCTTATAAACACCTTCTGTATCACTCCCAGGGAGTAATTTCACACAGAGGTAATGGGAGTACTTTTCAAGCATTTAAATAGCTCTTGTACATGCCTATTTTACATACCTCTTAAGGACATGACTTGTACGCAACATTGGCTATTCTCCCAAGTAAGGAAGGATTATTACTGTTTAACAATTTTGGGATTGACATTTTGGGGGGTACATTTCCCATTATCGGTACCTTACTAAAGCTTCCCTCTGAGGATTATAATTTGGGCAACAACATGTGTGGTCCAATGTTTCCACCATGGTGGGACAGGAAAGGCATAGTCTATGTGATAGGAGGCTGTCTCCTCAATCCGGCCTCCTGTAAAAGGGCAGGTGAAAAAACATTGCATCTGGCTCGAGCCAGTACCCAAACGCTTGTTTAGAATCTGGAATTTGTAATAAGCATTTGGCCATCGTACAGGCTTCCAGGGTTTCATGTCGAATTACAATGGGGAGCATGTCGTTGTTGCATCATTGATTAGGTGTTGATAATTCTGATCATATATATTCCAAGTTTCTAATTAGGCTATATATTTGTTGGGGGTCCTTCACTACCAACTCTTCTAATGAGGAAACCTAAATGAACTTGAGTTTACCATTGATTATATTCCACCACTCTAAGCTTTGGACCTCAACTAAGGTCTCTATGCAGTAGGGTCTTTCCGTGTTGTAGCTGGAAAGCATATCTTTATCCAAAACTTAAAGGTAAGTAGCCAAGCCCTGGTAGTTAATAGGTGCATGCCCGCTTCTAAGCATAGCACCCCATAAGGCACACAATGTGGGACTCCAAATATTTTATAGAGAAATGCTGATTGTACCTTTTCAACCGCATTGGACCAAACGGTAATCCAGATCGGAACCCCGTAAAAGAGTTGTTGCAAGACTTTGGCCTGGAAGACCTTTAAAGCAGAGGGAATATGCTTTTGGCCTTTGGAGTAGAAAAAGCAAGAAAAATCACTCTCAATGGAATATAAAAGTTTAAACACTAGCATATGAACCTCCTTGATACATTTGGGATTAAATATATATCACTTGACTATAACCATCTCAAGATACTTAATTCTGTTACTCTGTTACAATCCACATTCCTGTTGTGAAGCTGTGTTAGCCTGACTTGTAAAACCCCACAAAAGCGACTAATAAAAACATGTTTAAGTTGTATTTCAAAACACCGCTCAATATATTTTTGACCCTTTGTCGAAAATAAGAGATGCATCCTAATTAGTGGCAATGCTGTCATAATGAGTTATAACTCTCAGTAGAGATAATTAGAATATTTTTAAAAAATAAATTATAAAATCAAGAGGAGTTTCATCACAGATAGGTATACCATTGACTCCTATTGTGGTGCCCAGAGGGATAATTGTGTCCATCAATGTACTTCCGGATCCCCATGTCTTTTTTCCTCAAATCAAAGATGTGAACATGGCTTTTCTATACTGCATGGGGGCAGGAAGAAGAGGCTCTTAGAAGGACATTTTACTTTGAATCCCTCACCATTTTATGATCAGCCCCATTCCATTCCATGGCAGTGGTTTTGTGGTTAGCTCTACCCTCCTGACAGCCACACTGTTGGTGATGCCACTTTTTCCTGCCAAGTCACAGCCCAGTTATGCCAGCTGTTGCACACCCCCAAGCACCTTACCTCTGCTCTCTAGTGCCCTCCAAAAGTTCCAACTATCAGGTATGCTATGCCTGAGCAGCCCTTTAATATTGTGATGCAGTAGTGTGAGAGTAGTGATTTTACCTTATTTTTGTTCACTCTGTGTTCTTCCCACCTTTACAATAAACAGTAAAAATATTCTTCAGCTGCTCAACTGGGCATCCCACAGTTAGGAAGAGAAACTGCTCTGAGGAAACACAAAAATAGCCTTTTTCCTCCATCAGAAAATAAAAAAGTGGGCATCAGAGGCACTTTGAAACAATGGAGCAAGAAGTAAACGTGAACAAGGAAAAATTATTTTGGCAAAGGAACAAATATTAATAAACAAGAGGCTGGTATTGAATGGTTCTTTTATTAATTACAATATCTCTCTTCATATGTACAACAAGTTTGACTCAGGTCATTAGCTTACTGTCTTCAAGATGTTACATTCAATTTATTTTAAATAGACATACACAAACCAGCTTTGGTGACATTATACTCAGTTGTTCTTATTATTCAGTTGAAAAGACCTTTCCTTTTACCCTCAGGTAAGTATTTCAAAACTGTTCTTTAAAACACTAACTTCTAGACAGTCTTCTGCACTAGATATGTCTGGCCCACACATTGCTTCAAAGAGCAGGAATTTCAGCTATCCCTCAGGAAGCCAGTTCCTCTCTTTATCCCTGTATTAAAAATCCCACACTGTCATAAGCTTCACTGCTTAGTATCTGAGTGGGATTTTCCTCAGAGTAAAACAACCAAGCAACCATTTTGTTAAATGTCACCATGTTGTTGTTGTTGTTTAAAAATAGGGATGTAGTGCTGATTTTTCCCTTTTTAATTTGACCCTCCAGTCTCTCAAGCAGAGTAGCTTAACCAATTCAGAATGGAGCCCAATCAACACATGCCCATTCACTCTGGCACTCTGATTAGAACTCCTCTTAAAATCTCCTCACACAACCTTTTAGAATTCTGCCTCTTATAGCCAATCACAAGCAGTCCTGACTTAACTCCTTCTGTGCTGCAGTCCACTTGCATTAAATAAGGCTAAGTATTGGTAATCATCACACCAGCCCTGTATGGTTTTCAATGCAAGAGACCTTCAGAGGTACTTGGCTATTGCCTAGCAACCCTGGACTTCCTTGGTAGTCTCCCATCCTAGTACTAACCAGGGCTGACTCTAAGTAGTATATTCTTCGGAAAGTAGTATATTCTCAAAGTAGCATATTCTTAGTATATCAGTCTTGCTACTCGAAGTAGTAAGATTGGGCCTGACAAACATTACCTGCTCTTCAAATTCCAGTTGTGTCCACAGGATCAACAGGGCAGGAGTTCTCTGGCCTAAAGGTAGTATATAAAGATGTTCTGTTCAGACCTATGGATTGCAGTGTATAAGGTGGGGAAAAGGATAGAAGCGATCAACTTGCTTTCCTGTTATATATTGATTATTCACAGTTTAAGGATGTTTGAAAAGAGCCATTGTTGTTCAAAACTGGCTGACTTGCCTATCATTTCCCCACTGGAAAGCATGGACATCTCTCTAAACCAAATAACATAATTTTGAATCTTCTTTGCCCAGCATATGTGCCATTAGCTTAATTGCATAGCACACACTTGAAATGATGGCTGAAACCATGAAGGACATTCTCCTGGGAGTAAACCCAAATGATTAACATGAGGCTTACTTCTGAGTAGGTTCACTTAGGCTTGCTCCCTGGGTGTGTTTCAGACTACTCACCTGGCATCCTTTTCAAAACGAGGGTCGCGGTTGCTGACCGGATCCTTGGCAGACATGGATAGAAATAGAAAGTCCAAAAACCATATTATAGAGTTGTTTTGTTTTTGCTTTTTTTAAAAGAAGTATCAATAAGAAGAAAACCACTCACACTGATGCAAGCCCCAAGCAATTTCTGCATCTCCCTCGATAACATTCCTTCATGATTACTTTTAAGTTGTCAACATGCAGCATTCTGCCAAGAAATCCTTTATATCCTCAAATCCTCTTGCATCATGGAGTAAATAAATAAAAATATCAGTTTTACTCATAGTGGGTTTTTTTTCCATGACACAAGCTCTAATACCCAGAGGCCCTAAAGACATGAATATGAGAGATGTCTGCAACGGATCTGCTTAACAGCTAGAAGGAGATATTTTTTTTTAAAAAAAAGCCTCTACATCTTGTCTGCTTTGTAGAACAGTTGTTATTGTTAAGCATCAAACCTGTGCTCAGGGTAGGGGGGAACCAACAAAAGGATACAGAGGTTTTCCTTTTCCTTTATTTGCTTAATTTTATACTCTTCCTTTCTCCCCAATGGTGACCCAAAGCAGCTTACATTGTTCTCCTCTCCTTCATTTTACCCTGACAACCACCTTATGAGGTAGGGAAGGCTGAATGGATATGACTGGCCAAAGGTCACCTGATAAGCTTTGTAGCTGAGTAGAGATTTGAACCTGGGTCTCCCAGAACCTAGTCGGACACTCTATCACAGTGGTGGCAAACCTTTGGCACTCCAGATGTTATGGACTACAATTTCCATCAGCCCCTACAATTGGCCATAACATCTGGAGTGCCAAAGGTTCGCCATCACAGCTCTATCACTATACCAATTCAGGTCCAGCCCCAGGAACTAGCCTGGCTCCACGGAGTCTGGTGGGACCTGCTGTTGCCCAAGGCCACAGCTGGCTTGTTATTGCCACTTAGGATTTGAACGGTCCTTCTATTGAATTGATTTGCAACTAGCGATTCAGGCATCCATCCATCTTATCACCCCTTTCCTGGGACTAAGGGGGAGTCTTTCGCAGGCTCAAGATTCCATAACTATACGCTCCCTCTGACTTTTCCTTGTGTGTTCCAAATTGTTTTGAGAAAGGTGGGAGGGGGATACTGATGAGTAAAATACTGTCTGATATATACCAGGGACAGGAGCCAGAGCCTTCAGCTTTGACTATGTGTCGCTCGGGTTCTGACACAGTTCAATAAACCCATGACCCCAGGCACAACCATTCCAGTCACGTGGGGGCACAAAATCAGCCCCCTGCATGACCAGAGAGTTGGGCGAGGGAGGCAGAAGTCTGATGAGCATGGAGCCTCATCAGACTTCACCCTCCCTCAGCCCCACCCCCCAAGTGGCCCTGCTGCCAGGCCGACAGAGAGGGGAGGGAGTGGCAGCAGCATGCACTGGGCTCAAAACCTGGCAGGCTCTGATGCCAGCACAGGCTGCAGCTGGGCTTGCCCTTCCCACCTGTATCAGTGGCCCTGAGGGGTCACTTATGGAAGTGAGGAAAGGGTAGCTGCAACCTGCGCCCAGCTTGGATCCAGCCAGGATCCGAGCAAGGTGCAGGCTGCAGCCGGCTGCTGGGCTGGGAAAAGGGGCTGTAGCCCAACTCGAGAGTAAGCAGTGCTCCATACAGGGGCAGGGGCGCCCAGAGTGGTTTTTGTTTCCGGGCGCCATTGGCCCCCGTACACTTCTGAATAAAGCTCTTGATACCTTCATGAGTCTCAATTATTGACTGGAGTACCAGACACTTACAACACAGTGATAGCTGACTATGAACAGAATAAATCCCAAGTATAAGTATTTTTCTACCCCTGTCACCTATGGTTTTCAGACAAAATGCTGCAGATTAAATCTGGGAACATCCATATACCAAATTTTTGCTGCTTCCATGAGCTGGGGCTCTCCCCCATTTCATCTGGATCATGCTTACCAGACCCTTGGTTAGATATTGAGACAAAGCATGGTTGCAGTGTATGATGGATGCTGAGGCAGTAGCATTTCTGTGAATGGAAAATTATCCACCCACCCAAATTTTAGGCCTGATCCAAGCCAGAGTTAAAATACATACAAACTCCTGAGCATGGTGGCAGTTTTATTGAAAATTACTCTTATTCTGTTAATTTCTCACATTCTTTCAAATTAAAATGTGAACAATTAGAATCATAGGGTCTGGGGGGGCGGTGTACAGAGTATGACAGAGCTGAAATATTGTTTGTGAAAAATCTGGGATATTATATAGTTTCACTGAATGCTAAGCATTGATATAAATAACTAATTCAGCAGTGAATACTTTCCTGTATATTTTCAATCTTAAAAACACTTGGGATTCATCCAGAGCAGACCTGCTTAGGATTGATCACACGGTATTTCACACCTAGTAAATCCTTCAGACCTAACAAATTTGTGCAACATGGATATCCCACTCAAGTGAGAGAGTGATTGTAAAACCAGTGGAGGTTGTAAAGGGTTTGCACATGCATAGGCTTTTTGAACATCCTGCAAGCTACAGATATGGCCTGTAAAACCGATGAACCATCTGCCATATTGGTTTGGCCTACCAAGTAAATGACAGACCCAGGGATTTACTCTTATGGGACACAAAAGCAAGAAGATCATGAAACCCAAGAGGTATTTTCAGGCCATTACAACACAGACCCTTTGAAAGTATATTGAATGGTTAGCTGTCAACTGCAGACAGTAAAAGCTATACAGTGGGACCATTCCCCAAAAGAGACAGGTTTCTGTCCACTCAGAGAACAGCCTAGACATGCAGAAAAAGTGTAAATCTACAAAAAGAAAAGGAACCCTTAAAGACAGGCAAGAGGAGTGAAAATGTTACAGAAGGGATTGCTGAGGACAGCTTAGTGACAGTTCCAGGGAAACAAGCCTTCAGAAGACTCCAAAAGGAGAGTTTGTTGCAGAGGGATATGTGGAGATGGGATTTTTGCATCTCCATAGTTCCTTGCAGGCCCATAGGAGCTCCATTCACATTTAACAGAGAACACACATTAGAGTCTGCCATGTACATGTTGCTACTGGTATAATCCTACCATGTAATTTCAGCATCACTTTCACGCATGGTTTCAGCTCTTGGTTCCAGATTTCTGAACCAGGTTTAGAATAGAATAGAATAGAATAGAATAGAATAGAATAGAATAGAATCTTTATTGGCCAAGTGTGATTGGACACACAAGGAATTTGTCTCCGGTGCATATGCTCTCAGTGTACATAAAAGAAAATACATTTGTCAAGAATCATAAGGTACAGCACTTAATGATTGTCATATAGGTCTAGTAAGCAATCAGGAAACAATCAATAGTAATAAAAACATAAAATGTAAAATCATAAAATAAAATGAAATGTCAGCACAGGCTATAGTCATACAGTCATAATTGGGAGGAGATGGGTAATAGGAATGATGAAAAAAGTAGTGCAGTAATTATATAATAAAGTTATATAATAAATTATATAATAAAAGTTTATTGGATGTTCTATCCTGTTGATCGTATTGGTTTACAGAAAACAATCTGCCTTGAGCCTCCATGAGAAAGGCAAACTTTAAATATTAATAAAATAAAATAACTTTGTCAGAAAGCACCGATGCATATTTGCTTTATGAATAAAACAGGGAAAATCTGGATAAATATGTTTTGTTCATAACCCATGTTCAACTATACATGCATTGACTATAACATGTGAATTAGACAATGCACAGGCAAAGAACAATCAAATGCGCACGGAATTTATGTATGGGCATTGTAACATGTGAACAGATCTTGCATCTAAAAGTAAAACAGTACAAGAAGGATTGGTCTCCGGTACCTAGAGGAATATGGCTTTGTAAATTAACCAAAAGGGAAGATATTTCTTGAGAGAAAAGGATTGAAAACTAAGAGTAACAGCTATAAGGAGAAAAAAAGGAGAAATCAGTTTCCCCAAGACCCTGAGAACTGAGGAAACCATGAGCGTGTTGCACGTAATGCCGAACATTTACAATGAGTCCCGAATGTCCCTTTATGTTACTTCCATTTAATTTCCACTTCCTTCGTGTATTAAACTAAAATCTGAGCAGAATGTGGAATGAATTATTTGGACTGTTGTGTCCATATGGCTGCTCCTCAGCCCACCCTCCTGTTTACCTTCATTGTGAATCTCCATCATGGTTTTCTATGACAGCCCAAGGACCCTCACTGAAAGCATGCCTAATTCATCGCCACCCACCGTGGCCTGATGAAATAATCATGAGAAGGATTTGCTCTGCAACATTCCAGAGGCCTGAATGCCACGGCTGCAGACACTGCAACTGTCGACAAGCCCTCTATTATTCATGCCGTCAGCTGCTGCTCTCACAGGCTGGAGCGTTTCTCGTCTGAGGTTGACATATTTTGACATGGGAGTAGCTAACCTGGGTTCAGGCCTAAGGAGAAGAATGTGCACACTTGACTTTGGCAAAAGTCCAGTCCACGTATGGAGCGTAGCGAGAAAGTGCAGCATAAACTCTTAATGCTGTCTTGACAATTGGTGCAAAAGAAAGTTATTGGTCTGTTCCACACAGTGTAAATAGGACTTCCTGGGGATGCTGAGAAAGGCATCCTGGGAAGGCACTCTGCACAACTTTCTTCCCAAGTCATCCTAAGAATGCCTTATTTTAGCTCACGACATTTTTTCTTGTACTTTCCCCCCCTAAGCCATCTGCAAGACGTCTCCTGCCTGGCTGTGAAAATACAGAGCATCTTATTTTTTCCTGCCCAACCACTTGGCTCTCTGGTCAGTTTCACCCTCAGCTTGCACCTGACAGTTTGTGTGCAGCTGAAGGGATTCTCCGTGCCCCCATCTGTTGAAGGTTGCCCCAGGACATTTCCTCTCCAGGTTCCAATCCTGGACACCTTTTCAGGCCCAAAAGTACATAGTTGTACTCTGCTGGTCCTGCCAATTTCATTGTACTCCACACCACTCCACAAAATGTGCTCCTTTCATCTAAGTCATAGCCAATCCCCCTTCTTTCTGCCAAGTGTTTCAACTTCACTAAGCACATTACCTTTCTGCCTGAAACTAAATTATTTTCAGCTGGCTCCATCACCTGTTGCCTTACAGAAATATTTTACCACTTTTAAATTTAAATTACTCAGGAAGATACTTCTTCATGGCAGGGACCCCCAACTGCTCTATGCAGTGACTGCCAAGCTGCAGAATATATGACCCTCCAAGATGAACACCACACACCATCTACACATGTGGACTTATTGTGGGCTGATGATCCTGTTTTTGTTTCATGCAGAAAGAACAACAGAGGACTCATGAAGCTCTTTGCAGGCTGTTGGGCAACATTTAGCTGGAGTCACAAGTTCTGTGAGCCTCATTAACACCGTGAGTTCTGAATATGGTGTACATACCAAACATTTATTTCTTAAAATATTTAAACCTCACCTTTCTCTTTGGATCAAGGTGGCTTACAAGTAATAATTAAAACATTCCAAATTAAATTCATTTTTTGAAATACATCCCTTCTTTCCCTTCGTAAAACGATGGCTCATTCTGCACATGCAGAATAATGCACTTTCAAACTGCTTTCAGTGCTCTTTGAAGCTGTGCAGAATGGCAAAATGCACTTGCAAACAGTTGTGAAAGTGGTTTGAAAATGCATTATTTTGCGTGTGCAGAAGGGGCCGATGTCTGTTGTTCATACCCTACCAAAAAAATCCCCTGGCAAACAAACCCTGTAGTGCCTTCTGAAGATCTCCAACAAGGGAACTCCCTCAGCATTTCTGGGAGCTCATTTCTTGTAGTGAGAACCATGATAGCCAAGGACTGGTCTATGGTCAGTGCCAGGTGGGTCTCCTTAAGCGGGTGAACAGCTCACAGGTAACAGTCTGAATAATGCAGTTGGCTCATGGAAACATAGAAGAGGAGATGGTCCTTCAGATATGTGGGTCCCGGGCTGTGATGGGGTTTGTAGGTCATAACCATCACCTTGAAGTAAACTTGGAGGAAGGGGGTGAACTGGCACTCAATGTAATTGTTTCAGAATGAGTAATACATATACTCCCCTGATATTAACTGCACTGCTGCATTCTGGACTGGCTGCAGTTTCTGGGTTGTCTTCAAGGTCAGCCCAATGTTGAGTATATTACAGTAATCCAACCATGAGGTTACAGAAGCATGGATTTGCATGGTCCAATTGGCTGAGTCTAAGAACCAAGAGCAAATGGTATAAGGCACTCTTGACCACTGAACCAATCTGCTTTTCTGTCAGCAAGTCTGGGTCCATGAATACTCCTGAGCTTCTCACCTGCTTTTAACATATGTTCTTAATGACCTTCTTTTGCTTGCATTTATTAGAGACAAAAACAAATATTTTAAATGAATGAACTTTAAAAAAAAATAAGGACTTACTGTGAATACTGCCTTAAGGGGGTTTAAAATGATGAAAGCACTCTACATTATAGGTTAGCTTCAATCTCCTAACATGAATTCTAGTTTCAAAGATTGTACATCTCCCCAAAGTCTGGGGTCCTTAAATAATTTAAATTAAGTTTAAATTGTGCTACACTTTACAAGCCCAAAACCACAGTCACATCTTCACTGGAAAGCTTATAAAAATTTGAAATGCTCCAATAAGTTTAAATCTTGTAGAAGGCCGGTACCTTCCAAATGAAAGCAGTATTAAAAAATTAGTGCTGAAATTTAAATCAGAGAAGTACCGGATGGTTTAAAATTGTCAGAGCTTTTCCATCTTTAATGAACTCTATATGCAGAAAGGAAGCAAGTGGCTTCTTTAGCACAATGAAAGGGATTCAAATAATAACACAGACAATAGCCAGAGCAATCAAAATGTTTGCTGAGAAGCCTTTTGAGCCTTAGAAAACAACCATGTCACAGGAAAGCATAATTTAGAACAGAGAAATAGATGATGACGAAATGAATAATTGATGGTGTCCGACTTCTATCTCTGGTGCTTTTTTGTTGTAGTTGTCTTGGGGTGGGGGGGCATTAACAGTAGACCCATGTATAATGTCAGTTTTCTCTCTCTATTTCAGCCTATGTTGACAATAATCAGGTATAATATGAAAAGTCAAATATTTTGATAGATATTTAGTTCTACACCAGACAAAGTAGGCTTAAGAAAAGCAGCTGCTTTTACACATTTCACAGAGTAAGATGGCTCCAACTTACCTGGACCACTGGTTGCCATTTGGGAGATGGAGGGAAGGAGGAGCAGGAAGGAGAGGCCAGCACGCCATACGGTCCCCTCAGGTGAAACTAAGGCTCATTCCGCACATGCAGAATAATGCAGTTTCAAACTGCTTTCAGTGCTCTTTGAAGCTGTGCGGAATGGCAAAATCCACTTGCAAACAGTTGTTAAAGTGGTTTGAAAACGCATTATTTTGCGTGTGCGGAAGGGGCCTAAAACAGTTGGGGCTAGCGCCCAAGCTGACAGCCTGTGGGGCCAAAAATGTTGGCTTGCCTTGACTTCACCTTCCTCCTGCTTCAAATCAGCAGCTTGCCCACCATCCCTCCCTGTTTATTGTATTTTCTCAGTTTATCTGTTGTGTTTTGTTTACTTTTGTCACAGCTTGGTGGGCTGGGCATCAGGATGGACCCTTTGGGGGAGAAGGCTGTGCCTGTGAGCCTGCCTCCCCATTGTTGGGGGAGGGCATAAGCAGTGATGGGATCCAAAATGTTTAGTAACAGGTTCCCATGGTGGTGGGATTCAAACTGTGGCATAGCGCCAATGGGGATGGGTGGGGCATGACAGGGGCGTGGCCGGGCATTCCGGGGGTGGGGCATTCCTGGGTGGAGCTGTGGCAAGGATGCAGCCACTGCACTGGTCCTTGGGCGGGAAACAAATGCACACAGGCGCAGGCTGCCACACACGCCAGTGAACCTCCTGCTAGACTGCTTCAAGTTCTGCGCGCTACTGCTGAGAGGAGGGGCGTAACTAAGGCAAAAATCACGTGGCAAAATCACCAATTAGTAACCCCCTCTCGGCACACACAAATAATTAGTAACCTACTCTTGGGAACCTGTGAGAACCTGCTGGATCCCACCTCTGGGCATAAGGGTCCTTGAGGTGACGTGGCTCATTAAAGTGGCAAAGGGAAACTGTTTAGAGGCTGGCATCCGCTTGGGTCCAAGGTACCTACAATTCTTCATTTTCCCCCAGCAGGCAGTCAGGGGAAAGATGTGTCCTTGGGCAGTAGTTGAGTTGCCTGATGTCAGGATCCATTGGCTTGCTGCACCTCTGCTCCTTTGCCTGAATTTAATAAACAAGCTGTGGCCAGCAAATTGTCCAAGAGAGAAGGTGTCTATGTATTCTTCCACTCCACGTCTCCCCTCCCTATCTCCTCCTCGAACCAGCAAATTACTGGCAGTACAGAGTGGTTTGGGCCAGGTCAGTTGAATAGTTTGGTCATGATGACCTGGATATATTTTGAGTATTTTGGCCTAAGGATATGAAGAAGGTACTTGTGGGAACAAACTCAACCTTTGCCCTGCATGCTTTACAGTTAACAAGAAGTCCTCATTGGACCTACAAGGTCTTCATAGCTATTAATGACTGGCAAATATTGGGAGGCAGGATGCTTTAGTGTGTGGCAGGTGAACACCTCCAGCCTTTTTATGTGAAATGAATCATCTGAACCAAATTCTAGAATGACTCACCCAAGTCACTGTTAATTATGCAATGAGCTCCCAAAAATCTCAAAGAAAATGACCTTGCTTGCGGTAACTGAAGCACACCTGCTGGCACGTAGTCCAGGGGCCTCTAAATTTTGATATTCATTTATTATTTATGGGGAATGGTTGGCTATGTACTTTTAGGAAGGCTAGAGTGGTTTTTAAAGGATACTTTCTGATGATTTTAAGATTGTTTTATGGTCTTTTATGAATGTACCCAGCCCAGAGACCTTGGTGATGGGCAGGAAATAAGTATTCAGATAAATAAATACATAATTTTGATAAGAAAAATGAATCCTAGAAGTATAATCCGCCTACTTTTACCTCATAATTTTACCAAGTCTTATTATGAAATGGTACTCATTCCATATAGAACAGTTATTTACACTTACATACATTTGATGTTGATGTTACATACATTTGATCATTCGTGTTGATGTGTTTGGGATGGGTGGAGGAAGGGGAAAGTGAGGATCGGGTATGAGTCTGAAATTGTGTGCATCGAGGAATGCTGCTGTAAATTTCGTTGTGCGTGCACAATGACAATAAAATGCTTATGCTTATGCTTATGCTTATGCTTATGCTTGAGAAACCTCATACAAGGTTTTCAGCTGTGTCTCTTCAGGCTTTTAAAAACTATATACATGCTTGACAATTACCAGTCATATCCTTGTGGATACCCTTTTATCTGATTATCTAATTCACTTCTGCTTTTTGTGCAGACTTGTACTGAATTTTTTTTAAAAAAACCAAACAAACATTTATTAACAATACTACCTGAAAGATTTGCCATCTAATAAAAATCAGTTTCAAAAACACCTGGGAGAAAAAAAATCCCTTTTGTACATCCCGAGGGATAAAACCTAATGCGTATAAACACAAGCTTTGCTTCTTCACAGGGTGTTCTTTTATATGTAGGAAAATGGTGTGCTCACCCACAATAATGATGAGAACAGCTAGTTAGAAAATGTGTCTATTGTGTCTGTTTGAATTCATATTTTCCTCATGACAGCAATGATGTCAGTTCTCCTTTGGAAAAGGGACAATGCTAGACAGGCTTCTTTGACTGCAAAAAGATTGATTTCGGAGCCCTGAACTTTGCTTTAAATCGTTTTTTTTATGAACAAGGAGGCAAAAAAACCCACTAGTCATTTAGATTAAATCAGTTGATTGAAGGCCTTTGGACTTTAAAACGAGTCATGAAATATGGGAATGTCTGTACTTGGTTTGATGAGTCTGTGCCCAATGTGTTCAGGAAAAGGTTGGTTCTAATATTTCCATCCTAAAATTATTGTGACGGTGTTTGAGGGGTGAGACATTGCTGTGCCAATACAGTTTGGCGTTGCCACCACATGTTGTAGTCAAACCTCAGTGTGGGTCCACACCTACTTCAGGAGTGCAAGACCCAATTCCCAGATGTCCTGTGCAACCAGTTCATGCTAGTTCATGTCCTCAAAGCCAAGCATGGTGCTGAAAGAAGAAACGGCCTGATTCATCCAGTACTCCAGTGGGTCTGCAGCGTAGGCCTGCCCTGTAGCTCCAGAAAGACAAGAGAAGAAGTCTTCAACCCTACGACAGTTCCTGGAGCCTCCCTGGTTGGTGTCATGCCCCTAGAGACTGTTCAATAACAAGACTCTGTATTCAGATGATTTCTTTATTATGAAACAGCATCAGGGAAAAGCATTTAAACTATTACCAGAACTAACGTTTAAGTGCCAAAACACCTTCCATTATATCCCACATCATGCTTCTCCACGTCACAGAACACCACCCCTGAATACCAGTTCCCAAGGGGGTTGGGTCACCCACAGTCCCATGGTCCAGAGACAATGTGGCCTTCACTTAGGTCAAAACAACCCACACTCCCCAGTGCTGTGGAGAGCAACAGCAAGCAGATTTCTAATAAGCAGATCAGGGCCCACCCATCCTAGAGAGAGGGAGGGGGAGGGGGCCCATCATCTGGTCATGACCCACCCACCCTGGGGAGGAGGGGGAAGGGGCCCATCATTTGGTTGTGGCCCATCCACCCAATGGGGAAGGGTAGGGAGGTGGAGGTGGGAGGGGGTCCATCATCTGGTCAAGGACACCCCACCCTATGGAGAAGAGGAGGGAGGGGGATTTTTCATCAGTTGATTTTTCAATGCAAATGGACTCCACTGAAATGCACCCATTCCAAAGTATGGCAATTCCAATGAGAAGCCATGGATGATGAACATATTGATGCTGCAAAAAACAATGTTTATGGTACAGAATATGGCTGACAAATAATGTGTTTGGAGAAAGGAGCAGTAGAATTGGAAATGTCTTATCATTGTCTCAATTTAGCCCTGCTTTCAGGTTACAAGGAACACACATACAAGTTGCGTGTATAGACATGCTACTCTGTGTAAGAAAAAGGCAACATGCATGCTGTAGTGGTTATGAGCAGTGGACTCTAATCTGGTGAACCAGGTTTGTTTCCCCACTTCTATGCATGAAGCCAGCTGGGCGACCTTCAGCTAGCCACAGTTCTCTCAGAACTCTCGCAGCCCACCAACCTCACAAGGTGTCTGTTGTGGGGAGAAGAAGGGAAGGAGTTTCTAAGCTACTTTGAGGCTCCTTGCAGTTGAAAAAAGCAGACTAGAAATCTGAAGTCTTCTTCCCAGTATAAATGACACCAGGAACCAGTGTCAGGATGAATGTGGGGTTTGAAACACACATTCACTCTGCATGCATTGAACATAAAATGTGAGTTATGAAGAATAGTGTACAGTGCCCATGGATTCTATGTGTGTTCACTGTAACTTATGATTCACACAGAAAAAGCTGTTCCACCTAGCAAACATATTCACCAAATATTTAGTATAATTTAATTTTCTTTCTCATTTGGCTAATTTGCCCATTCAGAATTTCTTCACACCAATGGCTTGGATCTTACAAACAAGTTTTCTGTGTGTCAGATATTATTTGCCATGCAATTCCTCATCTGCTAAAATGTCTTTCTTTCTTTCTTTCTTTCTTTCTTTCTTTCTTTCTTTCTTTCTTTCTTTCTTTCTTTCTTTCTTTCTTTCTTTCTTTCTTTCTTTCTTTCTTTTTTCTTTCTTTCTTTCTTTCTTTCTTTCTTTCTTTCTTTCTTTCTTTCAATAACTTCAGTGGTTTCCATCGGGCGTATGTGCAACTGGAATTTTCAGCAAAATAAGTGCTCTCTATCTACTGTGCCTATCTACCGTGCGTCAAATTTGGCCATTGGATTCCAGCTATTCTCTTTTGCCTTGTCTCATTTCCTCACTGATAGAAAGCCGCTGCCTCTCCCCTTAGTACATACCCCTTCTTGTAATATTGATGGGAGACAACTAGTGTTTTTTGTTTTGTTTTAATATTTAGCAGGCTCAACAGCTAAATCGTTACAAGTTGTCAAGTATGCCATTACAAATATTTCCATCTATTGGCCAGACATCTGAAAGATCTGAATGTGTTGGACTTACAGTTCCAGAGTGAGTCACTGACAGTGCAATTGAAATGAATGGGCTTAGACTGATTCCCCTGAAAAAATCCAGGCAGAGCTGAATTAGCCTGGTGCCGAAAAAGCGAACTAGGTTTCGACTTTTTTGGCTTTTGTAACAGGCAGCCCTCTTGTTCCCCCTCACCGTCCTGCTTTTGAAGCTGGCAGCCGGCTTTGCAAGTGAGGAAGCAGCCAGTCAGGTTTCCTGCCGGAGCTCAAATCTCTACCGGAGAGAGACCGGAGCTCAAATCTCTACAAGCAACCTCCCTCCCTATTTGCAAAGCCAGGAGCCAGCTTTGCGAGCAGAGAGGTGAGAAGGTGGTTCCCTGTTTTGCAAACAGGAAGGCCAGCAGGGCTGCCTGGTCCGATTTGGCTGCAGCTGCATTAAGTTGTACAATGTTTGTATTTTAAGGCTTTGGCTTTTCTGATAATTTTCAGAACTTTTAAAACCCAACCTGATAAATACTGGGGGGGGGGGGAAGGGGGGAAGGTGATCAGGCTTACTTAGATTGCACTGTAAATAACTAAAAAAAATTCTATCATTTGTGATTTAACACCAGTGGCTTATTTCTATCAGGAAAGAGTCATTTCCATTGGAGGAAGATTTCAACATTAGATGAACAGAGTCGTAGCACATCCATGCAAAAGTCACATGAGATATGATAATCACATGTAATGTACATGCACACATTTTGGTCTGAACCACCAACTTGTTCATTTTTTCATGTTGAATTAGGCACTGAACATACTAACCATCTAGCCTCCATGTGCTTATTTGTTGGTCAAATGCAGCCTAAAGCAATTCTCGACTTCCTGGAATTTATCAAATGGCTCATTTATGGGATGAACATTTGGGGGGGGGGGGGCATTGGATACATTGAAGAATAATGTATGGTTAGGGGAAAAGGATTTCAGCTCAAGAGAGAGAAGGTGCTATCAAACTCAAACGATTTCAAATCTCCAGGGTCTGTGTTGTAGGATATTAAAAGAGCTTGTTGGTATACTCTCAGAACCTTTGTAGTATTTGAAAAGTCCTGGATGATGGGTGAGATGCCAAATGTACTCATCCTTTGCACTTAATCAACCACATGGATGATTTCAACGCTCTAGTCTTAGCACTCTTCAACACTATTATCAATGAATGGAGGGGAGACAGACCACATCTGCAGATGGTGCAAAACTGGCAAGGATGTTAAACCCTCAGAAGACAAAAGTGACATTCAGAATGACTTTGAAAGGATGGAAAGCTGGGTGAATCTAATTTAATTAAATTCAACAAGGACAGGTGAACAGTTTTGCAGTTGGCCAAAGATGATCAACTGTACAGCTATAGGACAGAGGGCACCTGTAGGCATACATGTAAACATGTCTTCTTGGCTTGTGGTAGAACGCAAGCTGAGCATGCGTCAGGAGTGTGATGCAGATAAAAGGTGAGTGAGATTTTAGGCCACATCAACAGAAGCCTAGTGTCCAAGTCTCAAGAAACAAGTTTCATTCTGCCGCATGCCATCTGGCATGGGCTGTTCATCTCTGAACACCGCAGTGCAGTACAGAGATGGATGTTGGACTAAGTTCAGCAGAGGATAACAACAATCATCAGGGATCTGGAAAATAGGGGGAAAAAACATGGAACGTTCTGAGCATATTTAACCTGGAGAAGAGAATAAAACGAATCGGGATGTGGACAGCACCTGAATGGATGTCACATAGAAGAAGGCAAAGACTTGTTTTCTGTTGCTCCATATGGTAAGACTAGATTGAAAGAGCTTAAGTTATAAGAGGAAAGGTTTCAATACTTGACCATTAGGAGAAACTTCTGAATGGTGAAAACAATTCAGCAAGTTGCTCAAGGAATAAAGGACTATTGTTGAAGGATATCAAGCACAAGCAGAACAATCTCCTGCATTAGGTAGGCTCTAACTTTGGCTTTCTTGCATTTGCCAAGGGTCAGGACTGGATGACCTATAAAAGTATCCCATGTGTGTTTATGTCTGTGCATGACATTCATCACAGCTGACACATGGCAACCCCATTGGATTTCCAAGGCAAGAGATGTTCAGTGGTTTGCCATTGCCTGCCTCAGCATCATGACCTTGGTAATCCTTGTAGGTCACCCATTCAAATTCTAACCAGGGCCAATCCTGCTTAGCTTTGACAAACCTGGAGCTATCCCAATCAGGGCATCAATGCATCTTGCAACTCTTTAATTCTATGATTTTATGCTTGGTTGATGAGGGAAGGTGGAATAGTATATAGCCGTGGTGGCGAACCTTTGGCACTCCAGTTGTTATGAACTACAATTCCCATCAGCCCCTTCCAGCATGGCCAATTGGAATTGTAGTCCATAACATCTGTAGTCCATAACATCTGGAGTGCCAAAGGTTCACCACCACTGGTATATAGCCTGATCTCATCAGATCTCGGAAGCTAAGCAGTATTGTTATTTGGACGGGGGACCACCAAGAAAGACTCTGCAGAGGAAGGCAATTGTAATTCACTTCTGCTTCTCACTTGCCTTGAAAACCCCTTCTGAGGCCACCAAAAGTACACTACACCCTGACAAGCCTTAACACATACATACATGCCTGGTTAGAATTTGGTTCCACTTAGCTATCTATCTCCCTTTCCAAGATCACCATAACTACTTGCCTTTTTAAAGTTTCTTTTGCTATTTCACACGAGAGCAGATTTTTTTAAAAAATCAAGTGCACCGAATCTGATATCTCTTTTCGGTTGGAGACCAACCTTCTGTCTGTTTTCCCTTCCAGCAGCAGGATTTGTTCTGTTCTTTTTACCACCCTTAAAATGGAAGACTTTCCCTCTCTCTTAAAAGAGAGAAAAAAGAGATCATCATTCTCAACTAGTCACACACCCAAATGCTAGATCTGAGATACAGAGGAAAGGGGGAAAGCTATTAGAAAGTATTCACTTTCTCGGGCACTGTAGGACTGCTTCTTACAATGCATTTTATAGTGCTTTGTTCAATCCTTTTTTTATGTCTCTCAGATAACAAGTTTCCATCACTTTGCTCAGCTGTTAGAGAAGAAAAGACCTCAACCTTGCAATGCTTCCTTGTAAATTATTTCTCATTCCCTTGAAAGCCCTTGAATCATGTGCGTGCGCACACACACACACACACACACACACACACACACACACACACACACACACACACACACACACACACACAAATAACAGGAATTAAAACCAGATTTTACAGTTTCACAACAATTTGCAGATGTATCACTATAATAACCTCAGACTGCCACCATTACCAAAGGAACCTTCACTCAACTTCTAGTGTTCCTTACTTTCTAAGGATATGTCTGCACTTTGGAGTTCATTGTCTAATCCCAGGGAGCTGTAGTTCTGTGAGGGGGGGCTAACAGAACATCCAGCACCCTGACCAACCTGTAGCTGTCTGGATTCTTTGAGGGATTCCACGGCAATCAAATAGGTGGTGTTTACATTTCACATGTAGATAGATCCTTAATGTTTCAACTCCAACACTGACTCTCAAGCCAAAGCACCCACAATTGATTTTTATTCTGTAATAATTATGAATTCATGATTGGTTACATGCCTGCATTCCCTAATTAATCAAATCTTTCATGGCCATCACCACCACAGAAATGCCCACGATTGTTTTTTTTGGGGGGGGAGGGGGGTTACAAGCTCTTTAAATATTGCTGGAAGGGAGTTCTCAGAGGAGTCACTATCATATGTTGGTCTATGACTGTAATAAAGATTGATTGATTGATTGGTTCGTTGATGGATAAAAGCAAATCTGTATAACTCTCCTCCAGCACCACATTTCAGTTTTCTTCCTGCCAGTTTTCTTCATTGTCTAACTTTCACATCTATAGACGCATAACACTGGAGAATATTGCGGTAAAAATTCTCTTATTGTTGGTTACCAACAACACACCCTTACATATCAGAATCTTTCCTAGCACCTCCATGGCTGCCCTTCCCACCCTACATTTAGAGGAGAGCAGACCTGTCCTTCATTTTCACATACAGCCAACAAAGCCCCTGTAAGTTCTGCAAAAGAATGAAGAACCTTGCCCTGGGGACTTCAATGTCTTTCTTGCATGTGAGGTATCCTGTTCTTCTTTTTTTTTTTCATTTTCATCTTGCCTTAAAGACATTATGTAGAGTTCAAAGACCCTGAGCTGCATGTCAATTGGATATTTGTGGGTTTGGAAAAAAGCTTTCTGCAGGAAACATTTAAGCGAAAATAGTATGTCATTTCTTATAAGCATTAGCTAGATATTATGCTGGTGGTAAACAGGTTTAGAATTACTTCTGAAGGTGCCTGAGTGAATGCCATAGCACAATTTAAATTATTTAGCAACTTTAAATCATATGTATGAGAGAGTCTAGCAAATAACTAACAAATCAATAACAAAGCCTGTAATAAATTTGGTTGGGCACACCAAATGCAGAAGCCTGAAATGTATAAATGAAAAGCCCGGGTCGTAAACATTCAACTCAAATAACCAGAACTAATCATATCACAAAAAAGTTACTGTGATGGGCATTTGATCAAAAAACAACAAGTCTCGTTAAAATAATTAATTGGTGAGATGCGGGCCTTGTTTTGAGCCAGTCGCCATTCTCCAAAATGTTCCTTTCATGTACAGGAATGTCTTTCAAGATGAGATTTCTGCTTTTTCAGGTTTTGGCTTTTCACTTCCACATGCTACCTTATCTCTGTGACAATTACTCAAACCTGAATTTGCAGACATTCCAAAGGAATGCCAACCTCCAGGTAGGTACTGTCACAAATCTTACACCCATGCGTACTCCAACTCACTAGGTGAGTATCATTTTAACATTATCTTACTATCACAAATATACAAAAAATGTTTAGTAAGTACACCGTCAGGTATGGCTATAAAACCTCTAGATTAGGTTTTTATTTCGGCAGTCCTTTGTCAAGCCAATAATTGTTGTACAAAGTATTCTTTTTCTTACTCCTCTAGGAGCACAACTGTTTTTTCTTACACTAGATAGTTTCCAAACTGAATTTCAAGTTTCATTTGAATGGCTCTTCTTTAAATAGTCCTTCTCTCTGGATATCAGGTGATATCTCTCACATGAGATCCTGATATATTAGCAGAAATGTGGTAATAGTATATGTCAACTTGTATTCAGTGTGTACATCAGAAGCAAACATCAGCCTTATATCAAATGTATAAAAGCAATAAGCAACCGTAGACAAACAAAAACAATTATTCTATATGGTACTTGTATTAGCAAGAATATGGTAATAGTGTATACCAACTTGTAATCAGAGTGTTCAACATAGGCCCCCTCTGCACATGCAGAATACTGCACTTTCAATCCGCTTTCACAAATTTAGAAGGAAACAAAAGCGCTAAAATCCAGACATCAAGTCTTTATGCACACCTGTTTCTAATGCTTATAAGAAATGACATACTATTTTCGCTTAAATGTTTCCTGCAGAAAGCTTTTTTCCAAATCTCCTGGAATTACAGCTGATTCCCGGACAATAAAGATTGGAGAAAATGTCTGCCTTGGATAGTGGACTCTATGGTATTATGCTGTACTTCGGTTCCTTCCCCTCCTCCAATACCACTCTTCCCAGACTCTGCCTTCAAATCCCCAGGAAATTCCCAATTTTGAGTTGGGAAATTTTTGGGTTTACATCTCTTTTGGGTTTACACCTCATAAAGAGAATATCTGCTTCTAACAGGGTGTCCCCACAGACATGGCCCCCAGAAGGTCACAAGGAAAAAAAAAATTAGCTTAAATGAAAATAAAGACGGGGATTAAAGAATTAATTTTTTAAAGAACACACACACACACAGTTTAAGCTGGGATAGACATGAAAGAGCAAGAGAACAAGATGTTCACCTATGTATTTAAGAAGAGAAGAATCACTTTCTTTGCAAGGGGATTATTTATTACAGTCCCACAACCTCTGTGAAGCGCTGACGGCTTGACACGGTTATAGAAAATCAATGGGATTCAATCTCAGAAAGTTGTGTTGCATGCATTCAAACCTGACGGTTGCATAAATCAGTATTTCAGGCCTCTATTTTTTTTAAAAAAAAATAAAACCTTCAGCTCAAAACAAAACTAGGCTCATTTGTATACTTTTGTTTTCTTTGAGGCCGAGGTTGTGATTGATATTTCATTTTTCTTCAGAAAAGGCCTCCGTTACCAATTGGCATTCAGTTGCCCTGGTTGGCTGAGTGATGAAATACCTCTCCCTTTTTTATATCTTAAAAAAATCTGGTTAGGAAACCTGTCTTCCTAGCATTTTCTACAGTTGAGAATTCTCTGTTTTAGAGGACACTGAGGTGAAAATGTCTTCTATAGGTTTTGTGTATTGCAGACACCCCTTCACCCATGGGAGAAAAAAAAACCCTTTCAATTTTCTGAGACAGAGCAGTAAACCTTTCTTGTAACATGGTTTTTGGGAAAAAAGCTATCTCGTCATTTCAGTGTTTCCTTGTTATTTGAATAGGATCAGAAACAAATGCCTGGTTGTTGAGGCAGAATTATATGATGCTGTTAAGCTTAATACTGTTCTTAAATCCTTGGGCAGGTATTTGGACTGAGGTTGTTTTCCAAAACTGGCACACTGTTCCAGCGATCCTGGATATCATGTCAGCTCTGTGGTGGTAGGAAAGCATATCTGTCATTTCATGCTGCCCTCTGACCTTCCTCCACTGGAAAAGACTGTAATTGGGAGTGACATCTTTCAGTTTACTTAAAGTAGTTCAAACCTTGGCTTATAAGCTACCTTGGATCTCTGCAGACAGCAAGAAAGGAGGGGGTAGAAATGTTTTAATAAGAATAACTGCCTGCTCACTTGGTAAGATCTAATCACCATTCAAAGCCTCCAGGCCGAATGCTCAGCAATGAGGATAGGTGTTCATCCTAACTAGAGAGAAATATCAGGATAATAGTTGAAATACATGGATTATATAAGGGGTTCCAAACCTTTTTGAACCTGTGGGCACCACGATGGCACACACATAAAATGACTGCCACAAAATGGCTGGGACAGGAGGTGGGGTCAGCCACAAAATGGCTGCCACAGTGATGATTCTTGTGTTGTGGTAGCAATCTCCATAGCCAATTAAATCTAGCGGATTCCTAGATTAGATCTTTACCCTTTTTGCCATTCAGACTTGGTGTATTGAAACCACACAATGAGGAGGGAAGAGCCCCACTGTGGTGGCAGGCAGGGTGGACTGGAAATTTAAAGTACGGGGAAATTTTGTGGTGGCCACCTTAGAGGCCACGTGGTTCTGTCCCATCCTTGGTAATTGGAATGAGCTCACCAATTGTTTCCCCCTGCATTGCTGCAATTTTGAGGGTCTCGTGCTTGCAGACATGGGAGCTCCCTAATGGGGTTCCCCATGGCTTTGTCCTATCCCCTACACCATAGGTGTCAAACTTGCGGGCCTCCAGATGTTATGGACCACAGATGTTATGAACTGTAGTCCATAACATCTGGAGGCCCGCGAGTTTGACACCTGTGCCCTGCACTGTGCAACATCTACATGAAGCTGCTGGGTGAGGTCACCAGGGGATCTAGAGTCAAATTCCATCAGTGTGCACAGAATAGCCATCTCTTATCTCTCCATTTCATCAGAATCAGGAGATCAGATGTGCTGGGCTACTGCCAGAGTCAGAAGAGTCATGTGTAGGATTACTGTCTGGAAGCAGTTATGGACTGGATAAGAACTAACAAACTGACCCTGAATTCTGACAAGACAGAGGTTCTCCATGTTCATCTGGTTCTGGACGGGGTTGCATTGGCTCTGAAGGATCAGTGTAAGATCTGGGGGGATTTGGGGAGATCTGCTCCTAGATTCATTGCTGTCCTTGGAGGTTCAGGTGATGGTGGCCAAGTGGGCCTTCCAGCAACTGTCTGGTTTGCCAGATCCACCTGTTTTTTGGACAAAAGGATGGCCACAGTGTTACATGTTCTGTAACCTCTCAATTGGACTACTGTAATGCACTCTACATGGGGCTGCCCTTGAAGATGGTCCAAAAGCTGGAGCTGGTGCAGCCATGCAGCAGCTAGGCTGTAGGGTTGTACACCAGGCTGGACACATAGCACGCTGCTTTTTAAGGAACTGTACTGGCTCACAATTTGCTGCTAGATTCAATTCAAGGTGTTGTTGTTGATACATAAAGCCCTTTACAGCCTCAATTCAGCCAGTCTTTGTGTTCCGGGAAGTATTTTCATCAACGTTTCATTATTATTTCATTTTTTAATTGTAATACTGTTTTATGATGTTATTGCCTCCCTGAGCCCTTTGAGGTGGGGTAAAAATAATTAAGTAAGTAAGTAAGTAAGTAAGTAAGTAAGTAAGTAAGTAAGTAAATAAATAATCAAATAATTGAGGCTTGGATACTGTCTAACTGAAGGAGTGCTTGCACCTGCCTAGGCACTGAAGTCACAGGAGAAAGGGTTCCTGCTCACTGAGGTGCAGGGGTGGGGGCATGCATGAGAGCTTTCTCTATGATTACCCCCAGCCTCTGGAATAGCCTCCCCTCAGAAATTCATTATGTACCTACACTGTATGCGTTTAGGCGCATGCCAAAGTCATTTCTATTCACCCAGGCATTTGGCCAGCCTTCCTGGAAATCCTCTCTATAGCTGCTAGTCTGGGGGACCTAGGGGTCTGAAGGAGTGAGCGATGGGGATAATTGTATATTGTTTTTAATAATTTTCTTTTAATTGTCATCATTTATGATGTTTTATTCCAGTGATGGCAAACCTTTTCGAGAACGAGTGCCCAAATTGCAACCCAAAACCCACTTATTTATCGCAAAGTGCCAACACGGCAATTTAACCTGAATACTGGGGTTTTAGTTTAGAAAAAATGGTTGGCTCCGAGGTGTGTGTTACTCGGGAGTAAGCTTGATGGTAGTCAGTGGCTTAGCTTTGAAGCAACCGAGCAACTCTTCCAACGGGTGAGGGTTTACTCAGGGGGGTTTACTCAGAAGCAAGCCCCATTGTCAGCAACCGAGCTTACTCCCGGGTAAAGGATCGCGCTTCAGTTTGCATGAAAATCAGTTTGGGTTTTTTAACAGCGCTTAACAGGGTTACCTACACTGTTTCCCCAAAACTAGGTCTTAGGTTTAATGCTAATAATCAAGCCCAGTGGCCCAGGCCAGCCTAGAAGGGGTGGGGGGCACTCTGTTTGTGCGTGCCCACAGAGAGGGCTCTGAGTGCCACCTCTGGCACCCGTGCCATAGGTTTGCCATCACTGTTTTATTCTAATATTTTCTTGTTTTAACCTGTGTATGTTGCCTAAAGACCTTGGTATAAGCTGAGGCATAAATATTTTAAATAAATAATAAATAATCAGGTATTCATCAATTAAAAAGAAAAATCCCAGGGCTGTTGAGAACCACAGAGCACCCTTCACACCAAGAAGACCCAATCCAAACATAGTATTAAAATAAGCCATACAGGTTTAAAGTGACCTTTAAAAGTGCAGAAAGTTCTTTACACTCAAAGTCAAACTATCATTCAAACATGTATATCCCCTCCCCCACCCCACCTTTTAGCTATGCCCAGATGAATAACTTTATAAGATGTTTTCTTGCTGGTAACGTCTAGGAAGCATTTTAGTAAGTGATCTTACCAAGAGAAAAATGGATCTGAGGTCTGATTAAAAGCTGTCTCATTTTCCCCATACCCTATGGAAAGTTAAAAGGTATCAAGGGCACAGAGTAACTGAACAACAGCGTTATGTATATAATACAAACAAATGCAGGACACATACTCTGTATTCCTCTAGCTATGGAACCACCACTAGTTCTGAAATACTGGGCTATAAAAATGTCTCTTCTTTTGTCTCCTGCTCCATCTATTTTTTTCAGAATAGATCCCCTGTCGCACCATCCAATTCCATTCTAAGTAGACCCTTATACTTGACCAGTGCTAGACTTAGAATGCTCAAGTCTTGTTTCAAAGCCTACTCCTTGTGCTACTGCTTTGTAAAGACGATGTCAGAGCATATGCAAAATATCTTTCTCTACCCCACACCAAGTAAATGAGTCCATCTACCATATCTAGCAAGCTTCAGGAAAGGGCAGACTAGGCAATTTTGTTTGTTTGCTTCTGTTTGGCTATTTAAAATGTTTATTCACTGTTTTTCCTCCTCCTCTTCCCTCATTACAGAATTCAAGGCAGCTTACCATATAAATAAAATACATAAAATAGAATGCATCAAATATATATAAAACCGACATTTAAAATTCTAGTACCACAAAGTAGAGGTAGTACTACCACTTTCCCCTCCCCCCAATTTCTCAGCCCTTCCTTCCCCCCACCGCAGCACAAGGGCTGAGGACAAACTATTGTGCTTGGTAAATTTGAGGCACAGGTTTTTAACACCAAAACATTTTTTGTAAAGTAAATAAAGTCAATAACCATTGGCTTCATTTAGCTTTTTATCTAAAATTTTCAGGTTTTAAAAGCCCGAACTCAAAAATGTCAGTTTCCCCTTCCTTGGGGTTGAGGGATTTCTTGCATTTTTCCCTCAAGCA
Source organism: Sphaerodactylus townsendi (assembly GCF_021028975.2). Taxonomy (NCBI): domain Eukaryota; kingdom Metazoa; phylum Chordata; class Lepidosauria; order Squamata; family Sphaerodactylidae; genus Sphaerodactylus; species Sphaerodactylus townsendi. The sequence goes on along the minus strand of NC_059428.1, from coordinate 128,660,715 downwards.
CCGTTTCTTTTTTTGGCTTTTTCAACTGGTTCTGGGAGCAGGAAATCTCCTGCTCCCAACAGGCATATGACACCCTACTAGTAGCTATTTCCTGGCGGTGACTCCCACCAAAGTTATTTATTTGAAAATAAAAAAAATATATGGTCCATGTAGGATGGGTGGTGACCATGGAGCCATAGGAAGCCCCATCCAAAGCCTGAGGCAGCAGGATACACTGCTAATGTGGCACCACCCTGCCATCTCCAAGGGGCTTTCCCCTCTACAGAAGGGAACTAAGGTCGACTCGGTTCCCTTCAGTGGAGGGCGATTCCAGGCTGTCCCCACAGCAACTGAGTTGGGCCCCTGGAACCAAGCTAAGTGGGCGGGATCATCTTGGTGCCTGTTTCGCTCCTCAATCGTGATTGGCGCTTGTGTTACGGCGGGAAACGGGAGCATTCTTTTTTTACAGTTTTTACAGTTTACAGTTACATGCGCTTTTTGCCCGCCACGACTTTCCCATTCTGCGCATGCCACAAAAGCGACTTGTGATTGGTTGAACGGATGAGGTGTCGTTTCAATGCTTCCCCATTTCGAAGCTTCAAAGCAGTATCAAACTTGTTCCAGCAGAAAAGTGTAGTTCATAAGTGTAGTTCATAAGTGTAGTTCATAAGTGTAGTTCTGAGGGGGGGGGCTGAGACAAAACAATGTTGAGCTCGGTGGCAGTGGGGATTCACTGAGGTGAACCTAGGTAAAAACCAGTTCAACTCTGTCAGTGGGGAAAGCCCCCAAGAGGACTTACAGGACTTAAGCCACCAAAAGGGTGGTGTAAGTCCAGTGGCTGGGGCACAGGGCTCCTGGCTCCAAACTCCAGAAGGGAACTGCCTTTAGTTGGCTCCACCCCCAGGAATGCCCCAGTTTGCCCTCACATACTAGCATTTGATCAGGAGGTCAATGCAGCCGAACTGCAGCCCAGACTTTCAGGTTTTGCAGTGTGGGGCTTTGGGACAAGCAGTCGCCAGAACATTTGCCACCTCCACTAAGTGCCCCAGGGAGGGCAAATGCACTGGCGCAAGGTTGTGCTGCTCCCTAAAGCATTTTACCTCCCCCCTCCACTGGATGGTGCTCTAAGTCTCATGAAATTCTAAAGACATGTAGAAACAACAGTAATTTCTTACTTCCAGCCAGAATGCCACAGACACAAAATCTCAGCATTTTATGTTTATTTATTTATTTATTTTATTTATATCCCGCCCTTCCCAACAGGGCTCAGAGCGGCATTGGTTGTTCATTGTTACAGCAATCAAGCTGTATGATATGATTCTGCATAATATGGATGATATAATATGATTGTGTTAAATTATATTTTGGAAGGTTATTAACCAAGTGATTTACTTTCCACTACTATGCGGTAAAAGTGAGAAGAAAGAAAGAAAGAAAGAAAGAAAGAAAGAAAGAAAGAAAGAAAGAAAGAAAGAAAGAAAGAAAGAAAGAAAGAAAGAAAGAAAGAAAGAAAGAAAGAAAGAAAGAAAGACAGCAAGCAAGCAAGCAAGCAAGCAAGCAAGCAAGCAAGCAAGCAAGCAAGCAAGCAAGCTGGCCACATGCGAGCAAATTGAATGTCACTGTTTATGAAGCAGTCGCCGAGCTTCTGTTGCCCTTATGGTGATCGATTTATCACTGGTTTCATTGCTTAATATTACATTGATTAAAAACAGTCTGATTGATTTTCTACAAATGTAGCCAAGAGGCATTTCTGATATTATGGGCCATCTTGATCCAAAAGGGACGCCTTCAGAGAAATTTAAAACCCTAGCTCCTGGCCTTCGAAAGATAGATAACCAAGGAAGGAAGACAGAGGGATACATGAAGTGCGTCGTTCATCTGAAAATTCAATAATGCAGCAGAGATAATAGACCTTCTTTCACTAATTCTCCTTCAATGCAAATTAAAATGCCTTCATCCTGAAGATTTATATACTGACTAAGCTTACAGTGAGCATTCTCTGAGTAGTCAGAATGAAGGCATAGAAGTAGGTGATGGGATTTAATAGTGGCTCTAACTTTGTCCAAGATAATAATTTAAGAGACATATTTAGTTTGAAATTTATTAACTGCATTTCTCCTGATTATTGTGGCTCACCAGTGTATACTTTTCTCCAGCACTTATGACATTTTGGCGGCCCACAGAGTGGTGATGTAGCATAGTAGATAACAGCAAGTGCTATGCGCTTGGAGTCTCCAATTCAAATGTTAACTCAGCTGTGAACTCTCGGGGTGGCCTCAGGCAAGCTGCTATCTCTTAGCCTCTAAACCCTGCTGGACAGAGGAAGATAATAACTGCACATAGGGAAAACACTGACTGTTATACAGTGGGGTGGAGAGGATGATGATGGAGGGGAAAGCTCTCAAATCAGAAATACTGGAAATCACTCAGTGACATTGATTGATAGAAGGTTGACAAATAAAAAGAATTACTTCTCCACACAAAACACAGGGTCAGATTGAAACTTTCACTTACCAACAATCTTCCTGGTGGACCACTAGCCTTCCATTTACCCACCCCAGAATGGGGAACTACCAGTCCCAAGCCTTAATTTCTGGTCATTGAGAAACTGGAGCAAAATATCTCCTACATACTGACACCATTAGAATTTTTTTTGGTAGTCTCTATGGTCAAGTCTAGAGTGTCACCCTAGAGTGTCACCCAGAAGTGAAATTACATCCTCCCCAAACACCACCCACCCTCCTAAGGCACTACCTCCCAAATGTGGCATTTGCAAAGGCAAAGATGGGAACCAGATAAGGGCTGAGCTGAGCCGAATGGCACTTATGGTGCTGGCAGCTCAACATAGAGCCAGTTCCAGCCTGGCACCCAATGGGTAATGGGTAGGCAGGTAATGGGAGATGGTCATCAGGCAACGCCTCCAACTACCAGATGAACAGGCAATGGTTACCTTTCTCAAGTCTGCTTGATAGTTAGGAAACATCCAGTGGACAATGACAGAAAACAGCACGCTATGATTATTTTTAGAATTATTATTATTATTTAATTTTGTTTACCATCACAGCTGCCAGTTGTTTAGCTGGTTGTTGGCCTTTCATTACAATTTGAGCCCTACCCAGGGGCATGGGAAGTTGTAATGTATCGGTGGAGTATTCATGCAGATCCCAGTAGAGCTGTCTTCTGAATCTGACCAATGTTGATTTTGTTAATTTGAAGATTTTTCAAGTGCAGTCCTAGTGTTTTTGGAATGGTACCTAAAGTGCCGATTACTATTGGGTTTTACCTCAGCTGGTTTGTGCCATAGTCGCTGAATCTCTGTCTTCAAATCATGATTTTTAGTGACTTTCTCATGTTCTTTTTCAACAACTTTGTGGTCACCAGATATTGCTATGCCAGTGATGGTCACTTTCTTGTCCTCAATCCAGTGTGTTATGTGTCAACATTTTGTCCGTTTTGATTTGAAAGTCCCACAAGATCTTGACTTTCTCATTTTCCATGACTTTCTCTGGATGATGTCCCCACCAGTTTTTAGCCTACTGGATGATGTAATTCTTGCATAAATTCCAGTAGATCATCTTGGCCACTGAGTTGTGCCTCTGTACTCAGTCTGGGTGAACTTTTTGCAGCAGCTGAATATGTGATCTACAGTTTCGTCAGCTTCCTTGCACAATCTGCACTTTGCATCATCTGAGGATTTTTCAGTTCTAGCCTCGACAGTATTTGTCCTAATGGCCTTCTCTTAAGTGGCTAAAATCAGTGATCCAGTTTTCTTTTTCAGAGTTCCAGTTGTTAACCACAGCCAGGTCTTTTCATTGTTCATCTTGTCCTTGATCTTTTCCAGAAACTGGCCACGCAAGGCTTTGTTGTGCCAGCTTTCAGTCCTCATTTTAATCATTTTTTTCTGTACTTCTGTTTGATTCTCTGGGTTTTTAGTAAATGCTTTTTCTTCATTTCAATCAATGCCTGTTCTTGATTTTCATTCACATCATTGGTCAGTGCATGTTTCTCCTTCTCCACTGTTTGCTTCGTTTGCAGTAATCCTCTGTCATCAGTTCTCTGCGGAAAGGATAATCTATTGGTATCACTACGTAGGTGCAAGGCATTATCATAAGCTTCTGAGTTTTTCTATCCAATGCATCCAAATCAGTCTGTGTCTAGTTTATGATTCCAGTGGTGTACCTGATGATGGTATAGCTCAGGTTTTGATGGCCTTTCCCACCATTTTTTTTTGCTTTTTTAGTGAATGCTCATGTGTTTTTGTTGACACCAATTGTTTCCAAGCATTTCATGATCCAACTATGGGACAGTGAGTTAAATGTCTTTTTGTAATTGATCCAAACCATATGCAAATTTGACAGTTCTTTGTTATATTGTCTATCAGGAGTTCATCTTGTGTAGCCCTGCTCCTCCTTTTGTTCACTTTTTGCTCCCCCAGCAGGATGTTATTCATTTCCAGGTAGTCCATGATATCCACTGGTATGCCAGTGAGCAGTTTGAACATTGTAAGCAAGCATGTCATTGGCCTGTAGTTTCCAGTATCCTTTTGACCAGATTTTTCTGAATCAAGGATGTCTTCCCAGTTGTCAGCCATTCATTGATTTCACCATTTTGCATGGTTTCACTGAACTGCTTGGCCATTGTTGGGTGCATACTTGTTAGGTATTCGAGCCAGAAGCTGAACAGTTGATCACGTCCACATAACATCCAGTTTTTCACTTTCTTGATTCGATTTTTTAATCATATCAATTGTTATTTCCAGTTTTTGCATTTGTTTTGTGTCAACACCTTTCTTAAAATCTTTTACCCACTGTACCTTCTTGTTGTAATCCTTCTGGTTTTCCCACAGATCTTCATGTCTTTCCATTCTTCTTGCTGTGGTTGTTATTTGTTGTTTGGTGATCTCAAGCACTTCTTCAATTCTTTGAGTGTCTAGCCAATACCTTCTAATTAGTTCCTTCATGATCTTGCCATTTTTTAATCTTTGTTCTTTCATATTTTTCAGGCCCCCTCCGCATTATTGCGTGGTTTAGATTTAACAACTTGGAAGTGAGCGAAAGGGTATGCTCTTGTGGTGAACAACAAATTGAAACATTGGCAAATCAACTGCTTTGCTGCCCTAAATCTGCTAATATTAGATTAAAATATTCCAATATTCTTTTTAGGATACCTAGTGAAATGGGAGAATCAGGTAGATTCCCTTTCCTCTTGGACAATTCTGACAAAGAAACCTGTGAATTGGCAGCACGATTTTTACTGGAGGTGATGCACAATTAATAATTTATATTCTATCTTAAACCTTTGTATTTGTGTATTTTTATCTCAGTTTTTTATTGTGTTAGATTATTGTTATGCCAAATAAAGGCTTATTAATTAATTAATATTTTTCAGGTTTCTGGCATCTGATCTTAGTTTTTTTGATCTTCTGTTCCACGCAAATCTTCTACTTCGGTTTTGATGTTTAATTTACGTTGGGTTTAGGTGTTGTTGTTGTTATATTGTGTAGCTAGATACTACACAAAGGAAAACAGAAGGATAGGAAATGAGAAGGATGAGGAATGAATATGAAATTATTCTAAAAGAATAATTCTCTTATCTGGCTTCTCTCCGACTGATGTTTGTCTAGATTTCTGTGAGCAATGGAGCCAAACCCAAAGAGAATGTTTCGAAGACATTTCTTGTAACAGGTGGACACTGAAAATCAGCACCTCTACAATAAATGGATCTTCATACCAACAACATGATCAGTTTCCAAGGCAGGGATTCCTCCATTCCAGCACCAAATTTTCACTTGCCCCTGAACTGCAGCCAAAGGGGGAAAGATGAGAAACTTCTATTCTCCTGCCAGCTGAAACTACTGCTGAACCCAACTCACATTCTTGTACAAGAAGGCAATCTTTAGGTTCTTTGTGGAAGAAAGAATCCAGAAGGTAGAGAGTAGGTCAGGTTTGGAAATGGGAGGCAATCTCTTTTCACCTTAAGACAGTCATTTCCAAATGTGCAGGGCAAAACCAAGCTCTGTAATCCACATTTTATTATAGGCTTTGTATGACCTATTACCATATTTGTCAAAGGGTGATTAATATTCTGAGTAGGAGTTTAAATTTATGCTGGCTGATTAATGTGCATATTCTCAATTCACTATGTGAATTACATTCTACTGAAAATCCTTCTTTTCATCCCGGTATAACCTCCATTTTCTTAAAAGCAGGTAGGCTGCTACCTTTCTCAGAAGGGTGATAAATCTAGTATGTAAAATCTACCCCTGCTGAGTTATTACGGTAAAGCAGTAGATGGTCTTTTCCATTAGAGAAAGGGGAATGTTGACTTTGTAACTCGCAGATTTACATCCTGTTTTTTCTTCTTCCTCTAATACATATTACTAGTATAGTGAGGTTACTAAAAGAAAATTGAATCCATATTGCATTAAGAAAAAACATGAAGAGGTGGGAATTAGAAGCGCTGTGTTTCCTATACTTCAGAAAAACAGATGTGTGGTACAACTGCGGCTCCTCCTTTTGCTCACAGAACTGTTGACAAATGTAGGTGATCCTGTCCAGTCCTTGGAAGAATTTTTCCTATGGAGGTCATTAATGAAGAAGAAGAGTTGATCTTTTTACCTCTTTTCTCTACCTTAAGGAGTCACAAAGTGGCTTCCAATCGCCTTCCCTTCCTCTCCTCACAGCAGACACCTTGTGAGTGAGGTGGGGCTGAGAGAGTTCCCAGAGAACTGTGACTAGACCAAGGTCACCCAGCAGGCTTCAAATCCAGTTCTTCAGATTAGAGTCCACCACTGTTAACCACTTCACCATGCTGACCATCCACAATTTCTTGTAAAATATTCCAAATGCCATTTAAATGCTTTCTCCAAACCAAAGATATTTATTTCAACAATGAGATCCACATTGCTTAATGAGCCATTCCTTGTTAAGGAATGCAAGTGCAGCATTTCTATATTTACCCTCCTTCCTTCAACCCACATAAATTCAGGGAGTTTTTGGAGAGTATATTCCCTGATGCTCATTTTGGAGAATATATTCCCCAATGCTTGTCTGGGTTTCAGGGGAATTTGTGAACTCATCAATGAAGATTAATGGCAGTGTTGTGTAGTGGTTAGAGAATTAAGCACAGTCTAGGACAGTGGTGGCGAACCTTTGGCACTCCAGATGTTATGGACTACAATTCCCATCAGCCCCACCAGCACCAGCATGTGATTGGCCATGCTGGCGATGGGCTGATAATTGTGTAATTTAACATCTAAAGTCACTCCTGCCAGTCTAGGAAGACCCAAATTTGAATATCTGCTCTGCCAAGGAAAGTTGCTAACTGACCTTGAGCAAACTATATTTTGTCAACCTGACAAACTTTGTAAGATTGTTAGGATAAAACTGAGAATTGTGGAAGCTGCTTGGGTCCCCATTGGGGGAAAAAAAGTGGAGTATAAGGCTGTTTCCCCATGGGCTGACAAAGCCAGTTAAAGGATGGTAAAAACAGTGTTATGGGCAGATAGTTCGCACGGCTGCCGCTGCAGAAACCATGCTGCAGCGATACAACAAGGTTCCAGTGTGGCCCCACAACAGCTTATTTGAAAATAGCTCACTATGGCTCATTCCGCACAAGCAGAATAATGCACTTTCAAACTGCTTTCAGTGCTCTTTGAAGCTGTGCGAAATGGCAAAATCAACTTGCAAACAGTTGTGAAAGTGGATTGAAAACGCACATTGTCTGCGATGATGGCGGAAGGACTAAAGTGAAGTCTTTCCTTGATTACTCCACAGCTGGCGTCATGCGAGAAGCGCCTGCCAGGAATCCATGCCACAGAGCCCGTCCCCACAATGGCAGCCAATCCTAGTGCTGAATGCCAATGACATCTACCCTGGGAAAAAAGAACGCTGTTTGTGAAGCACAGCTGTACAAAATGCTGTGGTTCAGCCGATGCGCTACCTGTCCACGCAGTGCCCGCCAATGCAAACGCTCCGTGGCTGCAGCACTGCCAATAGCAACAAAGACACAATGGTGTTATTGGTTGTGCAGAAACACCTTAAGTGAGGTAAATAAATATAATGACAGCCAAATTTTCCTTGCCAGACTGATTTCAAATACTCCACCACTGAACCATAGGAGAATGATCATTGTTCAGTTGGAAGCGAAGGAAATATGACAATGCCAACAAGAAGCTCAGACAGTGATTTGGATCTTCTTGCAAATGTCTTTCTGCCTGCCTGCCTGCCTGCCTGCCTGCCTGCCTGCCTGCCTGCCTGCCTGCCTGCCTGCCTGCCTGCCTGCCTGCCTGCCTACCTACCTACCCGCCCCTCAGTGTTCTCATCTGGGGAATTCAAGGTAGCTTATGTAATTCCCCCTTCCTCCATTTTATCCTCACAAAAAGCATACAAGGTAGCTTACACAATGAATGGGTGTCAGGTGCAAGATCACCCGGCAAGCTTTCTTGGCAGAGTAGGGATTTGAACCTGCTTCTCCATCCTAGCCTAGCATTCAAGCCACTATACCGCACTGGATTTCTCACATTCCCATGACTTCCATGGTACAATTTGAACTGATGGTTAAACAGTACATAATTATACCATTACCATCAATGTTCCTGCTGTTTGGAGAAAACCCTGAAAATTATTCTCCATATTCTTTGAATTCTTTCTGTCACATTTGAACAAACCATTGTGGTGGGCTCAGTGGCTGAATGTTGCCTATTCCTGGGGGTGGGGGGTGGGGGGTGGGGGTAATTAAATTTAACGAGCAGGTTGTATACAAGTTTTAAATTTTATTACTTTTATGTTATTGCTAATCTTGAATTCTTGGTTTAAATTGGCATGTAGTTTTCTAGGCCATAATGTGTATGAGCAGATGGCAAATCTTCGCTGTACCAGGTACATACAAATCTTACACCTGTTCATACTTTCTTGTATGTGTGTGTATACATTGCACAGTATACATACAAATCATTACTGAAACCACAGAGTAGCTGCCAGCAAACCAACCATATATCAAAATAAATGTTTCCTCAGAATGGAAAAAGAATAATCTAGCCACCATCTGAAACCCTTTTGTCGCAAAATCTAAACACCGTTCCAATGTTAGTATATGTGCTGCTGAACTGCTCTTTGAATTCCCTTCAATCCAGATTTTTTCATAAGATAACTGGACTCCTGAACTGTGTGCCCTATGTAGCACTTTGCCTGGAGTTAGGTCAAAACTCCTTGGAATCAGCCGCTTGGCTGAGGGCTTTTAGATTCTGGCTGTGAATTCATTTTTCTCTCCAGACTGTAATTCCCTGGTCCACCACCTGCTCTCTGACACCCATTCCAACCCCTGGTTTTCCATAATCAAAGAAAAAATGGCTTCTGTTGGTCAGTGGATTCACCCTGCCCTTTGTCCTTTTCAGAAGCCTATACAAAATGAAAAGGTCAACAATAAGGTAGAGAGTTCTCTACCCTAATCACTGCAGCCAAGAAGCGTGCTCCCCCCTGTATTTTTTCTATCCACGTTTGAACAGGGCCACTTAGCTTTCACCTGTATTATGGCAATAAAACCCTGTGTGCAAAGGAGGCCATAATGCTTGCCAGGTTTAAAAGTTATGCCTTCGCCAAATTTTGTTAATACCTGGCAGGGATTTGACAAGCTAGGAAAAAAAAAAAAGATTGTGTGCCCATGTAATGCTGGGCTCTAGTTGAATCTCTGGCACAGCCCACCAATGGTGTACACTGTCCTGGATTCAAGAAAATCAGATCCAAGTATGTGAATCTAACTCCTTTACACTTACCCAATCTCCCCGATTTATTTAGATTACACTACTTGCTGGACAATCCTGATCCTTTTCTCTGTATGATAGTGGCAAACTTTCTCCTGGAAATTATTAAATGCCAGTAGATTTCCTTTCACTTAACATTTATTTCCTGTATTGTATATTTATGTTTTTTTAAAAAAAAATATATATCAGTTCTTTACTATTGTTGTATTGTTGTCTATGCCAATAAAGGCTTTCTGCTGAAAAAAATCTAAACACATGAGTGTATTGAACAGTGTTTCAAATGTGAGACTCCCCCCCCCCAAAAAATACATGTGTGTGTGTATGTGTGTGAGTGAAGGGGCTTCAAGACACTTGTTGAGGTATTTGAGAAGGAAACAATGAAAACACTGACGGATCCAAATACCTATTTCATTGTGTCAAACTTCAGAAGACAAAAATAAAGATGAAAACTGGGTATTGAGAACAAAGAGTGGAATATCCTTTCCAGAACGACTTGTGACCCTATATTAACTCTTAATAAAATAGCTGCAGTCCTGTACACTCTACCATGTGTGATGGTTCCTTTAGTACAGGGACCTTAGGAACCCCAACTTGTCAGTGCTTCGTCAGCATGGCTAATTAATGCTGAGGCTGATGGGAATTGTAGTTCCTGAACATCTGAGAGTCAGAGGTTCCTACCCCTGCTTTAGTACAGGGGTAGGGAACCACTGTGCTCTCCAGATGTTCAGGAACTACAATTCCCATCAGCCGCACTCTGTCAGCATGGCCAATTGGCCATGCTGGTAAAGCTGATAGAATGCTCAGAGAAACCTAACAACATAACTTCACCTCCCCAGATAGTATCTCAGGTTTGTCAATTCCCAGTTTCCCCTAGGACACCATCAGAAATTAAATTCTGGAACACTTTTGATCAATAGCTGTGATGTGAGGTAGACTGGACTGAAACAAGCATTTTGGGGGGTGTTTACTTTTAAAGAGTGAAAGAAACAAGGTTTACAACACAAATGGAGGTAAATACTAACAGATAATGCAGAGAGATGAGGGCTTCAAGTTTTTAAACCGTGTATATACACATGGAAAGGTGTGGGGAACAAGCGTCTATGTTGGTCAAGCATTGATGCTGTGTTATACTCCCTTCAGCTCAAACCATTGTTGATTATCTGGTAAAACAGAATTCTGCAGGAAGCCACTTTCGATAATAAGTGTTGAAATTTTAAATGCCTGTGAAAATTTTATGCAGTATCTTCCCCCTGCCCTGCAGTGTCTTCATAATGTATTTTTTGGGATTAATTATACTATGTTTATTTCATATAGCTAATTCTGAACCTGGTACAGAAACAGGTTATTCTTCTTCAAACCTATTGGAACACCCTGGTTTGCACAAAACTCACAAATATCTTTAAAAAATGGCAGTGGGGGTTTACAAGAACCCCCAAACTGTAGGAAACAGAAGGGATCTCAGCTAGCGAATTGGGGTTTCAAGTTGGCAGCAGGTGAAAAGGAAGAGTTGGTTTTTATACCCAATCTTTTTCTACTTTTAAGGAGTATCAAAGTGGCTTACTATCACCTATCCTTCCTTACCCTACAACAGACACCTTGTGAGGCAGGTGGGGCTGAGAGAGTCCTGAAAAACTGTGACTAGTCCAAGGTCACCCAGCAGGTTTCATGTCAAGGAGTGAGGAATTAGACCACATTCTCCAGATTAGAGTCCACTGCTCTTAACCATTAAACTATGCTGCAGGTGAGATGAGGGCCTAGCACAGTGGTGGTGAACCTTTGGCACTCCAGATGTTATGGACTACAATTCCCATCAGCCACTGCCAGCATGGCCAATTGGCCATGCTGACAGGGGCTGATGGGAATTGTAGTCCATAACATCTGGAGTGCCAAAGGTTCACCACCACGGGGCTAGCAGAACCAAGGCAGGGGAGGAGAGAGGACAGGTAAGCAAAAAACAGACTGAGAGGGAAAGAGGTTAGTGATGTGGTATCCAGAAAAGAACGCAGGTAGGCAACAATGTGACATCAACCTGAAGGGTAAAGCGGCCACACTGGTATTTGCTTACTTTTCCAGTCACTGTTCCCAGCAAGGAGAGAAAGTGAACAAGTAGTAGTAGTGTTGGGGAATCCTCACTCTCCCTTGGAGGCTTTCAGGGTGACCTTGGGACAGTCACACATTCTCAGCCTTGACCTTGGCAAGTATTATGATGGGAGACCTCCAAGGAATACCAGGGTCATAACCCAGAGTCAAGGAATGGCAAACCACCTCTGAACCCCTCTTGCCTTGGAAACCCTATAGGGTTATCAGAAGTCAATGGTGAATTGATGGCAACCATAGAGTAGAGAACCATAGAGATGTCACCGTAGAGTAGACAAGGCAGAAAAATGGAATCAGCTAGGGAGAGGAGAACAACCAGTTGCTGCAGCTTTCTTCTTTCTTCTCACCTGCTGCCTGATGCTCTGCCAGAGAGAAAAGGGGGTAAATGGCAGGAAGGATGCAGCCCCCCACCCACGTTTTTCAGACATCTCCCCTCCCCCACTCAGTTTTCCCAAATAACGAAACTGTATTTATTGGATTCTGAAATGTGTGGACTGCGGGGTTCTGGGTATATTATCCTGTTTTTATTTTATCACTTTTTATTTGTGTAATCTGTTTTTTTATTGCCTCCCTCCCTTGCATGCCACCCCTCACTCATTCACTCACTCCCTTCCCTCCCATTCATTTGCATTCCACTCCTCCACCTTCCTCCCTTCCATCTCCCTTCACTAGTGTGCGTGGGCTATGTCGAGATGCCGGGGGCCCTCCCCCTCCCTCTACACTCTTGCATGCCACCCCTTACTCCCTCCCCTTCCCTTGCATGCCACCCTTCCCTCTCCATCTCCCTTTGCTAGGGTGGGTGGGCCATTTCCAGATTCCTGGGGCCCTCCCCCTCCCTCCCCTCCTTTGCATGCCACTTTTATTGCATTGGGTTGGCTGTCACTAGCTTCTACATCAGAGAAAAAAGTAGGAGGGGTCCCTTTTGACTGTGAAAAAGGTCTGTGCTGTTGATGTGCCTAAAAACCATGTGGACTGGGGCTGTGGCAAAGAGAATCGGATATGGCTGAGTGAGAAAGCCAGCTGGATCAAACCCATCATTCATTGCATGCATTTAAAAAAATGTCTGTCAACTCACACTTGACCTACTGTGACCCCTCAGGGGGTTCTCAAGGCAAGAGACATTCAAGGGTAGCTTGCTGTTGCCTGCTTCTGTGAAGTGTCCTTGGATTTCCTTGGTGGTCTCTCATCTACATACAGTTACCCCTTCCACATCATTGGGCTGAGGAGTGTGCTAAGTTGAGTCAACCATACTTATCCTCAGAGATCTGATGAGTTCAGGCCAGTCCCACCAATCCATGTCATGGCTATATGCATTGTATTGGTCTTTCTTGCATGGTTCTTCTAACTCTGAAGCCCACCTGGACTATCAGTGAGAAAGTTGGACAATCAATGAAATAAATAAATAATAAAGATAGCACTTTGGGGGAAAAATCATTGGAAAACATTGAAATAATAATGTGACTGAAAACTTATGCTTTTATAGGACATCTTTTTAAATAATTCTACAGGGTCTCTTTTTATATTTAGAATTGCAGTTAAATTTAGTTCATTTTCTGTTCTTATTCCTTAGCCGATTACATGCAAGGTGTTTGGTATGCAATGGGAGCTATTGTCCATCCCAAGAATATTTTTTTTTGTATGGAGCTGTTTCTTAAAGGCCTGCAATCACTTTTAACATGACTTTTAATTTGTTTCACTGCTAGGGCAGGGAGATTTGCCAGTGAGCACAGCTTTGCCCCACAGATCTTCCCTCTACCCAAAGCCTTCCCTCTCCCTTGCTCTGCAATCCACATCTTTCCCTTTTTCCGCCCCTTCCATATTGCCGGTTCTTTCAAGTTAAAAGAAAGAAATTCATTCATACTGGCATGTGCTGACAGGAGGGAGTGTCTCCTCAAGTGTAAACAGAAAGCAGCAAAAAGAGCCCTGCAAGCCCACTGCACATTGAAGAGCCCCTGAAGAGTCTTGACATAAATGTTCTATGCATAATGGGCCTAAAAATAACATCTTGGTGTAACCCCAGAACACAGTTAGCTCCACTATAGTATAAGTATGAGAAATCCATGCTATTTTTATCTAGCTGCCCTAGTAATGTGACCCCTTCAACAAACTCTCCACACCAACTGACCACTTCTCACTGGTGAAACTCAGCCATGAGTGCTAAGTGATTCTCAGCCTTCCAGGACTTCCTACAAGTTGTTGAAGCCCGCTCTCTGTCATTGGCTCCTCTGTTGCTAGGAGATTTTTTTTGTTCCTCTTTCCATCACAATACGTAACTCACATTAACTTAACATTATAGGGTTTAGATGACCGTAATGTTGCGCAGGATTGTAAATGTAATTGGAATATAATATTCTGAACTGTTTAGGCTTTGATAGCTGAATTTCAAATGGCAATTGTTTAAAATTCACATTACACTGAAATACTCTGAAGCTTTAAAAGCTAGGATTTTAAAAGTTGTTTTATTATATCTCTGCTTCAACCTTTTTTTTTAAAAAAAAAGTCAGCGCTTGAGGCAAAGTTGTGTGAAAAACAAATAGGTAAAAACAGACCAAAGGAAGGGACTTCGCTGACTATTCCAGATTGTCGAAAGACATCCAGGGATTGTTCAGGCCACATAGTTCAAACCCAAATATCTTACAAGGACTGATTGCCCAGATCTACAGACCCACTGGATGAAAAGAGACCTCAGAGTTACCAACTTCCAGGTAGGGTCTGGATATCTCCTGGAAATTCCATCCCACACATTCTCCTGAACTGCGTATTATACCAAGAATTCCGATCCAGCCTGCTATCCCAAGCTATAGACCCTATGATTGATTATACTGAATCAGATTTAAAAAAAGAACATAAGAACAAGCCAGCTGGATCAGACCAGAGTCCATTTAGTCCAGCTCTCTGCTACTTGCAGTGGCCCACCAGGTGCCTTTGGGAGCTCACCTGCAGGATGTGAAAGCAATGGCCTTCTGCGGCTGTTGCTCCCGAGCACCTGAACTGTTAAGGCATTTGCAATCTCAGATCAAAGAGGATCAAGATTGGTAGCCATAAATCGACTTCTCCTCCATAAATCTGTCCAAGCCCCTTTTAAGGTTATCCAGGTTAGTGGCCATCACCACCTCCTGTGGCAGCATATTCCAAACACCAATCACACGTTGCGTGAAGAAGTGTTTCCTTTTATTAGTCCTAATTCTTCCCCCCAGCATTTTCAATGTATGCCCCCTGGTTCTAGTAAGACGTTCTGTACCTGTAGCATAGGACAGCTGGATTCCATCCCACACGTTCTCCTGAACTGCGATATCTCCTGGAATCACAGCTGATCTACAGTCTATAGAAATTGGCTTCTATAGAGAAAACTGCTGCTTTGGAGGGTGGACTTTTGGCATTATAGCCTGCTGAGACCCTTCCTCTCCCCAACCCCAGCTTTACCCCCAGGAATGTCTCAACTCAGGGTTGGCAACCCTGCTATCCAGTCATGATATATAGACAGGTATTCGAACAGTTTGATGAACTGTAATACATAGGAATCTATTTCTTGACTTCTGCAGTCAGGGTTTTATGTGCTTGTTTATTCATTATGAGTAATCCATTTTGAGCTTGGAAGTAATTGTGATTAAAATATGTAGAGTCTGGTCTTTGTTTAGGGAAGATCTAAGAGAAGGCTTATTTGTACTGTTGAATGTAACTACAGCTCAGCAAAATTCCCTCCAGCTTCAAAGACACCAATTACTTCCTGTATTGGGTCTAAATTGTTTGTATTTCTCATTTTAAGCAGCATCTTAGTAGCACCAATCATTTAATTCCTTTTTTGGTCTGTAATTATCATGTGGCAATTGCGCAGATCTCTTGATGTTCTTTAGTGCAGTGTTATCAGATCACACGTGCCCTGAAATGAAGAAATCCACCCTGACTTTCTACAGTAAACTGAGTTCTGCTTTGAAATATGATATGTTTCAAAAGGACAAAAGGTTCCTAGCTTTGTCACTTTTCTATTGATTTTCTTTCTCGCCTCCTTGAGTGATCTTTTCTTCTTTTAAACAGCTTTTTTGTTTCACATGATAGGCCTTTTTCAAGATCCACAGCTTACCACAGATTTTCCCAGCCATCAAACCTCGTGTCTTGGACACATTTTCTGTGAAACCAGTCCTCGCACTAATGCAATGTAACAAATAGAAAATTAAAAAAAAATCTTTTCCAAATGAAGGATGAGGCTGAATGGGAGGTTGGACAACGACATGGCAGCGTGGATAAGGGCCAGGTGTTTGGTGGGGCAGAACAATAAAGACTGTTTCAACACGATCGCACATCCAAGGGAAGCTGGCTCAGAAACTGTTCCAACAACATCATGGTGGAAGTACTCGAAACTTAAATCCTCCAAGGGCGTAAACCTATTAGACAGTTCAAGGTTGTTAAGCAAGGCTTCTACCTCCGACTGACCTTGTAAATACAAGTCTATTTTGGTCTGCTTGGGAGGTTTTTGCTCATGAATACCAGGCGAAGTCTGCTTTTTATTCGGCATTTTGTTTTCTCTCAACACTGTAAGTTATCAGCTTTAGATAGTTGGTAGAGGTTCCAGTAAGGGAGAATATAAACTAATGAGGCTTATCTGCTAAAAAAGCCGTAGGAGACACCGCCCTCTTCGTTCAGGACGTCCATTTGTGCCGTGAATCACAGCCACTCATCATTAATATTCTCTTTAGAGTCAAGCTCGTATTATGATTGTTAAAAATTTAAAACTTATCTTAAAATGTGGAGGAGCTCAGGAAAGATTGCCTGCACTGCTTGTCTACCGGAACCGGAAAAACCTGTGACTAGCTGAAGATCACCTGGTGGAAGTACTCAAGAAATTGGTGGAAATGTGCTCAAGAAATTGGAGAAAAAATGAAAGGAAAATGTTTTCTGGAATTGAATGGAGGGGTAAATGTTCAGAATTAAAAGGAAAAATGTAGCCCCTGGCAGCAAGTTATATTACAAACAACTTGCGTGGAAAAGGCCATAGAAATGTAGTATTCAGTATTTGAGAGGAATGTTATACCATCGCAATTAAGAGTCAGGTTTCATTTCCCAGAATATCTTTGACTAGAGTTGCCAACCTCCAATTGGCACCTAGAGATCTCCTGCTATTACAGTGCTGAACAGTTGCTCTGGACAAAATGGCTGCTTTGGAGAACCAACTCTGTGGCATTGTACCCTGCTGAGGTCCCTTCCCTCCCTTCTGTAAACCCCACCCTCCCAAGCTTTACCACCAAATATTCAGGTATTTCCCATCCTAATGCAGACGTACCTTTTCATGGCTGGCCTAGAAGCTGGGGGAATATGTGGAGGGAATCACATTTACCTCACTTGCAGTCTGTTTGGGGCGAGGTGGGAATTAGATTGGGCCTTTCATCTTCCACCTCTTTTCCTGCTCACAGCAGCTCTTCTGTGCAACCAGTTCCTGGCTAGGATGTCAGATGCATCATAACACTTTTTACAAATACAAACTTTGACAATGAACAATTGCTATATGTTACATGCCTACCATACTGTGTATGGTTAAACAAGGACTCTCTCCTTATGGGACTGGAAATACTTAGAATCAGCATAACATAAGCTATCCAGCCTCCAGACAACATTTTGAACCAAATTATTGGGTATGGGACTTCAACCTGGAATGCTCAGGCTAGCCTAAGAACCTAAACAGGGTTGGCTTTGGTTAGCACTTGGATGGTAGACCTGTTGCCAGACCAATCTATAGTGGACCAAGGGAGCTCTGTTTGGAGAGCAATGGTATCTCCACCCATCTCAGCCAACTCTTGGGGTGCCTAGCAATGCAGTGCCAAAATGGGGAGCCCATTCGTTGCATTGGCTTAGTGCACCCACAAGAAGAAAGAACTATGTCCCAAACCAACCCTGCACAATGGCTCTCTCACACCCTTCCTGGTAGGATTAAGTGAAAACAAAGACCTTGCCCTAGAAAGAGTTCCCATCTCCAGCCCTGGATCATACACTCCAGTGAAGACAATGGATGTGTTAATGTGCTTGCCTAAGAAGTGTTGTACTGAACCAATGCTTCTTCCTCTAATACCTTTAACAACCATCTAATTTAGATTGCCATTGTTTTGCTGTTGTAATTTCATCAACTAACTTCATCTTTTGGAGGCACTCCCAAGCTTAGAACATCAAGATGATGTTTCAACCCATTACATCAATGGCCCAACCATTAAGGTCTGTCTCTTGTCTTTCCCTGGAAAGGCAGGACTGGGAGATTAAGAATCACTTTGCATAACCCTGATGGTTTGTTTCTCCCTATAAGAAGCCCCCTCTCCAATAGCTGGTGCTCAATATCTCAGGATACCTCATCTTCTTCTTCCTAGCATTGTCCTACTAATGCAGGGTCCACTGCTTGGATTTTTAAATGCCATCTCTCTTGATTGAGCATGTTGTCTGGTTGCAGGCATGTAACTTTCAGATCAGCATCAATGGTATCTTGCCATCATTGCTCTGGACTATCTGTCTGTGATATTGTCCCACAACATTGTTTTTTTCCAGAGTTAAGCACGGGGCACTCAGTTCTGTTCTTTGTCCATTCTGCTCCAAGATTAAGTGACTGTAACCCTTACTTCTCAAATTTCCTCATCTATTCCAGACCTATCCCCTAACAACTGCTTATATCCTCGAACTGTGTGTGTGTATTCTGCTGCACTGATTTTTGTGTGCTTGTGTACCCCTGCTTTATATGACGAAATCTGATTTGGATGGGTTCAGTGTACAGCTGCTTGTGAACAGATGTGTCCACAAGCCACTTAAAGGTAAACTAGATTTTCTAGTCTGCTTTTAAAAGAGTGGATTCTTCATGTTCCTTTCATTGCCCCTGAATGCAGAGGCATCATTTATGTCGACAATGGACCTTACGTATAGGGAGTTTTCGGCACACTTTTTATCATATATTTTCCAATCCCACGTGTATTTAGCAGTGGCTCCACATTGGCTCCTGGGGGTGTGGTATTATAGCCATTGTGGCTATACTACAAGATCGATATACAAATATCCCACCAGGTTCTGCTCCCCATCCCTATTCTTCCCAGACAATCAGAACAAAAACAGCCAGTACCTTTCCCCTTATATCCCCATAATGAAAAGGGAGGATACATCCTTTGTTTCAAGTGAAAACTGGGAATTCAGAGGAACTGAATGCTGCAACAAGTATAGATTAATTGGACTTCATGCTAAACAACCTACCACACATTTAGAATTTAGACTCCAGGTTGATAGTGTGATGGCATATCTCCCACACAGGAAGAAAAAAGCCCAGCACCTCTTGCTTTAGGAATAGAACACTGATAGTTTAATAAAGCAGTTTTTTAAAACTCAGTACTCTTTTTCCTTCTACATTTCACAAAACACGTTTCTTTCCTGCCTTGTTGCTATTGTTAAACTTTCCTTTCCTGTTCTGCTCCCTTCTGCCCTATTTTGTGCTGAGACCGCACCAGGGTTGAGTTAAGCAGCTTGCTTCCCATATCAGGTTACTATCATGTTACAACATCATGCACTGTTTCAAAATCTCCAGTTAAAAATTCTACATACAAAATAATCCATTCACAATTTCCATTTTTCTAATCCTTTGACCCCAGCATCTCCCTGTGCAGCCTGTATCACCTTTGACTCCCCTTCCCCATTCACACCTTATTAAAAGAGTATTCTTTGGGGCATTCACAATTTACAGCAGTAGCAGCCATTAGACATTATCTGTTTCTCAAGCATAGCTGAAAATGTGTTTTACAGAGCTGGATATCTGCCCAAAACCGCTAAGACCAACCTTATCAGAAGATTGTAAAATGAGGCTTGAAGAGGAACATTTGTTTTCACTCTATCTGAAACAATTCACCCACAAATCCAACTCTTCTTTTTTTCTCTCACTGACACAAATTAATGTTGTGGGTGTTCATACATTAATTTCCCCAAACACATTTTTGCACATCAAGCTGATTTTCTATGTACCCTAATGTAAAGTCTTTATTAACAAAGAACACTTATTTATATACCTGCTCCTTGGTGCCTTTAAAAAAAAATCCACACACACATTGTATGTGCGCGTTTAAATGCCATCAAGATGCAACCAACTCATGGTGACACCATGGGATTTTCCATGAAGGAGACTCTGGTCGTTTCTGCACAGCCAATCACAGTGTTGTGTCGTCGGTGTTATTGGCAACACTGCAGCAACGGAGCGTTCACATGGACATCAAGTGAATCCCAGTGCTTCGCACTGCTGCACTTTGCAAACGGCGTTCTTTTTTCCCCAGAGTAGATGTCATGGGCGTTCAGCCCCAGGATTGGCCAGTGTGGGCTGCCATTGTAGGGGGCGGGCTCTGTGTCACCGATTCCTGGTGGGCGCTTTGCATGATGCCAACTGCAGAACGCAGTTGTCGAAAAGACACGCTTGGTGAGCAATTTTCAAATAAACCATTGTGGGCCCGCTGGAGTGGTGCCACATCATTGCAGCATCGTTTCTGCAGGGTCAGCCGTGTGAACTCCCTGCCTATAATGTTGTTTTTTACTGTCCTGGCTTTTTTGGCTTGTGCGGAAATGGCCTAACAGAGGTTGTTTGCCATTGCCTGCCTCTGCATAGTGTCCCTGCTATTCCTTGGTGGTTGCCCATCCAAATAATAACCAGAACCAAGCCCTTTTGTTGAAAAGGGCACAGCCTGCACCATTTAGGTCACAGTCAAGCTTGTAAAGTTATTTATTTTATTTCATTATTTACTTCATTTATACCCTGCCTTCCTCCCCAATGGGAATGCAAAGCAGCTGGCAACATCACTTTCCTCTGCTCCATTTTATCCTCATGATAACAACCTGTAAAGTAGGCTAGTCTGATAATGTGTGACTGACCAATGGTCACCCAGCAAACTTCCAGCTGTGAATATTCTTTAATATTTGTTTTGGAAGGGGAACACTTAAGTATTTCTGTGAGAACATTTATAGTGCAATACTAAATAGTCATACCCTCCTACGTAATTTGATGTTGGTGGGCTTTCAAGGGATTGACTGTTTTTAGGATTGCCCAGTCAGTCCAATTATTACGTGATACAGCAAAGGCATTTCTTGACTTCATTAACCACACTTTGCCAGTGGTGAAGCTGCAATGGGAGGGGGGATGCTGTGCCCTGGGTGCGTGCCATTGGCGTCACATGGGGTGGAAAATAGCCCCCCAGACCTCCCTGCCCTGGAGTGGGGCATGGGCAGATCAGAAAATCATCCCCCAGACCTCCCTTCTCTGGGACGGGGCATGGGCAGATTGGGGCAGGGCATGGGCAGATCGGGGTGTGGTGGGGAGTGGACGGGCAGGGGGAAGGGCAGGGGGGCACGCACATGGGCAGGTCATGCATTGGGCGAGTTCTCTCTCCCTCCATCCCTGCACTTTGCAGAATACTTACATAGGATATTCCAAGTTTCAAGAGTTTATCTCTCTGGAGACCAGTTCTGTGCTTCTTCAGGAAACAAAATTTTTCCTCTTGTGGAAATGTTACTATTTATTTCTGCACCAAAATATTTCTTCCTGTCAATATTTAGCAAAAATATGAATTATAACCATTTCCTTCACTGTTCTTTAAACTTAAACCCACCTGAGATTTGGAGGTGGAGCCTGAGGAGGGCAAAGTTTTGAAAGGAAGGGGTGGGATGTGATGTCACAGGGCCCACTTCAAACAATGACATGTTCTCCACAGGGAACTGTAGTCTGGATATCAGCTGAAATTCTGGGAGATCTCCAGACCTCATCTGGAAGTTGGCAACACTATGCATCAGATTGAAGTCCTGTGAAATACAGTTGTATAAGCAAAATGGTAGTTTGGATTTAAATCCTCCTGAGAGCTAGGGGTCTGACCAGTATTCAAGTTTTCAACTGATTCTAGCTGCAGCTGCTTGGAAGAGCTGGATATTCTAACAGACTTCTGTGACTCCCAAACTAATTAAGTTGTCTCAACTCCGCATATTTCTTTCCTTCCCTGATTCCAATGTTGGGGTCTATTTTCTGCTTCCCCAAACAGGCTATACCTTTTGATTAATGCACTGGAGTATCAGATTTCTGTATCTTTGTTTAGGCCTGGTCCTTTCACAGTCCAAACTGATAAAACCCATGCCAAAAAAACATGTTGAATTTCTCTACTACCACGACACTTGTATATTTGATCGGAGGCTGCTTTAACCATTTGCGCATTTCCTTTCTTACATGACAATGTTTGGGATTCCCACTCTGAACATGTAATAGTAGACTCCACAATTTCACTGTATCCTAGCTCAGCAAATCCCAAGGGGAGCTATCCCTTTTTTATAATAGGAACTCATTAGTTGAAATTTCTCAGTGCTGGGCTCGTGTATTTCTCTGATATGTCTAAAAAGGGACACGCAGAAATGACTCTCAGTATATCTAGGAGAGAAATACTTACTCTAACAGAGAAATCAGTAAAAAAGACCCTGGTTTTGGGAGGAGGGGACCTCTGTTTCCAGCATTATTCCCCATAGGACATACATCTAGGACAGAAAGAAATATTTCTCCTGGTACTATCTCAGAACAAAGAACAGAATTTTCTCTTTTCCCTGTGGGGTCACTGGAGTCTTGTGATACCTTAAAAACTGACTACATTTTATTCCAGATAAAAAAAAATTCACACATTACAGCCCATTTGTTCAGAGGCAGCTAGTGGGTTCTGAGGGCCCACTTATTACATCGGAAAAAGTTGACTTCTAGCCCATGAAAATTTATTCTAGAATAAAATATTGCTAGTCCTTAAGGTGTCACAGGATGCCTGGTTCTCTCTCATTTCTGTATATATTTGCAGTGCACCAAGGAAAGGACGGAATTACTTGACCATAGCCAACCATTTATTGTGCAGTAAGAAGCGTGAGGCGCAGCATGGGATTTTGATCCTCAGGGGTGCCTCCTGGGCAAGCTGCTCTTCCCACTGCCCTGGTGGCTGAATGGATCCCCTTGCTGTCGCCATGGAGCTCCAGCAGTCAGTCAGCCTCTTACTGGAGCTTCACTGTGATATTCAGCTGGGCGGTTGGCCTCTTGCTATAGCATTCCATACCAAAACAGGGGGGTAGCTCCCTAGCTTCCCTCTCTCAGCCCCTCAGGTCAATTCCCATGCACCAAACTGTGGAATGTCTATGACAAAGAAGAATGCATTAACACATAACTAAAGCATAACAGGGAGAGGTGGGCAAGTTGTTGGCTGGCTAGGGCTCATGGTGGGCACAAAGGCCGGCCAAGCCTATTGTAGGCTCTGGCTGGCCTCCCCTGACGTCGCGCCTGCCCTCAAGGAGCATGACTGGGATGCCCCCATCCACCCTTACAAGGGCGGATGCCAGGAGCTTCCTCCATCTCTTCCTGGGCAGCAACTGTAGTCGTGCTGATTCACGGCCGCTCTTTTATAGGTCTTTTTGGGGGGAGTGGGGGTCGTTTCTCTGCTGAGAAAGGTGCAGTATGATTGTTGTGGTAATATTCCTGGGTTCTTTGTATCTGAGCCACAGTTTTCCAAATTGTTAGATTTAATTAGAGGTTAGTTGCAAAGGGCTTGATAGGGGTCATTAGCGTTTTTCATTTAATTCAGCGCTTTAGGGTTTCAGTCTCCTACTTACGAGGACATTAGCAGGTTCAAATAAGAGTGAAAGTTCTCGGTTTGCAAATGGTTTTTGGGGGGTTTTTTGGTAGAGTGGTTTGGTTGTTGTGCTGTGTTGGGTTGTTTCTCTGGAAGGCTGTTCACCAAGGAAAATTTGTTACTAAACTTGTGGGGGAAATGCCATTTTTACCCTCCATTTGAAAAAAGTGAGAGAGGGACACTTTTTTTTCATATTCAGGTTGGGAAACTCCTGGAAATTTGGGGATGAAGCCTGTGGAGGACAGAGGACTCAGTGGGGTACAATGTCATCGAATCCACCCTCTAAAGCATCTATTTTCTCCAAGAGAAGTAATCTCTGCAGTCTGGAGATGAGCTGTAATTCCTCTGGAGGCTGGCTTTCCTAAGTAAAACCATGTCACTGCTTGTATGAGTCAAAAATAATAATTTAGAGTCAATTACAAAGCTACTGATAGAAGGGACAGCAAAAACAAGGGAATGACTGAAGAATGCTAAAGGGTGTGGTTTTTGTTGAACAGTTCTGTGAAGAGAGGGATGAAAGCTAACAACTTTCCTATTCATCATTTTAAAAAAAAACTGAAAATAATGTTGGAACTGATACTTTTCAACTTAGCGACTCCTTAGTATCTCTCACACAGGCAGAAAACAATGACCAAAGGATGTTAGACTTTCTTGTTACTAAACTTGCCTCTCTACAAATAATCTACCCACTGAAACAACTTTGTGCTTTAATTCAGGCCTTTTTTTATTCTTTTCCACAGAAATTATATTGAGGCATGTGAGGGCCACTAATGATCTCATTACCTTTACTTCTATGAAATGTTTCCTCACATGCAAATTCTCTTCCTATTCTTTAACGTACAGCTCTTTTGTTCAATGCCCTCTCATGTCCTGATATACTTTTCCTTCATGTTTACTTTTGCCTCCTTTTGTTCTACACACACACAATTTCTTTGTTTTAGCTTTTTTCTTTTCCTATGTTTACCTAGCAGCTTTACTTCTGTGGTGATTTCCGCACAGCAGAAATAAAACATCTTGAGGATGTTTTCAAAACTGTTTTGGGAAAGAATTTCACACAGCTCTCTCCCCCCAAACAGAGGCCCCTTCCGCACATGCAAAATAATGCGTTTTCAAACTACTTTCACAACTGTTTGAAAGTGGATTTTGCCATTCCGCACAGCTTCAAAGAGCGCTGAAAGCAGTTTGAAAGTGCATTATTCTGCATGTGCGGAATGAGCCAGAATGTTCTATTTTTTCCAACCTGGGTTTTTCAAAAATTACTAAATTCGTGATCTTTCCCCCGCAACCTGGGTTGAAGATGTTCCCTGCCTGCTGAAAATGCATTATTTCTTCTTTTCAAACTTTTTACTTTCATTTTGTCTATTTGTGCCCACCATTTTGTGTGCTGCATCAGAGATTCTCTGAGAATGTTCACCACAGAGGTTTCCTCTGCTTGCAGCTCATCCACATGCAATTTCCATTTTAAAAAGTAGATTGTTTTGCCTAGTGATCTTGTAAACATGCAGTTTTTCCTTTTTTTTCCTTTTGAGGGGTATGTCTGCAAAGCTACGCTGTCATGATTAGAGAAACTGCAATATGCACATATTTGTGTTGCCACAGCTTCTCAGACATTTCCCTCAAAACAAAAAAGAGGAAAAAATGTAAAGCATGACATCACTAGGCAAAACAAACTTTATTCCTCTACATTTTACATGAAATCATGCATGGATGAGTTGCAAGCAGAGGAAACCTTCACCAAATGGCAGAGACAGGAGGATCTCTGCAGCAGTACACAAAATGGCAGGCACAACTCTGAAATTGACCAGAGGTCCATTGGCCAGCAGGAGGGAAAAAAGTGTTGGAATAAGCGACTTCTGCATGCCTGGACACTGGGGGGTGCTGTGTATCTCACTCTAACTGTGATGTTGCCTCTCTTGTTTGCCCTCCTTGTCTGGGCCGGGGGACCGCCTGCTGGCTTCCTTTCTTCCCCATGCTAGCCTCACTTCTGCTCTAGCCTTTGACCCGAGCGCATGGTCAATGGCAGCCTGCTCAGTGGGGCCTTTCCCACTGCAGCATCCTCTCACCTCCACACACGTGATGGCGCGTTAGTTGTGCCCACTTGTCATGTAGGGAAGTAATCTCTTTGGAACTAGAGGTTCTTTCCTATCTACCTTTTCTTGGAGACAAAAGTTGTGAACTAGAAGATGATTGAATAATAAATGTAAAGTTTTACCTTTTACATTTATGTCTCTATGGAGAAGTTTCTATAGAAAACTGCATTCCACACACACTACTGGGCACATCCATAACTCTAAACGAAATCTAACATGGTAGCAGAGATTGATGGTTATTTTTGAAGCCCAGTTGTTTTAAAGTTGGAGCAAATTTTTTTTCCTTGCATGGCAGCAGCCATTGCCTTGGTTCCTTGTGTTTTCTTGCTCACCTGGCTCTAACAGGCCAGCGAGTAACAAAAGGTTGCATAGCCTGAGAAAGCTTGCTTCCTCTTTCTTGTGTGTTATTGACTCATTGTGAGATTGCAGAGAAAGCCTTTTGTATTAAAATATGGCTCAGCGTATTAAGGCAATTCTTGTAGCGAGAAGCTTACAAGCCTGAATTTTAACTCATGACTCTACAGAATTCAATCCCAAATAAAGGAAGAGGGCATTATGGTTTTGTTTTTAGCTACACCAAAAACCAAACAGTGGAAATAGAAGAAACTAGATGGCAAAGAGCAGATGAAAAGGCCATGAATGTAATTATTAGTTCCTCTCACAAACTCACAACTGAATTGTATGTTAAAGGACAAGATTCTGCCAAAGAAAGACATGCTAGAAGCATTAAAAGGGTCTTTGGAGAGCAAGACCAAAAGAGGAAATAGCAAAGTGAGTTTATTTAAACAATAATTTTCAATCCAATTACAAAGAGAAAATGGAGATGCTGATTACCATATAGAAATTGCTGAATCCTGATTGATAAGTTATGTAACCACTGGCACAGTTCTGGAGGAAGAATTTAACTGAAAGGTTGGATTGCTTTTAGCAAGCTCATTGCCTGAGAAATATTCAGCTTTTGTCTCTGCCACTGTGAAATGGCGAAGACTACTTTTGAGAGGAAATTCTATAGGACTATTTAGGTCTCTAAGATTTGCATGTAAGCAGCAAGGAAGTATCTCTCTGTGAGAGGAGCAGGCAGAGGAAGAAGAGTGGCTCAAGTTACATTGCCCAAGAAGCCAGAGGCAGAGTGAGGAACTAAATCATTTTGGATACAGAAAATCCAATCCCACAGGGGGAAAGGAGAATTACCCATTTGTTTCAGAGTGCAATAGAAACCTGGTCACCTCAGAGGGAGTGTAGATGCAATAAAGGAATGCTGAGACTGGCAGCAAGCCATCTCACACTGCTTATTCACACACAGACAAAGGGATTTACTACTCCTAAAAATCCATTCCCAACTTTTGCTTGCCAACCCCACATGATACTGGAAGCTAATGAAAGAAAAAATATAAGCCTTGGATTATTGATAGCGGTGCTTCTAGGCACATGGCTTCAGATGTTGCTTTGTTCAATATAGATTAGACAGAGATGCTGTGGATGCAATATTGTGTGTATTTAGCCAATGGGAAAACAGATTCCAGTGAATGGGAAAGGGGCAAAGTTACTTTACACATTGCCAACTAGATGGTAATGGAACTGAGATTGTGGCTGAAAATGTCCCTGTACATTTGCAGACCTGCATTTAATCTGATCAGCGTCCCCACACTATCAGAAAAAAGGATTTTGCTGTTCACTTTGAGAATAATGTGTGTGTGCACTATCTGTAGCGATGGTGAGCTATATATTCACAGGTACCCTAAGAAATGGAAGTCTTTACAGACGCTGGACTGTGAGGAACCACAAGCCTGCAATGAGTAGCCTTCTACCCGAAGCAGATCTTTAAGAGCTCTGTGGCATAGGAGGAGTTTGCCCACACGTGATAAAAGAGGCCATCCACTGAAGCTGTAAGGACTTGGTAACGAATTATTTCTATACTCCCAAGGAGCTGATCCCAGTAACCAATTGTGTGTGATTGTTGTTGTTTAAGGGGAAGGGAACTAGGCCTTCATTCCCAAAGCAAGAAGCCAAAGATGTGCTCTAAGCTGACCTCTTGACTTAATTCACTCATCTATGTGGACCAAATCCAAACCAGCATCAACTGGTAATAACACACCTATCTGTTGTTGTCTTTTATTGATGACTACTTTCGAGAGATACACTGTGTGTGTTATTTGCTAAAGAGAAAAGGTCTCAGACTGAACAAAATTAAGAGACTATGTTGCTATATATATGGTATCCTAATATAGAAGTTTAATAGGAAACCCAAGTGTTTTCAAACGGACATATGGGAGAGTGAATACAATTCCATATCTATAAACAATTTCTTGGCAGAAGAACATGGGATCCAACACAGACTTACACCATAGCCATTCACCAGAACAAAATGGAATTTCTGAAGAGAAAGAAGAAATGGATTATATAATGGACATGATTGATTGCATGCTCATTGATTCAGGCCTTCCCATAAGCATAGGGAGAGGCAGCAATGACTGCAGTTTACCTACAAAATAGATTGCCAACCAAAGCCACAGGAAGCAACTCCATATGAGTATATGGCATGTAGCAGGAAACCAAATGTAGAACACATCAGGAGTCTTTGTGGATGCAAAGCCTTATGCTCCACATACCACCAAAGAAAAGAGATCCAAAGTAGACCCTACTAAGCAAGCAGGTATATTTTTTGGGCTATTCTCTCCAGAAATGCTAAAAGGATACAGGATTTTTTGATCCAGAAACTAAGCAAATTACTATATGCAAGAGTTGTGCAGTTTAGAAGCTGGCTGACCCAGAGATGGCAAGCCTGCTGTGATGGATGACCATTCAGGAAGGAGATGGCGATAGCGACCAGCTGATCCTACATGGCCCAGAGTCCCAGGAGATGACATCACCCGTGCAGATGCCAGCAAATGCTCAACCTGAAAGAGGAGCAGCGGTGGAAATCCCAGACCTGACAGGTGGCAAGGCAGAGAGGAGTCACAGACTACCTGCGGAGGCAGACAGATCTTTAGCCCTCGAAGCTCATCCAGCGGCCTAACAAAGGGGAGTTCCAGCCGAGAAACTTACCTACCTACCTTGCAAAGAAGCCCGTCACTGCATGAACCAGCAGCATATTCATGGAGCCTGAGTTACAGCAGATGCCTGAACCAGAAGCAAAGAAGTGGAAAGAGGCAGCACAAGAAAGAAATGCAGCTTGCACTACATAAAAAACAGAAACACTGGACTCTCCACAGGAACTACCTAAGGGTAGAATGTTGCTCCTACGGTTGTAAATGGGTTTTAAAGCTAAACAAGATGCAGAAGAGTCAGATTGAGAGAGATATAAGACCAGACTTTGTTGTGCTAAAGGATTCTCTCCAGATCTATGGAGACAGATTATGATCAGACTTTTTTGCACCTGTTGTAAAATATTCTACAATTAGAATGCTCTTAAGCATTACTGCATCTAGAAACATGAGAACTGAGCATTTGGACGTTAAAACCTGGCGTTTTTTGCATGGAGAAATTGAACAGGAGCTTTATATGAAGCAATAACCACCAGGGTTCATATAGATGAAAAGAATAAACATTTTAGTCTCTGTAAACTTCAAGAAAGGACTTTATGGATTAGAACAAGAAGCAGCTAAAGAAGCTTGGTCCAGATAAGCTAGCCAAGATGCTACTTACTAAGTCAGGGACTTCAAACAAGGCAATGCAGACCCCTGTATCTTTATAGCAGGCACAGAAATGGGGAGATGGACATTTTATCCTGACATATGTTGATGACTTGATTATTTGCCATGAAAATGAAACTGACTGTGCTGAGATTATATCCCAAGCTCAACAAGGAAGTAGAAGTCAAGCTTGCTTAGAGGAGATGCAAAGCTTCTGCCAGGGATCCAAATCGAGCGTGAACCAAGATGGAAATAGCCTTCTTCTTAGCCAGAAGCAGAAAATAATTGTGAACTGCTACAGAGTCTGAACCTGGAAGGTGTCAATCAATGCCTACCCCAATGAGTTCTGATTTCTACGAACAAGTACTACCTGATGACTTGCTACCTGACAACAATAATGATTACAGGACTGCAATAGGCAAGCTTTGTACTTAGCAATGACAACCAGACCTGGCATTTGCTACGGCCACAGTGTGAGTATATTGTCCAGAAGGGTTAGCACACACCCACACCAAAAGAGACTGGACTGCTATTAAACAGCAGGTGGTAGAATTACTTAAGAGGTACTTTAGAACTTTTAAGCTGAAACTGCCTGCCAACAACTAAAGAGATCCCACACTATTGGGAGTTATGCGCAGTGCAGATTGGGCTGGAGAAAAGAACAGATCCTAAGATCTACCAGTGGCTATGTGTTTTCTGTAAGTGCTGTAAGTTGGGCGAGCCGTAACCAAAGTGTTGTTGCTCACTCACCTACTAGAGTCAGAATTGAAGTATCAGATTTCACAAGGGCATGTAAGAGAATTACACAATGGCTTTTAATGTTGTTAGAAGATTTTGGTATTGATGAACCTTTGCCTGTTACAAATGCTAGAAGATAACTAGAGTTGTATAGCTCTTTCTCTTTCAGAAGAAAGAACGGTGCAGTACTAAACACATTGGAATTAAGGATCAATATGTAAGACTCTTGCAGACGGAAGGAACTGTGAAACTTAGCTACTGTCCTACTGATATATGATGACAGCAGACATCTTGACCAAACCACTGCCGAGACAAGAAGTTCCAAGGCTGCAAGTGAAGAGCTGAGCATTGTATACCTGGAAAGCATGCAGTGTGGGAGGGTGTTGGAATGGCGACTTCTGCATGCCTTGCGGACGCACTGGGGGGGGGTGCTGTGTGTATCTCACTCTAACTGTGACTGTGTTGCCTCTCTCTTGTTTGCCCTCCTTGTCTGGGCGGGGGACACATACCTGCTGGCTTCCTTTCTTCCCCCCATGCTAGCCTCACTTCTGCTCTCTAGCGCTTTGACCCCGGCGCATGGTCAATATGGCAGCCTATGCTCAGTGGGGCCCCTTTCCCACTACAGCAGCCCTCTCCACACCTCCACACACGTGATGGCGCGTTAGTTGTGCCCACTTGTCATAGGGAAAGTAATCTCTTTAGACTAGGGTTCTTTCTATCTACCTTTTCTTGGAACAAAGTTGTGAACTGAAGATGATTGAATAAATGTAAGTTTTACCTTTTACATTTATGTCTCTGGAGAAGTTTCTACAAACTGCATTCACACACACTACTGGGCACATCCATAACTCTAAACGAAATCTAACAAAAAGAACCATTTTGGCTGGCAACACATATGTTATCCATGCTGTGGGAACACAAGTCAAAAAAGATAATTTTTAATGTCTGCAGGAAGTTTCATTTATGCTGTGTGGAAAGGACCTATTCTTGCTAATATTATGGATGTCTCTGTTTCTTCAGCCAGACATCCAGGATGAGTTTTTCATTTGGAGCATATTTCTCTCTGAGACGTTCACGTAATTGACATCTGTTAATTTGTTTTCAGATCCTTCCGAGGTGACCTCTAAATTTTATTTTCTTGGCAGTATTCCCTTGTTTAACATAACACATGCCCATATAAAAAAAAGCCATACACTTTTATATTACTTTCTTTCATTACTTTAATTGCATTTGTCAGTAGTAGCTTTTTATTTCCTGAGCTACAGCCTCTGAAATATCTCATCCCCTTTAACATGTCCTTAACCTGTGTGCAATGAACCCACAAAGGGTTGCTTCATTTGCATGTGGGGTTGCTAATCTCCTGGTGGTGCCTTGAATTCTCCTGGAATTGCAAATAACCTCCACACTACACGGATCAGTTCCTTGGGGGGGGGGGGGAATGCTTTGGAGTGTGTAATCTATGGCCCCTTCCGCACACGCAAAATAATGCGTTTTCAAACCACTTTCACAACTGTTTGCAAGTGGATTTTGCTATTCCACACAGCTTCAAAGAGCACTGAAAGCAGTTTGAAAGTGCATTATTCTGCATGTGCGGAAAGATGAAATTACATCCCTGCTGAATTTCTACTCCTCCCCAAATTCTGTCTTCTTCAGGCATTGCCCCCAAATGTCCAGGAATTTGCCGAGGCAGAGAGGGTGACCCAATTTGCACCTCCTGGTGAAAGGTGGGGTTGGAGGTTATAGAATCTGGGGTAGCATTTCTTGAAGAATGGGCTGTTTCTTTCATTTCCCCATGATAAGCAACCTGCTGGCAGCCATGTTTTTCACACTCTCATTGGAAAACAAAATGAAGGATGCCATGGCCAAGGGAAAGATGACAAATGAACAGATCTCTCTCTGTGAGCAACATTTCTGACTGAGGTAAATTTGCTCATGCACTTGTTGGGCTAGCTGAGCTCATATGACTGTAAGCTTGCTCTGTCTGCAGTTTAGCGAAGAAGATCAATTCATGTGGAGTATGCTAACATGACAGGAACTACTGTGTTTCGGGGATGGGGTGTGTGTGTGTAATCTACTTTACAAAACTTCATTTAAATTTATTTTACATTGAAATCATGTTACTGTGTTTTTAAAATAGCATTTTTACATGCTAATCATATTGCCATATTTTTTAAAAATATTCTCTTTGGATGCGTGGGGAAAAAAGACTAGAGTAAAAACAATCTATGTTTAAAAGCCTTTTTGCAGAAGTTATGCAGAAGGGTTTGAATAGAGCTAAAATGAAAATGCACTCTCCCTTCAAGAATATCAGAAACGAAAAGAGAAATATATTCTTAGCTAGACTTTCATAATTAGGAATACACAATGTGCCGCTGCAAACGTCAATTTTCTTCTAGTATTTTCACAACACTCGCCTCATTACTTCCCACTGCATGTTTTTTCTCAGCTCCCCACTTTTCTTTTTTCAGCTTCCCTTAGTCATTCCACAGTTTTTCCAAATTAAACACCATCGACTTCCCACTAAATATATACATGAAAACACTGTTCAAAACACTTGAAGTGGGTAACCTGAATCCCACCCCCAGAAAATACACCACCCAAGTCTTATCAGCTGTATCTGGAGCCCTGAAAAAAATAGTGCAGACACCTCATATTGTCCATGCACTCTTAATCTACTTTGTGCAAATTACACACTCAGACTTTTCTAAATTTATTGTAATTAGGCCTATATATTACAAAGAGGCTGTTCGCCCAGCTCCTACCTAATCTCTCATTTATATGCAGAAGAGCAGAGCTAAAGAGTTTAGGATTTTCACATGTAATGCTCTTTTTACCTAATCAAGTTATGCAGCTTAGTTGCTGGCTTCCCTGTGGTTCACACACATTTTTTTTAAAAAAATCAGTATAGTCCTAGCCAAGCATTAATGCTACTTTCGGAAACCTTTCTCTTTCACTGATTGTTCATCGGGGACATAGTAATTCATCACTCAGAAGTAAATGGTGCATGGGTAACCCATTTTAAATAATCAGTTTATAAGAGGAGCACTACAGAATCCAGATTCAATTTAAATGGAGCTATAATGTTTCTTTCTTCTCTTCTTTTAAACCACATGGTTGGGTGTAGCACCTTCTGGGGGCAGCAGAACATCATACCTGGGACACAAGCCCAGTTACTGTTCCTTTATGCCAGTTACCTCACAGAACCCAGAAGGTGTGTGTTAGGTCTCAGACCTTAAGCCAATAAAAAAACCTTGGATTCATGATCAGAAGTGTTTATCGTAGGCATCAAGTCCCTAGCTTGAGAAAGCCGGCTCTGCTTGATCTGGCTTTCTCATGTTCCTTTATCCTAACCTGATTCCCCCCTCCCACTTTCCCTGAGAAAGTGTGAAAAGATTCGTTTAGAGGTACCTCCAAGGCCTGGATAGGGGTATATACAGCCACCTGCCTCACCTCCCCCTCGGGCCAATGGATACATCCTGTTAGCTGGAGATGAAGAGGTTTCTAGGAACATTTGCCTACTTATCTACAATTGGTGTCAAAGCTGTAAACATCAGAGGAAAGGAAGGAAACAGAGAAGAACCCCTTCTACTACATACCAAACAAGGCACATATCAATCAGGTTACATAGCAAACAGGATACAATTAATTATGCAATGCCATTCAAGCTTTGGTTCTGATAGTGTGGCTCATTTCACCCTCTTCAGGGTCATGCTGTTACACTATAATGCTGCATCCTGCCTTCTACGCCCCCTTTTTCTTTTCCTACCAGAAACTTCCTCCTGTTTCCCCATCCTTCCTGTTTATAGCCTCTGTTTCACACCTTGAGTTAAGCCCCACCCTCTTTTCCTTGCCCTACCTCAAGACATCTGGTTCTTCCACTCAGGATTGGTCACTGCTACCACTATTTTTGAGCTTCCCTAGGCCAGATTTCAAATACTGCTCTTGATCCAAACCTATTCTATTCAGGTGTGTCTTGATCCTTGGCCCAAAGGCCTACCCTGCCCTGCCTGGCAGTTTGTTCCTGGGTTTCTGCCACTCTGGGTCAATGAGTAGTGGTAAAGGAAGCCTAAAATGGAATGGCTATTTATGAACTCTCCTATCTATTTGTGGCAGGCTCAATAGCCTCCTTATTACACTGGGCAAGTTTTCCTGCCGTTTCTAATGGCTGAGTTGCTTTGATGGTAGTGTATGAGGAACTCTGCCTTAAAACCTCCAGAAAGATGAAAGGAACCTGTTTTTTCCCTTATGGCAAATCCCCCTTTTCAAGGCACCAGGTAACTGAAGCAAGTAAACTTGATTAAATCAACCAGGAGATATTTCAAATGGGTAAATCAAGCAAAAGATAACTGTATACAAATATCAGTTTGGGCACAGGCACAGTTCTTAATCCAGCTTTATAAGTTTCTTCAGTTGCATAGATGTTATGAGAGGTTCTTTACTTCAAAATGGTTCAGTTATTACTTTAAGATGTTTGAGTTGGATGGTTTTGGCTAACAGATTCACATTGACTTCAGGTTCTAGCTGACTAGTACTCTTTCACAAGTGCACACTCAGCCTTGACACTGTTAGGTACCCATTTCATAAAACTCTTCCTCCTGAGGCAACTTTAGCAAAACACTTATACACCAGACTGGGAATCCACCTGTGTGTGTAATGCCCGTTCTAACTGGCTTAATAATTCTTCTTCACCCTGAAGAGATATTCCCTTCACTTTTTTAATGATCTCCTGTGGAAAGTTTCACCAGTATTCTACCCTAGCTTTAACCACTAAATAAAATTTTTGGTTTTCTCCTCTCTGTGTATTTTGTGCTTTCAGCACACACTGAACTCTGTATATTTCCAGTCAGATTCATTCCCTGACAAATTCCTTCAGAGTAGATATTTATCTTACATCGTTAAGGGATTTGATGTGAACTTGCAGGAATCCAAATTCAAAAGCTTGCAAAACCTTTCATCGCAGGGAGATACTTCCTCCTTCTCTAAATCAGCTGGATGTTACACCAATCAGAGCACTTTCCCATTCCAAGAAAGTTTTCTCTTTACTCTGTTGTGAGCGCACCTTGTTCCACTGACTTACACCTTTTAAACCTCTATTTTCTGTGCAGCTGTCACAAGTGTAAATTCCCTTCAGGTTGCATTCTCTATAACACACATGTTTTTCCTTCTCTCAAACTCACCACGGTTCATATCAAAGAATTTCCATGATTTGCAGTCCGAGGGTTGGAACCACTTGTGTGAAGCCCTTTCCATAGCCATTTTATTAATCAAGCAGAAGTGTGAGGCCTAGCAGGGGTCTTGATCTGGTCATATCTGCATCATGACGAAGCTCCCATGGGTGGATGACCCATACTGGAGCTTCGCTCCATTGGGGGGCCCTACAGGGTGGACCCCCCAGGCAAGAGGTATTCCCCATCTGCCCTGATCAGCAGGGCGGTTACCTCTTGCCGCCGTCGCCTACTCCCAAGGGGAAGAGATAGCTCCCTAGTTCCCTTCCCTTGGCCCTTCCATATCAATACCCATGTGCCGAACCGAACGTGGCTATGACAAGAAAACATGCATTAACAAACTTGAAAAGATAGGGAGAGGCAGGTGGGCAAATTGTCAGCTGGCCGAAGCACATGGCCGGCACAAAGGAGGGCTTGGTCCTTTAAAGGCTCGGGCCAGCCTTCCCACCTCCAGTGATGTCTGCCCTGGATTAACATGGCCAGGGCTCTGCTTCTGCCCTTACTTGGGCAGAAACAGCCAGCTTAGCTCCACCTAACCACTCCAAGTGGCAATTGCAGGCCATGGTGATTCACAGCTGTCTTTCCCCAAACCTCTGAAACTATGACTTTTTTCTCACTTCACAGGGAAAGCAAAATAAGACAGCATGCTTTTAGCCTGCATTAGGCTTTCTGTCTCTTGCCTGCCCTCCCATGCCCACCCAACAAAAGTTCCTTCTACTTTTTGGGGTAGCAAGTCAGAGCAATTGAAAGGGCTTTCTTCTGTTTTTCAAAAATAATAATAATCTGCCAGTTTATCACTGGAACAATAAACAGGTATAATCTAAATGAAAATTACATGGTCTAGCCAAATAATGCTAGATATAAAATTACACAAACACACGTGCAAAGGCAGCAGATAGCAGCCTTCCCAGCTGGCGATTATATGGAGACAAAGGGAGAGTAAAATGGCAGATCACCTTGGCTGGGAGATTACCTGGATGGGCCAGAGGGGGATGCGATGGGCCGAACTGCAGTGGATGGTCAGCTCTTACGTTTTCCACGGGGGTCGCCCAGACGTGCTGGTGGTGCAGCTGGACAAAAACGACTTGCCAGCCATGACAGGCCTGGAACTGATGTGGAAAATAGACAGCGACCTGAGACAGCTTCATCACCAGCTACCCGGGACCATCCTGGTATGGTCACGCCTTTTGCAAAGGATTCTGTGGCAAATTGCAGACAGGCCCAACAAGGTGGACCGGGCAAGACGCAAGGTCGACAAGGTGGCAGCCAAACTTGGTGAGGTGGGACCGTGGCCGATCACTCTGACATACAACATGAGCAGCATGCATTGTACTTATCGGATGGGGTCCACCTTTCCGAGTGGGGGAGGGACATCTGGCTGCAGTCCATCCGGCACACCCTTCTGCAAATTGCTCAGGCTTGAGAAGCTTGGGTGAGAGCTGCAGGGGGTCAGCTCGTGGTGGGTTAACAATGGGAGTCGTAACATCTGGGGGAGAAGCCGAGCCAGGCAGCCGGTCTTCTCCATGGATGTGCCCTGCAGAAGGGCCGGGGGGTGTGGTGGGCCGGTAGGCAAGCCAGTGGCTTAGCCGGTGCCCGACACCCCAGCAGCAGGAAGGGTTGAAGCCAGGGGTTCGCCCCTGGAGCTCCCAGCTTCCTGCGGGGTCCCCAATGGAGATTGGGGACCACTTGATGTTGCAACCCGTTTGCTGCCCAGCTTCTGGTTTGTGGTTATAATGTTATTACTTAATAAATTGGGCTGCGGCCCAATCCATTTCCAACCCCTGTTTGTGGTGTGTTTATTTGCCGGAAAAGAGTCTCACCATCTGCATGCAAATAGCAGCAACTGACTCAACGGGGGCAGCCATTGCGGCTGTGATGAGCAGAATAGGCAAAGGAAGTTTGCAGGTTGCATGGTGCAAAATGCAGAGAGGTTTGCAAGGAACTGCAATGATTGGCTCCAAGACGTAAAGGCAGGAGGAGCATAAGGATAAAAGGTGCCACACCATGAGCTCAGCCTTCTTGGCTTGCCGAGGCTCAAGAGCGGCATTACCCACCCACCCTCCCTAAGTTACATGTTATGTTGAAATGTTTGATTGCTGCTTTACTGTAGTTACATGTTATGTTGAAATGTTTGATTACTGCTTTACTGTATTTGTCGCAGCCCGGCGGGTTAACAACGGGAGTCGCAACACCTGGGGGAGAAGCCGAGCCAGGCGGCCGGTCTTCTCCATGGTTGTGCCCTGCGGAAGGGCCAGGGGGTGGGTCGGGCCGGTAGGCAAGCTGGTTGGCTTAGCTGGTGCCCAACACCCCAGCAGGTGGGGTTGGGTCGGGCCGGTAGGCAAGCAGGAAGGGTTGAAGCCAGGGGTTCACCCCTGGAGCTCCCAGCTTCCTGCGGGGTCCCCACTGGAGATTGGGGACCACTTGATGTTGCGACCCGTTTGCTGCCCAGCTTCTGGTTTGTGGTTATAATGGTATTACTTAATAAATTGGGCTGCGGCCCAATCCCTTCTTCCAACCCCTGGTTGTGGTGTGTTTATTTGCTGGAAAAGAGTCTCACCATCTGCACGCAAACTGAGATGCATTTGGAATGGATGCACCCCCCCCCCCCAAAAAAAAAAAAATACAGGTGTTATTTAGTAAGTGATGTGGATGCAAGAAGTGATTGCCAAAGAGTGTCCTTCTCTGTATCATAATCAAGAGGCCCTGATTCATTTTTGTTTTCATCTGCTGGGGGGGGGAAGGAAAACCCACTGTTTCTGGACAGACTTTATAGGCACGCTTGCATTTTGCAGTCTGACACATTCCAAACACCTGCTTCCAAATGCACTGCAGTCTCCCAGTTGTCACAAAGAGGAAAAAAATAATGCAAGCATTAAGTCCCAGCATTAAGGGCATTATCTCGTGTGTTCCCTGGAGATAAGGAGATCAGAATGCAGTGAGCATGCAGAAGTTGCCCGACATGTTGGCTGCTTACCATTTTCCTGGATGTTCTTGTTGAGGAAGGAAGACCAAAAAAAAGCACACGAGCAAACGTAGGAAACAAACAATTTTAATACCTCATCAGGGAGGGCATTTAGAAAATGGTAAACTGTCAATTCATGAAGCATCAACAAAGTCACGTGAGAGGAACTGCACTGTAAACCAAAAGATGTGCAAATCTTTTAGAACTGCTCATAGTCTTCAGAGTTTAGCTGAGTACATACCTGAACAGGCATATATTTAGAAATAAATAATTAGTCCAAGCTGCAGAAATGAGTTCTGTTCTCTCCCCCACCCCCACCCCACCATTCCAGTGTTGGTAGCTAACTGAGTCTGGTACTAAATGATTGATTCTCTGGGGCAAGCCTCAATTAGATATTAGGTAGTATAGTGGTTAAGAGTGGTTTGTTTCCCTTCTCCACATGAAGCCTGCTGGGTGACCTTGGGCCAGTCACAGTTCTCTCAGAACTCTCTCACAACTCCCTCACAAAGTGTCTGTTGTGGGGAGAGGAAGGAAAGGAGTTTTAGAAAAGTGGGATATAAATCCAAACTCTTCTTCTAGACGTGTGTGTGTGTGTGTGTGAAATTATTGCCAACGCTCTGGCAAACTATTTCCTACCCTTTTCCCAATTACCTCTGGCCCCTCCTTCCATCATACATTTCAAATGAATGGGATAAGCTATTTGTTCTGATAAGCCCTAGAGGCACTGGGATTCTGCACTTCCATCCAACTGAAACAGGACTGAACAAAATTCCTTAAATGTTTCAAATTTCTCTCCAGGTTTTAGAGTTCTAATAGGGCAACTTTAAACATCATTACACTTGAAGCTGACAGTTGCCAGGTGAGGTTTGGAATT
Organism: Sphaerodactylus townsendi; assembly: GCF_021028975.2. NCBI lineage: Eukaryota > Metazoa > Chordata > Lepidosauria > Squamata > Sphaerodactylidae > Sphaerodactylus > Sphaerodactylus townsendi. The sequence continues at coordinate 128,621,722 of NC_059428.1, read as the reverse complement.
CTCCTGGGATTACAGTCCCTTTATAAACGATATGATCATAACTCTGTGCCATTCCCGCCTCTTTTTGTTTGCGCAGCTGCCCATCTTTGTAAACCTAATCCTAATCCCACTGCATCATAATTGGATTAATTTATACTCTGCCTTGAGTCTCAGTGAGAAAAGTAGGCTGTATATGAAGCAACTAAAATAGCCCCATTGCCCACGGAGGATGCTCCAATAAAAACCTTCTGGTGGTTCCTGGCCCCAGGGACGTGTGATTGGTCCTGGCCGGAGCCAGGGCTTTCTCTGCCTTGGCTCATCTTGGTGGAACTCTCTATCAGCTGACAACAGGACCCTGCAGAATCTTAAACAGTTTGCCGCCCGAGGCTGGGACCACCTCTTCTCTGAGCCCTTTACCCAATAAACACACAACACTCATGGCTGGGGAAATTACTTGAGCATTGCAATAAGAAGCGTGAGGCAAAGCATGGGATTATGATCTGCTTTGTAACACTGGGCAACCCCTCCTCAGGGGGCCTTCAGGACAAGCTGCACTTCCCGCTGCCCTGCTGGCTGACAGATACCCTTGCTGCTGCTGCCGAACTCCAGCGGGCTGGCGGCCTCTTACTGGAGTTTCGCTGCAATGCTCAGCTGGGTGGTCGGCCTCTTTCCATAGCATTCATACTACAGTGGGTGGTGGGAGATAGCTCCCTAGCATCCTTCCCCCCAACCCCCTCAGATCAATTCCCATGCGCCAAACCACCTTACTAGGGTGGATGCCAAAGGCCTCTTCATGCCCATCCTGGGCAGCAACTGTGGCCGCGGTGATTCCCAGCCACTCTTTTTGCAGGGCTTGTAAGACAGAAATGTTCCTCTGGACCTTTGGTTGAGGCCACCCATATATCCCAGTGTCATCTGACAGCCTTCCCACAGCCTTCCCACAACAACAACAAAACCACCAATGCAATATATTCTCAAAGGCTTTCACGGCTGGACTCAACTGGTTGTTGTGGGCTTTCCAGGCCATTTGGCCATGGTCTAGTAGATCTCGTTCTTAATGTTTTGCCTGCATCTGTGGCTGGCATCTTCAGAGGTGTATCCGAGAAAGAAGTATGTTACTGTGTGCAACACAGTGTACACAGTGTGTAACACACACACCTCTGAAGATGCCGGCCACAGATGCAGTCAAAACATTAGGAATTAGATCTACCAGACCACAGCCTCACAGCCTGGAAAGTCCACCACCACCACCAATGCAATGTCATTCTGCATTGCCCTCTGTTAACTCCGCCCATGCTTGGATAGTTTTTAAACTGATCTCCTAGAAAAAAGTCAGCTTCAGATGGTGGACTCTGTGGTACCACATCTCAGCTGAACTCCCTTCCCAAACTCTTCCCTCTCCAACATCTACCTCCAGATCTCCAGGCTCCACCCCCAGTTCTCCAGGAATGTCCCAAACTAGGGTTGACAACTCCAGAACATACCCATTCTGTGCCCATTGAAGTTTTCCATGCAGAGTTTTTTTCAATAACTTCTCATGTTGCAATGGATGGCAGGACAACTGTAGTGGCTTAAACATGTTTATTTACAGCTAAAAATATGAGCTATAAGAACAGTTAACAGCTAACAGAAACTCTTCATCTTAACTCTCCCAGGTCTCAATTCCTGGTGCTCTTTTTGGGTTTCTTAACTCCACCCATCAACTCAAATTCTTTATGGATTACATCACATCTCTCAAGGCGGCATTTCAACCTGGGCTTCCAGCTGCAAGCCCAGAGAAATCCCAAGCGCTCTGAATAAGACAGAAACTTCAAGCATCCCATGACTTGTTATACATGACTAAGATGTACTCCGCAGCTGCGATGGTTGTAACTTACAGGTACACATAGTAATAGAATAGAGATTTCTCCCTCTTTTCTGGAACTACAGACTACCAGGCTTCTGCCAAAAAGTGTTTATTATCTGCCTAGTCATACAGAATATCTAAAATAACTGAGAGGAGATTTCTACATGTTAACATGTTAGGGTGAGCTACAGAAAGTAAGAATCACTGAGAAGTACTTTTCAAAACCTTTTTTTTCAAAGTCTTGTCAGTAAAATGATTTCCACGGAAGCTGCTTTTTAATATAGATTTCACAGACCCATGCAGAGATGTAATCATCAGTTATTATGGTTAGTTAATGTTACAGGTCGTTTCAGGGTACCTCATCCCCCCCCCCCCCTTAGTTTACAGACACACACAGAAACACACTAAAATCATTCAAATATTCAAAACATACAAATGTGAGGGAGAGCCAGAAGTTTTTTTGACCTTTTCTTATAAGGCACAAACAAAGAAGGAGAACAGAACTTAATGCTATTATGTCTTTTTAGGATTCTTTTCTTATAAGGGCCATTTCACACATATTTTTAGGAATTAAAATATCTCACAGACTTTCCACATACAATGAGCTGGATCCAAGCTCCTTTGGAGAGGCAACACTCCCCAATATCTCCTTATTGATGACACCCAATTTGAATGAACTCAATGGTCTGATATAAATATTACACTACCTTAGCAAGAAAACAGAACCCCAAGGTATGCTATAATAAAGGATTAGGCAACTACACATAGCCGATGAGAATGTCTTGTGCTCCATTCCATTCTAAAAGATCAAAGACGCTGGAATGCCATGGCCGTAATCCCTGACTCTCAATTTTGTCTGCTTAATCAGCATTAATAACCTGGATATCCAAGGCTAGCCTGATCTCAAAGATCAGCAAAACTAAACGGAGGTCTGTTCCACACAGTCTCAATAAGACAGCTTGGGGACACTTTAAAAATGCTTCCTGGGAAAACACTCTGCACAGCTTTCTTCCCAAAACATCCTCGGGATCAGAGGTGGGATCCAGCAGGTTCTCACAGGTTCCCGAGAGTAGGTTACTAATTATTTGTGTGTGCTGAGAGGGGGTTACTAATTGGTGATTTTGCCATGTGATTTTTGCCCCTCATCTCAGCAGTAGCGCGCAGAACTTGAAGCAGTCTAGCAGGAGGTGCACCGGCATGCGTGGCAGCCTGCGCCTGCGTGCATTCATTTCCCGCCCAAGGACCGGCGCAGAGGCTGCGTGCTTGCCACAGCCCCGCCCAGGAATGCCCCGCCCCTGGAATGCCCGGCCACGCCCCCATCATACCCCACCCAGGCCCATTGGCACTACGCCACAGTTTGAATCCCACCACCATGGGAACCTGTTACTAAAATTTTTGGATCCCACCACTGCTCGGGATGCCTTATTTTAGCTCAAACTGTATTTTTTGGGAAAACTCTTCAAAGTGCACCTTTCCCCCCCTAAGCCACCTGCAAGACGTCTCCTGCCTGACTGTGCGGAATGCAGAGCTCAGGAGGTATTTTTTTTTCTGCCTGCCCATCTTACTCTCTGGTCAGTTTCACCTTCTGTTTGCGCCCGACATTTAATGGGCAGCTGAAGGGATTGTCTCTGCCTGCCGCTGTTTGCTGAAGGTTGTGCCAGGACATTGGCTCTGCAGACTTCCGTCCCTGGTGTCTTCTAAGAGCTATCTTGGAAGATATGCAGACCCGTATAAGAGAACCTTAGCCACTTGAATTGAAGGACTCCCATTGAAAAGCATTGGGACTGCAGAGGATAGGTCTACCACCATGTGTGGTACTGTGGTATATTACAGGAATCAGCAGGATGAAATGAGTGCAACTATTTACTTTTCATGCATAGTTGAGGAGGAAACTGACCAAGGAGCTTAACAATTGGGGGGGGGGGCTCTTTTCCTCCTCTGATGCCTGTGCTTTCCAGACAAAAAATGAGAGACAACTTTTTTCAAGGATGTCTTTTTTGTGCTGTCAAGACCAAAAGAAGCAGTAGTAAGCTCTTTTTAAAACATCCCCCATGTGTCTTATTTGTGCTGTGCAGAATGGACCCTGTGCTTTCTATTTAAAGGAGAAAAAAAGTCACATTTACAGCGGTTTCAGAAACCACAGGTTTCTCAAATGTAAACATACAATGACTCTTCAAAGAATACAAACGTTGCATAAGTATAAATCTAACCCAAAGGGAATGAACACGTAACATGAAGATGATCAACATGCATAAAAGACCCATGCTGAGTTTGACCCTGAGTTTCAAGGGTCTGGCACAAAATGTGGCATGTTCATGTGCTCGTATGCATACCCAACTGGTGCAAGATCACATGAGACAGTATCATCCAATCAGTTATCAGTCAAACTTGAAGGGTGTGTTTGTGATTTGCCCAATTTCCAGCAAGTCCCTGTGCCTCCCACCCTGCTATTCAATGCTATTTTTAAAATTGATTTTAATAGAATTTGGTATGGCAACCTTAAATTTATTAGGGCCGCAGCATGGGAAAAGACCCTTATGCGTCACTGATGAATCAGGGAGTTGTGTAGAAGAGACCTTAAAGTTGCAGTCTCCCACGGTTCCTCTTTTGGTTGGAAAGACACTGCATCTGATGGTGTTAGCTTTTTCTCCTGGCCTTGACTTTACTATGAATTTAAAGAGTGGGACTGATAACAGAAAAGGATAGTCGGTATTAGCAGTAAAACCTGTATCTTCTCCCTTATCGCTGTGACAGTCCTTTTCACGCTTCATTTCACTTTGCTTAAGAGTCAAGACACGTTATGAACGTTGACCTTCGGATCAAGCTGTGGAGAAACATATCCCTGTTTAGAAGGAGGGGGTGCAACACAGCGAAGTGCTTAAATAGTTCAAAGAGGGATTTCAGGAATTACAGGAAATAATGTTCTCTGAAGTCACGCTCAAATTAAATCATGCAGCGTTGTCAATGAACAATACCGTCGCCACCATTTCCATCCCAATGCTTTTTCGATGTACTTTTTGGGCTTCTTTTATTAGCATCTCTGCAAATTGATATTCTTGTTTTATCATCAACAAATGAGCTGCATGATAAGGCAGGCGTGCTGGATGAGGTGCGAAGAGTATGATTTCCTATTTTGCCATTGGGAGAGGAGGAAAGAGTTTTTGGAGTGTGGGAGATGTTGGGTGGAAGGGAATGGAATGACATTTAGAGATACCATTAATCTGAAGCTGTGAGGATAAGCTGAAGCCAACCCATTGTCTTCTAAGATAATGTGATTATTTTCACCTGGGGGGTGGGTGGTTGTGAAAATTTGCACCTCTGACATTAAGAACATAAGAACATAAGAACATAAGAACAAGCCAGCTGGATCAGACCAAAGTCCATCTAGTCCAGCTCTCTGCTACTCGCAGTGGCCCACCAGGTGCCTTTGGGAGCTCACATGTAGGATGTGAACGCAATGGCCTTCTGCGGCTGTTGCTCCCGATCACCTGGTCTGTTAAGGCATTTGCAATCTCAGATCAAGGAGGATCAAGATTGGTAGCCATAAATCGACTTCTCCTCCATAAATCTGTCCAAGCCCCTTTTAAAGCTATCCAGGTTAGTGGCCATCACCACCTCCTGTGGCAGCATATTCCAAACACCAATCACACGTTGCGTGAAGAAGTGTTTCCTTTTATTAGTCCTAATTCTTCCCCCCAGCATCTTCAATGAATGCCCCCTGGTTCTAGTATTGTGAGAAAGAGAGAAAAATTTCTCTCTGTCAACATTTTCTACCCCATGCATAATTTTGTAGACTTCAATCATATCCCCCCTCAGCCGCCTCGTCTCCAAACTAAAGAGTCCCAAACGCTGCAGCCTTTCCTCATAAGGAAGGTGCTCCAGTCCCTCAATCATCCTTGTTGCCCTTCTCTGCTCCAGTCCCTCAATCATCCTTGTTGCCATTCCCCCAACTCTGGCTCCAGCTAATCTTCCCCTTGCTACTCAGCTTCCCTCTTCCACTTTTGCTTCACTACCATTTCTTTCCCATTGTTTGGCACTCCCCCAGCATATCAAGGGGAAGAGGTAGGCAGGTGATAAGGGTAGAGCTGTGAAGCCCATAATGGGGATACCATGACCCCCAGGTCCCATTTTCCAGTTGCACGGGTCATTCTAGGAACTGCAAAAAACTCCATGGTAATAACTTGCAGTTTTACAAGAGTTTCTGCCAATTTCTAAAGCCACACTTTGTTACTTTTAAGTAGCTCTAGGAATCACTAGAAACTTTATGGTAACAATTTCTCAGAAATAAGCAAGGCTGTTTATATACATATATATATACTTAGACTTTGCTCTAATGGTTACCAATATTGTTCTCTTTTGAGTTACTACACCAACTTCAGGAAGTGACTGCATTATTCACCCATGCTGAGATATTACTGTTAACTATTGGAGGAGAGTGTTTCCCAAATTAGTTTTTTTTTGTTTCGGAATTAAGATTTGGCCCTTATATTTGTCCTTATGTTGACATTATGGTTAGTCCTGTTGTGTGAATTTGCCTACTAGCATGGAGACAAAACCTTAATTGTTAGATATACAAATAGGAACAGATACTCTGCCATACATACATACATAATATGTAATGATGTTAATAACCTTATCCATGCAATGTGGTGTTATTCATGTAAATGGATTTATATTTTTGGCATGGATATCTAGCACATTTCCCAGTTTAATTACTTCTAACAACAGTGACTCCATATGGGATTGTCACATATGCTCTGCAGTATTGGATTGGAGATGGGACTCTGTCTCACTCTCCCAGGATTGTGAAGATGACTGTATTTCAATGTTGGCACAAGACTTGAAAATATATGCAACTTAGAAACAGTTTATCCAATGTGAGATACACAACTTCTGACTTTCTTAGCTAAATACACATATTGTGGCCTGCTAGGCAAAGTTATAGGACAGGGTGTCCTCATCTCCCCACAGAGACATTCTAAGTCCCCTTCCTGAATTAGCAAGTTTCACCTAAAGAAGTGTTTGAATTATTTATTTGGGACAATGGAAGTAAAAGCCTGTAACGGGGCGGGCGGGGGGGGGGGGGCAAACTGCAACCATCTGTTTCTGGTACTGAAAAAGGAAGGAGAGGTCTTCATTGGCTAACCCAAACAGGCTATTCTGGGGATCACAGAACATGTGTGGACAGAGAATGGGCAGGACAGGGGGATATAATTAAAATTCAGAATGTAACCCAGTAGTTTAGCCAATTTTCAATTAAGAGGTGGATCTTCCAGAATTTTAGCCAATAAATTAAAAAACAAATATAACACCTCCAAAATATTGATATTCCCAATATTCCCAATATTGATATTCTCAATATTCCCAAATACCAAATGCCAGTATGATTTGTGGATTCAGTGTTTCCATCTGTTTCTAAATTTTAGGGTTCATTATTCCCTACTTTAGGGTTCATTATTTCCCTATGGGAAATTCCACTTGGCTAAGGAGTCTAGCTCTGTGTCCTTACATAACTTCCCAGTTTTAAGTAGGTTTGGCCCAGGGGACCAGTTCTATGGACTCCTGAACAAGATGCCTCCAGCCATCCTCCTTTTTTTTTTTTAGTTGGGGAGAGACTTCTAAGCCGCTTACTGCATGGAGCAATTGCCATGTCCTCTATGGAAGAAAAAAACAACAAGCCCAGCCGAACCGTTCTAGGTCCGAGTAATCCTGGGAGAACCACAAGTCATTGTGGCAATCCAAGAAGAGCTATCACTAAACCAGAGACACTCTGCAGTGGGAACTCATGCTGGTGGGGTGTGGGTACTTTTGCAAGGCCAACAGAACTAATGGCAGTTTACTGAAGCCCAGCACAACCCAAAGTCACTGTGGCTGCGCAAACCCAACAGAACAAAAATGGGAAAAGAAATCTGAAGCTGAGCCAGGGGGTTACCAACCTCCAGGAAAGGTGTGGAGATTTCCCATAATTACAAGTGATCTCCAGACTACAGAGATCAGATCTCTTGGAGGAAATAACAGCCTTGGAGCACTGTTTGTGTGGCATTGCCAATGTCCTTTCCACTCCTTTCCCCCCCTTCCCCTTCCCCTGCTATTTGCCCTTTTGCCCCTCCCCTTGCCTCTCCTCTTCTGTAGATTACAGTGAGTGGGAGAAAGGATGGAGCAACCCAAGGAAAGATAGAGGGACAGGGAATGAAAGAAAGAGTCGCTGATGCATCACATCAAAATCCTTCTGCCCCTATGAAACCCCATAGGGAACAGGAACTTCTGCCGTGAAAATCATGACACAAATTCAGGGTCAGCTGTGGTGGTATCCAGGGGCTGAAAGCCTGATGGAAGCTGCCTGCCTCTTCCCCCATCAGTACATTATTCTGGAGCTCTGTGGCACCTCCTGGAGGAATGGGTGCCCTCACTGCTGTTACCGCGGGGTAACGAATTAAGAAAATTCAGCCCAAAAAGCTCAAGCCAACAATGAATAAAATCAAAGAAATATTTTATTCAGGCCAACAGAGGGCAAGCTAGCATCAGAGGAGCCACACTAAAATGGCTGCGGTCTCCTCCTTTTATAGGATAAAGACAGGTTACATCAAAATGGAAGAAAAGAATACACCCCAAAGTACCATGATCATCAGTCAATCATTTGAAAGGGTGGAGATTATTCCCTTTCCCCAAAACATTTGGGACAGGCTAATGTCCTTATTGGAAGATGTCAGTATTTCACCCTTTGACGTCTTGTGAACTAAGACCCAGCCTTACCTTATCAGTATTGTTCTCTGCTGCCCTACTTTTCTAGACAAAGAGCCTAAACATTTTGCCATGTTCTTGCTCTGTATCAGAAAAGGGCAGACTCAAGGTGCCAGCGGAGAACAATAAGACCTCTAAAACAACTTAGTTCACAGTTTCTTACATTCCCATGTAGAAGTGTGAACAAGGAACATTCTTCAGGGTTGTTACACACACTGGATGGGGCTCAGCTTTTAGTTTGGTTTGATTTTTTTTTCACTACATGATCTCCCCCTGTTGGAGAACTAACTTGGAAATGTTACTGGCACCAAAGCTTTTACAGTCTATGTAAAGAGTTGGGTTTTAATTGTCATTGGGCTGAATTTTATTATATTATATTGTTGATATGTGAGCCACCCTGATCCCGGCCTTTGGCTTGAGTGGAGCAGGATATGAGACCAAAATAAAGTAAAAGGAAATTGTACCCCACTGAAGTCCTTCCCCAAAACCTGCCCTTCCCAGGTTCCAGTGCCTAATCTCCAGGAATTTCCCAACCCAGAGTTTGGCAACCCTATAAGCATCCATACCAGAGTGGGTATTCAAACTGGGGTCTCCTGCATCCTTGTCTGAAAACTAGACCTCTTCACCAGACTGGCTTTTCAGTCCCTTTTTACAAGCTTAAAAGTGATCACCCAAGTAGATTATTACCAGTGCTATTACTGCGTTTGGAATGAGTCCACAAACTATTATTAGAATGTAAATGTTAAGGAACAGAAAGGGAGGAAGCCATATGTCCCTGACCTAAAGGCTACAGGGGTTTGGGAGTATGCTACCAGCTTCCTGTTGCATTCCCCACATGTCAAAGTTTTAACGAACTGGTGCACTTGGATAACATTTCAAACGCACAGTTCTGGTTTCTTTTAATGGGTATCTCTACATTTTATAAATTAACATCTCTGCCATCTAAATTGAGACCATATGCGAAGTGCTCACATTTCCCTAAAGGAGTCCATCTGTACCATCTTATGCTCAACCCCTTTATCAAATCTTGCTCTGATTATGGAAGTCTGGTGCAACCACTATCAGAGGATCCGGCTCTCACCTCCCACACCGTTCCCTCCCTTGCTTCTTCCTAAAGGAAAATATGGATTGCTTCTTGATGCTCTCATTTCCTAATCTGTTTCTTCAGTACTACCATTTCACTTGTGAACTCAGTGTTACCCAATCCCCTGGATCTCTGGCATCTACTTTCCACCTAGGATACAACAACACTTTCTAGCAGCATTTTACATACTGTCTGATCCAGTTGAAATTCTGCCATTCAAAAATGAACTGAAAATTATCTAGAGGGAGCTGGAAAAAAAGATGCTTTGAACTGTACAGCATTGGAGAAAACTTGGGGTGAAATCAGACCCTCAGTGCAGGGTTGTCTCTAAGGCGGATTCTGCATGGGCCAAAAACAGCGGTGTGAAAACAGTGTAAAAGGGTTTAAAACGGTGTAAAAGGGTTTACACTGTTTTCACACCATTTTCACGTCACAGTTTTTGGCCCATGCAAAATCCACCTAAGTGGTACCTAGAGAATTACAATGGATCTCCAGACTACAAAGACCAGAACCCTTGGAGAAATGAACTTATGGCATTATAGAAGAGAGGAAGAAGAGTTTGGATTTATATCCCCCCTTTCTCTCCTGTAGGAGACTCAAAGGGGTTTACAATCTCCTTCCCTTCCCACCCACAACAAACACCCTGTGAGGTAGGTGGGGCTGAGAGAGCTCCAAAAAGCTGTGACTAGCCCTAGGTCACCCAGCTGATGTGTGTGGGAGTGCACAGGCTAATCTGAATTCCCCAGATAAGCCTCCACAACTCAGGCGGCAGAGTGGGGAATCAACCCCGGTTCCTCCAGATTAGAATGTACCTGCTCTTAACCACTACGCCACTGCTCCTTATACCCACTAAGTTTCTTCCCTTTCTCACCCACCCTTCTCTGGCTCCAACCCCAAATCTCTAGGATTTTCCCAAACCTAAAGCTGGCAACCCCAGCTCAAAATGGTACTGTTGGGTTCCCTTTTTGCCAACACAGAGGCAAAAGATGTATTATGGTCGTGGTATCTGTGACAGTAGCAGTAGATTACACAAGGTAGTTATGTACTGCTGATGAAGGTAATGGTAAAAAACCTAAGGGCTTGACCTTTCAGTCCTGATAACTTCCCAGGAGTTGGGATCTGTGTGCCAGGATAGCCAATGTTTGCACAGTGATTGATTGGACAGCTACCTCTTTCCACCACTGAGCCCTCAGTGCGTCTACACGTTCTTGTGAACAACACATGTGTAAACCATGGAGAATGGACACTTGAGTGTTCTCCGTATGTACGTTGAGTGATTCTTGTGCTACAGTGAATGAATAGACAACTGAACGGAGGGTTGCCAGCTGCAGGTTGTGAAATATTTAGAGATTTGGGGGCGGAGCATGAGGATGGGGTTTGGGATGGGGAGAAACTTCAGTGGGATATAATGCCATAGAGTCCACCTTCCAAAGCCGCCATTTTCTCCGGGGGAAGAGATTTTTGTCACCTGATCAATTGTAATCCCAGGAGATCTCCAGTTCCACCTGGAATCTGGCAAGCCTTGCTGAATGGGTGATGCAAATCCCATTTATCCAGTTGCTGGTCCCCAGTTTTATTTGGTGAGGGAATTCACATGGACTCTTATACAGCAAAGTACACAAATAGAGGCAGAACTTCTGTGTGGTCATTGGGGCATGTGAACAGGCCTAATGTGTAAGGGGAAGAGGCTTATAAGCATGGTCTGAGGCAAATCTGGTCTGTAGACAATCTTTCCCCACACCACTTAAACTCAAAACCATGTAGGGTCTTTCCACCAGGGCACCATTCCCTGAACTTTTGTTTTCAGGGAAATAAATCCCCCAGCAATTCAAAACACCACAGACAAGCAAAGCCACAAGAGGTCACAAAAAATCACACAATGAAGAGCAAAGAGGAAACTCTGGCTGGATGTCTGGCGGCAGATTATGCCGTTCTTTTCTGTTTTGCTCTGCCACGTCTGGGTTGCAACTAATTATGGGCTGTTCAAGTGATAGGTTTTTCATTTAGTGTTTCTGAAGACAACATCAGCACTTTTATATTCTCGTCGAAGCTGTCTATTGTTTGACTTTTCCACAATGCATTCTGCTCTGGTTTTAACCTGCAGTTCAAACCGTTTTCTTTTTGTATATTCAAGCTCTTTATGTGAGACAGAGTCTTCTAGATATTAAAGATGTTAGATTAATGCACGTCAAAGAAAGACATAAATAAAGAACAACTCATATTGCACTGCGCCAATTTGGTTGTTTGTGACTGCAGGGAATAAAAAATGTTTTGTAAAACTATAATTTTAAAAATGAATGTGTGTGTAGCTGAGCTGACTATGAACTTTTGTTTATGTTTGCCTGAATATCCCGAGAATATCCTGTGGCTGTGATTTATTTTCAAATAGGGCCCCACACTGCAAAACATGAATGCATGAGTTACATTGTTGAAGGAAGTAGGAAGGGCATTATGGTTGACTGTTGTCAGTATGTTGAGAACAAAAATGGCAGACATTCAAAGAGTGCTCACTCACATTGTAATGTCCAGAAATGTGAACAGACCGGTCTAAAAGTGGATGCAAAATGGTTTGACCCACTTGCAGAGCTCTGAGAGGTTTAAGGTATGGTTCCAGTTGTGCTAAAGAAGACAAGGACATTCAAATGTATCAGTGGGGTTGCAGTCTCCAGGTTGGAGGTTTTGGGGGTGAAGAGGGACTTCAATTGAGCAGAATGTCATGGAATTCACCCAGTGGTAAGATCCAAAAAATTTAGTAACAAGTTCCCATGGTTGTGGGATTCAAACTGTGGTGTAGCGCCAATGGGACTGGGCGTGGCGTGATGGGGCATGGCCGGGCACAACGGGGGCATGGCCGGGCATTCCAGGGGTGGGGTATTCCTGGGCGGGGCTGTGGCAAGGATGCAGCTGCTGCGCCAGTCCTTGGGTGGGAAACGAATGCACGCAGGCGCAGGCACGCACGCCGGTGCACCTCCTACTAGACTGCTTCAAGTTCTGCGCGCTACTGCTGAGAGGAGGAGCATAACTAAGGCAAAAATCACGTGGCAAAATCACCAATTAGTAACCCCCTCTTGGCACACACAAATAATTAGTAACCTACTCTCGGGAACCTGTGAGAACCTGCTGAATCCCACCTCTGAATTCACCCTCCAAAGCAGCCATTTTCTCCAAGTGAACAGATCTCTGTCACCTGGAGATCCATTGTAATTTTAGAGATCTCCAGCCACCACATGGACATGGGTAATCCTACCTCTCAGGGACCCACAAAACTTGGGATCATTGTTCTGACAGACCACAAGCTTGAACATTTTTGTTAGAGGAGGCAGATCTTTAGGCACACGAAAGATATATGACTGGCTACATTTAAAAAATAGCAAATAAGGAATAGGCAGGGAGGGGATTTGGCTGCCATTCCTATGAAGTGTTATATATTGAAATATCATATTCAAAAAGAAAGCCATAAATAGTGAACCCTGCTGTTGTAACAACCTTGCTGTTGTAACAAAATCACTAGTATGCACAGTATCATATTGACCTTCCACCCAAATCACTCTGCCACACACCATTAACCTCTCTTCTCACAGGTTTAGGTATACCTTATAGATCAGCGTAGTCTCATCTCCCTTTAAAAAGTACAGAGCCCTGACCCTTTTCCAGATGTTGGGTCCCCTCTCTCCTCTTTCCCAGATACATCTCCACATAGAGCAGTCCAGTTCCTTTGTGCCCAGATGTGCAGAGATTTCATCTGGTGAATAACCACAGGACACTTCTTGGAATCAAATTGGGTCGCAGCCCTTTATTATTGAGGCAGAAGTTGGGCAAGCAAGAGGAGCGCATGGCTTAGCAGCTGGTCAGCACCCACAGCTGGCCCCTGCACCAACCCCAATCCATATTGGGGGGGAACAGAGAAGGTACCAAGCAAACTGGGTGCCCACCTGGTGTGGCCCTCTTCCTGCTGAGGTGTCAGACTCAATTGCAGAGGCCTCTGCAGCATGCACCATTGAGCCCACCCCAAGCCTCTTATGGAGGCCCCCAACCACGGGGAGGTCCAGGGTCATCCTCCCCATAAAGATGCACTCCTCTGCCCAAACCGCCCAACGCTGCGACGAATTGAGCAGCAAGAAAGCCCTATCTAAGTAGGGAGGGAGGGTGGGTCAGTTTTCTCCAGGCATCGAAGAAGACCGGAAAAACCACGTGCTGCCTAATGTATAGGGAGCGTGCTCCTCCCTTTGCGCTCATGTGTCACTTGCAAACAGGCCGGGTAAGGCTCAGCCGCCTGGCTGGCCATAGGACACGCATGCTCACTGCTCTGGAGCTCACCATGTGCCCTTCCCCCTGTTGCAATTACAGCCTAGTTCACCCCAGAGCCGTTATTTATTATGCACTTCTCACCCAGCTACTGTACAGGGCGCCAAACTCAATAATTTCCCTTATTTGCTGCTGCCACCATATTGTTAATTAAATTCACGGGTCACACCCACCAAGATTTGTGTGTGTGTGTGTGTGTGTGTGTGTGTGTGTGTGTGTGTGTGTGTGTGTGTGTGTGTGTGTGTGTGTGGTATTTTCTGAGGAACAGTAGACACCCAGTCAACAGGTTTTAACAGAGAAACACAAAGTTATTTTTAATTGGTAACTTCAGCAACATGGCATGACTCAAACACATCAATACGTTAATATTTGGACCTAGGGTCCCAGATCATTCCAGGGAGCTTCATGACTGAGTAAGAATTCAAGCCCAGGTCTCTTCAGTTCTAGTCTAACCTTTAAACATCACAGTCCAAAACTGGAACAAGTGTAGACAGCTATAACTGGACTGAAAAGCATTTCTGAGATTCATCTTGACAATAGACCCGTGAAAACAGCAACAATAACTAGGAAACAGAGAAAAATTCATGACAATGAAGGGAAAGCAGAAGAAAAGATTGAATTGTGCGTAAATTACAGGGCAAGAATCCTGTTTATAGTACAGGGGAAGTACTATGATGATTGCAGAAATAGCAATGAGGAGCAATCTAAAATACTGTTATTCCATCTTAGTGATGTCGGTCAAATTTCCCTTTTTGTGGGGAAAGGGTTCATCACCACACTTCTTACTGATACAATTCATTCCTTTCAATTTGCCCCTCCCCTGTTTGCTTACCTGCACTGTTGTTTTACAAAACAGATCTGAGGGTTAACTTTACAGGGCATTTGCCAAGCTTTTCATTCCAACAAATCTATTGTTAGTTTCTCTATGAAACCAGATGTAAGCTATTTGTACACAGTGACTAAGAATTTGAGTTGTAAGCGAGGAACTCCCCAGTTCAATTCTTGTTTCAGCTTTAAATAAATCACCAAACTCCCCTTATTTACTTATTTTTTTTAATTGTATCTGTGTGTCACCCTTTCCCTTGCTGGTTCATGGTGCTCTCCATCGAATAAAAATACAGTAACATTTACAGACTGAAACCACCAAATGTCCTAATTATATATATAAAAAAACAGATGGAGATTTAAAATATTGTTTTAACTAAGCATATTTTTATCATTTATAACAGGGGGGAGGGGGAAGAGGGAGGCTATTCGATGGTAAACCATAACTGCCTCCACCATAAGCCTGATGGGACAGTTCTGTCTCGTAAGCCCTGCAGAACTGGTTGAGACAAGCCAGACGTCTTTTGGGCCATAAGCACATGAATTACTGGCATTCTATGTTGGACCCAGACAGCTATTTTACTCCATCTTGTCCAATTCTCCTCCATACTAGACCAGACGTAAGGATTACTTCATACAGACACTAATAACACCGACACACATTGTTTATCCTTGTGAAATGGTTCAAAATAAAGAAACCAGTCTACTCAACTGTGTTGCCTGGCCTGACCCTAAGGTTTTGAAAGCATCACAAATGATCCCTTCTATTCATTAATTTGGTTATCTATAATTTCCCAATGTTTCTCCAATCACATGCCTGTGTTTCCCTTCTCTTGCAGAACTGACATTGAGGAATGAAGTAGGGAACAATTTAAAATAAGCCAAGATATTCCCATCCATATCTTGCGGTGGAAGCCTGTGGTATAACCTTGGGCCAACCACACACTCTTGATCTAACTTACCTCACAAGTTGAGCATAAAATGGAGGAGAGAACAATGTATGTTCCTTGGCCCTCATTAGGGAGAAAGATGGGGTATCAATTAAGTACATACATACATGCATACATAAAAATTCTAAAATCTACTTAGAGGTTAGAAGATTTTTTCGCTTCTTCCTGCTCTGCTTTGAGCCCATGTGGGTGTTACTACCAGTGTCCGCATTTCCATTGAATTTTGTTGCATAGCTTGTAACTTGTCACATAACATCTAGAAATTTCAGCTTTGCATGCTTATGATTACTGACAGATCAGATTTTCGACCTGTCGACTGGTGCTTGTCACATTATTGTGAAAAGTCATTCGTGCCAAGGCAGTCCACTTCTCCCCCTCACTAGCAATACACCTGAACCCATCTCTTGCCATCATTCTTTTAACCTTTTCAGCATTACAGAACTCAGGGAGAAAAGGGGGTGATAAGGTAGTTTCAGAGGCCCAAAGCCCACCAATGCATTGCTCAAAGTATGGCTGCCTTGTTAAAATCTCTATATGCATTCAGGAGAAGAAGGAAGGAGCATACTGTGTGTGTGAGAGAGAGGCATGAAAACTACCTCCATGTTATACAAGACTTCCCAGAAGGAGTAGGCAACTAAGGTTGCCAACTCCAGGTTGGGCATTCCCTGTGATGTCTGGGGAAGACGGAGCTCATCAGGGATGTGATGCCACAGAATCAACCCTCTGGAGCTGTTGTTTCTTCCAGAGGAAATGATCTCTGTAGCCAGCTGTAATTCAGGGATAATTCCAGTGCCTCCACCCCAAGGTTGGTAACCCAAAGGGGGTGCATGCAAGTCCCAGAAACACCCCCATCTGAAGGTCTTCTTTGTCAGGGAGTATTGGGAAACTGGTTCTAAGTTACACTTCTGTTTCAAGTAATCTGAATTCTGATTTTGAGACTCAGCAAAGCATCAAAGCCGAGGAGGAGGAGGAAAAGAAGAATAAGAATAAGACATTGACAGCTAATAATAATAAGAGTTGGATTTATATCCCTCCTTTCTCTACTGCAAGGAGACTCAAAAGGACTTACAAACTCCTTTCCCTTCTCCCCTCACAACAAAACCCTGTGAGGTAGGTGGGGCTGAGAGAGCTCTGAAGAACTGCGACTAGCCCAAGGTCACCCAGCTGGCGTGTGTCTGAGTACACAAGCTAATCTAGTTCACCAGATAAGCTTCCACAGCTCAAGTGGCAGAGCAGGGAATCAAACCTGGTTCTCCAGATTAGAGTGCACTTGCTCTTAACCACTACACCACACTGGTATATGTGCTAAATATTTGCTAGAGTTTTCTCTGTTATGATTTGTGAACAGTGAGTCAGCTTTGCTAAGGACCATGGGACTCATGAACACCTCTGTCAGTCTGTACAACATGCAGCTTCAGCTATTCCTTCCCAACAGTACAGAATAGCACAATTGCCTTTTTGAGGATGTGTGTCCTTGCAGCTCCATGAAATTCTACATCCCCACCCTGTGCCCCAGCTTTACTATGTTCACTGTTCAGTTGCTCCTTTGAGATTAGAGGAGCACCTTAAAGACCAAGAAGATTTGAGGTGGGGGTGGGGGTGGTCTAAGCTTTTGAGAGTCAAGGCTCCCTTCATCAGATATGAGTTAGAATGGTGATCCTTCAGTCCTTATATCAGGGGTCCCCAAACTACGGCCCGGGGGCCAAATGTGGCCCCCTGAAGGCATTTATCTGGCCCGCCAGGCATGGCGGTGATGGCTCCATTCATGTGCAGTGGGGGCTCGAGGGAGAGGAGGAACCGACCCCAATGGCTGTTGATTGCAGTTACATGAAGGCACCCCCAAATCTCCATGAATTTTCTGACCCAGAGTTGGAAACCTTACATGTGGCAATGCCTGCTCCGCCCTTCCCTCTCAGCTACTCCATGTGTTGCTCTCAGGCTTTCTGTTCCGCCTCACTCCCATTGGCATCAGCCAGGCTGGCGAATCGCTCGCTGGCTGCTAGGGAGGAAAGAACCCAGGAAGATACCTGATCCTGGGTTAGATGGAATGCTTCATTGGGAAAGTTCTGCTTTTTTTTTTTTTACAGGGGAAGGTATTCCACAGCCTCCCCAACAATATTTGGAGCCCACCCTGTACTTGACATACTTTGGTCACTGTTCTAAAAATAGACCATGACAGAAAGGCTGAAAGGTGAAATCAAACATTTTACAATCATTTGTGCATAGGAATTTGTTCATAGTTTTTTTTAGTCTGGCCCTCCAACAGTCTGAGGGACAGTGAACTGGTCCCCTGTTTAAAAAGTTTGGGGACCCCTGCCTTATATAGTCAGAAGGCGGTGAGGTTGTTGCAAAGAAGACACCCAGGATTCAGAGGTACAATACACATTGTAATCAACTTGGCTAGAGTAGAAGGGAAATGCCTAGAGGCAGAAAGTTAGCACTGGTACTGAGATAAGAATCCTGTGTTCTTATGTTCAGCCTTTGGGGGGGGGGATCCATTGTTCTGAACTGTTCTACTGCAGAACAACAAGGCTACACTCTGAGATGAAAACATGATAGATATCACTGTTAAACATGTTCACCATAGATTCTGGGGGAGGGACTCAAAGGTTGCCAGAACTGTTATGTGTTGGTCGTCTGCTTTCAATTTCTGGTTTCATGCTGCCCAGATGATGTCGATGACATCGGTGGAAGGAAATATCATAAGCATTTGATTACTGAAACCAGACAGCTTTTGAGCTTCATGAATGACAGTGTGCAAAAATAACTATCAGAATAGTGGCTGAACATCTTCAAAAGGTGAAACGATGTTCAGTATATACTGTTTTGCATTATTTGAGATGACTAACTTAACTGTTAATAAGTTATCTAATATCCTATGATGGTACTTGCCCAGGCTTAGAGGCATAATTTAGTGTACCTGGCTCTCCTGAATGGTATTATTTGAGGTCTCTTGAAACATGCTCAATGAAAGAACAATTATTTTTTGGGATTTTTTGCAAATGAAAAGTTGCAAGATACACAAAATGCTACTCTTATTCATTTAATTCCTCTCTATTGTCAGTTTGGTGCTGAAATTCAGTGTCCTTCTTAGCAGATCATCTCTGGGGTTATTTGAATTTGGGGTTTCTTTGGACTTGTGGGCAACAAATGAAAGCTTGCACTACTATGTTTTGAGACACACACACCCCTTTACAATTTTCATCGTGAACACATTCATCAGTCACATTTACCATATTTAAATGTTGACCTGCAGTAGAACACTTTGGAACTCCCTGGGTTGAATACAGACACAGAATTCTTATCTCTCTACAAATGCTAAATTTCTTCCCCTAATGAAATTATGTTTGGGCATTATTAATATATACATGATCACCAATGGCCTGACCGTGTCCCTGTTCCATTTGCACTCCGGTCAGGTGGCTTTGTCTCTCCTCACATTCATTCCTACTCTAATCAGGTACAACTTGTCTTAACAAATGTATTAATTCTCCCCTGTTCTTGGCTAGGCTAGAAGCACTATGGATACATCATCTGGACAGGTTCAGAGAAGACCAAGCAAATACACTGCTTCATCTTGCTTTATCTACCTGGTAGATGCTGGCATAATATACCCGTTGTCATTTAAATAAACTACAGATAGTCATTTCTGAGATGCCAATATATTCAAATGAGCTACAAGGCAGGACAGATGTCCCACATCTGGACCGAAGGGCAGATTATTCAGATATATAGAATTGTCATGCAGTTTCATCGAGACCAGGGAAGGCATAGCTGGGTCACTTCTGAAGAGGACTGGGAAGGTGTAAGACAGCAAAAAACAAAACAAAAAAAACAACCCAAATCACTGTCGTTCCCAATGACCTACACCTGCTCTTCTGATAGTGTAAGTCACCACCTGACATAGGTGGCATTCCTGAGCTGAAGACCCTCTGGAAGCCAACTAAAGCCAGCCCCACCCCCCAAGACCGCCCCAGTGCAGGCTTCTTGGGTGGAGGAGTGCCACTGCTGTGACAGCGTTCAAGTTCAAGTGATGTAGAGCCATGTAGCACCCTGCTGCAAGCATGTTTACCTCTCACACCAGCGCATTTGCCCCATGAGCCAGGAGGGATAACCTCTGTCCCCAGGTGCAACTAATTTGGTCATGTGGGAGCGCAAAATCGGCCCTTCATGTGACCAGATGCCTTCGTGAAGCTGACTAGGATGTCCTGCTGCCTCATCATCTTCGGCCTCCCTCAGCCCCGCCCACATCATCATCGATGTGGGCAGGGCTGAGGAAACTTGAACACAACATGGTCTTTGGGCTCCCTCCACCTGCCCACATTGTGGGAGCAACAATGTGGGCAGGGCCCAGAGACCCAAACAAACTCATTTCCAGGGTCAGGGGTGGGGTGGGGTGGGGTGGGCAGGGCCTGGGGAGAGCAGAAGCTACTGCCAGCCTCCAGAGATGTGCTTTTATAGGTATGGAGGCTGGGGGTGGGGCTTGGGGGCAAGGCCATGCCCCTAAATCCCACATTGGGATGTGGCCACACCCCAAGCCACACACACCAGCCTCCATGCCTATAAAAGCACATCTCCAGAGACTGGCTGTTGCTTCTGCTCTCCCCAGACTCTGGAGGTGTGCTTTTATAGGCATGGAGGCTGGGGAGGGCAGAAGCTGGGCTGTGGAGAGGGGTGGGGAGGGGAAGGGCAGGGAAGGGCAGGGAAGAGCAGGGCAAGGGAGTGGAGCCCTGTCCCCAGGCATGGGGGTGGAGAAGGTCTGGGTGCCATTCTCTCCCTTTACGCCTCTGTGTGCTGGCATTCAGGGCACTCATGTTGTCATGTCCTGGCACCACATTCACAGTCCCCCACCCCCGGATGGCACTCCTAGGTACCTCTTTTCACCAGAAGTCTAAACTAACCTTTCCTTTTTTTCTGACCAATGTGCAAAAACAGGCTCTTTCCTAAATATATTTAAGTCACTAAAGCAGCTAAATTGCATTCTATTTTTTTAAAGACAAATCAGCATTCTGTTTTTTAAAATTTGTTTTAGAAATTGTGACTTGGAGCCAGGCAGATAATTTGTTTGTGCAGTCAGTGGTGTGGCAGGAAGTCTTCTATGAGCATCTCAACAGTTGTTGCTTTTTTTCAGAAGGGAAGTTTGGCTGCAGAGTGGCTTTATAGAACCATATGGGTCTTTCTTGGCTCCTCATGTCAGCTAATCTTCACTTGGATGGAAGTTTCAGTACCCCATCAGATGAGCCAAGAAGTTCCCTCTAACTGAGCCCCTTTCCACACAGCACATGTACAGAGGATTGCAGTCAGGATAAAGTAACCTGTTCTCACGTTTTTGCATTTGCATGCCTCCGTGCAGGCAGCAATCAAAAGCCATGGAAGCAATGCAGGTTGCTGGCACACCTTCGCATGAAGGTGTGTCTTTTTTTAATTTACCCCCACCGATGCATAGCTACACAGGCATGCACAAGTGAACCCCCGCAGTCATGCTGTCTAACAATACGACCCTTTGCACCTGCGTGGCAGCACAGATGGAAGCTGGAATTTTTTTTAAAAGGGAAGCAAAGCTGAATAAAGCGCCTCACTGCCCAGTCGTTCACTTGCAAGGGGCTGCAACCCAGGATTTTTTTAAAAAAAGATTTGTGGATAGTGCGATTCTCGGATAACCCAGTTTGGGGGAAGTGACACGGGGCAGGCTCGCTGCAGGGGCAGGATCCGTGTGAAGTTTCCCCCTTAAAACAGGGTTTTAACCATCATTAGTCTGCATTTATTGGTCTGCGCGGAAGGGCCTGACAGCTATCACAGAGGGTTCAGGGAATAAGATTACAAGAGCCATAGATTGAAGACCTCAGCATAATACACTATGTCACATCCAAGGTAAAATGTAACCCCATTTAAATGGCAAAATATCTGTATGACAGTATCATTTGTGAATGGTGCATGTTGTGCTCCATTGTAAAAAAAGGAATAGTAACAGGAAATATTTTTTTATGTGTGGTCTGGTCACTTGAATGAGAATCATAACTGCTGTGCTGAAGCTGTGCTGTTCATATTTATTATTTATTTAATTAATTTAAAATTAGGTACTTTTTTCAGAGCATAACAACTGGGCTATGAAAATATTACCCCATATGTCCCTACTAGGCCTCTGCGCTCAGCAGAGGCCAATCTGCTGGTAGTCCCTGGCCACTCAATGATGCGGCTGGCCTCCATGTGGGCCAGGGCCTTTACAGCCCTGGCCCCTGCCTGGTGGAACACTCTTCTTCCAGCTATCCGGGTCCTGTGGGACCTTGGTGATTTCCACAGGGCGTGTAAGACGGAGTTGTTCCACCGGGCTTTTGGAGTGTCCAGTCGCTGACAGGTGCCACCTGTCCCCCTCCTCCTCCTCTTCTTCTTTATCTTGCTGGGTCCCTCACCATCTATGGGACCTGTTTTCTTCCCCCTTTTGGGAGGTTTTTAATGAGGGTTATTGCGGACATTGTTTGTTACTGATTGCTGTGTTTAAATTGTTTTAATGTACTTAAGGGTTATTGTATCTACGTGTTTTATGTTGTTCACCGCCCAGAGCCCTTTGGGGGTAGGGCAGTATAAAAAAACCCAATAATAAATAAATAAAATAAATACAAGGCTCACTGCTAGTTGTGTTCCCACCTTCTGCCCTTACATCTGCCTACCTTTAAAAAAAAATCTACACACACTTCAGTTGCTTTTCAATTCAGTTCAAAAGCCCAAGTAATTTTAGGGGGAGCCGGGAAAAGCATTTTCCTTCCCCGGTGATTCTTCATCAGTCATTCATATGCCCTTTCAGTTGCAATCAAGCTGCCCTAGGTCTATCAGTCAAGCATCAAAACAGAGCCACACACAGACAAGATGAGCGGCTGGGAGGTGTACCCAGAAAACTGCCCTGAGAGGCATAAAACAAATTAATTTGCAAATTGATGAGAAGAGGAGAACGCCATGAAACTGCCTAATTTGAGCACGCTAACTAGCCTTCCATAGTATGGAAATTTGAGACCAGTTAAGCATCAGCTAGGACAAAAGAAAAAGCGCAATGCAAGTGGAATATGGGCAATGGGTGACTTCGGGCTGATAGAAGCTCTATGATAAGACTTTGATGCTGACAACATGGCAGAGGAGGAACGAGTTATAAAGACTCTACCAAACACCAGTAGGTATCAAGGGCAGGGGGATTGACATCATTTTCATAGGTTTCTGATAGTTCAGCTGTCTTGTCCCTGGATAGTCTGAGGCTTCACAGCTCTTTCTTGGTTTGCCTAGCAGAACAGTAGGTTATAACGTGTAAAGGCCTGGAAAAATGTGAAATTGGTTTTGATCCACTGGAGCATTTTCAAGCATGCTTCTTTTGGGCCGGGGAAAGCATTTGGGGCTGCAGTAGAGTAGGCAATAGAAAATGGTGCACTGTGGATATAAATCCTTATATCTGTAAAAACTATAGTGGATCCGAGCAACTATTTTTGTCTTTCCCAAGCAACTTTTGACAAATTTCCTTACTAAGGGCTTCTGAAATAACATAACAGTCTGAGGACAAGATGACAGATATTCTGAGTGGTTAGTAACTGGTCAAAGAAGAGGAAACAGTGGGTAGAAGCATTTTCAACATAAATGAATTGCTATGAAAAAAACACACAATCAAGGCAGCATACTGCCACATGCAGCACCTCACTTGAATGTGTTTGGAATCTTAGAAGCATGACTACTTTTGTTCCTACAAATGCTGAACATAAAACATTATGTGCCTACAAATGGAGCTTGAGCTCGTTTGGAGGTTCTAGAAGGGAAGCACAACTATTGTAAACCTTTAACTGAAGAATGGTACATTCCTTCTATCTGGGATCGTCATTCTCTTCCACTGAGCTCAAAGCTTCAGGAGGGATGCACATGGAGCGGTGAGGAGGGTAGGGGACACCTGCCTAGAGAGTCAGATCAGCCAAATCAACCTTGGCCATCAATGGGGTGATGTCCTTTCTTGCTGCCCAATAAACTTGGCAGTGAGATAAAATTGGCCAGTGAAATTCAAAGTGTATGCGTACAACTTTTGTCTCAGATGCAATGACACAACTTCCAACTCAGCCCAGAAGTGACATCATCACATCACATGATGCTCTAGCACTAACCCCAAACTCTATCATTAAACCATAGAGTTTTGGGCACATGCTAACGAGTTGCCCTAGGCACAATGATGTCACTTCTGGGTCATACCAGAAGTGACTTCATTATGTCAAGGGTAAAAATCAGATCTGTAAACTCCTACCTACCTCATTTCCAAAGTTGCCAAGCCATGCCTGGGAACGCTCCCCGAGTGAAACAAAGTTCTGGATTATGTGCCTATTGGTCACATCCAGCAGGGCTCTTAACTTTTTATGTCCAGCATTGACTTTATTGATATTTACTTTGTTTTCTTCAGAAGGTCCCAAAAGACATGAAACAAGATGGTCAGGAAATTGTGGCAGGAGAAATAGCTAATTAGCAGGCAAAGCAGCTAAAATTTGAAGCTGAACACAGCTGCAGGTCAAGAGGGCTCAACATGTACCACATTTCTCACTGGGGGCCCTTGACATTGCAGACTTGCCTATAACCTGCATAGAGTGTCCACCCCCCTGTGTTCCTATTTTGCTTTTTAAAAAAAGCACACGGGGAAAGGGAAACTGAACAATAAGACCTGTCAAGTTGCATTTTGTGTCAAGAAGTATGCTTGGCGATGACACCTGGGCTTAAGTGCTGTCTGCTTGCATCAGTCGGCTCGTGCACCGCATGCGAATCAGATTAACTGCTGAGGTCAGAATTGCATTTGTAAGCTCCAGCAGACATCTGCCATAGGTGCAGAGATGTCTCTTCCAAACAAAAACAGTCCCAACAGAGGAAGTTATTTTTCCCTCTCTTTCCTGGTATTATTTTTGTGTTAAGCGAAAGAAGAAGAAAAAAACAGGGCAGAGAAAATAATCACCTAAGAATTGCTTTGCTGGATCAGACCAAGATCTAGCTTGTCAGTCTTTTGGACTTCACATCTTAACAACAGCCACGGAGCGCATTGGTATTACTTTGCATGGTTTTCAGTGAGCTTTGTGTGCAGTCAAGCCCTGTCCATCAACTAGTACAGCCCTTCCGCTATGTGATTGCATTGTTTCACACTATAAAAATCATCCAGAAACTCTGTTCAAGAAGACTTGATGGGTAGAAGCCCCAACTAGCCTCACCCACTTCCTGGAAAGACTTGGCAGGCTCCAGAAAAGATGTGGGTTTGGGCCCCTATGGGCGCCACACTGGGGATCCCTGCTATACATGCATAAAGTCCCTTCTCGCATATTAACAGCCACAAATGGTTAATTACAGGGAAAGGAGTCAGTTTCATAGGCATGGGACAATTCTGGGTCAGAAAGGGGAGAAAGACAAACAGTTTCAGCAAATATCTTGGCTAAAGAATCCCACAAGGGAAGGGTCAGCTAGAGGCTATAAAATATCTAAGGGAGAAGAAACTCTTCTCTTCAGATCTACTCTGTTGTGGTCTGAAGCCTGGTCTAGTTTACCTGAGGGATCAAATCATTACTGCCAATTTAAGCATCCATTGCTTATCAAGAGAAAAGGAGCCCACAGCCCAATAGAATAAGGTAATGAAGGATTTGTAGATGCTGTAACTCTAAGGAACAGGAGGCTGTCCCAAATTCACCATTAATAGGGTATGTACAGAAGCAGGAAAAGGGATTTGCAGATTTTTATGTTTTATCTTGTTCACAAATGCACCGAGTATGTGCTTTGATGACTTTATTAAACTCCTCCATATGTTTGAATTCCAGTAGCCTGATCCCTGGGGCTAGGCTTCTACAGAAAAGAAGAAAGGGGCGGGTGTCTGTTCCTCTCCAGAATGTGCAAGTTAGTCCCAGCATGTACAAAGGGAGAGATGAGGCAGAGACATGGCACTTATAAGCTGCACTGTAGTAAAGAATCCCGAAGCACTACTGCTTTAACAAGAGATACACTTCAAGGCAGCTAATCTGTCTATTACACAGCAAAAAAGGGCAAAAAGACTGAACAAAATTGATTTTATTTTCTGTCCAGAATGAACAGTTAATTCGAACTTGTATATTTTGATGTGTATATATTTAGCAATTTGTGTTTTAGATCCTTTTTATTTGTTTTAATACAATTACAAAAATTTTAAAAGCAGAAATAGATATGTTTGTCTTAAAGTTTTCTTCATCTTGCTTATCCAGTCAATCCATAGCATGATCCACACAGGCCAGCCGGTGTTGATGAGCTGCCACTTAAGTGACCTGTTCCCAATGCAGTTCCAGCAATATTCACAGGACAATCCCCTCCCCCCTCCAAAGTTTGCCCTGGCATAATGGAAATAGCATCATGTGGGTATTGGCATGTGATACACTTCTGCATGGCATAGTTTCTTGCATATGGGAATTGGACCCAAATCATGAGGTCTAGCAACACTCATCTTGCCCGTTTCACTGGTCAATTATGCACAAGGCATCTGCTGCATGATGGGGACCAATGCCTGTTGCAGCAACATTTCTTGTATGCATGTATTTCCTCAAGGCCCACTTCCACTTTCTAGTCTCACAGAGGCAAGTGAGACCACTTCTAGCACAAATTTAATTTTGCTTCACCACCAGAGCAGGGAGATTTTCCAGTAAGCACACCCTGCCTAGCTCCATCCTATCCACTCCTTGTACTGCCGTCCATGCCTTCCCCCTTTCTCTGTTCCATGTTGCTGTTGCCTTCCTGTTTATCTAATGCTCATTTTGATATATCAATGTGTTGATATAACAGAGTTGGCTTTTGCTAGGAAAAGCACAAGCAGGGTCTGTTTTTGACAAGCTAACCTCCCCCACCCTGCCTCTTCCCTCCCTGATGATTGGGAGAGCATTTTAAAACTTTTTTTCAGACAAGCCTCTTTTCTAAAACAAGCCTCTCTCCCACAGCAGCAGCAAGAGAGAGGCAGGGAGAGAGAGAGAGAGAGAGAGAGAGAGAGAGAGAGAGAGAGAGAGAGTGCCTGTGGAGGGGAAGGGAGGGGAGGAATACTATCCACTTGACAGTAATGGGACTATTGAGTGTTATGAGATCTATGGGGCGGACTGAAAAAAAACCAGGAAACAGAGACCTGTTGAGACTAGCTGTGGGGGAGGACTGGATTGCCTCCTCAATTGTAAACAGAGAACCATGAGGAGGCCACACTTCATTCCCACTACGCAGCTAAAAAGCCAGAGGTAAGTGATCCACACTACCAGGCTTATATGAATTCAGATGAGAATGAAATTTCAAGCTCAGTTGGAAGCTCCTCCTCAGATAAAGCCATAACCCCACTTCATGTGGGATATGAGGGTAATTTGGAGGTTACTTTTCACGTATTAACCTTTAGTGACAAAACTTTAAAGATCTTTGCTTGCCTGCATAATCACTGACAAGCTTCTAACATGCAGGCCTGCTGGTCTCTATGCAGAGAAACCCCATTTTGATTCTTAGAAATCGTTGATTCATACAAACTTAATATTCCTTAGTATCAAATACAATTTCTAGGCATTTTGGCCCCATTCCCACACATCCAACCTTCCTCAGAGGGATTTTACACATTCTAGAACCCATAGTTTAGACTGGAGTGTATAGTTATTATTTATTATTATTAATCTAGATGTAGGCAGGGGATGCACCACAGTAGCCACATCTGCCCTGGACATGTCACAGGTAGCTAACCCATTTGGAGCGAGTAAAAGGCAATTTTGGCTGCAGCTGGCACCTGCATATCCAGCAAAAGGACTTGCTCTGGACGTGCTTGGTGGGCTCTCATCTGAGTACTAACTGGCCCTAGTTTCTGAGATCTGATGAGATCAGGCCAGTGTGAGACATCCAGGTCATGGCAACCTGACAAATGGTAGTGGAAAGTGCTGTGAAATTGCAGCCAACTTATTGCAGCTTCGCAGGGTTTCCAAATCAAAAGACAACCAGAGCTGGTTTGTCATTGCCTGACTGCCAGCCTGGGGTTGTAATTAAGAGCAGGTGCACTCTAATCTGGAGAACCGGGTTTCATTCCTCGCTCCGCCACTTGAGCTGTGGAGGCTTGTCTGGTGAACCAGATTAGCTTGTGCACTCCAAACCGTGCCAGTTGGGTGATCTTGGGCTAATCACAGTTCTTTGGAGCTCTCTCAGCCCTACCCACCTCACAGGGTGTTTGTTGTGGGGGGGGGGAGGGAAAGGATATTGTAGGCTCCTTTGAGTCTCCTTACAGGAGAGAAAGCGGGGATATAAATCCAACTCTCCTTCTTCTGTGCACAGTGACACTGGACTTCCTTTCTGGTCTCTCATCCAAATACTAACCTGGGCCAACCCTACTTAGCTTCTGAGATCTGATAAGACTATGCTAGCTTGGGCCATTATGAAAAACACAGCCTTCCTTCCTGAGAAACTGGGTATATGAATAATTCATTACCATTTCTGGTTGTCGCGTGCCTATGGCATTGTGTTTCTTTACATATCAAACTATAGTTTGTGCATCTTCGTGCATGCTTCTAATTTAATAATCAGAGACCCCGATGCTGCAGCTTCCAAAATTAATTTTATACTTTTCCTTGCAAGACCAAACTGCTGGCATGCACAAAAAAGCAAATAAACTGTTGCATCCCTGATCTGCGCTGTAAAAGTCGGGCCATCTGTAGCTCATCCTTTTCTTGGTCAATAATAGATGAACGAAGCCCTGAATACTGAATGGCTAATCCATCAAAGACAACCAAGGGCATAATGCTTTCTCAAAGCCATTTCACAATCAAGGTAGAATTTGCACTCATTTGACCGCCTACCTTGTTTTATATCCTGAAGCCTAAGTTGTCACATGCAAAAGCATTAACCTCCTGAGGGACATGATTGCTGTAATCCCAGTTCCTTAATTAGAAGTATGGGAGAGTAAGAATTAATGGCATTTCACGTGACATTGAGAAAATTTCGGGAAGGTTGGCAAGCCCTCTTCCATGAAGCCTAAAATCATGCAGTAATTGGAATAAGGCAAGCAAAAACGAGAGAAAAAAACACATCATCTTGATTTCATTTAAAGAAACAGCATGTTTAAGCAAACATAGTCTTGAGAAAATTGAATTCACAGCCCTGGCAGCAAAAGCTAATAGGGTCAAGTGGGAAAATGGAAAATTGCATTGTGACACTGTGCGTGGTAGCTTTCTTACTCATCAAATTAACCGATACGTGGGTCGGCTTTTTTTTGAGTCAGAAACAGAAGTATGGTTCTGTCAACTGACTTATTCAAGAAAGCTGCAAAACTCATTAGGTCAGTACAGATATTTTGGGCTGTTGTACATGTGTGGCCTTCGCTTTGAGTGTACATTACCTTTGGGTTTGATTCTTGTTTACGCAGACTTTTTTTTTCCTTCTTGGAAGTCACATCATGCTCAAATCAGAAAATCCCCAGTTTCCAAAAGTCTTTGAAGTACAACTTTTTTCTCTTTCTTCGCAGGGAAAGCAAAAAAGATCACCATGTGTCAAGCTCCCTTCAAGTTTTCTTGCTCCTCCTGTCCTTCTGCCACCCACACCACATCAATTCCTTTTACTCTTTGGGCCACTATTTCAAAACAATCAGAAGGGCTTTTTCTTTTAATGCTGAAGGTCCGTCGATGGAGTGATGGATCCTGTGAAACCATGTGAAACCGACATGATGAATTAATGCTAAAGGCAGCAAAAGACAAAAAAAACACCCCCAACAAACAAAGTGGTGGCAGGCCTCCTCAAGGAGGAGGAGGAGGAGGAGGAGTTTGGATTTATATCCCCCCTTTCTCTCCTGTAGGAGAATCAAAGGGGCTTACAATTTCCTTGCCCTTCCCCCGTCACAACAAACACCGTGTGAGGTGGGTGGGGCTAAGAGAGCTCCAAAAAGCTGTGACTAGCCCAAGGTCACCCAGCTAGCGTGTGTGGGAGTGCACAGGCTAATCTGAATTCCTCAGATAAGCCTCCACAACTCAAGCGACAGAGCTGGGAATCAAACCTGATTCCTCCAGATTAGAGTGCACCTGCTCTTAGCCACTGCTCTTAGCCACTATGCCACTGCTGCTCCCATATCCAATACCACATCCAAAACCATACTCAGCTCTGGTCAGGATATGTTAAAAGATATATTGTATAAAGAGAAAAGATGAGAGGAAGGCATCTATCTTGTTAAGCAAGATGGAGGCTACTGAACATCTTTCATGTCTACTCAGCTAGTCGTTAATAAAAGAAGTTTGCATGCAATCTTTCCACCAATAACAAAATTCCATTGGCAGACCTGCACTGGCCATTCATGGGTAATTTGGGGGGGAGGGGAGCATGGAAAGGAAAGCATCAACATGGCAGCATCAGTTAGAAGTGGTCACCCCAAAATGATGTCACTATCTCATTGTGCCACTCTAGGAATTTCCCCAATCTCATAGAAGTTGGGGGAATTCCTAGATTACTGAGGTTATGGTGAGTTACCTTTATAAGAGTGAAGTCTATCTTCCCCATTCCTCTCAATGTAGAGCTATTTTATTATCATTATCATAGTTATGGTTGATTTCCCAGCTGCCAGTTCTTTAGTTGGTTGTTGGCCTTTCATTACGATTTGAGCCACACCCAGAGGCCTAGGACATTGTGATGTATTGGTGTAATATTTTTGTGGATTCCAGCAGGGCTGCCTTCTGAATCTGACCAATGTTGATTTTGTCGATTTGAAGGTGCTTCAAGTGCACCCTAGCATTTTCAGAATGGTGCCCAGGGTGCCGATTACCACTGGGAGGACCTCAACTGGTTTGTGCCATAGTGGCTGAATCTGTTTTCAAATCATGGTATGTAGCGACCTTCTCATGTTCCTTTTCAATGATCCTGCTGTCACCAGGTATTGCTATGTCGATGATGGTCACTTTGTTGTCCTTGATTACTGCGGTGTCTGTTATGTTATGTTGTTGTTATTTTGTACTTGAAAGCCTCTTTCAATCACTTAGATGCTGCACAATATTCCCAAGAGCAAAAAAAAAAAAAACCCTTGTATCTACTTCCTCAATCTTATGGGAAGCTTTTAAAGTTTAGCTTTCAAACAAGTGATCTTCCGCCAGCATACTGGAATGCTGCGGTCCCAGGAGATCTGTATCATTTTTTTTTTCTTTGAACATGTTGATAACTCTCATGCTAGATTTATACAAAACATAATACCGGCTAAACAGACAGAAGGTTATTACTAATATGTGATCAGCTTCACAATTCCTTCGCCTTCACGTTTATTCCCACACAGGCAGGCATTTCGTTTCAACCATAATAAATATTTTAATGCAAGTGTTTGTGATATCTTTTATTGATTGTGGCAGGGCAGGTCAGAAACAAAGATGCAGAACATGATAGTCTCTGCAAATGGGTTAGAACAGTCCAGAGAGGCTCCTCACAGATTTCTTTTTTTCCACCTGCAAATAACGTAACAGAAGGACCTTAATGGCTCATCATTATGAAGACAAACCAAGAAGGAAATGGCAGTCTACTTTTCGGGTCTCCAGAGCAAACAGAAGCCACAAAAAGCATTCGGCTGTCTTTGTACTGAATTGATCAGCCAGCACAGAGTGAAAATGAACATGACAAAGTGGAAGCTACCCAGAACCCCTGCACACTCTGTCTCTGTCTCTCCTTCTCTTTCTCTTGTGTGCACACATACATAATCTGACTCCAGGGGGTTGCGAGGGGGGGCACAGGCAAGATGCCATCACTGGGTCTCTTTAATCTGGAAGATATGGGGAAATACAACCTATGCCATCAACCTTCTTAAGTGTTCTCTGCAAAGCAAGAATTGTGATGCTGTAGAGATTTCCTGATTCATAGAGCACAGATAGTTTGTATTTTCCAGTAGCAGTGGGCTCCTATTTGCCTGCCCAGAATTTTCCTGCTGATGCCCCTATTCTCCAGCTAGTGCTGCCAACTACTCCATGCTAGGAAATTCCTGGAGATTTGAGGGTAGATCCTTGGGAAGGTGGGGTTGGGGTTGGTGGGAACCTCGGCGGAGTATAATATATATAGTTCATCCACCAAAGCAGCCATTTTCTCCAGCGGAACCAATATCTGTAGCTTGGATATCAGTTGTAATTCCAGAAGATCTCTAGAACCAAACTGGAGGCCAACAAACCAATCCCTGAACTGAAGAGAGGAGCTGAAGAGAGGGAGAACTGAACTGAAGAGAGGGAGAAAAAAATTGACCTCTATGTAGTGACACACTAGACACTCTCCCAAGCCATAAAGACTAGGTGAGGCAGGCTAAAACATAGCTCAGAAAGAAGTGACATCATATCCTCCTCAAATATGCCCTTCCTGTACACTACCCCTCCCCCCAATCTTCCTGTACTTGTTGAGAAGACTGCTGATAGCAGAGACTGTTAGCCAGTTTCTTGGCTAAAACTGTTATTCCCTCAATGTATCCCTTTTAGCTGCTGCTGGTGCTGTGGAAGAGCTACAACTCAGGCCCTTTCCGCACGCACAAGGTGACTCAGGTTTGACTCGTGTCCGCAAAAATCGTTACCTGAGCTCGACTCCTCTGTTACTCCGCACAGCAGCTGAGCTCGTGTCTCCAGAGCCGAGTTCAGAGGGTGGGACCACCTCCCTGCACTGTGTCCCGATTGGTTACCTGAGCTCAACTCTGCTATTACTGATTTTTTAAAGGCGCGCTTCTCGCCGCCACCACGAGTCTCCCATTCTGCGCATGGCCGAAATACTGCGCTGTGATTGGCTGGCTGGCAGAATCAAGCTGAGGGAGATTACGCACTCCGCCAGCTTCGGCTTGAGTGCAACCCGAGTTCGCCAGGAAGTTGCTCCTCCCAGTCAAGCTCGAAAATTTGACGGTGAGGCGGGGGAGCAGAGTCAGACACAAGTCGAACGCTGCAGCTGTGCGGAGTATCTGGGTCGGACCTACGTCGAGCTAAGGTTGAATCCTACAGTGCGGAGGGGCCCTCAGTGGTAGATCACAGATTTTGAAAGCAGAAGGTTCCAGTTCCAAGCCTGACCTCCTCTAGTTCAAAGATCTCAAGTAACAGGCATTGGGAAATGCAGTTCTCAACCTGAAGGTCTTCGGTAAATCACAGCTGACAATACTAAGCTAGAAGGACCAAGTGTCTGACTGAGCATAAGACCTTTTCCATGTGTTCAGGGGCTAGATTTTGCTCACAGGGGCCTAAATAGCTGGTAGTTTCCAATTCCAAGCATTCAAACGCTTCTTTTCTTATCATTATTAAGTACACTTTGTCATCTCAAATGAATATTCATCCTCCCCAACACAATGTGAAAACGGTTATCATATTATCAGCTCTCATGTTCCGTTAGCACAGACGAGCACTAATATGATCCAACACTAATTTAATTTGAAGAGAACTTGTGGAGAGGGGCTCAGAAACTGTTGGTGCTGATTTTTTCTGCATTAGCATTGCGTGTATAGAACAGGCTTTTTGATTGAACTAACATCAAATTTACCTGGGAGCTTCTGAGAAAAAAAATTAATGACATTTCTACATGGAAAGAACGAATGCAATTTACAAAAGACCAAACCTGTCTCAAACAATGCCAGTAATAAAGACCGTAACCAGATTTTTAAAATCAATAGCTGAATTCATATTCAGTTTTCCACTTTCATACATGAAAAAAAAAAGAGATGTTGGCAGAATCAGGGGAAATCTGAAATGCTTTCCTCAAAATGCAGATTAAATATCTTAGTGTATTGTCGAAGGCTTTCATGGCCGGAATCACTGGCAACGTCAGAGGAAGAAAATGCTAGGCTAAGATGACCATACAAATCTGACTCTTTGATCAGGAAAATCACCTAAATCTGTATACAGCCCTCCAACACTAAGCATCTCATAGTGTTTTCCTGAATAAGCAGAGGTCCAAAGAAGTTTGTTTCTAGTGCTGCAGGTCAAAGTAAGAACTGGATTTTTGTCCCTCATGGAACAATCCCATGTGCTGTGTGGGACAAACTTTGGTTGCAACTAAGAACAGTTTTGAAAGAGCGTTTGAAAGGGTATGTAGGCCTGCCATTAAAAGGGCAAAAGAGTTTAATTATACTATATGTGCCCAAATTTATGAAGTAACTAAAGTAGGACTGGGCTGGGGGGAGGGAAGGGGTTAAATACAACTATAATGTACATGTGTTGGTCTGCAAAAATTTCCAGGGGGAGTCCCATTTTCCCCATTCTCCAGTGTGACTCCAGGCCTCCTCAGCCTGCTTTCTTGATGGCTCGGGAGGGAGGAATGAAGGAAGGAATCCCACCCCCCACCCCAGCCACTTGGATAAAAGCATGGAGCAGCCTCAGACATCTGCCATGGCAGCTGTGCAAACCAGGAGGTGCTCCTGATGTCTGCTGCTGCTGTAGGCTGGCCTAACCCAGCAGTTAATGCAGCCAGTCCTTGCTCTATACAGTGGGGGTTCCTGCCATTTTGACGGTACAGAGCATTATCTAAATATATGCAGACAATGCTTTTTTTTTACTTTCAGATTTTTTCTTCAGACCTAGGGTGTCCTCCAAGTCCTGCAGAAACCTCTGTTGTGGGTCAGCGTTCTCCGTATTTGCTGCTTGCTATCAGCAGGCAGGGGTCGCAGTTGGGCACATTTGTTCCGAAGTCATTTTAACAGTGCTGTGGCAAGCCATTTACTGTGCTCTGTGGCAATATTGGCTCCAAAATTGTGCTCCCCTTTTCAATGGACATTTCCAATGATCTTGACTCGAATAAATCAAGACAGGAGGAGAAAGTGTTTGTTCCTGACATTTATGTACTCTTTCCTGCAGTTTATGTATAGCATTATTTTAGCCTCAAAACAAATCTGTGAAGTATGTGAGGATAACACAGGAAAGCGGGTCAGCAAGGAAATGCCGCACAAAACAGAAAAGTCTCCACACAGCTAGGGTTGCCAATCTTCAGTTAGCACCTGGAAATCTCCCACTATTACAATTGAACAACATCAGTTCCGCTGGAGAAAATTTGCTTTGGAGGGTGGACTCTATGGAATTATATCCAGCTGAGGTTCCTTCTCTCTCCAAATCCTACATTCTCCATGCTCCAACCCCCAGATGTGCAAATATTTCCCAACCCAAACCTGGCAATCTTGTTATTTTTATTTATTTATTTATTTTATTGGACTTCTATACCGCCCATCCCCGAAGGGCTCTGGGCTGTGTACAATATATAAAAATACAATATAAAAGCAGGTAAACAATTAAGAGCAGCGATAAAAATTTACAAAACTGTAATTCTAATTATATAAAAGCTCAGTGGGTTAAAATGGCGTCCAGCATTCCAATAATAAAAATCCCTCCCCCCTCAGAAAGGGAGGCATGGTGAGTCTCAGTTGGTGACAGGCGGCCCAGATGTCAGGGGCCAAGGAAGGGGGCACCATTAGCGGCTGGATCCTCCAAAGGCCCGGTGGAACAGCTCCGTCTTACAGGCCCTGCGGAATTCCCCAAGGTCCCTTGGACTTGGAAGCCCGGACAGCTGGAGGGAGAGCGTTCCACCAGGCTGGGGCCAGAGCCGTAAAGGCCCTGGCCCATGTGGAGGCCAGCCACATCACCGCAGGGCCAGGGACCACCAGTAGATTGGCCTCCGCCGATCGGAGAGGCCGTACGAGGACATATGGTATAGCACCAAGGGGATGGGGGTGCGTGATGCACCAAGCACGCGCCCTAGGGGGGCATGGCAAGGGCATGGTGGGGTGTTCTGGGGGTGGGGCGGGGTGCCTGTATGCCCTGGGCACACTTCCCCCACCCTACACCCCTGTTTTTACCTAATTGGGTGGTTTGCTTCCAAACGGATAATTTTCGGGGAACTTTTAGCTTCAGCAAGCTGCAGATAATGTGGAGATTGCTGCATCAGTGTATACCAGGATAGGAGTTTATGCCTCTTGAATAATGAGGACAACTTTGACAATAAATATTTTCTTACGGAAATGTACGGAAAGAGAAAAATAATATAACCATACTGGGATGTTTTATTCATACAGAGTCTAAGAAAATAAAGAGTGGAATGGGGTTTGGAAAGTAAAAGGGATGAGATTAGACCAGGAAGCAAAGAGCAACGCATGACCAGCATGCATATGCCTGGAGAAGACAAACGGCGCCCAGAGTCTGGAAGAGAGCATACACATGCATGGGTGCCTTTTGGTTCCTATTTTATGGAGGAAATGAATCCAAAGTGATGCGGATGAGCTGAGTTCTCATGAGAACAATGTGTGTATCAGATTAACAAAAAAAGTGCTGGATGTTCACAGGATATTTGGACTTGTATTCTCTAGCCTTGATTAAAAAATGCATTAAGCATCAGAGTTGGGGGGGGAGGGGGGAGGGAGGTTCCCGAGCAAGGATTTTAAAATGTGGGAAAATACCGATCGTCTTCTTTATTAAGGGATGGATATTCACAGGGGTGCATTAGTTATTCTATTCATGGGAAGTATAGGGGAGACCTGTCATGAATACTGATGAAATTGCAGTAGGAGACCCATATGATTTGTAGTATATATGTCATTAAGTGTGGTGTTGGTGTTTGGGTTGATGTCAGCCCTCCTTACCTTCCAGGTGTCTCCTGTCTGTCAGGACCCCTGGTCTATTTAAGAAAAGCACTTCTGTGTGAGCAAAAGTCTGTATTTAGAAACAGTAGTTCAGAGAAAGATATGGCATCAGATGTTTATTGACAGAACTGGGAAACTCTGCCACAAACTCCTTTAAAATAGTAAAGAGGACTAACTGCTCTACCCCAAGCTACACCTCCTACCTCAGAGAAACCTGACTCTTCCCTCTCAGCAAGAAAGAAATGTGACTGGCCCTTTTTTTTAATTGCATTCTACTCCATCCAAATCAACACAGCAAATAACCCCAGGTGTCTAACATAAAGAACAGGCTGTGGATTCCCTGGACTGCATTTGAGGTGGGAGGGGGAAACACAAATTCCCATACCCACCTCCCACCGGAAGGGGAACTATGGTTATGCCAGGGAAGTAGATTCTCCTCTGGCAAATTATGTTTAAACTTTTCACCAAACCTCCATTGCCTCCTCCAACTATTCCCCTCTTCAGAGCTTTGCCCTCAGCCTTCTGGGGAGAAAGCGAATCATGGCCAACATGGCTAGGCATTTATCTAATAAGATTGTTTCAATATTTATGCTGTATAATGGTTACTCTTGAGCCGTTTTCCTTATTGGCCAACATAAATGAATATGTGAGCATGCACACAGACACGATATGAATACTAAAAAGTGACTAATTAAAAGTGTAAGATGAATCTTGAAAAAATTTACAAAAGCCATTGAATTTCTGATTAGATCCATTTCCTGTGGTAGAAAACAAAAGTGAGGCAGACCCTTGCCATTCATGGAGTCATGATTTGCAGTTTCACTAATTTCTATTCCATAGTTTGAAGATGATGGTGATGATCATCCTGTTTAAATTTTGCAGGAAATATAGTTGTTTTGTATAAAATTTCACCAGTGATCTCAGAACCAAATCCCTGACAGATGATGTGGGCCTACCATAGTAACCGAATTTTCCTCATAGGTTTCTCCCAACCTCCCCTTAACCTATTGCTAAACTTACATAGCACACATGTTCAGTGGTGGGATCCAAAAATTTTAGTAACAGGTTCCCATGGTGGTAGGATTCAAACGATGGCGTAGCGCCAATGGGACTGGGCGGGGCACGATGGGGGCGGGGCATTCCTGGGCAGGGCTTTGGCAAGGATGCAGTCGCTGCACCGGTCCTTGGGTGGGAAACGAATGCATACAGGCGCAGGCTGCCACGCACGCCGGTGCACCTCCTGCTAGACTGCTTCAAGTTCTGTGCACTACTGCTGAAAGAAAGGGTGTAACTAAGGCAAAAATCATGTGGCAAAATCACCAATTAGTAACCCCCTCTCGGCACACACAAATAATTAGTAACCTACTCTCGGGAACCTGTGAGAACCTGCTGGATCCCACCTCTGCACATGTTATTTAGAACATAAAATACTCTAATTCAACCCATCCATCTACAGTTTGGAATGGTTAATTCTAACATGTAATAAAGTAACAAAGGATAATGTGTGCTTGCTTACAGAAAACGCCATGTCCTTAGCTAGTGTGTCTCATCATTCTCATACTACCACCCTCCATTCTGTCGATCAAGTATTCTTATTTTATACTAGCGGGGCCCAGCCACGCGTTGCTGTGGCAATTGTCCTTCTCATCACAGTCCGCAACCCACACAGATGTCCATGCAGGTCCAATGAACCGCAGCATAGCCTTTTGGGGTGGTCAAATGGAATCCCTCTTTCCCTTTTCAATGCACATCATTATATGGTGGTGTTTTTTTTTTAGTATAAGGTAACCCTTTCCATTCCACAATGGAACTGTCCAGAGTGCGAATCCCGCTGTCCATGATGCTGGTTGACACGCACAGTCCTGGCTTGGGTAAGGCAGAACTGGGGCAAGGAGGCTATCCCAGTCAGGCAGCAGAGGCAGGGTGGTGAGGCACTCAGATCGAGGCCAGCTCTCTGGGTTCTTAAAGGGCCATGTGCAAAAGAAACGGAGCCAGTAGTGTTGGTTCGCCCCCACCCCGTGGATTTTCTTAGAAGAAATAGACAAACTCCAGCTTGCTTTTAGTAAAAGAGAGCTGTGGTGAATATGGGTGAGGAAGTGGGTAAGTGGTGGTTGGATGTGAGGGAGGGCAGAGTGAGGTGTGTGAAGATGACCTGGATGTGTATTGTGTGGTAGCAGTGGGTGAGGCACAGAGAGTGAAAGTTACCTGCGTGTGTGGGGTGGGAACCCCACCTGATGTCTCACATGGCAAAGTGTGTATGTGTTTCACTTCCACTCGTATTACCTAACAGTATTACCTATTTACTGTTTCCACTGCTCATCTCTGCCCATCTGCACGAACATTCTAAGCCCTCATACCAAGCCCTCAGGCCACAGACAGGCTGCACGAACATTCTAAGGGTGACAGTTAAACACAGCCAGTTAAACACAGCCAGCTAACAGACAGACAGACAGACAGACAGACAGACAGACAGACAGACATTTTACCTGCCTCAGGTATGGACTTTCAGAGATTTGAAGGTCCTATTACCTGCCCAGAACAGGGAGGAATGTCATGTGAAAATTTGGGGGCGATCCATCCAACCGTTTCGGCGTTAGGGCGTGACTAACAAAGTCACTGTTAGCTTTTTATATATATAGATTTGAAAATACTGAAGAATCTGCATTGCACTTCTGTCTTTGAAACCTTTGTAATTCTATATATTGTCTTTTGAAATTCTATATTTCATCTCAGGAAGCTTCTAAATATTATTGAAATGACTTGGGGCATCATTTGTCAAGTGTTATGAAGAACAGAGATTCATGTGTCAGAAAAGCTTAACCCAACCATCATGCCTCTTCTTTGTGATTAGCTGTTTTCAAAATGGACATTTTGTGGCACCTGTTGTAGAAGTAGACTGCCTGAGGGTAATGATCTTAATGCCATTTTCTGCAAGTGTCATAGGCTTTTAAGCACATGTATGTCTTTTTCTAACTCTCCTGAAGATTCACTTGGGATTTTGGAAAAAAAAAGATCAAAACATTAATTTTATTTATTTCCTTTCTCCCCACGAGGACCCAGTGTGGCTTACATTATTCACCCCTCCTAAATTTAATCCTTTCAACAACCTTGTGAGGTAGGTTGGGCTAAACATAACTCTTTCTGCACAAACTGTTGACAAAATGTTTTGAGGCAGGAAATAAAATGTTTCCTCCATGGAGTTCCAAATTATTTTTACCCTTAAACTTTTTTATTTGCAGCCTTGAAACATTTCAGATGAATTCCTTTTTAAAACTCTTCTCCGGCTGAAACGTTTTGAAAACATCTTCAGTAGGTGTGTGATCTATTGTCTCCACTTCCTGCGCTTCTCTATTTCTCTGAACTTTTGTGATGCCATTTTCTGAGCTTACTTAGTTATTATTATTATTATTATTATTTTATTAAACTTATAGGCCGCCTATCCCCGAAGGGCTCAAGTTCCCCCTCACCTGTTTATTTGCAGCACTTCTGTTTTTTTTTTTTAAATTGGGGCATGCCAATCTTTGAAGCACTGAGGTTTAGAGTCTCACAGCACAAGGCTTTGAAGCATCGATTCAACTCAGAACTCAAAAAGGGTGAAAATAGTGTAATGGCAGCCATGAATCATTTTGAGGGGGTGAGTGCAGACACACTTTTCTTATAAGGGGGGATTGAAAGCATTTTAGAAATGTTTTAGGTGATTTGTCGGGAAAGGACACCTTGTTTGACTAGCCCCACATTACCTACCAAGCTTCCATGGCAGAAGTGGGGATTCGGAGATGGGACTCCGAGATCCTAGTTCCAGGACTCTAAACACTATGTCAGTCTGCCATAGTTTGATGCAGCATAATATGTACAACTGAATATTTTCATGCATCTATTCTATTTAAGCTGTTGAATCAATTTCTTGTAAACTTTTTGACTCAGATGAGAAATGTATTATTTTTTTAATAGGCTGATACAATTCCTTTTGTTACTTTTAAAGTGGCCACTTTTATTTCAGATCAACAAATATAAGAAATAAATTAACATCTGCTGATTCTGTAAGAATTTTAACTAATATGTAATGTTAATATATAATTTTTGGTATCTTGTGAATTAATGTTTCAATCCTTTCAATCCTTTTGTTGTGGCATTCTGCTATACATTTCTTGTATCTTTTGAGATATATTTTGAGTTGTTATGTCCTGTGGCTTCAACAATAAACACTGTCAGTGTTTTATTGCAATGCTGGTGGGAAGGTTTTGTT
The DNA here is from genome assembly GCF_021028975.2 of Sphaerodactylus townsendi. Classification (NCBI taxonomy): domain Eukaryota; kingdom Metazoa; phylum Chordata; class Lepidosauria; order Squamata; family Sphaerodactylidae; genus Sphaerodactylus; species Sphaerodactylus townsendi. Next base: position 128,581,189 of record NC_059428.1, on the reverse strand, counting down.
ATCTGAGGCAGGGCCACCATCTGCCCGCAAACACCATAACTTACTTAACCACATATGATGTACATGCATTCTGTTTTCTAAGTTTTCTCTCGGAAATAATTTCTTGATCACATACATGATGATCTTCAGTCAACTTCCAGAAAATTCATAGGCATGATCCATCCCCTTCTGAGCACACAATTGTGAATAGCTCTGAAATGATTCCCCTGCAGCTTAGCAGAGTGACTAGAAAGTACTGAGAGACACTGTTTTACAGTGGTCAGAATAAACTGGAACAGAAACCTATCGCACCAATGACTGCCAAAACGTACTAAATGCAATTTATAAGACAACGATAAGCAAGGTAAAAAATGAAGGAAAAATTGCATTCAAGGCACACTGATGAGAAGAAGAAAACGGATGGAAGATTCAGGTCAGTCCTTATGCATCAGCCTCAAAAGCAGGTAAAGTCTTGTAGTCTTCGAAGCGAATCTATAAATATCAGTATCTTCAAAAGAATGTCTAACGGGGGCGTGGAATTGGCCCGCGGTTATCTAGAGACACCAAAGTGGCCGGGGCACATCCGGGTTGGTTTTGTTATGAAAAATGTACCCATCCCCAGAGGTCAATGCTCATCGGCATGTATTAGCTCTAGAATTACCATAGCTATCCAAGGAATGGTGGGACCAACCAAAGGAACCATAACTGATTTAATGAGCTATTCACAATTTCCCTGTATTGCCTATGTGTACTTGGGCATACATGGCTTAATCTTTGAGGCAAGCATATGCTACTGGCAGGATCAACCATTTGTGATCATTGTGATTGTGTATTCTGTATTTGTTGTCAGCAAACAACAAACACTCCTTTGTTCAAATGGCAATTTGATTGCAAATTTTGAGTACCTTAACCACCTGATTTTTAAAATTCTATTGAATGCTCCAAATTGTTCAAAACATCGGTGCAGAGGTTCTACACACACATTTGTGCACTCAGAAGCCCCCATCCCACCTTCCCAGACTTCCAAATAGAAAATAAGGCACACCCACTTGGGAAACTTCTGGTATGTCTCTCCAGTATTCTCACCCACTTCCTCCCTCTTGGCATCAAAGGACCCATTGATCAAGTGATCTAAAATAAACTGCACATCTCCCACCTGGGAACTGTAGTTCAAGCCATGATGTTCTGGGAATATGTCAACATGACAAATGTCATCAACTACGCAGATAAAAAAGCAGTACATGCAATTGAAAATTGGCTGATTTTAAATTACATGGGATCTACTGGTGATGACTAGAGAAGTTCATCACTCAAACAAGCCGGTAAACTGAATAAGAATTGAAACAATCTGTGGAGAGGCTGTGTAGTTGGTTGGTCTGTATACAGCAGTCAGACTTATGGCTGCTGACAGCACTATGTCTATGCTGATGACAGGCCTTCTTTATTGTTTCCTGTGCCACGAATATACTGGTTTCCTTTTGGAGGCCATCTGGCTCCCACTGTCAGATGTTCTCCCTTTCTACCATCAGCACTGGGAAAGCTGATATTTAATGGATTTTTAAATTATTTATATGGTTTTAAATGTGTAATATCTGCCCCACTGGATGATGAGATGGTTTTCTTGAGTTTGTAGGTTTTATGGGTTTTTATGGATGGATCCACTCAATCTTGCGCCCCCACCCGCTTTTCACACCCCTTGTCTCACATGTCTTTTATCCATATAGGGCTTATGATCCACAGCCCAACCTTTTGGGGTGGTCAAAGAGGAGCTTGTATCCCTTTTTCTTCAGTGGAAAAGTTAGTTGGATTGATGTCAATGGTTAGAAGAAGCAAGGTTGCATTGTGTAGCCAATTGAGACAGGAGCTACCACTACTCACGTAATGAGATAGGTGGGTTTAACAGAAGTAGTAGTAGTAGTAGTAGTAGTAGTAGTAGTAGTAGTAGTAGAAGAAGAAGAAGAAGAAGAAGAAGAAGAAGAAGAAGAAGAAGTTGGATTTATACCTTGCTTTTCTCTACCGTAAGGAGTCTCAAAATGGCTTATAATCACCCTTCCTTCCCCTTCCCACAACAGACACCTTGTGAGGTAGGTGAGACTGAGAGAGTTCAGAGAGAACTGTGACTAGCCCCAAAGTCACCCAGCAGGCTCCTTGTGGAAGAGTGGGAAACAATGGAATTACTAATGTGGGGGTACAATTTTAGGGAAATGGGTTGCCAGCGGGTATGCAAGTGAAAAAAATGTTGAGAACCGATGATAGATAGATAGATAGATAGATAGATAGATAGATAGATAGATAGATAGATAGATAGATAGATAGATAGATAGATAGATAGATTGATTGATTGATTGATTGATTGATTGATTGACTGATTGATTGATTGATTGATTGATTGATTATATGAGGGCAGAAATGTTGGATATAAATTTTGTAAAATAAAAAAATAAATAAAAAGATAAGGCAGAAATTTTAAAAAAACACAGGAAGGGGGGAATCAGTAAGAGAATGTAAAACAAAAAAAATGTCCTTACCTGGGAAGAAAGATAGAACTGGACAGACAAATAACCCTAAATTTAGGGTTCATATCCCCTCCCCACTGCTTCCATCATCTAAAAGCACACTTTCAGCACACATAAATAAGCAATGATTACTACCAATTGTTTCCTTTAATATAAGTCAGTCCTTCAAGGCAGATCATATTATTATTCCCTTCCAAAATTTGGTAAAGGAAGATTAATTTCTAGGTCACCAATTAAAGGAAGGTTGCTCACACATAGTTCAGCAAATCCACTGACTGACTGTTGTTATAATTCTCTAATAAAAAGATGCAAATAAAGTTCCTAATTAATAACATAAAAATACCTGTTCTGCTATTAAGCCAAAGCAAACAGGCCGCCAGATGCCACGCTCATGCGCCAATTAACATTTGCAATAATTTTTCTTTCCAGATGAGCATTCCAGAATAAAAATTAATTACTTCAGGCCCTGGCTCTTGTTCCATTTTAGACTGTTCCAGTTTTTTCTAGTGTCATCAATTGGAATATTGTCAAGACTCCATGCATGCTATTCAAAATAGCAGGGGGGAGTTTGAATGATGTGCCTATAATGTATCTGTCCGTGGAACTGCAACAGGATTGGGGGTACGACTCTTCTTCTGTTTTAATTTTATTTATTTATAGCATTTACTGTCCACCTTTCTCGAAAAGACAAGGTGGTCTCCCATTTACCTGGCGAGCATCTGCTATAGGAACTCTGCCAAAAAGCATAATTAGATCTAAAAGCATCAGTTGGGAGCAGGAGGGATGTGAAAGGGTTTATCTATTAACTGTGCCATCCTACACAATGTACACACCATTCAATCACTCTACCATGTGTGTGTGTGCTGTCAAGTCACAGCAGACTTATGGCGACCCTGAAGGGTTCTCAAGGAAAGAGACATTCAGAGGTGGTTTGCCATTGGCCTGTCTCTGCGGGAGCTGAGAGAATTCTGAGAGAACTTGACTGACCCAAGGTCACTCAACAGGCCTCTGTGGAGGACTAGGGAATTGAACCCAGTTCTCTAGATTACAGTCTGATGCTGTTAACCACTTCACAACACTGGCTCACTCTACTCTGCAATAGGGTTCAGCAGCTTAGTATTAGGACGGGCACTCAGTGAAAGAAATTAATTACTTTGTGGCCTGGATCCTGAAAGAAATTCTAGTTGATTTATTGTTGAAGGCTTTCGTGGTCAGAATCAACTGGCTGTTGTGGGTTTTCCGGGCTGTGTGGTCGTGGTCTGATAGTTTTTGCTCCTAGCATTTCACCCACATTGATGGCTAGCATTTTCAAAGGCGTGTCATGGTGAGATGTGCCCTGGAAAGAAATACATCCCACCCCAACCTGCCTCTGAAGATGCCAGGTATAGATGCTGGTGAAATATTGGGACTAAAAACTACCAGACCATGGCCACACAGTCCAGAAATCCCACAACAGTCAAATCCTAGTTGATTAGCAGATTGCAGATGGATTCAGTTTGAGGTGATTGATCCAGCCGTTGTTTGCATACACATTTCATGTAAATTTGTGCTTGATCAATCCTTGCTTTTTAGCTGAAAAAAAAATCTAAATCTAGTAATGAGGGATGGTTCGGTAATAATTTCTGCACTGTGTGATCAAGTGCTTACCATTATGGTTAGTGAGAGATGTAAGTGTGCCTTTGCTGGATCACAGCAAAAAGGAATCTTGTGTGGCAAGCTGAATATTACTCAGAAGGTAAGCAGGAGCTGATGTACCCTAGCTGGGTGTAATGTCTAAGGCCCCTTCCTCACGGACAAATAAACACAGGTGTAGGACAGTAGAAAAACTGTTTTTTGGGGGGGGGGACTTCTCACAGATCTCACCCCTAAAATGAGTCTGCCCCATGTTATTTACCACAAACCGGGTTTTTTGAAAATCGCACTATAAGTGAGTCTTTTCAAAAATCCTGGGTTGCAGCCACTTGTGAGTAAGCGGCCGGGCAGAAGGTGCTTTATTTGCCTCCGTTTTCATTTTTCTTTTCCAAATTTTGTGGCTTACATCTGCGTAGCTACGCAGGTGCAGATGGTCACAATTGTGAGACATCAGCATGGCTGGGGGGGGGGGGGGTTCATTTGTTCATGCCTGTGTAGCTACACATGGGTGAGAAGTAAATAAAAAAAGAGACGCGTCTCTATGCATAGTGGAAGGCGCAACAGCAACCCGGATTGTTTCTGTGGGCTCCAATTGCTGCCTGCACGGATGCATGTGAATGCAAAAACAGGAAAAGGGGGTACTTTATCTCAATTACAACCCATTATGCATTTGCTGCGTGGAAAGGGCCTAAGGCTGCCAACTCTGGGAAATTATTGGAGATTTGGAGGTGGAGCCTGGAGAGGAACTTCATCAGGGAACTGATGTCATAGAGTCTCTCTTCCAAAGCAGCCATTTTCTCTGAGGGAACTGTAGGCTGGCAATCAGTTGTAATTCTAGGATATCTTCAGGGTTATCATCTCGGGCTGTGCCTATTTGCTGCAACGTCCAGTGGCTTTCATGGTCAGAATCCATGATGTGCCTATAATGTGCCTATGATGCCATGATGTGCCTATACATGAAATAAATGTCTGCTGTTTGTTACTGTTAACACAAACCCCAAACATTTGTCTCATGCGTAGGGTAGTGAAGTTCCAGATCAGCCCTGGAGCTCTCTCAGAATTACAATTGATTTCCAGACTACAGAAATCAGTTCCTATGGAGGAAATGACTGCTTTGGAGGGTTAAATTACCTGATTAGCTTCCTCCCCTCCCCAAAGCCCACCCTTCTAGGTCCCTACCCCAAATCACCAAGGATTTCCCAAGATGGAGTTGGCAACTCAACTTCATGGGGCCTTTGAACTCTTTCTTGGCTTTTGGGCCCTTTTATCCTTGAAGACACTGAAGGCAGCAGTAACTTTATATCTCCAAACCCCACTTAGCCTTTTGTGGTAATTATTTCCATTTTACAGATTGGGGAACTGAGAGCAGCACTAAGGTGGGATAGAAAAGTGCTTCAAATTTGAAGTATTCTTTACGATCTATAAGTAAACAGTGATGGTTGTTAATGCGATCTGCAAGACAAGACTTTCAAATGAAGCTTATATGCAAAAGCCACAAATATTATTAATAAGTAGAGTCGCAAACCTTCGGGTGGTGGCTGAAGATCTCCCTCTATTACAACAGATCTCCAAGCGACAGAGATGGTTTCAGCTGGAGGAAATGGCTGAAGGTGGACTCTATGGTTGATTCTGCACAGGGCAAATATAATGGGTGCAGAATGCTATATAACCCATTTTGGTGGGGGACTTTGCACAGGTCCCACCCCCAAAATGAGCTTGCCCCTAACCCGGGTTTTTGAAAAATCACTAAACCAGCAATCCTTTTGAAAAATCCTGGGTTGGAGCCGCTGCTGTGTGAACTGCCAGGCAGGAGGCGCTTTATTTCCCTCCCTTCCGCTATACCATCCACACTCAAGGAGAATCCACCTGCCATTGCAGGGAGGCCCCTTTTTCTTTTTCTTTTGTGAGTTGCATCTGTGTTGCTACACAGGTGCAGCCAGTCATACTGTGGGATGATCAGCATGGCTGTGGGAGTTCATTTCTGTATGCCTGTGCAGCTATGTGGAGCAGCAGTGGCGTAGGAGGTCAAGAGCTCATGTATCTAATCTGGAAAAACCGGGTTTGATTCCCCGCTCTGCCGCCTGAGCTGTGGAGGTTTATCTGGGGAATTCAGATTAGCCTGTGCACTCCCACACACGCCAGCTGGGTGACCTTAGGCTAGTCACAGATTTCCGGAGCTCTCTCAGCCCCACCTACCTCACAGGGTGTTTGTTGTGAGGGGGGAAGGGCAAGGAGATTGTAAGCCCCTTTGAGTCTCCTGCAGGAGAGAAAGGGGGGATATAAATCCAAACTCCTCCTCCTCCTCCTCCTCCTCCTCCTCCTCCTCCTCCTCTTCTTCTTCTTCTTCTTCTTCTTCTTCTTCTTCTTCTTCTTCTTCTTCTTCTTCTTCTTCTTTTTCTTTTTCTTCTTCTTTTTCTTCTTCTATGCATGTTTTGCAGGAATTTTTTAAAAAAAGAAAGAAGTGTCTCTGTGCAAAAGGGCAAAAGCAACTTGGATTGTTTCCATGGGCTCCAATTACTGCTTGCATAGCATGCCCGTGAATGGGAAAGTAGGAAAAATGGGTTCCTTTGTCACGACTGCAACCCATCATACATTTACTGTGCGGAATCAACTATGTCATTATGCTCCACTGAAGTCCCTCCCTTCCTCAAACCCCACCCTTTTCAAGATACACCCCTGAAATCTCCGGGCATTTCCCAACCTGAAGTAGGCAATTCTATCCTATTCAAAATATAGCCTTTTTTTCCTGTGTTTATTTTTGTCTTCCCGCAGGCTGTAAATGCCACGTTCATTAAAGAAGGCCCCAAAACTTACCCTCTTTGGGCATATCCCTAAGTTTCTCTGAAGGCCATGGTAGTTGTCAAAATGTATAGGTTAAATATATGGTCAGTCTAATATTGGTTGAATCATTTATTTATGTTAAGTGGTGGTTGTTGCAGCCAAATTTAGCATCTGTGGCTTCATTTGCGGCACAGAAGCAAACTGATTATTGTATTATGAAGAAGCCACACTTGGGAAGTATTACAAAACATGAAATACAACTGAATGGAGGAGGTTTTCCTAATTTTCCAGGGCTGTGATTGTCTCTCAGGAGTTTGCAGCTTGCAGCGACCAGATGTTTCACAATATCAGTGACTTAAGAATAACTCCGCTGTTGTAACAGGAAGATTTTACAGCAGAGGAAGGAAATGAAATTGGCAATTTAGAGCAGTGGTTTTAACTGAGCAATGCGGTTTACATCGATTAATCTAACTCATTAGAATATTAACTAACCAATCACAGCAAAGGCCTCAAAAGCTTGGCAACATGTGCCATGTGTCTGTGGCTAAATGAATGTTTTCTTTAATTCAAGCAATGGCAAAGATCATGAAAGAACCCTGAGCCATTTGCATAAACAAAGATAGCAGCTCTGGAAACCTGGGATTTCTCTCTGCTTCAGACAGTGGTCAGGAGGATAAATCACTTGCTTTTGTCAGAATTGGCTTCAGTGTGTATGAGACCTGTAAAATGACATTATGTAATGTCATTACATGAAATACAACTGAATGGAGGAGGTTTTCCTAATTTTCCAGGGCTGTGATTTTCCAGGGCTGTGCTCTAATCTAGAGAACCAGATTTGATTTCCCACTCCACCACATGAAGCCTGCTGGGTGACCTTTAGCTAGTTGCCAAGTCCCAGTTGAGAAATTCCTGCAGATTTGGTGGCAGAGTTTGAGGAAGTATCTCAATGAGGTATAATGCCATAAAATCCACCTATAAAAACTGCCATTTTCTCCAGGAGAACTGATCTCTGTAGTATGGCAATCAGTAGTCATTCTTGGAAATCTCCAGACCCTAACTGGAGGATAACAGTCCTAACGGTAACGCAGTAGTACGTACACACTCAGAAAGAGAAATAGAAAGAGAGAGAGAATATCACAGATAAGATTGTCAACTTCCAACTGGAGACTGTGGCCGTTTCCGCCGCGGGGCGGGTTTACAGCGCCTAAAGGTTAGCAAAAGTACCCATCCTGCAAAGGAGCTGTTTTGCATGGAGAGCACAGCGGCGCTGCGGCATTGCCGCCCTCGCTCCCCCCCCAGCAGCACGAAGCCACCATTTTCCCACCTCGCTCCCCGAGCAAGGTTTTTGGAAAACAGCGGCTTCCAGCCGCTGCCGTACGAACGACAGCGGCTGGAAGGCGCCATCCCCCCTTTCCCAATCGACTTACCTTCCCTGCAACCTTCCAGTGCGTCGCCGAGGCCTGGGGATATGCCCCCCCTGCCCTGCGACTCCGGCATGTCCCCTGGCCTCGACGATGCGCCGGAAGGTCGCAGGGAAGATGAAATCTGAAATCAAAGCGACAAGCGCAGCCGATGGCGCCGAATCTTCCCTGTTGTTACCGGGACCGTTAAATTCAGGAGGCGGTCCCAGAAGGGTTGGAGTCAGCAGCGTCATGTATGCCGACCCAACCCCCAGTGTGGCCGTGCGGAAGCAGCTGAAGCTCCCCAGGATTTACAACTGAATCTAGAGAGGTGAGATCAGTTCCCTCAAAGGAAATGGCTACTTCTGAAGCTGAACTCTGTGTATTAAACCAGCCCAAGGTCTTTCTCTCCCCAAGCCCCACCAGTCCCAGGCTCCACACACACACCCCGCAGATCTCCAGGAATTTTCCAACCTACAGTTGGCAACTCTAAGGAATATGTGTGCCTCTTACAGCATACAGTTCCCTTTCCGAGAGGACTTCCCCCCCTACCCTGTCATGCCTTGATTTGAAAAAAAAATGGGACCATTTTTCCTCAAGGTGGGTGACCAAGACTGAGTGGGGATTCTGCTGGTGTACAAGCCATCTCCTTCTTGAACAAAATTAGTTGGTCTCACATATGCTAGTGGAGCTCCCGAGAGTAGGGGTCTTGGCTGACTTTAGTATCCATGCTCCACAATTATAGAACAACTGCCCTCCCTCACTTTCAATCATTAGAAGTTAGTTGAAGACAGTTTTATTTAGAAGAGTTGGTTTTGATACACTGCTTTTCTCTTCCTTTCAGGAGTCTCAAAGTGACTTAAAATCATCTTCCCCTCCCCTCCCCACAACAGACTTTTTTGTAAAAAATTGGATGGGGCCTCAGAAAAGTTCTGAGAGAACTGTGATTTGGAGATGCAAAGAGCCATCTTGGAGTGGGGAAAACAAACCCAGTTCTCCAGATTAGAGTCCGCTGTTCTTAATCTAGCAAACCGGATTTGATTTCCCTCTCCTCCACATGAAGCCTGCTGGGTGACCTTTGGCTAGTCACAGTTCTGCTCCAACTCTCTTAGGACTGCATTTGGTAAAACCTAGCAGCAGTCCTGAATAGCAATTTTAAATTTTATTTTTTACATTTCTAATGCATTTTAAAAACACATTTTTAAAAATGCATTTTCATTGATGTGCTGGTAAGCCATCTTGTGCTCTGTAAGGAAGAGAGGCAGCTAATAAATGTTTTAACTAATTAATGACATTCTGGAGCTACTCGTATAAAGAGGTATTCTTTCCTTGTTTTCAGATTTCTAAATTTGAAAAGACAACATTATAAGCAGTCAAAATTTTCTCAGATCACAGTTTGTCCTCTCCAGAGTTGGTGGTATTACTCCCTGCCCCACACGCAGTTTGGGTGCCTCTCTTATTTATTCTTACATATATATATATATAATCTCTTTCCTCCATATTTTATTTCCCCTCACAACAACCCAAAAAGGTACATTGGGCTGAGGACATGCCACTGAGCCAAGGTCACCTAGTCAGAGCTAATGGTAGGGGAGGGAACCAAACCTGGGTTTCCCCCATCCTAGGGCATGAACACATGAACCCAGGGCCTGAGCGAGGGGGAACTGCACCTGAGGCACGCGTGCATCCTGAACCCCGGCCACAGCCCCACTCGGCCCTCAAACACCCCCGGAATGTCCCGGAATGCCCCTTCCATGCCCCGCACTGGTGCATCACCCCCCTGCCCCCTTGATACTACGTCACTGTGTGAAGCTGTACTTTATTGAATTCAACCACTAGTTTATCAAGGTCAATATTGTCTTCCACAACATCTGCTGTGACCTTGAACTGGAAATGCTATAGGCTGAACCTGGGACCTCCTAATTCAAAGTAGATGCTCTGTCACTGAGCCACCATTTTCCCTTTGCCACTGGGTCTAACACTGTACATGAAGCACAAGAGATGCAGCATACTGTCCTGGCAAAGAATGGTTTTACCAGCAAATGCTTTTCTTCTTCACCCTAGCACGGGAGAGAAGAACAGGTGCCGATCCCCTTGGAATGGAGTAATTATCTTCAGTCTAGTGAGCCATAATTACTGTATTCCCCAGGGAGTGGAGCAGCCGAACCTGATTATAGCCGAATAAAACCTGTCTATGTAGAGTCGTGATTTCCTTTTTTCAATCTGTGGAAGTCCACTAAATCTCTACTGCAGCTGTTTCCATCTTTTCATTATGGCTGTTGCTGCCTTGTAAGTAGATATGACTGTTAACCTCCTCTAGATGTGTTTAACCACAGTGGGATTCTTCGCGATGAAAGAATGATGGATGCCGTCTTCAGATGCAATATCGAATGTATTTGTTTGAAGATGAACATCTGTTTCATTTCATACTCCTCTCCCCTGCCCCCAACACAAACACACATCATATATTATGTTTATTAGATTCAGGCTTGCCAGAAAACCTATTTATAATTTGAGCAAAACACTGTTTCTTATCTTGTCTAATTTTGTTCAGGGTATAGTGAAATGTCTCAATTGCATGGAAGTCTGGATGATTCTCCCCTTCATTTTAGGGATTGATTTAATTATTATGTTTTAACAAGCGGAAATTGAAATCTGGTGATATACATTTACTTATCCCTTCTAAAGAGTGAAGAACTGCATTTTGATTGCAAAAAGCATCTTCCAGCAAAGGGATAAGTAATGAACTCCTTCCAGTGTGATGGTAGCAGTTAAGAGCCACAGACTCTGATCTGGAGAACTGGGTTTGATTCCCCACTCCTCCACATGAGGGGTAGACTCTAATCTAGTGAACCAGATTTGTTTCCCCACTCCTTCACATGAAGTTGGGCGATCTTGAGCCAGTCAAAGTTATTTGAGAGCTGTCTCAGCCCCACCTTGCTGACAAGGTGTCTGTTGTGGGGAGAGGAAGGAAAGAAGTTTGTGAGCCACTTTGAGACTCCTTACAGTTGAGAAGAGTGGGATATACATCCAAACTCTTCTTTTTCGAGGAGGCTTTTAAAATCCTAACAAAGCCCATACTGTCTAATTTTGCTACTTCAGTGTATATAAACTATCCACGAGCATAAGAAACCACAATAAGAGGAGGAAGCTGTTTAATTACATACTATGTTCCCAGAGGAGTTCAAAATGGTCAAGCGTGAAGGACGTTCTTCCTGCAGCAGCCAGAGAGTATTTTCATACCAGCAGCATCATTAACCTTAGTCATGGGCCTTCTGGAGAAAGACTGATAGTGGGTTGTTATTTTTAGACATCTATTGGAGATTTCCCAATCAAAGCCCAAGATGCAAACAATGAAGGGGGGGGGGAGCAAACTTTGCCAAATGGTTAACTTCAGTTAACTTCAGAAAAACCAATTAAAAATTGGGAACAATGGAGAAGCGAAAATCTAAGTGCATAGAAGGAGCTGGAAATGAGGCTTATTTATTCCATTATATATTTTAAAAGCCAGATCATTCAGTGAATATTTTAGGATTGTCAAGGGATCCATCAGACATTTAGTAGATAGTAAACAACATTGTAGGGGAAGAGAGGACACTAAAAGGTAAAGAGCTCTGAAGTGAGCATTGGCTGGTATAAAAGAAAATAGCTCCATTGCCTGTGGCTGGAACATGACCTATTTATAATTCCTCCAAATGTGCCTCAATGGGGGGCAATCATTCATTTGAAAGCTTTTGCTTGAATCTCTGTCATGCAGTCTAAAAAACAGAATATACTTTTATTTGGGCTCATGTCGACGTTAGGATTTCTTATATTATTTTGCATTGTCCCTACGTTGTACAGCAGAGGTTTTGTTTTTATTCAGGTTCTTCTTCCTGTTCAACATAACTCTAAGATCATGGGATGTCACTTCAACCAGTCTTTTGAACTATGAATTCTTGTGGCTTCCTCACATGGAAATCCATGTGTTGGCACAATTCAGATATCATACAGATTCACAGTCTGAAGCATGAGCAAATCAGAGTTTGGCAAACCACAGTTGGCCATTACATCCAAACCAGAAAATTCCATGCGGACTTGCTAATATTTATTGACTGATTTGTTCAATTTGTTCAATTTGTAGGCCGCTCAGAGCAGCTTACAACAATTGTGTTACATATATGTAAATAAAATCAATTAAACATTCCCACGATTCTCAGTGCCATCAAATCCATCGGATTAGACTCTGCATTAACTCCCATACCAATAGCTCTGCAGTCACATCGAAAGGAGAAAAGTGGTGAGTAACTAGATTAAGCTCCCAGTAAATGTCCATGGCAGATTGCAGAGTTTCTTCTAGTCTAACAGAGGAGGAGGAAGAGGAGGAGGAGGAGGAGGAGAAAAAGAAGAAGAGTTCGTTTTTATAACCTGCTTTTCTCTACTATAAGGAGTCTCAAGGTAGCGCACAATTGCTTTCCCTTCCCCTCACCCACAGTAAGAACCTTGTGAGACTGGTGGGGCTGAGAGAGTTCGGAGAGAACTGTGACAAGCCCAAGGTCACCCAGTAGCCTTTGTGTGGAGGAGTGGGGAACAGAACCCGGTTCTCCAGATCAGAGTCTGGCACAGCAGTTAAAATTTTAGAGTCTGTACATCTTGGAGTCAGTGCAATTCAAATCTTTATGTTCATAAGAACTGAAAACTTTCCGACTGATTCAAAGTTCTGTAGAATTTCCGATGCAGAATTGCCAGCATTGTTCTCTTCCCTCCTGGAGAAGGGGTGTGTAGCTAGTGTGAACCTCAAGAGGCAATCTTTTTAACAGGGGCCACTCAAGGGTATCTTGCCCAGAGTTGAGAGCTGCTTCTCTCCTCCAGTATAGGGAGAGAGTGAAAAACATAACTGCACCTTTCCCTGTTAGATAAAGAGAGGGGTGGGGGTGGAAAATTACAATGTGTTGTCAATAGCATTATAGTGTTCAAATTGCTGGCTGATGATTCAAGGTTTTGTTTTGAAATTGGGAAGGAGGTGGGGGTTGTACTGGAAGATAATGAGAATGTCAAGATTTCCAGAAAGTGAAAATGTTCTCACATACATACAAGAAAAGAAGTAAATGCTATCATTAGAGAAACTCAATAGGAAGCCCCACTCTTGCTTTTGATTGGATTCCATAGGTCTATAAATCTAATAATGAACAACTCACTCAAAAGGGTTCATGCTGGGGAATCATTGAGAGTAGCAAAATGGTTTTCTTTAATGAGAACAGGTTAACCAAGTGCCTGCAAAGACAATTCAGTCATCACCAAGGATACCACTGTAGCTACACGCGTAAAGAAAAGCTAGAAGATTGACTAAAGGCTGATTCACACATATCAAGAACATTTGCAAGCCAGACAACATCACAAACGTCATCAAGCGCAATGAAGAGATGTGTGTTTCCAAAAACTGGGAGAGAGGAAATGGCCATAATGCCAAGGGTCATTTCCACTGTTCTCAATGATCATTCAGATGAGAGGGTGATGCCAAAAATTGCAGCCCTACATCAATGCTCCCCCACTACATCCTGCAGTGGCACCAATGAAATATGTTATACAATGACACAAAGTGGTGTGGAGGATGCTTCCTGCTTCGCTTCCTGCTCAGGCAAATAGACCTACTCAGAAGCTAGAGAAGAATTCATTGTGGTGAGGAACCAGTGGTGGGATCCAAAAATTTTAATAACAGGTTCTGATGGTGGTGGGATTCAAACAGTGGTGTTGCCGCACACACATACCTCCAGTCCCTATTGGGCAGGGAGGTTGCTTTAGTAACCCTCTCTCGGCACTCAGAAAAAATTAGTAACCACTTCTAGAGAAGTGGTGAGAACTGGTTGGATCCCACCTCTGTGAGGAACCCACTTGGCTTAGCAGAAATCCCTTGCTGCTGCCCAAACCCCCTTAAATGGGATTCAGGGCGCTGGTCAGGTGAACTGCACTTTACCCCGATCCTGTGCTCACCGCCACTTGGTTTGGTTTGCTGCATTGAGCATCCAGATGGGCTGTTTTCGTAGCATGATCCACACCAAGGTGCGCAAGCAAGAATCAAGGCAAACATTTTCTTTTAACAAATACTGCTTTATTCTACAGGCACAACCCTGTAGGGTTTTCAAGGCAACAGACATTCAGAAATGTTTTTTTGCAATTCCCTGGTCTTCTGAGTGAGAGTGTGCCTCTCACCCACACAAGTGTCTCCCACCTGTCTGTGCCCTGGAAGAATTTGTTTCCTCCAAAAAATCTGACAGAACTGCTCTGACAGAGAAACTTTTTATTGTCGGAACAAAAATTTTAGTAATGTGGAGAGGATGTTTAAGAGTTCATATTTCTCTTTCAGTTTTTCCACATATATTTTTCTAAAGTTAAATTCCCACTGAAAATTTAATCTAAATACAACCAAGTTTCAAAAGAATTGGCACCTTTTCATCCTAGTTGTATATCACTGCAGCATGTTTCTAGTAAAGGGACATCTGGGCCTGCCCCTTAGTGCCTGCTGTCAGGAGATTACGGTTATTTTAAAGACTCTCCTGATAGTACCACCCATGTTGAGTGAAGTTACGTTTCCTTTGGGAGCCAAAGTTATGGACCCTCAAACGTGTAGCCCCATCTCCTATTAGCTCCTATTGGAGTGTTTTTTTTTTCAAAAAGGTGCATGTACAAGCAGATCCAGGAAAATCCCATGATAAGGGGGAACACCAGAAACAGGACTGATCTGTGTTCCACAGTTCGACTATGAGATCTCGAAGGAACCTGGATATTTGGGGTGACTATCCCAGGATTAATTGCCAGTGAGGAAGTCACCTAAGCAGCCATCAAAATAGTCTTTAGCTGCTCTTCTGGGGCACTTTTCTATTAGGCAGTATTTCTGAAAGAAAACTAAAATATCCTGTTGTCTTTTTGCCATAAACTTAATAAAGAAATGACACCAGAGGCTTGTGAAGTTGAAACCAGAAACTGAAAGATTTTATTTACAGGAACAAGTTTAAAAGAGCTAAACTAGCAAAGGATTAAGGAGACATAGAGACATCTTGAATGGAAATATAACAATCTATGAATTATCACAGTCCATTAAGAATCTGAAGAAGAGTAAAGGACCATGACCTGGTAATCTAATTGCAAAGTATTATAAATATATGGAAATAAAACTAATTTTACCCTTACAAGAAATGATTAATGAACTCAGTCTTGATTGTAATTTTCCATCTTGCAAGCTGCAAGATTTGTATGCTTCTCAAATTGGATTAAGAAGCCAGATTGGAGAGTTATAAAATTAGAAACAACAGACTTCAAAGTAGGAATACATATTTACTTATGGAGGGAAACATCAGATCAGAAAAAAGATCTGATCCAAAAAAAAATACCCATGTAATAAAGAGAGGACTTTTTTGGACTAAAGCATATTCAAGATTAAGTTCCCCAGTCTCACCTCTAAAATCTCCCATGGAAGCATGCTATGATAAAGAGATGAGAAAACATAATGTATAATCTATAAAGGGAGTTGGGCAAGAGACAAAAGAGGAACAAAAAAGAATAAAGTGCCTGGTCTACTTTCAACTAATGTCAAGATTAAGAGAAGTATTGAAAACAGAAGGGAGAATATAAGGGGCATGATAGAGTTTGGGAAAGAGCTCACATCACAAAAACAATGCCTGCTGGGAATAATATATAAGATTCTGCTTAAATATGATACTGAAATGGAACAAGTAAAATATTATATGGTAAAACAGAAGCAAAACTTTCAAGAAAAAATATATTTCCAACAATAGGAGTTATCACAGACCAAAAATATTAAATTTACAACCTGCCAAATGTTGAGAGAGAACTGGTGCATACCATTTTTACAGATGGTATGTGATACTAAAAGATATAATGAAGATGAGTAAAAACCATAATGGCCTTTGCTGGACATGACAAAAAGAAGCTGGTCACTTTGTCATGTGTGACGGACTTATAAAATAAAAAGTACTGGTTAAATATATATGCAAAAACACAAACAACAACAACAACAACACCCTGAAGATTAATTTCTCAATTGATGCAGAGACATTTTTATTTGGTATCCTTTCAGAGAATTTATCAAAGACACTTAAATAATTATGTTTGTCTTTGCTAATGGCAGCTAGAGTAACTTTGGCATCCAGTTAGAAAACTGAAAGATGACTGAATACAGAAACCAGAGAGGAAAAAGGAAGAGAGTGTGTCACAATGGATGAACTAAATAGCAAAAACATGAATTTGACGAGAAAAACATGAATTTGATGAGAATCAGGATCTGAACTTTTTGTATGTTGCTGAATCAGTTATCTGAAATGTAATATAGGGGTTCAAAAATGGAACCAGAGAAGTTGAATGAATATGTTTCTAGTTAAGTCTGTAAGTAATTGGTTGTTGTGGGTCATCCAGGCTGTGTGACCGTGGTCTGGTAGATCTTGTTCCTAACATGTCACCTCCATCTATGGTTGGCATCTTCATAGGTGTATCACAGGTGTACCTCTGAAGATGCCAGCCACAGATGCAGGCGAATTCTTCTTCTTTTCCTCTTTTTTAATATCCTGCTGATGAAGAGTTATGTAGAAATTGAAAGCTTGCACACTTTTTTGGGGGGGGGAGTTATTTTGATTGGCCCTAATAAAAAAGAAGTTGTCCCTGTGTGGAGAGATTTGAGTGTTGAATACTTTTGATTTAGGCAAGTGCCTAATCATAATGCTCAAGAATTCTATTTTGGAACTTCATTTGAGCCAGCAACATCTATTTACTGTTCAATATTTTTTCATGGGCTAAAATACATTTCTGGAAATATTCAGTGCCCATCATAGACATTAAGGTTCTATTTTGGTATTATATATTTGCTAGGCAATGCAGATAATTGAGAATGATGTAATTTAAGTTACTTGAGGACCATAAAATTCACCAACATCACTGAGGCATAAATCTTGCAGTGGTAATTTAGAAAATTCACACTCACCCCTCCCTCCAATCCAGAGCGTGTCCATATATTCACATGACATTTTTAATCACATGCATTTTGGTGCATAGTTATGCTTTCTGAAATTGTGATCAGAAATCCACCAATGTGGTCAGCTTGCATGCTGAGAAATCTACCTATTCATACAGTTTATCAAATTATAAATACGGATGACAGGCAAATGCATTAGGAGATTATTATTGCTGCCGTGCTGTGATCACAGAATACAGGAAGCAGAAATGGAAGAAGATTAGAATAATCCTGCCCTTTTCTTCTGCTGAAGCAGGACAGCGAGAGAGTTCTGTTTGAGATGGACCGATGTATGGGTTTGTCCCCAAATCTGCCGTTCCCCCAAATGTTCCAACTTCAGTACAGTTAAAAGTACACAAAGCAAGATTTTAGACAGCCTTGAGTTTATTACCAGGCTGGGCTGGGTCTCTCTTAACATAGCCAGAAGTCCTCATTTTGACACAAGGCAAAGTGGAGAAGCTTGTGGTGCAGCATGGGATTGATGACATCATCAACCATCATTAGGCTGTGTGTGTATTATCCTAGGCCAGGGGTCTTCAAATTATGGCCCTCCAGATGTTCATTGACTACAATTCCCATGAGCCCCAGGGCTGATGGGAATTGTAGTCCATGAACATCTGAAGGGCCATAGTTTGAAGACCCCTGGCCTAGGCCATGGGTCAGTGGTAAAGCATCTGCTTGGCATGCAGAAGGTCTCAAGTTCCATATCCAGAATCAGCTAGCAGGCTCTGGAAGGTTGCTGTCACTCTGATTAGACAATACTAACTTTGGCCTCTTCCGCACGTGCAGAATAATGCACTTTCAATCCGCTTTCACAGTGTTTGCAAGTGCATTTTGGTATTCCGCACAGTAAAATCCAGCTGCAAAATGATGTGGAAAGTGGATTGAAAGTGCATTATTCTGCATGTGCGGAAGGGTCCTTCACTAGATCGGTAATCTGATTTGATATAAGGTGGCTCCAGGTTGCATTCCCAGGCACATCTCACTATGCATGATTCTACTCCTGTTAAACCCATTCTGCATCCAATCAAGATTTGTGGTGGTCGAACGCAGTAATATTTTTACATGCTATAACCTTAGAATACAATATCATATCATATACAATACATAAAATCCACCCTCCAAAGCAGCCATTTTCTCCCATGGAATTGGCTCTGCAGTCTGTAGATCATTTTTAATTCCAGGAGATTTCCTTGGAGCCTGGCCACTATAGCACCAGCTACCTCATATGATTTTAGTGGTGGAAAGCACTTTCCCACTGACTCATGGTGACCAATTGTGAGGTTTTCATGGCAGGAGACATTCAGAGGTGGTTTGTCATTGCCTGTCTCTTCTTAGTTATCCTGGACTTCCTGGGTGGTCTCCCATCCAAGCCCTGATCATGGTGAACTCTGCTGAGCTTCCAAAGTCCAATTAGATCAGCCTGGTTTGAGCTGTTAAGGCTGCTTCCTTTCACATATACCATGCTAATCGTATGAATGACTTGGAAGTGCTTCTGTTTTGCTAGACCAATAGAGGATGGTTGTGGAAAGTGACATAAGGTCACAGTCAACTATTGGTGGCTTCATAGGGTTTTCAAAGCAAGCAATGAACAGAATTGGTTTGCCATTAACTGCTTCTGCATAACAATCCTGGGATTCATTGGTGGTCTTCCACCCAAATGTTAACCACCCAAATGTTATTATTAATTATTAATTAATTATAATATTGCTATTATAAGCTTTATCTTAAGGTTAGACTAACCAGGTTATCTGCCTCTACTATTGTTGATCTCCCTGGAAGGAGGGGGGAGAGAGAACAATGAACAGAATTGGTTTGCCATTTACTGCTTCTGCATAACAATCCTGGGATTCATTGGTGGTCTTCCACCCAAATGTTAACCACCCAAATGTTAACGTACCTTCAGAAATCAAATTAAGTCACACTAGCCTAGGTCATACACTTCTAAATTATTGTTAGTTATTTGATCACTATTATAAGCTTTATCTTAAGGTTAGACTAACCAGGTTATTTGCCTCTACTGTTGTTGATCTCCCTGGAAGGAGGGGGGGAGAGAACTTGCATGACAATGTGTGTAACATCATGAGATGCTCAAGGAATTCCCCTAATCTCAGCAGTTAAAAAAAGAGAGATTAGGAGAGTCCCCAAGGCATCACAATTTCTCCGACCCCTAAATGTTCCTGCCTCCAAATGTATCCCAGATGTCAACCCTACCAGCCTATCCATAAAAGAGCATTTTCTTCTTTATAAAGAGCTCAAGAAACTGAAATGCTTCTCCTTTTGCACATGTTAAGCAGTGAGACCCAGACATGAGTATATAGAGCAGTTAAATTAATGCATGAAGCATTGTTAATAGCAGCATGGCTTTTATAAATCTATGGAAGACTACAACATTAGCAGCTGTTGGGTTCCAAAAGGAGATCATTAGAGGGAATTTTGTACGATGAATGTTAAACTCAAAGTAGGCAATAATTTGCATCATGCCCATTACTCTCCTGGAAAATAGGAGACCACATAACTATAAAAGGAAATAAATACCCTTCTGATTGCCTTCTTCCTTTTGGTGTGTAGTTATCCCTTTCTGTCTCTGGATATGCAGCACGAAATAATGAGAGGTTTTATTTCTTGAGTGATTAAAGCCACAGCTGTTGCTGTTTATTGAATTGCTTTAACCCACAAAGTGAATTAAAGAACGGGATCCTTCGTTGTATGCTACATGTTCACGTTGCTCTCATAGATATCCAGAGCCAAATTCCATCTTACTTACAAATGCCTGTAAGACTGATATCCCTTTGTTGGGGGAAAGGGTAGAAAAACCACACAGGAATAGGTCTGGCAACATGGAAACCATACTGTTTCTGGCAATTCCTAAAGCTACTGTATGTCACTTCTGTGTTTTTCCTGATGGTGACATAACAACACCCCAATGTCACGGTTTTTTTTCCCCTTAATTTTTCTCCAGCCACCACTCCAAGGTGGCTGTAGACACCTGTTAGCAGAAGGACTCCCAATTTAGCAGAAGAAATGCGAAAGGAAGATAGAAAAGGAGAAAGAGGGAATACTTAACGTAAACCAGCGTGGTGTAGTGGTTAAGAGCAGGTGCACTCCAATCTGGAGATCCGGGTTTGATTCCCTACTCTGTCACTTGAGCTGTGGATGCCAGCTGGGTGACTTTGAGCTAGTCATAGTTCTTTGGAGCTCTCTCAGCCCCACCCACCTCACAGGGTGTTTGTTGTGGGGGGGAGGGGAAAGGAGATTGTAAACCCCTTTGAGTCTCCTTACAGGAAAGAAAGAGGGGATATAAATCCAAACTCTTCTCTTCTTCTCCACCCACTGTTTCCTTGCTCAAAACGGCCCCAGATTGGCTAGCTCTGTTGGTTCCATGTTACAGAGAGTTGCACTTTATAAGTATATTTTGGTGCTAGAATAGAGTTAATGGGTTTACGCAACAGTCTGTGGCTTTGTTTAGAAACTATTGAGTATCTGTCTATGGCTAGAACATAAGAACAGTCTTACTGGAGTTAAGTGGTCCACTTAGTCCCCTATCCTATTCCACACAGTGACCAACCATTTCTCCGGGAGGTCCAACGAACAAGTTATACAGGCCTTGTTCTGTTGAAGCTATCTTCCTAACACAAATTTACTTCCTCTGAATTCGGAAGTTTCTTTCGGCCACCAAGGTTAGTACTTCTCCTCCGTGAATCTACGTATGTGTGCAAAGGGCTGTCAAGTCACAACCAGCTTATGGCAAGTCCAGCAAGGCACTTTCAAGGAAAATGTGAAGCAGAGGTGGTCTGTCATTGCTTTCCTCAGCGGAGTCTTCCTTGGTGGACTCTCATCCAAGTACCAACCCTACTTAGCTTTTGAGATCTGGTGAGATCAGGATGTACTATACCAGTACACATCCACTACATCACATTAATGTGTATGGAAAGTGCCCTCATTTCACACCTGACTTATGTTGACCCCAGAAATGGGCTTTTGAGGCAAATAAGAAACAGAGATGGTCTGTGGGCCTTTCCCCACTTACCTTAAGCCCCGTGCTACTTGAGGAGAGTAGCGCGGGGTCCCCCAGCACTCCCCACGAGAGGGGCGGCGATAGTGCAGCTGCCCTGACGCTGCCGCGCCCCCTCAGGGTGAGGCATCCCTGGAGCTTTTGCAAAGGGCGCCTTTTGATGGGGACACCCGGGCGCGCCCCAGGGATGCCGCGCGCTGGGAATTGCGCACAGCGACGGCGGCCAAGGGAAAAGTGGGGAAAGGACCTGTGATTGACTTCCTCTGCAAAGCCATCCTTGGTGGTCTCTTATCTGAATACTAACCCAAATTAGCTTCTGAGATCTGATGAGATTGGGCTATACCAGGGGTAGGGAACCTGCGGCTCTCCAGATGTTCAGGAACTACAATTCCCATCAGCCCCTTTCAGCATGTGAGGTGAGAAACCCATGCTGACAAATGATAAGTGAGATTCTAATTTTATGGAAAACACTGGAATTCTAGCTCCTATGTCACTACCTATGAACAGAGTAGCAGCTTGAGGCAACCTAAGACAGGCTGGCCCTGGGCTGGCTCCTGGAGTTAAGTGCTATGGTATTACTCCACCACAAGCAATTTTTTTTGCACTGGGACATTGAGGGTGCCTGCAGAGAGTGCATTTTTAGACATATCATACTACAATTTCAATATATCATCAGGTGACTGTCCATATGCTTCTCCCAGTAGTTGCTTGGTGAGGTTTGGTTCAAAAGGAGTTAAAGGATTATGGATTTACAAGGGGGTGCCCCATCCCCCTTGTGTTTCCAATAAGGAGCTAATAGGAGATGGGGGCTACAGTTTTTTTTTTTTTTTTTTTTTTTTTGAAGGTTCATAACTTTTTGCCCCCCCCTGAACCAAACTTCACCAAACCTGGGGGGAATCATCAGGGCAGTCTCCTGATGAGACCCTGAAAGCTTTGAGACAGTGCATTCAGAAATGTACTTATATTATATACAACCCCCATGGACAACCAGCCTGAAAACACAATGCAAAACAAAGATTCTTGGAGCAAATTTAAGGATGTTCCTGAAGGGAATTTTATTTTGAATGTGTGGCACCAAAATTTCAGGGTATCATCTGGAAACTGTCCTGATGGGACCCCCCATGTTTGGTGCAGTTTGGTTTAGGGGGTCCAAAGTTATGGACCCTCAAAGGGGGTACCCCATCCCACATTCTTTGCTAAGGAAATGGTACCGCTAGCCTAAGAACTGCGCCCCCTGCAGGCCAAGAATGGAAAACCACTAAAATACCCAAAAACGAACCCAGCATTTTGATGCCCCCCACAAGGTGATGCCCTGGGCAGCTGCCCACCTTGCCCAATGGGCATTACGCCAGTGCTTATGAATCTTTAATTTCATTTTAAAGCAATCTGTGTTAGTGAGCAGCTGTAAGGGTCTGTTACTCCAGTCAATAATTGAGACTCAGGAAAGGTTCAAGAGCTTAACTGACTGTGTCAGGATCTTAGCTGCAGCTTTTTCAGCAGGTATATATATCTCCAAACATTGCCCATTCAGGTGCTCCCCCCTCCCACCGGTTCCCATAATAGCTTGCATAAGAAAAGGATAGTATGAAGACAGTATTGTTATGTGTTCAGCCAAAGGACAGTGATAGAGCTCACTCCCTTCTCCAAGAAGTGGGGGTAGGAATAAGTTATCATACTTTGCAAGTTACAAGCACAGCAATATGAAACAGAATGGGCCCTCAGGCCCCAGATAACAGCAAGTGCAGGTGTGATTTTAACTCCAGCCCGCAGATGTCAGGTCGAGGCGGGAGCCAGGCCTGGTTGCAGCACTACATCCTCTGGCAGCAAGTAACTTCTCTCTGTGATACACCTCTGAAGATGCCAGCCACAGATGCAGGTGAAACATTAGGAACAAGATCTACCAGACCACGGCCACACAGCCCAGAAAACCCACAACCACCATCAGGTTCCTCATTATTGATTTATTTAATAATGGCAAAAAAAATCCAGTCCGTTCCTATTGTGTCATTATTTGGCAATCTTAACTAAGGATGGATAAGACAGTTTGGACAAAGCAAGCCCAGAAATAAATTATTTCCTTTGAATGAAATAATTGAATGAAACTCTGAAAGGGTTTAGCACCTTGGCTGATAAGTGGGATTTTCTGTCTTCAGACAAAGAGAGATTGAGAGATCAAAAGCAATTATGGCTCATATCCATAAAAAAACTATTGGCAAGAAAAAAAGAAGTATTTGTAACTGAAACTTAATGCTATTAACCAGCTTTTCTTATAACTTTAGTGCCATCAGTAAGACCTTTTTTAATGAACAAAATAGGACTGCAATTGCATTTACTAATCCACCAGCTGTTTGAGATCTCATCACTCTTTGCTGGTGGTTATTGTTACATTCGAGATTTTTGATTAAATCTGAATAAAATTTAAGCCAATAAGCCCTTCTCCTCCATTAAGTTTCCACTTTGTCATTCACACTTGTGTAAAAAAGCACTCACAGAATTCTTCAGGGGTCCTGCTCACATTGCAAAAAAAAAAAAATTGTGGAAATTTCATAGGAAGTTGAAACATGTGCATAAGAGTCTTGATGTTTCTTAGGGTTCACTCAGCTCCAAGCACTTTTATGACGACTGCATGGGGTGACAGGAGGGAAGGTGGCATGGTATAGCCCGAGCTTATCAGATCTCAGAAGCTCAGCAGGCTTGGTACTTGGAAGGGCAACCACCAAAGAAGACTCTGGAGAGGAAGGCAACGAGGTCACAATCAGTTGACTATGGTCGATTCCCCACTTCAAAAATGAAACTAGATACAAACTGGGTAGGTTTGAGCACGTGCCTTTTGGGCACTGTTTCAAGGTCCCCACTGCAGCTTCTGCCCCATAAGCGGTAGCAACGCAGCAGCCAGGCAGGAGTACCCACTGTCAGCGGATAAAATGTGCGATCCGCACAGGGGCTATCCTGATTGGCTGCTGCGTTGTGCTGGGGTGAGAATTCTTTATTATTTTCAAACTGATGGATCCATGTCTCTGCGAGCATGCGCAGAACAACCCTATGCGGTCGTGGATACATGGATATGACGTTTAGTGTTTCATTGTATTGCCTTTTACTTAGTGAAGCATTCAAACTGACCCCACGTTGTTTCGTTTAGACATGGATCTTTGCTCCGTGAATTTTTTTAAAAAGGACTGCATGCGCATCGCGCACATCCCACTGCTTCTTGTTTGGACGAAAGGCTCCACGTCACTACCAGCGGTGGGGAAAACGAAACCAGATTCACTTCTGAAATTCCCCACCACTCCACATTCAGCGCACATTTTTTTTCAAAAGGTCTACTTTCTTCCAGGTTCTGAAATAACTACCACTGCAGTGAGGGGAGCGGCAGAGACAGGGTCAATCCATTTTCGGCGCTGATGTAGTAGGGAATTCTGCTAGAAACCTGGATATTTTCTGTGACAAGCATGCATCTAATTGTGAGTGGGGAATCGACCTATGACTTGACGGCTCTTTACACATGGGCTGAATGTTGCAGAGACTCGTTGCATTGAGCCATCTGTGTGAGCTGTTAAGCTTCATATAATTGAGATACCATGTCTGTCATCTCGGAGAAGGGCAAAGGACAGAACATGGTGGCTTTCCACCAAAGGACAGAACGTGGTGACAAAGAACATCTTTCCAGGAAACAGAGACACATAAGAGGCCTATTCCCTAATGGAACTTGGAGGGTTGAGGGCTCCATCCGAATATATCACACAGCCTTACAGCAAATGTGGCAGTGTCTCACCGAGATAGCCTGTCCCCAGCTCTTTCTGTATGGTTTCCAACTCCAGCTGGCAAAAATTCTGGAGAATTGGAGGTGGTGTCTGGAGGATTCTGAGTTCGGGGATGGGCAGGAACTCGGCAGTGGCGCAGTGTCATGGAATCTACCTTGCAAAGTTTCCATCTCCTCCAAGGGAACTGACCTCTGCCTGCCGTCACTTCCTCGCCCTGCTTGCTTGTGAGTGTTTTGTCACCCACATTCCCAACTGAATATGCTGTCCTATGCTGCTGGAGAAGGGTGTGTGTGTGTGTGTGTGTGTGTGTGTGTGTGTGTGTGTGTGTGTGTGTGTGTGTGTGTGTGTGTGTGTGTGTGTGTGTGTGTGTGTGTGTGTGTGGTGTGCATATTAGTGGAACATTAGTGGCACTCCCAGACAGTGGTGTATCTGCAAAAAAATTGTGCCCAGGGCAGGTACTGACATTGTGCACCCACCACCAAATTGCACCCTCCCTCCAAAATTGCACCTTCCCCCCAAAAAACTGTTCCCCGGGGGAGGGGCAGAGGGAAAGCATGCCCTTGATTTCTTGCCTACCTCTTTGACAAATAGGCAGTGAGTGGGCAGGGGGTGGGCAGGCGGCAAGTAGGTGGGCAGTGGTACCTGCAGTTACTCTGGCAGCAAGAGTATGCCAGACATGAGGCAGCTGGCATTTACCTCCTGCTTTTTCTCACCTTTTTCTCTCAAAGCCTCTCATGCCCACCCAACCCCAGCTGGGGGTAGCAGCAGCTGTCCTGCAGACATGGGTGGTGTTCCTCTTATCTCCCTGGCTGAGAAGCAAGAGAAGTTCTGCTTTTTCATGTGCATGATGATCAAGGAGGATTCTGCCCTGAAGAACAGCAGTAGGGGACTCTTGAGCCAGTGGGTGAACATGGTGGTGGGTGGCAGAAGCTGGCGGGTGGGGACGCAAAAGTGGTAGGGGCAGCCAAATATACCCCCCCCCATTGGATCCTTGCAAGTGACACCTGGGACCTCTGCCCCCCTCTTTTCCCCTGCAATGTACGCCACTGCTCCCAAATGATTCCACTGTCCAGCCACATCAGAACAATGGCATGCAGGTGATGTGGGCAGCTGTGACTTCAGCCAGTGGGAGAGCTTGTGAGGAGGCAGAGGAAGGATACATGGGCAGGCATGGGCACATAGAAGAGTACGCAGGAAGGCCCCCATATGGTGGCAGCCATATGGTGTCCCAAAACCTGAAACTTGTTTGGAATCCATCAGAACTGAGGCAGGAATTTCTGACCAGGGATGTTTTCAACTACTTGCCTGTCATCTCATCTACATGATGTTTGCTTGTAATGTTAAAACAGCCCAACTATATCCCTACCACAAGGACTGGTTATGTGAGTTTGGCAGCTGCATAAAGGCCAGGTAAGGGTTAAAGCAGCACTGAAATGTTTTAAGTATCCTTGCACAAAAGCAGACTTCATTGGCCAAAGTCAGAACCACCTGCCTCCTCTAACATTGCCCACCTGTCCCACCAGCTTCAAGTAAGGTTGCCAACCTTCACATGGGGTTTAGAATCCTCCCGAAATGACAGCTGATCTCCAGACTATGGCAATCAGTTGCCCTGGAGGACACTACAGCTTTAAAGGGAGGACTCTAGAAATCAGCTGTAGTACATACCCCTGTTGAATTCCTTCCCCTCCCCAAAACCTGTTCCCAGGCTAACTTCCCTGCCCCAACGAATCTCAAGGAATTTCCCTAAACAGAGATACCAGCCAACCCAGCACTTGTTCTGGAGTAACGATGGTCTATCAGCGACAGTCCTGTGCTAGGCCATTCCTGAGGAACAGTCTACAAGAGTGGGTACATTGTGAACTGCATTCGTAGTTGCATGCAATACTCTTCTGTTCCAGAAGCCATTTGGTGGATAGCACATGGTTTGGACTGTTAACTATGTGCCCTGACTTTTAACACTACGTTGAACTTATTGGACATTTGTGATCTCTGCGTCCAGTCCAACTTCTGCTATTTTATTAGCTGCCTTGAGATATGGCAGGGCTTAGTGATTTTAAATGGATAAAATTATTAAAATAAAGGAGGGTCAAGGCCAAGGGAAGAAGAAATTAGACTGTCCTGCTAAACTGTGCCAAAGGGGATAGTGACCCCAGGGCAGGAAATTCTTTAAATTGACACTTTGTGTCTGATTCATATGAGAGAAAATTGAGACCACAGAATATAGACTTCTAAATTCATTGGAGATCATGGGCTGAGAAAGATGCAACTCTGTTTAGGATTGCAATGTTAGCCTCTGAGAGTATACTGCCCTCTGCTGGTGAGGATGTTGTCTAGCAACCAGTACACTAGTATGGGAGTCAGTGTGCTAGTATGATGCAGTGATTAGAGCAGGGGTAGGGAACCTTTAACACTCAAAGAGCCATTTGGACCCGTTTTCCACGGGAATAGAAAACACTTGGAGCCACAAATAATTTTTGACATTTAAAATAAAGATAACACTGTATATATTGGGTTTTTTTACCTTTTACTCCGCTCATTCTGAGAAGCACATGGATGTGTCCGCCCTGCTGCCTGCAGGGCGGGCAAGGATGGGGCCAGCAGCTCGGCCTCGCCAGCCGCCGGGAAAGCGCCCGCCCCGCTCGAATGGGGCGGGTGAGAGGGGAAGCCCGCGGTGCAGCCCAACCGGCCGTGGGCAGTTGGTGCGCCTGCCCTGCTGCCTGCAGGGCGGGCAAGGATGGGGCCGGCGGCTCAGCTCGTGGAGCCGCAGTGCAAGGGCAGAAGAGCCGCATGCTGCTCTCGAGCCGCAGGTTCCCTACCCCTGGATTAGAGGGTAAGATAGGATCTGGGAGAACCTGGCTCCAATTCCTGCT
This sequence comes from Sphaerodactylus townsendi, assembly GCF_021028975.2. Classification (NCBI taxonomy): domain Eukaryota; kingdom Metazoa; phylum Chordata; class Lepidosauria; order Squamata; family Sphaerodactylidae; genus Sphaerodactylus; species Sphaerodactylus townsendi. Next base: position 128,553,234 of record NC_059428.1, on the reverse strand, counting down.
CTGGAATGGAAGTTTGCTGGGCGACCTTGGGCCAGTCACACACTCTCAGCCTTACCTACTTCACAAGGTTGTTGTGAGGATAAAATAGAGCAGAATTATATAGATCACCTAAGGTTCCCTTTGGGGATAAATATGGGATATAAATGGAGCAATTAAGTAAATAAATAAATGTACTAACCTTACTTCATGCCATTTTGGTAAGGTATGATGGGAGATAGAGAGAATAATGTAACCCCCTTGCTCAGAGGGGCCACGCTACTGAATCCACGGTGAGAGAGACAGCAGAAGACACAGGAAATGACAATATAAAAATATGGCAAAAATATATTACTGCCACCTTAGTCATTTTATCTGCGCTCATATAAAGATGTCTTCTGTTGCTTCTGAATGTATTTTACTCTCATTTCTGAACCAACAAGGAACGAACTGTAGAAATTGAGTTCAGGAGGGGGGGGGAAAAGTCATGCCATAGTTTTAAAAGTCAAAGAGGATTACCGTAAAACACTTTGTATCCCATTTCAGCACAGTTTGCATCTAGATTAGCATCAAATTAGTTTTATTGACCAGTTTTATTTGGGCAGGGAAAAATTAATCATTATTATTGGTCCTGTTTTTATGATGCTATGAGCAGTGCATAAAATACCGCAAATAAGTACATCCTTCCAGATTGCATGGAAAATGGATGTTAGACATACTGACCTCCCTCTATACCACCCAGATTAATGCCATTTAGGAAGATTTTTATTACAGGGAAGAAATATTGAAGTGGAAAAGATGTTATTTTGCAAACTCCTTAAAAAAATAAGCTCTTCACTGGAAATAGAATACCACGTTACATGAAGCCTAGATGGTATTAATGGAAGTGTTACAGTAGGTTATTTACATACAGAACACCACATTTCCTCCCTAGTTTTCAATTCCATTTAGGTTCAAAGTATTTTCAGTAGGGGGAAAAATCCCAGTAATTTGAAGAGAAAATAAATGCTTGTCATCTACTTTAAGGGCACTCAAGTGAGGATTCACTTTTATTTCCTATCAGACTTATTTGTCACAGTTGAAGCTTTGCCAACATGAAAACTTCTTTAGAATGATATATTTTATCTTGTTTGATGTGAAAGATGTTAGACTTATTAACTGAAGGCCTAATAATCTACTTTCTTACACATTTGAAAGTTCTTCTATTCATAGAATCATAGGCCCTTTCCGCATGGGCCAATAACGATGCCCTGGGGACGGCAAAAATGCCGTCCCCAGGGAGCCGTTTGCACAGGCGGCGCTGCCAAAACGCAGCAGCGCTGACCTGGCTCCTTTCCCCCTCCCCCAGGGCGGCCTCAGGCCGCCTCCAAAAACCTCCCTCCAGGAGGGAGGTTTTTGGAATACAGCGCATTCCCGGCGGCGCGGTGCGAACGGCACCACCGGGAATGCGCTGTTGTCCCAATCGCCCCTCTCCCCCACTTCACCTGCAGCCGCCTCCATTGCCCTGCTGGCTCTCCTCGAAGGCCCTCCCTGCAGCTGTCCTCCTCGACCCTGGAGGTTGGAGGCGCAGCGTGGAACACGAGCTCTACGGAGAGCCAACAAGGGCTGCATGGAGAAAAATGATGACAGGAAAGGGACAGGGAAGAGGCGGGTCGGCCGGGCAACGGCGCTCCGCGGCGCCGTCGTCCCAGCCGGTCCTGGGACGGTCCCAGCGTCGTCGGGTAGATTACCCCGACCCAACCCCTTCCGCCTCCGTGCGGAAGGGGCCATAGAGTTGGAAGAGACCAAAAGGGCCATCAAGTCCAACCCCCTGCTATGCAGGAACAGAAAATCAAAACACACCTGACAGCTGGCCGTCCAGCCTCTGTTTAAAAACTTCCAAAGAAGGAGACTCTGCTACACTCTGAGGAAATGTATTGCACTGTCAAACAGCCCTAATTGTCAGGACAGTCCTCCTAATGTTTAGGTGAAATCTCTTTTCCTATACCTTGAATCCATTACTCCTGGTCCTAGTCTCTGGAGCAGCAGAAAACAAGCTTGCTTCCTCCCCAACATGACATCCCTTCAAATATTTAAACATGGCTATCATGTCACCTCTTAACCTTCTCTTCACCAAACTAACATACCTAGCTCCCTAAGTCTCTCCACATAGGGCATGGATTCCAGACCTTTTACCATTTTAATCACCCTCCTCTGGACCCATTCCAGCTTGTCAATATCCTTCTTGAATTGTGGTGCCCAAAACTGAACCCAGTATTCCAGGTGAGGTCTGGCCAATGCAGAATACAGAGGTTCTATTATGACCCTTGATCTAGACTCTAGACTCTTATTGATGCATCCCAGAATTGCATTGGCTTTCTTGGCTGCCACATCACACTGCTGACTCATGTTCAGTTTGTAGTCTACTAAGACCCCCAGATCCCTTTCAAATGTCAAGCCAGGTGTCACTCATCTTATATCTGTGCACTTATCTCTGTTGAAGTTCATTTTGTTAGCTTTGGCCCATCTCTTTAACCTGTCCAGGTCATTTTGAATCCTGACTCTGTCCTCTGGGGTATTCACTACCCCTCCTAATTTGGTGTCATCTGCAAATTTTATTTGCATGCTCTCTATTTCACTATTCAAGTCATTGATAAAAATACACTGGGCCCAGGTTCTCCCTGCAGAACCCCACTACTCTCCAGAATGAAAATGAGCCATTGATGAGCTTTCTTTGGGTTCAGTCAGTCAACCAATCGCAAATCCATCTAACTGTAGCCGTCCACATTTTACTAGCTTGCAAGAATGTCATAGAGCATCTTATCAAAGGCTTTACTAAAATCTAGGAATACTACATCAACAGCATTCCCTTCGTCTACCAAGCGTGTCACTGTACCAAAAAAAGGGATGAATTATTCTGAAATGATTTGGCTTTGAGAAACCCGTGTTGACTTTTAGTGAACACACTGTGTTCCCTTCTAAGTGCTTACTCAGTGTTTGTCTAATGATCTGCTCCAGAATCATTCCTGGTATTGATGTCAGGCTGACTGAGAAGTAGGTGTTTTGGTCCTCTCTTTTTTTTTCTTTTTGAAAATGGGAATAACTTTAACCCTCCTCCAGTTCACTGGGATGCCTCCTCTTCTCCAAGAGTTCTAAAGATTATAGCAAGTGGTTCTGAGATTACTTCTGCCAGTTCTTTTAATATCCTGGAATGTAGCTTATCAGGGACTGGAGATTTGAATTCATTGAAGAAGAAGAAGGAGAAGGAGAAGGAGAAGGAGAAGGAGGAGGAGGAGGAGGAGGAGGAGGAGGAGGAGGAGGAGGAGGAGGAGGAGGAGGAGGAGGAGGAGGAGGAGGAGGAGGAGGAGGAGGAGGAGTTTGGATTCGTATCCCCTTTTCTCTCCTGCAGGATACTCAAAGGGGTTTACAATCTCCTTGCCCTTCCCCCCTCACAACAAACATCCTACTCTTCAGCCTGGTTTGGGGGTGTGTAACAGACCTCCACAATGAGATCACTGCTGTTTTTCTCTCCATTAATTTTTACCCAGATGCTCTTAACATGGCTTCCAAGGTTTAAGTCATGGACCTGCTCACAGCTGTAATCATCCCTGATGTGTAAAGCTCCTCCTCCTCCTTTCCTGTTTGATCTATTTCTCTGAAATAGGTTATACCTTTCAATGATTACATTCCAATCATGAGACTCATCCCACCAGGTTTTAGTGATGCCTATTATATTGTATTTGCTTAGCCATATTAAGAGTTCAAGTTCATCTTGTTTATTTACCATGCTCTGTGAATTTGTGTAGAGACATCGAAGGCCATGGTTCATGTCCTCTGGCTGCTTATTTAAGGTTTTATCCCACACACTGGTGGGTTCATGAACTATTTGTTCAGTTCTCTCCATAATCTTTGGGCCATACCGTGTTTTTCTGAAAATAAGTCTTACACTAATTTTTGCACCAAAAGATGCACTAGGGCTTATTTTCGGGGTAGGGCTTATTTTAGGGGAAATACAGAACCTTCACAATTCATTAAGGTGGGCTCTCAGCAGCCCCCTTGCTTCCCTGTCACGTGTGATGCAAGCTGCATTCTCATTGGCAGGGAACACCCTGCTGGATCACACCATCCTGATCTGTAACTACCGGTAGGGTTTATTTTTGGAGTAGGTCTTATTTTTGGGGAAACACAGTCATTTCCAGCACATGAACTCCTGCCCACTTGACTACTATCTCCCTACCCCATATAACTCAGTTCAAAGTCCTTCTGATGAGGTTTGTGAGCCTCCTAGCAAAAATGTTCCTACCTACAGGTGTGAGGTGCAACCCATCTCTTCACAGTAACCCCTCTTCATGAAATTGCAGACCATGATCCAAGAAACCAAACTATTCCTGGCAGCACCACCTGTGAAGGCAGTTGTTCACCTGTACTATTCTTCTTTCCCTCCCTGGGCCATGTCCTTCAAAGGGGAGTAGATATGAAATGGCCACCTGTGCATCCAGAACCTTCAACTTCTTGGAGGATGGTTGGATCCACCCCATTACATCCAAAAGAAGCCCCACTGTTCTCAATAGGACTAGCTGACTCCAGCTCAGTCTTCCCTTTCTGCTGAATGCATAAGCCAGGCTTTTACCTCAGAATTAGACCCTGATGCCACTCTTGGTTTAGTACCTTTGGTGGGAGGAAATGCTCCCCCAAAATCACCACAGTATGTGACATATTAGCTATTCCAAAGTAGGCTACCCTCAGCCATGTCACTAATTACTTGGTTCGGATTCTAGTTTGCATAGCTAGCAATGTTTGACTGCCTCACCAATCAAACAATTTCTCAAGAAGTTCTTTGACAGCTTGGAATGCAAAAGAAGATTATCATATGTACAGAATATACTTATGTAGTGTCAATCTGTTTTAACATAAATGTTGAGGGCAAAGCATAGCTTAGGCAGAGCCAAATGTTCCAGGAAAAGTTTCAAAACTATATTTATTAAAATATTTATATCCCACTCAAGCTAACGTTCAGGTTGCAATTAAAATATTACAATGTAAAACCAGGTATCACTGCTCCCAGAAGACACGTGTAGTTCATATCTTCAGAAAAGCCTTTCTAAATAACATGTCCTTGTGTGTGCGTGCCCTCAGATGTTTGTGGCATCAAATCACAGCCAATTTATGGCAGCCCTGTAGGGTTTGCAAGACAGAAGACATTCAGAGATGGTTTGTCATTGCTTGCCTTCATGTGTGCTGAGAGAGTTCTGAGAGAAATGCAACTATGGTCATTTCCCCACTTACCTGCTGCTGCGCGCTACTCTCCCCAAGTAGCGCGGGGTCCCCCGGCACTCTCCACTACAGGGGCGGTGACAACACAGCTGCCCCGACGCTGCCGTTGTCGCGCCCCCTCAGGGCGCATCATTCCTGGTGCTCCTCAAAACGGCGCCTTTTGATGACCCCGCACAGAGCGTGGGGTCGTGGGGAAGCCCGGGAGAACGCCAAGCATGCAAATCGATGCGCCGCTGGGCACAAAAGTAGCATGCAGCAAAGGGGGGTCGAGGTAAGTGGGGAAATGACCTATTTCAAGGTCACCCAGCAGGCTTCATGTGGAGAAGCGGGAAATTGGACCCAGTTCTCCAGATTAGAATACATCACTCTGTTCCAAACTCCAGGAACCTTCCCAATCCCCAAAGCCAAAGGCTTTATTATGTTACTATTTATATCATTTGCCTTTTATTGAGGAAATTATCTTGGGACATTAATCATCCTTTTCTGGGACAGTTGGGAAAGCTTGTTGTGACAGCATTGTGAATGAATAGGGTGCTTCCTGTACTCATGACAATGACCTGGTTAGCATTGACTCCTCTTTGCCATCTAAAGCCTACACATTTACAAAACAGCTATGATATTTCGTTTAAAGGCAGACGTCATAGACAGCTTTGGTGGGCCTTGAAAACTAGACATGAATCCACGAAGCTGACTTTGACTGACAACCCCCTGCACTGCCCCCTTCAAAGTACGACACAAGCATATCAGGAATCAGTATCTTGGAAGTGAAGAGAAAGGCAATTCTAATTCAAACGTACACTTGTACTGTTTCAAATGGAAAGGCAGAAGAGAAACAGTTTTGCGAGCAATGCCCCTGATAGAACCATTCACATTGTAAATGACAAGAATATCCAGTTGGAACCCGCCCAACAGACGCTTCCTGTTACAGAGATCTCAAAAGTGCATTGTCTGGGAGTAGGTTACTTGTGAAGTACATGTAGCATTACAAGTCTTCAAACAAAATTATGTGTCGTTAATTTGGTTAATTGGGAGAGGCTTCACTTGAAATGTCATGAGTTGTCTTCGTGCATTTTATTGAACTTTTTTTTAATTTGATGTTTATTGGTTTATGGGATGCTGAGATTGAGGACTTGCTTAGTCAGGGATTACATTATGTTATTTTAATATTGGCTAAGGATGATAATATGAGGATATGAAGGTTTTCTAAAAGACTTTTTGGACTTTTTGTTTTGCATAATATTATAGAAAAACACTTCTACATTACATTGTAGAAAAACACTTCCCCTAACTTGGATAGCCCCAGGCTAGCCTGATCTTGTCAGAGCTGAAAAGCTAATCAGGGTCAGTCCTGGTTAGTACTTGGATCGGCAATCTCCAAAGTATAGCAGGGTTGGGACATGGAAACAGGCAATGACAAACCACCTCTGAAAGTCTTCTGCCTTGACAACCCTACCAAATTGGCATGTCAGCTGTGACAAGAGGGCACAAAAGAAGCAGAAGACTAATGAAAATTAATAGTTAAACCTAGTGTCTAATACCAGTCATTAAAAAATGGTTCCCATCAATATATGTATGTATGTATGTATGTATGTATGTATGTATGTATGTATGTATGTATGTATGTATGTATGTATGTATGTATGTATGGATATGGATATGGATATGTGTGTGTGTGTGTATGTGTGTGTGTGTGTGTGTGTGTATATATGTATGTATGTATGTATGTATGTATGTATGTATGTATGTATGTATACACACACACACACACATACACACACACAAACATATATATGTGTATATATATGTATATGTATGTATACGTGTGTGTGTGTGTATACACACACACACACACACAAACACACACACATGTATATGTATAAGTATATGTATATATATTCTTATGTTCAGTTAATCTGGATAATCTTAGAAAATACCAGGATTTTTGAAGCCATTATTTCACATTCAGTGTTCTAACATTTTCAGTGGTATATCTAAGGTATGGCAGATATGGCTTGTGCTGTAGGTGCCACTTGAAGGAGGTGTCATCCCTGCCTGTTGCAGCTGTGCCATCTGTGCAGCTCGCCCCACTCCACCTGCCATCCAGTTCCTCGGCATCACTCAAACACTGGTGGCACTGCACCACCTCATGCAAAGCTGAGCTTTGGGGAGAGGCTCCCGCTGCCCTAAGCTAGCAACAAAGTGCATGGCTGCCCAGTTTACCATAGGCATTGTTTTCCATAGCTGAATATTTTTTCCAATTAATTATCTTGCAGTGATTCAATAAATCTTGCATCATGCCTATGTGTTCAATCAATATGTATTCTTCAATTAAACTAAATAATACAACTTTTGGTGTTACATGTAATTAACGTGTTGTTGTATACTCTAATACTTGAAAGTTAAAACCACCATATGCTCATGAAGTCTGCAGAAATAGCATCATATTTCCAGCATTTATCCTGTTTTCCCCTAAATACCTTACTTAGTTCATTAAATATTAAAGTGTATTGCTTTTGCAGGGCTTGTCGTAAAGATTGTATTCAATTCTGGTTCTGAAATATTTCACTGAAGCAGAGGTTTCCATTTTTAAAATTATTATTATTATTATTATTATTATTATTATTATTATTAGTATTATTATTATTATTATTGTGTATATTATACAAAACAGTTATACACAATAGCAAAACAAGATTCAATATGCTGGATTTTATATGCATTAGCGATCAAGGCCAAAGTCTAGGACACCTTCCCAAGCCACTCCAGGGACTGTGTGAAGTGTATCACGGCGAATAATATGTGCAAGAGAGCCAAAGTAGGGTGGCTCTTTTGCAGCTGACATATGGTGATTTTAGTCAGCGCCAATGAGGTGTTTTTAAGTGCCGTTCAAGGATCTTTAGGCACTGCACCCAGTGTGCCGATCACCACTGGGACCACCTTTACTGGTTTGTGCCAGAGTCTTTGTAGTTCAATCCTTAAATCCTTGTATCGTGTAAGTTTTTCCAGTTGCTTCTCATCAATCCTTCTGTCACCAGGAATTGCAACATCAACTATCCACACTTTCTTTTTTCCATTATTATTATTATTATTATTATTATTATTATTATTATTATTATTATTATTATTATTATTATTATTATTATTATTATTATTATTATTATTAATTGTATTTATAAACCGCCCTCCCCCGAAGGGCTCAGGGCGGTGAACAAAACATAGAAATAGAGCACACAATAAAATCAGTAATATCAAATTGGATTAAATAAACATTAAGCAGTGGCTCTATCAATGTTAAAATCACCCCATTAGAATAAATAAAGTTTTACATAAGTGCTATAATTAATCTAAATTTACACTGATGATCTACAAACTAAATGGTAGATGAGAGAAAGAAAAATGATCACTGAATCAGAAGTCATATCAACCTTTTGTAATAATATAGGAATGTGCCTTATCCTGAATTAAAATATTCATCCACTAAGCTCAATAGTGTCTACTCAGACTTGCAACAGCTCCCCAGAGTCTTGGGTGGAGGTCTCTCATAACACCTACTGCCTCTTTTTTTAACTGGAGATGTCCGGGATTGAACCTTGGATCTTCTGCATTTAAAACTGAAGATCTGCCACTGAGGGTGAGCCCCATCTTGCTCTACATTTTGTCAGCAAACCATTAAGGAGCATCTCCCTCTGTCTTAAACTAAAGTATTGAAGCCATTGACAAGTGGTTCAGGCTCAAAATGATCCATACTAAAATGGAAGTTATGTTAGCAGATCTGACAAACTGCAAACCCCAGATAAGGCACAAAATGATACTGAGGCCATATTGTTTATGTTCAGAGAGGCATAAAGACCTTTAAAACAGGGAAGCCACCCAATTGGACGGGTTATTTTGTGCTCTGATTGGTTTAGAGATTTGATGACTGAGATGGAAAAGGATAACTCCCTGAGAGGCTTTTGGATTTTGGAGTTACTTGATTGAACAGCTAACTGTTTTTACTGTGCTAAAGTTAACCTCTTGAAAAAGAATAACTCAGTCTATGTGTGTGACTTGTTCTAATGGTGTCAGCCTGTGCTGAGGAAACAATATTATACCCTGACTGAAAGAACTGGTAGCGGGTTATTGAGGAGCCCAAGCTGAGATGGCCACATATTTATAAAGATAGGGAGGAATAGGTCTTCCAGAGAGGGAAGAAGAATTCCTGGGCCAGTTAGTCTGGTATATTGGGTTTTGCTTTGTGTTTTCCTCAAAAGAGCGTTATTTATGTTTAATTTTGGGTTTCTAACTGTGTGAGGGCTGGGTGAGGATACTGAATATATGTTCTAAGCCTGTTAGGACCTGGCATGTGTAATCCATAAGCCAGTACCATCTTAAGAAACTGTATCAACTGTTGTACCATCTAAGTAACATATCATAACATCTAAGCTTTTGAAACTGCAACTGAACAAAGTAATGTGCCTGTGCCTAAATCCAAATACTGATTATCAAAGCTAGTGTGTGTATGTGTGTATAGATCGATGTAGAGATAGATATAGATATATATTTCTCCTGCCTCCATTCCTTCCATCCAAGTTATTCCCGTCTCCCCTTTATTATGCCATACCTTAGATATACCACTGACATTTTTAAAAAAGAAAAGAAAACCTCTCTTCCACTTTCCATGTCACTTATCAGCAGCCTGGTTGGGCCCAGAGTCCAACTGCATGTGCTGCCTCTGAAGTTCACATGGAGATTGAAGGTGGTGTGCTTGGTTTTGTACTCAGCCTGGTCAGGTCCAACATTCAACTGCAGACTCCGCCTCTGATCTCCATGTGGAACTTGGAGATGGTCCCCGTAGCTCAACTCTTTACCTGTCTCGGAACTCTATGAGGGTCTTGGAGGCAGCAGGTGGTGTGGCTTCAACTCTGTGCCACCTGCTGCTTCCCATATCCATATGGAGTCCAGAGGCAAGTATATTTTTGGAGTTCAGGTTGAATAGCTCAGAAAAATTCAGAACACCCCCCCCCCCCCAAAAAAAAATCCTGATAAGACGTAGTATTCGGGTTTTTTGGGATGGGGGGGATTTCCAGATCTAATAAACCTGAACCCTAAAAATGCTGATTGTTTTGCCCACCCCTATAAATAGGTATCATTTACAAGTTCTTCATTGAGCAGATTTGTAGGATAAAAGAACATTATTAGGGAAGACCAATATTAGGAAATTCATCTTCTGCACCAGCGTTTTTTTCTTGCACACAGAAATGCATCTGCCTGTCTAGAACTGTAGTTTTATGGGGGGAAAAGCTGTAAATATGAAGTACGAAGGTCGACCCATGGGTTGAATTAACAGGGCAAAGTATAATTAGAATTGTGCACAGTTCACTGTGGTAGCATTAATTAGCTTGTTTGTTTCAATTTTGCATTGAAAACAATGTATGATTAAGCACGAAAATTCAGGTCAACAATAATTTAGTCTTGGATTATATCCTAATACCACCATAATTACATTCCTGTGGAAAAACAGCCTCTGCAGACACTTCTGTTCTGCCCAATGGAACAGGGAGCTTACCCAGCTGGCCAAGATCCCAAATTTCTAGACCAGTGATCTTGAGTGTGATAACTGCCAGTGTGTTTTGTGGTTTCCATGTTCTTGTTCCCCAAAGAAACCTTGGCTTTTCTTCTCTTTCATCAGAGCAGGACACACTTTGTGTATTCAGGGATTATTCCTTTGCCAACATTTGCCTCTGCCCAAGGAGGATGCTTGGCTTTGCATCCCCAAGCATTTTCTAATTAACTTCTGCCATTTTGTGGTTGGTCACAAACCTACTCTCACGGAAGTCATTTTGTGGTGATGCCCATGTCCCGTTCTTAAGATCCCCAAATTTCAACTGGATCCTATGCTAGATCCTAGTGAAAAATTCACTTATTCAGCTTTCTTTCACTATCCCCAAGAGAAATAAGATTCTCTGGGTACTTGTTACACAAGAAGCACAGCCTTCTGCAAACTAAATCATTTGCGTCCAGATGTTCAGATCCTTATCTGGTGAATAATCACAGGACACATCGTTGGAATTAAACGGGCCACAGCCCTCTTTATTGTTACAACACCCTTAAGGCAGAAGCTGGCGATCAAGAGGAGCACATCCAATCAGCCGCCAGTCAGCACCCCTGGCTGACCCTGGAACCACCCCAATCCCTATTGGGGAGGACAGAGAGGTATAGAGCCACAGGTGCGCCTGCCCTTTGTGACCCCCTAACTGCTGGTGTGTCAGGCTCAAATTGCAGAGCCACCGGGGCAGCCGCCCTTTGTGACCCCCTAACTGCTGGGGTGTCAGGCTCGAATGGCAGAGGCCTCCGCGGCATGCGCCATGAGCCCACCCCACTCCAAGCCTCTTAAGGAGGCCAACCACGAGTAGGTCTGTTGCGTGAGCTCAGCCTCTCCACAAGGATGTGCTCCTCTGCCCAAACCGCCAGGGCTGCGACAAAAAGCAGCCCGCCCAACCCTTAAAAATTAGGGAGGGAGGGTGGGTCAGTTTTGCTCCAGGCATCAAAAGAGGCCGGAGCAACTGCTGCTGCCTAATATATAGGGAGCATGCTCCACTCTTTTCCCAACTTGTGCACATCACGCAATCAGGGCCGGGTGTGGCTCAGCCGCCCAGCTGGCCCAGGGCATGCATGCTCATAACTCCGGAGCTCACCATTTGCCCTGCCCCCTGTCGCAATGACGTCCCAGTTGAGTCTGGTGCCATTATTTCCATTGACGATTTAAAGAGTCTCCTCAAGAATTTAAATCAAGGTAAAATTATCTGACTGCTAAACAAATAGTCAATAAAATGGATAATAAATGCAATGATCTTTCCCTAAGTCTAAAATATGTTTTCGGATGGTCGATTAAGAGATAGTAAGAATAAACGAGAAGGAGCTGCATTTCAGTTTCCATATTTTGTCCATCAGGGCCATATTGGTTGTTTATTTTTCAAACCATGAAGAGTGAAAAGAGACTCAAGGGATCCCTTTTCTCCTGCATTTTCAGAATGTCTGAGGATACTCTCAAATAGCCTTCTTCTGATCCTGTAGATAGAACTATCAGTATGTTCTTTGAATTCATGCTTATAATTACATCACTAAAACTGGTTCTCCTTTGGTGTATGTGCAACTTATGCCAGGATGCAAGCATAACCATGGGGCATATAAATGTTGGGGCATATAAATGTACATATAGATGTTGCATACATTGGAAAATCGGGAATGTCACTGCATGCGTGGTATGTATGATCCTGGTTTTCCCCCGGGATATTATGCCCGTCTGGAGCAGCAGTGGCGTAGGAGGTTAAGAGCTCGTGTATCTAATCTGGAGGAACCGGGTTTGATTCCCAGCTCTGCCGCCTGAACTGTGGAGGCTTATCTGGGGAATTCAGATTAGCCTGTGCACTCTCACACACGCCAGCTGGGTGACCTTGGGCTAGTCACAGCTTCTGGGAGCTCTCTCAGCCCCACCTACCTCACAGGGTGTTTGTTGTGAGGGGGAAGGGCAAGGAGATTGTAAGCCCCTTTGAGTCTCCTGCAGGAGAGAAAGGGGGGATAGAAATCCAAACTCTTCTTCTTCTTCTTCTTAAGTTGTACAAAAGATGTGTCTCTTCTGTGCATGCCAGTGTTTCCAATATAATGTTTGGAAGGAATATAATAAGGAATCCACTCACTCTATAATGAAGAATTTTCCATCACAGATCCACCATGTGTCTTTTTAGAGATGTGTCTTCCTTTCACAGTTTATGGTTTTCACTGGAAGACACCAGTATGTGCACAGCCGGCAGAGTGAGAATGGGCCACAGGATTCTTTCATCATGCCTTCTCTGCTGAATTTGCCTTGTTTTGGTTGGGTGTGTGTGTATGTGTTTGAGAGTTTACTTACATCTTACATCTGTCTCTGTATTTTCCCTCACCTACCAAGGATGTCACTTCCAATTGAGAGGGTACTCATATTCCACTGGGGCTACGCCGTCTCCAGGTGTCTGCTGCTGTTTGTCACCGCTCACCTCAGCCCCCTGAAAATGTCAGTTCCAATAGAGAGGAAGACAATATCTGCAAGAGATAAGGACTTGATATGATGGAGATGACAATGGTTGTGATGGCTGGCATATATTTGGCTAAGTCTGTTCAAGAATTTGCGAGGTTTCATTTTGAAGGATAGTTCAATGCAAAAAAAGGGGAAATGTTTCCACAAAACAACTCTAGCCTCAGCTTAAATGCACCTGTTTAGCTTTCCTTTTCTTACACTTTAGAGTTTAGCCCAACAATCACAGTGTTTCCAGTGACATGTAGACTTGAGACTTGCTTAAATTGTTACTGAGAATTTTGTACATTGCTGATTAAGAAGACTCATTTCACACATGTTGGATAATGCACTTCCAAATGCACTTCTGCAATTATTTGCAAGCAGATCTTGCCGTTTCACATAAGGAAATGCATTTGCACATATCGGCTAAGTGCATTATCCTATATGTGTATGAAAGCAATTTATTTATGGTTCTGTTCTGTCATCCTGTGCAGCTAAATGCAGATCATTCCTCCATCCCGACCCAAGGAGATTTTCTGAAGTGTAAATAAATGCTTTCTCTGCAGAAGTCCCCTTTGCACTGGGCAAAGGCTTCGCAATTACCCATGCAGAGTTGAGGGTTACCACCCAATGGTTTGATCCAGCAATGTGTATGTAAAAAGGAACATGTACTTGGTCCAATTGCACTTGCCCGTCATTGTGCAGCACAATTATTGCGGTAGCAAATACCTATAGCAATTGATTCTTTACTCAACAATATCAGTTTGCATGTATATGCTTATATGTGCATATTAATGGCTCACACGTTACGTATATGACAAAGGGTGTTGTGAGAGATTACACAGAAAAATAGAGGTTTAAAGGGGCAAGTCCGTCAGTGGAACAAGGTGCTATCCCAACAGAGTGGGGGAAATACTTCCTAGGAATAGGAAAGCACCCTGATTGGACTCCTGTGAGTTAACATCAAGTCCCTTAACTGTGTGCATTAAACATCTGCTCTGAGGGTATTTCAGTCAAGGAGTGGATCTGACTTGAAATGCATTGTCAGTGTGTGCTGGAAGCAGACAATACACAGACAGGTGAACTGGGAGTTTTATTTACCTTTATTTTGATGCTGCTTATTGTTGTGTGAAATGTTATGATGTTATGTCAATTATGCTTTGATTGTTTTGCCTTTTAATATTATGATTATTGCTGTTGCTATGCTGGGTACCAGCCTGCTAGAACCCAAAGTCAGCATGAATCCAGTAGTCAGTAACATCTAAGTGAACCTTCTTAAAGAACCTCTCGTAACATCTAAGCAACAGAAAAAAACTTATAAAGCTTGAATTAAAAACTGTGCCTGTGTCAAAACTGATATTTGTATATAGTTATCTCCTGACTGATTTCTGTCTACAGAGATATCTCCTGATCCCATCCAGTTTGTTCAATAAATTTTACTTCTGTTTCATGAACCGGCCTCAGTTTTCAAGGGGCGGGATGTGAAAAGGGGCGGGATGTGATTCGTCAAAGGAAAAACAGGTTCCCTCCAACGTTCTGGAGTTCCTAAGGCTCAGCAGATAAGCTCTAAACACCTCATACATTTCAATCGAGACAGCTCAGGTATAGAAAAGGCAGGAAAACCTGACCAGTATAGCTAGGAGGCTGCCTGAGCCTGCCACAAATAATTAGGAAGGTGAAAGGACCTGCTACAAGCATATAAATGCTTCAGAAGTTTTCACAGAGTTCAGTTTTGAAATCAGAAGAAATACCACGGGACATGTCTTGTGAAAAATTACTATGAGTGCTAGCACTTTGTATTCTTGAAGGCTTTCATGGGCAAAATCAACCGGCTTTTGTGGGTTTTCCAGGCTGTGTGGCAGTGGTCTGGTCGTTTTAGCTCCTACCATTTCGCCCACATCTACGGCTGGCCAAGATCTATGGCTGTCGCTTTCTCTGAGTGCAAGCAGACAGTGAGGAATAAAGTCAGTGTGTCTGCTCACACGAAGAATAGAGACACATGCAGGAATCTTCTGTGGGAACCAGCCTGGTCTTTCTACCCTATCTTTTGATCCAGAGGAATTATAACCCCACTGGTTCAAGTTTTTCAGCAGGTGTGGGGGGAGCCCAAGTCTGCAGAACCATCTGTGTAGTGTTAAGCATGTCCCCTATCTGCAAATTTAGGTATCCATAAATGGGGGGAGGGGCACACTTGGAAGTTAGATACATAGATATCTATTCAGCTGTTTCAGAAGGTACCATATATTAAGTTGATGCCAAAGGTAATATAAGAGGCCCAAGGTTTTAGGTATTTCTGTGTGAGTTTCAGGGCAAACATCTTCAACTGCTATCACTGGAAAGGCCTGGCTCTCCTGAGAAATGGTGCTACCACATCATTTGGTCTGGTATTTCTCTGGACAAAGCTGTTAGAGCATGTTGGAAACATGCATGATTGCAATCGTTGATTTTTATGGACCAACGTGGTCTAATGAATAATCACAGTTAGTGGTTTTACTTGAAGAAAGCTTGTGTGTGTGTGTAGATTAGGCTGACCAGACGTCCCACTTCTGGTGGGACAGTCCCACCTTGAAACAACTTGTCCCGTGTTTTGCGTGTTTTTTCAAATATCCCAGGTTTTGGAAGGCTGCCGCACTGCCTTCTGGGGCGCAAGGCAGTGCGGCAACCTCCCACGCGGCCGCAGGAGCGCACGGCCTTCTGAGGCGCTGCCGTTTCCCGCCCTGTGACAGGAGCGCCCCAAAAGGCCGTGTGCTCCTGCGACTGTGCACGCATGCACGCGCGCGGCCGCCCGCCCACCCGCCTGTCCCAGTTCGCGAAGGTGACCATCTGGTCACCTTAGTGTAGATGTATTTCACTAGCATTGTTACAGGGAGGGATTTTCCCCCTGAAATTCACTCTGCAAGATATAGCCACTGACACCTTTTGTTCTCTTTTTGTCTTTTAAAAAATGAATTTCTCTTTCTTTTCTCTTCATAGAGAAATCAGGGCATCCTTTCGAAACGTTGACCCTGGCAGTTGTTTTATTATGCCCGTCTGAGAGATACTCTCTCCATCTCTCATCTGGGTAGTACCAACATTTAAGAACTCTCTACACACATATTTAGTTCAGAGTTTGTTGGAGACTTATGTGTGCAATATGCAAGACTTACATTCTCGTCTGCTTTCTTTCTGTCAGATTTTTGCAGAGTTATCCTTTTATGCTTGTGAAAAAGAGAACGGTCTGATCTGTCCTTTCATCTCTGAACAAAACATCATAAAGCTTTCCTGGGCTGGAAAGTTGCACCGTGGAAGGAAGGTAATCTGTCCAATCGTGGCTTGAATGCTAAGTCATGTAACCCTACCTTGTCTATCTTTCAATACATAATTGGCTAAGGGTTTGAATGTCCCTTAGCCAATTACTGGGCAGGACACACAGAGATCCAAGCCCTGTGTGTCCTGCACCTCCTCTGGCCATTGCCGGGCCCACAGATCAGTTGCTCTGCAGTCCAGCAAAGCCTTCCTGCTGCCCCCAACAAAGCCCTTCCCTGCCTCCCTGCCTCCAAAACTGCCCAGCCGGGCCCTGTATGGACCTGGCAAATCCCTTCCCCCTCCCCCAAAATTCCAGCCGGGCCTGTGAAAGGCCCAGCAAAGCCTCCCTGTTTTCCCCTCCCACCCCCTCCCACCCCAACCATCTAACAGGAAGTTCTCCTGCACACTGGTGAGTAATTCAAGCAGCTTTTACATAGGCCTTGCAAAGAAGGACTTCCTGGAATGTAGAATCATAGAGTTGGGAGTCCACAAGAGCCATCAAATCCAACCCCCTGCCATGCACAAATACACAATCAAAGCACTCCTGACAGATGGCCATACAGCCTCTGTTTAAAAACCTCCATAGAAGGATACTCCACACTCCAAGGCAGCATATTCCATTGTCAAACAGCCTGTACTATCAGGAAGTTCTTCCTAATGTTTGGGTGAAATTTCTCTTACTGTACCTTGAATCCATTACTCCTTGTCCCGTCACGTATCAAGTTCTTTGTTTAGAAACCGGAGCCAAGACAATTTTTTCCCGGGTTTGGCTCTCTTTGTTTAAATACTGGCTTCGCCTTCATTATAGAGCCCTCCCGGGCAGTCTCACATATTTTCTGTTAAGCGACCACTTCCACTCCACCTGGCACACCAAAATTATCAAGCAAATAAACAACATAGGTGTATCTTTTGACCAACTCCTACTGATGGACGAAAGACAGGCTTTCGGAGTTTTGAAACAACGCACTCTTGACATTGAAGGGCAGCTTCTCACAGCTGGAGCCTGCAGAACTTGTTCTCCCACATTTTATGGCATTTCACCACCATTGCCGGGTTTTATGGCTAAATATATGAGTAATTTAACCAATCCACATCTCCGCAGATATTTTATGCTTGCTCGGCTAAATGTGTTACCGACTGCCCAAACAAGAGGCAGATATCATGGCATCCCACAGGAGAACAGGACTTGTTCCTGTGCAGCGGGCCTACCCGAAACAACTGAACACGTGCTCCTTCATTGCAAAGATTTGGCAGTCTATCGGTTGCTTTTTCTCGAGGCCATCTTGAAGAAATTTTCAGTGAGATCAGACAAGGAAATAGTTTCACACCTGCTTAGTGACCATCATCCCCACACTACTGAATCAGTTGCCAGGTTTTTAACAAAGGCACTTGGATCAAGAGTGAAACCTTTGTGTAAATTTTAGTCAATTGGTTTTAACATAATCTGTATTTTACCACTCTTTATATGCCATTAAAGGTTTTGTATTTGTTGTTGTACTCCTTGTCCCAGTCTCTGGAGCAGCAGAAAACAAGCTTGCTTCCCATTTAACATAACATCCCTTCAAATATTTAAACAAGGCTATCAAGTCACCCCTTAATGTTCTCTTCTCCAGACTAAACAAACCCAGCTCCCTAAGTCTCTCATGGATTGCTTACTTTTTACCATTTTGGTCACCCTCCTCTGGACCTGTTCCAGCTTGTCAATGTCCTTCTTAAATTGGGGTGCCCAGAACTGGTCAGAGTAGTCCAGGTGATGCCCTGTATCATTGGGTTCATCATGGCAGGATGTAGAAGTACCTCTTGCATTCATATTAAATTTGAAACTGTCCAAAACTGATCACAAGGCCCAGGTTAAACCTTAAAACTGTTCCAGATGTTTTGTGCACACCGTGATAACACAATATCATTATGGGTGTGAGTGAGTGAGTGAGTGAATTCTTAGTCATATACTCAAGGATCTCATCGTCTTCCTGAAAGCACCTGACTTGAATAGCCCAGGCTAACCTGATTTCACCCGATCTCAGAAGGTAACCAGTACTGGCAAGTATTTGGCAAGAATTTGAATGGGAGTCCTCCATGGAATACTGGGGTTGTGACTTAGAGACAGGCAATGGCAAACCACTTCTGAACACTCGACAACATTTCTTGCCTTGATGCCAAAAAAAATGCAACAAATATGTGCTACACACACACTTTCCTAGATCACTGCTGTCTTAGCCTTTAAGCACATAAGGGGGCAAAATGCCATAAACAAACTCAATTTCCCAGCCTCTCCATTAAGTACCTTTGCATGACATTTACCGTCTATTCCATAAAGGTAAAATGTTGCCTCACATTTAAGAGAGTAGAAGCAGCAATTTACAGATTCGATGGATGAACATGCTTGCTTCTTACAGCACTTTCCCAGTTTCTGTAATTTTAAATACTGTACTTGACAAAAAAAGAAATCCAGCTTCCCCAAAAGTGCTTTTATGGATATTTTAATACCCCACTTAACTGTGAGAAGAAGAGCACTGGGAAGGTGCAGGTAGGGATATTATTTTGGGGATAGAAAAGACGTGCAAGAGTATTTTGGCACTGAACTAACTGCCAGCAAACACCATGAGCTCTCTGCCCCCCCCCCCTAAGAAAACCTCTACAATTTGTTACATAAACTCAGAGGTGTTTCTCTACCCAGGGTTGGTACCAGAGCAAAGCAATGGGCTCAATTGGCAATGATGGGGAATTGTAGTTCATGAACAACATCTGAGAGTCGTAGGGCCAGGTTGCAGATCCCTGATCTAGAGATAGCAGGATTCAGGGAGAGGAGTGACCTCAGTGAGCATCATGCCAGAGAGTTCACCCTCCAAAGCAGCCATTTTCTCCAAACAAATCAGTCTTTGTTATGTGGAGAGCAAATATAATTCTAAGAGATTTCCTACTTTGGATTTGGGGTGGGAGAACGAGAGAGAGCTGGAGAAAGGAATCCAGCTGAATTATTATTGTGACTAACTCCAAACTCAACTTACACCAATATATCTAAAAGTTTTATATCTTTTATTGAGTTTTAAATGCTTTATCCATGGTTGTACACTGCCCAGAGCCCTTCGGGGGTGGGTGGGTGGGTAGGTAGGTAGGTAGGTAGGTAGGTAGGTAGGTAGGTAGATGATGAAAGACCGAACTGACTGACTGACCCGGACCGAATCGAATCGGTTACACAGACAGACAGACAGACAGTGACAGATGATAGACAGACAAGACAGACAGATGTATGACAGACAGGACAGAGCAGACAAGATAGATAGATAGATAGATAGATAGATAGATAGATAGATAGATAGATAGATAGATAGATAGATAGATAGATAGATAGATAGATAGATAGATAGATAGATAGATAGATAGATAGATAGATAGATGGATAGATGGATGGATGGATGGATAGATAGGAGGTGAATCTAACATTCATGACAGAGATTCAGATCTCCACTCTGCAATAAAGTTATCTGGGCAGCCAAAACACTGATCGGCATTTGTAGGGTACATCACAAGACTTTGAGGACATTCACATACTTTACCTCAACAGTCTTATAAAGTAGGATGATGTTACTGGAAAGTAGTGGCTTTAATAAGTCGGCTGGTGAAATTGCTAACTGAAGTTAAATTTAAGCCAGAGTTCGCTCCAGGGAACCATTTCAGACTTGGATGAGGTTTTATGGGAAGAAGATGCAAAATTAACAGTCAGGTTCAGAGTTGTTCTTGTATATTTTCAAAATCAAAATGCAAACAAAAAAAGCAATGCATTTAATTATTATACATCATCCTCTGAGAACTTTGAGTGGCCTACACTGTTCCTCTCCATTTTCTACATACAACCCTATGAGGCTAAGTGTTTTGGCTGCCCAGATAACTTTGTCACAGAGTGGAGATCTGAATCTTTCCAGTTCTAGACCAACATGCTCCACCATGCCACACATAAAGATACACTTTTTGATACATGCCACACATAAAGATACACTTTTTGAAGTCCATTGATAGAAGGGTGTAACTGTGTTTAAGGCTATACTGTTGTACTATTTATATTGAAACAACTGGACGTAGAGTAAGTCTGGATGAATAATCTAATGCTTCATGATTTTTTAAAGGGAAAAGCGAGAAATTGACTTTCTTAAATCATCTGTTCTATCCTTGATTAAATGTAACTGGAATTGTGCCCATTTTCTGTAATTAGTTGCCATATAGTGGGAATAATAGACTGGTAGAGAGAATTCTGTGAAGTAGGCTGTGGAAATAATCAGTAAAATCAAATTAGAGATAAGAAATAGGACAGCAAAAAAATAGAAAAGCAAAACATCTTTGAGTCCAGTTAAGTCCAACAAAATTTTCCAGGGTATGTACTCTCATGAGTCAAATTTCACTCCATCAGATACAACTACGAATGAAGATCCATCAGCCATTATATCCAGATCGGAGGCTGGGAGAGCCAGTTAGAGTCAGGATACAAAATTTAATTAGCTTGATTAGAAAAATGAGATACTCAAGTAGGTGGGATGTGCAGAAAATTAGCATTTGTAATAAGATAAGAGTCCTTTGTCTCTGTTTATCCCTGAGGGATTCATTGTCCTGATCTTGTAAATGGATTCTAGTTCTGCAGTTTCATATTGTAATTTCCCTTTGAAGCTTTTTCAATAGGAGAATGCCAATTTTGGGTCAGCAATATTATGACGTGGAATATTAAAATGTTCTCCCACTGGCTTCTAAGTATTGTGATTTTTAATGTCAGATTTACGTCTACTTATTCTTTGCAGCAGGAACTGCCTATTTGTCCAATGTAGAGAATAGAAGACCAGTGTTGACACTTAACAACATATATAATATTGGAAGATGAGGAAGTGAATGAACTTGAGATGGTATGGTTATTGTTAGATCTAGATATTGTGTTGTTACAGTGTATTTGGGGACAAAGTTGGTTCTTGGTTTATTACAGGCACCGATCCTAGTGTTCGTGTTTTGGTTTTATTATTTTCCCGCAACATTTGATTTTAATATAATGCCACCACTTTTGGTTTTGGTGTTTCGGCACAGCCAATTTATGGTAATCCAATAGGGCATTCAAGACAAGAGACATTCAAATGTGGTTTGCCATTGCTTTCATCTACATAGCAACCTTGAACGGCCTTAGTGGTCTCCCATCCAAGAATGTATTTGGGCTGACCCCGGTTAGCTTCCAAGATTTTACAAGATCAAGCTAGCCTAAACTAGTGCATTATTGTAAGTGACATATTGTTTAAGGTTAGGGAAGCACGAAAAGGTCTGCGTCCCTGTGCTGTCATCCTACTTGGGTTGCAGGTCAATGATATATTGAACTGGTTTTAGTTGTGAGCTGTATGTGACCACCAGTGGTGTCCTGTTGTT
This sequence comes from Sphaerodactylus townsendi, assembly GCF_021028975.2. Taxonomy (NCBI): domain Eukaryota; kingdom Metazoa; phylum Chordata; class Lepidosauria; order Squamata; family Sphaerodactylidae; genus Sphaerodactylus; species Sphaerodactylus townsendi. The sequence continues at coordinate 128,531,294 of NC_059428.1, read as the reverse complement.
GTTTTGTTTGGGAACATTGTTTGGCAAAATATGATTTTTATGCTATATACTGAGTCTAGCAGAGGACAACACAAACCAAGTTGGGATACAGGGAGCAAAATATCTCAATCAAATGCCATGCATCAATAGTTTGTAGTGCTTTAGAAGTCAAGAAGCTATTTTCTCCCCCTTGTGTCTCTACCTCATGGAACTTCATTGGGTGTCCTCCACACTGCAGTACATCCTTTTAAAACTGTCATGTTTAACCATGCCACATTTCTGACCCTTCACAGGCTTAGACAGTTTGCCTGCTTCCCAGCACTGTGACATTCTTGCAGCCTTCACTAGCATTCTGTCATTATTGCCCCAGAGTAGCAACACAGCCTCTGTGTCAGTGTAGTCCATCAACACGCTAGTGCGCATTCTGTATCCGACTGAAGTCTCATTTTCGAGCCTGCAGTCATATAAAATTAAACTTAAATAAAAGCAAAAGGTCAATGCAATTCCCACAAGGTAATGAAATAGAAGAAACCACAGAGGAAAAAGTGGGCCAGAACGGCGGGGCTTTCTATTCCCGCAGGCGATGCAGGTTAAATTAAGGAGCAGGATGGGACCTTAAGCTTCATTCTCTTGCTGTATTTCATGAGCATGTTAGCCAGCAAAAATTCTTTCTGGGAGGAAACAGATTGCTATCACCTATGTGGTCGAAGGTTAAGCCAGAAGCACACAGACGACAGAGATACGTAATTCCATTTATTATTCACCTGTCAATGGTTCACAGACCATAGCCACATCGCTGATGCACAAAGTAGCATTAGCTGTAGTTTAAATCTGAAAATTCAACCTGGAGTAACTAGTATGTATGGAATGGAACCTTAGGCACTAATCCTTAATAAATGCCATCACTTTGACTTTAAACCAACTCAGGAATGATGTTTTCAAGCTGGCCTGTTTCTGTTCTGTTTTTCCTTGCTGGTGTGGGCAGATTTAGCTCCCAGGCTCAGAAGCAGGGGGGGGGGAGGGTTGTGCTAGTCCCAGGTTTAATAGGCAGGGTTGCCAACTTCTATGGGGCACCTGGAGATCTCCCCTCTCACTTATACGATTGACATTCAGATGACCAAGATCAGTTCCCCTTGAGAAAATGTCTGCTTTGGCGGTTGTCATCAATGGCATTATACTCTGCTGAAGTCCTTCCCCTCCTCAAAATCTCCCCTCCCCAGGTTCTACCCCCTCAAAATCTCCAGGTTGTTCCCGACCCCGAGCTGGTAACTCTAGGCACAATGGCATGGTTGGCTGTTGGGCATCCATCAGCTAGCTCATGTTTTGCAGTCACTCAGGGGTGGCTGGGGAAGATATTTGAGCTCTGCCTTGCTCTCTGCAGAAGGCTTTTGCTGCAATCTGTGATGTGGAACCAGCTGTTACCTTTGGGCCACTGAGTGCTAGGCAGAGACCCTCCCCGCAAGACCTTGCTCTCCATCTGGGAGAGTACAACCTATAGTGCGGAGATCAGGTGTGTCTCACCCATCAGACTATTAATGACCAGAACTGGAACAAACACATGGACTAGGATAGCAGAAGAGGGCCTTTAAGCCCACCAATATGGAATTTGTCCTGTATAAGACAGAGACTTAAAGAAGGCAGTGACGATGGATGGAATGAATCTGTTCCTCATCTGGACAACAGCTTTAACTGTTGCTGAGGGAAAATGGTGTGAGCCTCTCCACTGAGGGATGTGACCTAACTTGGTTGATTGATATCAGTGTCTGTGTGGTGTTATTGTTCACAAGTGACTAGTTAAACTAGGTTAACTCCTTCACGTGCCCCAAATAGTGTACATTGCTATAGTATAAGCAGGGCCAATTGAAAAATACCTTGACCTGTCCAAGGGTGGGGGATTGTTTCCAAGCTGGACCATCACTGGCTTGAGCAGCTCAGTGGGCTTCAGAGAGAATTCCCTTAGTGCTTGAACAACATTGCTTGAGCCCTTAGTTTCTGGAAAGACATGGGATGGAGAAGGATGAGGCTGACCACCTCTTGACACTGTTGTACATGCAAGTGAGGATAAATAAATCTATCAGTAACACTGCCTCATTTTGGACTCATAGTGGGTTCATCACTGTTAGCAGCAATTTGCAGTAATTCAGAGATTTTTGATGTAGATCTGAAGTAGTTAGCCAATATACTAAGAACATAAGAACATAAGAAAGAGCCTGCTAGATCAGACCAGAGTCCACCTAGTCCAGCCCTTTGCTACTCGCAGTGGCCCATCAGATGCCTTTGGGAGCTCACAATGCTCTCTCTCTGTATACATTCATTGTTATCCCTCCCCTCTTTCACAGAACAGCGTATGTAGTCTGTTCTGCCAGGCTGACCTCATTAAATAATTTCTTTCAGCAATAATATGCTGAAAGAAATTTAGTCCTAACTCCAGGCTTGCGATTCCTCTCAGACTATGCTTATCGACCTAAGTTCGAAGCATAAGCGCTTCAACCCTAGGGCGCTCCGCAATACAACCACTGGGATCAAACGTGGTCTTCCTGTACCAGGCTTAGCTGAACTCTAGTTGGGAACTGGCCTACTTTTTTCAAGGGAACCAGCAGCTTCGAAGATTCAGCTGTATTCCAATAAAGTGCGGAATCTCTGGTGCCAGGAGTCCCCCATTCAGCCAATCACAGCTGAGTGTTTCGGGCATGCGTACAGCTGGAGAACTGCTGCGGCGAAAATTGCGCCTAATTTTTCCCCCTCTTCTTTCTTGCATTCGAAGCGATGGCTGGTCGCACAAATGGTGCACAATTTCTGCGTACCAATGTAAGCGGCCAATCAAAAAATGCCACCTTCATCCCTCCATTCCTGTGGCAGTTTTTTTTTTTATAACGTGTGTGGGGATACATGAAACATGGCTGTAGAACAGTAGCCAATCGGAACGGAGCGGTGAAGAGGCACAGGATGATTCTGCCCTCCGAGCTGGGATCAAGCTGGTTGCAGTGGGGAACAACAATGGCTTTGATCTAGGTTCGTACCCTTCTCAGGAAACTGGGTCGAACCTATTTTACTCGTGTGTGGAATCACCCTCAGTGAGCTTTGGGATGAGGTGGAGTTTTGAATTATATATATATTTAATATATATAATTAATTTACTGTTCCCTCTGGGTTAACACAAATGAATTTGACCCTTAGCCTAACTGACAGAAGTGTAAAAGTAGCAACCATATGGGGAATAGTTGGATTAACTTTGGCAATAAGAAAACCAGATAAGAAAGAGGGTTTTTTTATCAGATTGGAAAAAGGTGTTTTTTTAATCATCTGTGCAAATTATTTTAATTGGATTAGACATAACTTTCTTCTATATTGTTGCCATTAATGGTCTTGGTATCTTGATAGTGCTACTGTTACCCAAGATGGAAACACAGTCTCTCAACAAAGTGGGAAATATTAGCTCAGAGCTAGGAAGGAAATCTTTAATACCAATGTATGCTAAAGTCAACTCTTGGAAGAAATCCAGAGAGAGGAATATAATGCATATTTGACAATCTTTATTTTCAGGATAAGGAGTTCACAAGCAGTTGGTTCAATGCAGCAGGATCACATACACACAGAGTTCCTAATATACAAATAGGTAGGAAATAGGTTTGGAATAGAGAAGGGTATAGGGTATATGGGCTCCCCCTCTTAGTTCTTCAATGCCAGTCTCATCTTTTAGACTGGCAAGTGGACAGGGACACTTGGAAAAAAGCACGCACGCACGCACGCACGCACGCACGCACACACACACACCCCCGTTAGGGTAGTATGGTAACACTACTATCCTGTTCTACAACTTTCTATTCTTTGTACTGGATAGGATAATAAAACTGTTTGCTGGTTCAATATTTGTCTCCATTCCATTTTTCACTTTCTGGAAGATTCATTGTTTTAGGCTATGGGAACTGTGCTTACAACGGGCTGAATTTAAACCACCTCTTTTTAACCCATGATGTATGCTCCATTTCATCATGTCTAGGGGGATACTTTCCTGTGTCTGCCCAGACATGAGAACTGATATAACACAGCTTGTCTTTAGGAATAATTCAGCCTGAAAGCAGGTCTTCTAAATACACCTTTTCTTTAAGAATATCACAGCCTTCTCCTGCTTTAGGCACCATACTTATTTTATTATTTATTTATTTTTATTTTACTGACCATTTATACTGGCGCTCCCCTTTCAGGCTTGAGATGGTTTCCAATCGTAGACAATTAATGCAAGTAATATCAAGTATAAAAATCAAGTATAAATAATTGATACAATATATATTATAAAATCAACAATAACATTCTAGGCAAATCCTGGTGGCTCTAACACAATCAGTAGATAATACTGATCAGTGGAACAGAAGATTAGAGAGGTCAGAGGCTATCCACGGGGTAGTCTGAGTGGGGGGGAAAGAGAGGCCCAGATGGTAAACTGTCACTGTCTCAGCCATATGCCTGGTGGAACAACTCTGTCTTACAGGCCCTGAGGAATTCCATTAAATTCCATAGTGTCCTCGTCTCATTAGACAGAGTGTTCCACCAGGTTGGGGCTAGGCTCGAAAAGTGCCTAGCCCTAGGTGAGGAAAGCAAGACTTTGCTTGGGCCAGGCACCACAACTAAATTCTCGCTTGAAGAGTTATTTGGGGGACATAACGGGCAAGATGGTCCCACAAGTATGTTGGCCCCAGGCTGTTTAGGGCTTCATACATCAGTACTAAAACCTTGAAGTTGACCTGGTACTCCATTTGGACCAGTGCAGCTGGTGAAGCACAGGTGAAATAGATGTCTGCCACACACGCCCATTACAGTCAGCAATCTCCTTTGTGTGGAGACTCATGCTCTCCTCATCCAGTGTGGCATCTTCTATGTGCTTTTCCACCATGGCAAACAACTTGGCTCAGCCAATCACAAAAGGAAAAAGAAAAAGAAAACTCTCCCAGTCCTGTTCAATATCCGTGCACAGACTAAAACAGAGGTTTTGAATGTCAAGGCTTCACTTCTCATCCCACTGTTGCCACCATGTCAAAAAAAACAAAACCATCCAAGACATTTTTAGTATGGTTCAGCCAAACACCAATTTCAGAACCATGGGATCTGAGCCTTGGTAGCTGCCACCAGCCCCTTTTCATCTGCATCAGATCCCCGAAGATGCCAGCCACAGATGCAGGTCAGGAGAAAATGCTACTGGAAAACGGCCATACAGCCCACAACACCCCATCCATAAATTCCGCATGCCACAACACTGATAATTTTTTGTGATATGCTTCCAGTACATCTAATTTTCCCTCAAAACTCCCAACCATCATAGCCATTTTTTCTCTCTGTTAAGATGAATCTGGCTATGGAATCTTTCCAGCCTTTCTCTGCATTCATTAAAAACAGCTCTCTAAAAGGCCAAAGTACATGTTTTATTATGTAAAGCTCTTCCTTCATGCAATATCATAAATCCCAATGTCTCATGGTCGCTTTCCCTCAAGTTTTCTACTGCCTTCACTGCACTAAACACTCTATTAGTTAAAGTTATATCATTCCTTTATCCATCTTCTGAAAAAGGAAGTTGTCAGCATGGTAGGTCCTAAATCTATTACATGAACGGTTAACAGAGTCGGCCTTCTAATATGTGTCATTCCCTATATTACAGCATCTTGCTTTCTTGAAATATAGGAAATCTATTTAGAAAGACACCACCCATGTTCTTTGCTTGATTTGGAACTCTGTAGCAGACTGCACAATATGGCATATCCTTGTCTCCTTCTACTGCATCTATTGATTTTTGAATAAGTTACCCCTTTCCTTTTTTAAAAAAATCAGTCATGAGGCACATTTCAGTATCTCTCTTTAACGTCTACCACATCATATTACCACAATATCTATCACATCATATTAACAGAGCAGTATCATCATTTATAGTTTCATTTGTTTGTTTCCCACCATTTGTAATCTATATCTATAAGCACGAAATATCACTGACTGACTCACTGAACTCAAAAACCACCGAACCTACAAAGTTGAAATTTGGTACACCGGTTCATTATGTGGTTTAGGTGCTAACTAAAAAAGGATTTTTCAAAATATTCAGTTTTACTCGAGTTATTACACATTTCCTGTTTTAACTGCTCATCTCTGGCCATCTGCACAAACATTCTAAGGGCAAACCAGCCCCTCAGTCCACAGACATGCTGCATGAACATTCTAAGGGTGACAGTTAAACACCACCAGTTTCAACAAACAGGCTGCAAAACAGCATGCTGAATGTCACCCCAAAGTTAACAGACAGGCTGTGAAAAAGTACTCCTCCACCCATCCTCACATTAACAACACTGCTACAGCCAAATACAATCAAAACAGATTACAAACCACACTATCACCTTGGACTACAAAACATTTGTTGGGTTTTGCATATGGACATCAGATTGATTACTGTGCAGACAGTTTACTGTTCTCGGCATCCGATCACCCTGTGCTTGGTGTCGTGCTCTGAAGTGGCGGGATGAGTCCCCAGGAATGTGCTGTAGTGGCAGTACAGTCCAGCTCCCTGCCTTTCAACCCTACTCTGAACCTCTTCACAGCCTTCTCACTCATCAGCATCCAATGGCAGAACACTTCCTTTCTGCATCCTGAAAATACAACAGCTGCTTCAACATGAGGTCTTTTGGAGCCCACCAGGTGAAAGAGAGCAATAACACATTGCATTATAAAAAGACAACTGCAGGAAGCTGCTGCAAAATATGCAAAAATCAGTCCAAAGACAGGCTGTGAGGAAATATGCTGCATGTCACCCGAAAGTTCACAAACAGGCTGTAAAGAAGCATGTTGAATATCACCCAGAAATTCATAGAGAGCCTGTGATGAAGTATGCGTAGCGAAGCACGGGTGCCCTGCTAGTTACTTTATAAATATCTAAAATTGTAGTCTTTCTTTAACATTCTCTTCATTCTCTAACATTTCTCTGTACCCAAATTGTCTCCAAAACCCAGCAGTTCATTTCTGTTCTTTTCAGAGGCGGAGCAAGGGGAAACTGTGCATGGGGCATGTGCGTGCCTTGCACCCCTGCTGCAGCATCACCCGCCCCTGACCCATAACATCCTCCTAACGCCCCGTAATGCCCCTGCCACACCCCCTCGATGGCCCAACCAAGCCTTCGCCGCTGCTCCACCTGGGGCATCATGCCCCCTCCTCTCCATGGGCGCTACACCACTGGTTCTTTTAAAAAAAAATAATTTTGAGTCTGCTTCTTCTAATCAATTCCATTATGATTGAAGAGGAACTTGAAGAGCAGAGAAGCAGGAAGGGAGGCACCTCAAAATTTCAATCTGGCAATGCTCAGAAGCAGGCAACATCCTCCCAAACTGGCCATTGCAGGTTTTCTGGGCTGCGTGGTTGTTGTTTGGCAGTTTTTGCTCCTAATGTTTCACCCGCAGCTACAGCTGGCATCTGCAGAGGCATGATGTGTTTCACTCCATGGCACAGTGTGGAGAAACATCTTGCCATGCCATGCCTCTGAACATGCTAGCCATCAATGTGTACAAAATGTTAGGAGCAAAAACTACCAGACCGTGGCCACACAGCCTGGAAAATCCAGACGACAGCCAGTTAATTCCAACCACAAAAGCATTCAATAATATGTTTCCCCAAACATTCCTGTTCTACTACTGGGGCATTACATTGTGGTATGTAACATTAATAAGCTGTGAGGGCTTATGTTACAAATGGGTGCATCATTTTGTCTTCCTGGAGAAATGGAAGAGAAATGGAAGAGGATAAGAGAAATCCATAGCTATATTGAAAAAAAAAATAAGGTGAACTCTGAACAAACAAATTCCTTTCCCCATAACAACACTATCTTTCTTGTGAAAGTTCATATGGTAGGTCAGAGGGAAGTCTTTGCATCATTGAGCTCTGCTGAAGTGGGAATGAGATATGTTCTTTCCAAAAAGTGGCAGCAGGCAATTTGGGAGGCATCAGGGATCTACATGCAGCATTTTGCAGCAATGTAGAAACTGAATGCAGAACAGAACTCACCATCGGCGCAGGTGAGGCAACCTACTGAGCAAATTGCTGCTTCTCTAAATGGTACCTGGCCATTTGTTCCCATCTGGAAAAATAAGACAGGATATTGATTAGTGGGATATTGATAAGGGGTGATATGGAACTAAGTAAACTTTTTTTCAGTATCTTGGATCCATGTACCATGAAGATAGAATATCTTAAAAATGAAAGCCCCTTTTTTCCCCTCCAGATCCTCTTAGGCTTAACAGGCATTTTCTTCCAACTTCTTTCCTGTCCTTTACTGATCTCATCCGTAACAGTCTCTCTTGGCACCGACCTTTCTACAGTGTTTCCTGTTCCTTCCCTGGGCACTCCATACCACGTCTAATAAGCTAAAGTGTAGAAATTCAAACATCCAGACCTCTCCCCTTCTTTAATCAGTTTATACTGGGAAGAAGAAGGAGGAGGAGGAACAGTTTGGATTTATACCCTGCTTTATCTCCTGTAAGGAGTCTCAAAGCAGCTTACAAACTCCTTCCCTTCCTCTCCTCACAACAGACACCTTGTGAGGTAGGTGGGGCCAAGGAAGAACTGTGACTAGCTCAGGGTCACCCAGTATGTTTCATATGGAGGAGTGGGGAAACAAACCAGGTTTGCCAGATTAGAGTCTGCCACTCATGTGGGCAGGTGGGAAATCAAATCTAGTTTTTCCAGATTAGAGTCAGTTCACCACACTGGCTCTTATAGCTTCTAACATCCTCAGACAGGAGAACAAACTCACACGCCCACAAAAGGTCATGACTACAAGTAGGTTTGTATTTGTTTCACCAGTCCCATCAAACTTCTTAATGTGATCTGCTGCCAGTGGCTAATTCTGGAATTGGAAAAAAAACATTATTTCTAAGCTGCAGCTATCTATGTATAATTATTAATCTATAAGCTAATTATACTCATTTAGCTTTATTGGATTGTCTACTTGTGAGATTTATGGGTACGTTTACATATGTACATCATTTGGTTTTGGTTTTTTTGGGGTGTGTCTCTTATGGTTTCTCATATTGATTATGGTGCTAATTTTCAAAGTTACTTCAACCCCTTGTGAACATAATAGGCCTACTATTACAGTATTTCAGGGTGTAATATTGTATATATATGGAACATCTGTCATCATCCAATGCTTCCCTTCCTTCTTTCATGGCACATTTTGTAGGGGGGCATGTATACATATTCATTGCCTACTGCCTTAAGAAATGCAAAATATTCCATGTTAATCAGAAACACATTGATTTGAAATGAAATTTCCCATAGAGGTTGCTTAAAAAGATAAGGCCCCCATAGGTAGCCCAGAACAGACCATCCACAACAACTTTATTTTTGTTCCTAGCTATTCCCAGCCAGAAATTGCTAGGTATCCCACAAGTGTGTTTCTAAATCTGGAATTGCACATACTTATCATTTCCCACAAATTTGTGAATTTGTGTTATCTCCTTTCAAACCCATCCAATATGGGTGCCATCACCACCTCTTTGGGCAACACATTCTGTGAGTAGGTTTTCCAGTTCTAGGTTGGGAAGTTCCTAGAGATGGGGGGGGGTCCTGGGGAGGGGAGGGGACCCAGCATGCCCTACTGCCCAGCCTGTGAAGCTGCTATTTTTTCCCAAGTGATCTAGAGCTTGGAGATCAGTTGCATTTCTAGGAAAACTTCAACTCCCATCTGGAGGTCAGCAACTCTATCTGTGAGTTGGATCCTGTAGAACTCCAAAATTAGCAAATTCATTTAGATTTTTGTCACCTGCCCCTTCCTGAGGAACCCTTTGCAAAGAGGTTTCCAAAGGCTTTTCCAAATGCCACATAGAGAGGGCTGCAGCCGAGAAAATGTGGGGGCAAATGGTCTCCATCTGACATTTGGTGAGCTCATCTACAACTTGCCCAAGAGGTAGGGAGGAATTTCTATCAATTATCCTTCTCTCTGGCCATTTTTGCACGGTGAAATTGTACCAATGTTAGCAATGTAAAGGAAATGAGAAGAAGGACGATAGCAGGGAGTGGGCATTGCGATTGGCCAGCTAGATAGGGCTGTAAAGTTAGTGGCTCCTTTGTCCTTTTGTGCCACCTCTTGTTGGTCCTTAGACTGATACTCTCTGGTCTAATATCCTGCTCCTCGGAAATTAGTTAGGGAGATTCATCCTAGCTAGCAAGAAAGCAGCATGTTATCTTTTCCTCTTTCCTATCCAAAATGTAATTCCTAATAAATGTTTACTTTTTACCTTTTAATCAGTGTGTTAGCTGCTTCTTTGTGTAGTAAAACCCAACAACAGCTGTTACAGTGATGGTTTCAGGGAGGACCGAGGAAAGAGGTGGCGAAAAGTCGAAAATAAGTGACAAAATAAGCTATAGTGATTGAAGACATCTATGGGATGTCTGCATACAGAGGCCAGCTCCACATGTTGCCTGCACCTTCCACCACAATCCCTTTCTTGTTGACACTATTGCCTGAAGAGCACTCATTGAGTGGGGATGGTGGGAAAGTGAGTGACAGGTCCCCTCTCCAACAAAGAAGGAACCCCTTGGATCAGTTGGCCAAGGTAGCCACCAACAGTTTCCTTGTTGCCCTCAGTGAGCAGCAGCGAACAAGCATTGCCACTAAGGAGGGTGACCAGTGAGCAGCGAACCACAGCAATTCTTCCATATTGCTGGAATAAAGGGAGTGACAAGCATTAGTCCAAAATCTTTGCTACAACCCAGGAATGGACAGTGATGGAAGCTGCTAGATAGGATCTTGGCAACTGTCAAATGGTGCTGACCTCCTCCTCCTCCCCCATCCAAAAATCACCTGCACAAATGTTTTGGTTTCAAAGGCTGTTGTTTTGGTTTTTGGGTCTCAAACTCTGTAGGACAACCTTACAGACTTTCAAACACCTGGAAGGGGAGAAGAAAAGCTCAACCAAGACAATAGAGGGTTCCAGAAAGGTTGAGCTGAAAACTATAAAAACTATACCAAAATAAAAATATGTCTTATCTAGTGTACACAAGGAAATGAGTTAAAATCACTAGGCCGGAATTTCAGGCTACACCTGTAAAAACAAGTGGAAATTGTTGTACGTTTCCCAGACACTGTTGATGATATAGTTGTCAGTGACCAACAAGAAACCATACACATTTCAGCTTATTCAGCCTTCCTCAGTGATCAGATATAGAAACATTATTATAAAAATAACACATCCAGGAAGGGACCTTTTAGGTATAATTGTCTGTAAGGAGCAGCAGTGGTGTAGTGGCTAAGAGCAGTGGCTAAGAGCAGGTGCACTCTGATCTGGAGGAACCGGGTTTGATTCCCAGCTCTGCCGCTTGAATTGTGGAGGCTTATTTGAGGAATTCAGATTAGCCTGTGCCCTCCCACACATGCCAGCTGGGTGACTCCTATTAGACTGAATCACAGCTTTTTGGAGACTCTCTCCAGCCCCACCTGCACGCTACAAGGTGTAAGCCGAGCCAGAGGGGAAGGGCAAGTAGTTACAAGCCCCTTTGAGTCTCCTACAGGAGAGAAAGGGGGGATATAAATCCAAACTCTTCTTCCTCTAAATGAAAAACTTTATACCTTGTGTGGCTTGATGTTTTCTTCTAACAAAAATCATGAATTTTGCACCATTAATTGGATTGACTCACACTTAATCTAATGCAGGGGTAGGGAACCTGCGGCTCTCCAGATGTTCAGGAACTACAATTCCCATCAGCCCCTACCAGCATGGCCAATTGGCCATGCTGACAGAGGCTGATGGGAATTGTAGTTCCTGAACATCTGGAGAGCCGCAGGTTCCCTACCCCTGATCTAATGCATAATTACCCATATTTCCAGAAATGTATAACAACTGGTTATTTATTTATTTATTTATTTATTTATTTATTTATTTATTTATATTTTAGACTTATAGGCCGCCTCTTCCCCGGGTTATGAAACGTGAAGCGCAACAGGGTTTCCAATGCAAGAGATAAAGAGGTGGTTTCCATATCATGCCTCCGTACAGCAACTCTGCACTTCCTTGGTGGTCTCCCATCCAAATATTAACCAGTGTTGAAGATTCTACTTAGCTTCCAAGCTCTGACTGAATAAGGCTAAACTGGGTTATCCAGGCTGGGGCACCATGAGGATTAGAAACTTAAAGATAAGATATGAAGTATTGATTGATCTATATTTTCTGCAACAGATACCATAACTGATTCTCTGAAGCTCATTTGCAGCCATGAAACATCTCTGATCATGGAATCACAAAGGCACCTTCTGCACATGTAGAATAATGCACTTTCAATCCATTTTCACAACTGTTTGAAAGTAGATTTTGCTATTCCACACAGTACAATCCAGCTACAAAATGGATTGAAAGCGGATTGAAAGTGTGTTATTCAGCATGTGCGGAAGGGGGCAAACATCCCCTTGCATGAGCTCACTGCACTAGTTCAGGATCAATCTCTTTAAAAGTTGTTGTCCTGAGATATGTTACTTTGCAAGTTTGCTAGATGGTGCTAGTGTCCACCAAGAGTGTTTTGTTTTGTTTTTTGCAGCCCTGCCATCAGCCTGGCCTGATTCTCTTTTCCTTCTGGTCAGGCACAAAGAAGCTAGCGAAATCGCTCCAACGCATTTCACATTTGACAAATGGCTGCACAAATGACACCTTTTCCCCCAACAAATTTTCACCATGGGTTTATTTAGAGGAACAGCTATTATTTATTTCATTAAAAAAATAAAAACATCCCGTCAGCTTTTTCTCTTCTCCAGTCAAAAGAGAAAAAATAAAATAAAATGAGGAAAAGCATCCATCTCGGTGGACTGAGTTCTGCCATTTGATGGAATGGAGTGAGTGAAAAGAAATATGAAAAAAGCCAGACTCCTTTATCAGCATTTTTTACATTCAAACGTTAAGGTATTCTGCTGTTCTCAATTCTACTCCGTGAACATGAAAAAAATGTACAACTTTCCAAAGCATCACCTTGCATATTCAGAAACTTTTTGATCGATTCTGTATTGGAAGAAATTTCCAGTTTGGCCCAGTGGTGCCAGGTTCGATCTCTTAGCCAGTGAACCAAAAGTCAGAACCCTGAAGAATTGACATGATATGAATAGCAATGTTTGGATTCAGATTTTTTATATAGAATGTGTTGGTATTCACTGAGAAGGAAAATGTCTGGAACAATTATGAAAACTACTTTGTAAGTTAAGATACACACTCAGGGTTTATCACTGGGTTTCTTATCCTTTTCATAGGTGTCAAACTCGCAGCCCTCCAGATGTCATGGACTACAGTTCCCATCCCAGGGGATGATGGGAACTGTAGTCCATAACATCTCTGGAGTGGCTGTGAGCTCTGACACCTGTGGACTCAGTTAAAGTGGCACGAGAACCGGTAGGCGGCAGGGGGAGTGCTTCCATCGACAGGGCGCATGCCCTGAAAGGCCCGCAAAATCGCCCCCCTTGGTCCCTTCTTCAAGTGTTCTTCTAAGGGCCCCATGGAGCTCCCCCCCAAGAAAGCACACAGACATTGACACCAGCCTCTTCCCTTACTTAGCCTCGTTCGTTTCCTTTCTGAGTTGTATTTTTTTGAGGGTTGAAGGGTTCAGTTACAGTTCAGGGGAAAAACTGCCTGAGGAACTTAAAGTTCCGGCAGGAGACCTTTGGGGTCTACAAGGTCACCTGGGAAGTATAATCGTCGACAGGCAGCTTTCTCCTTGAATCCAAACCTTAGCTGAGTTTTTCAGCCTCAAAAGTACTACAAAAAGAAAAAAGGAAACTGGGAGGTAAGTGTAAAGGCTCGCTGGGGCATGGGGAGCTGAAAACAGCTACTGGCGCACGGGTGCAGTTTGGCCCAGCTACACCTCTGTGTGACTTAGATGTAGGGTTGCAAGCTGTGAGTTAGCAAATATCTAGACCAGGGGTAGGGAACCTGCAGCTTCGACCCACATGCTGCCTTCTTCGGTCTTTGCACTCGCGGCTCCACTTGAGCCAAGTTTTAATTGGCCTATCCTTGTTCTCGCCTCTGCAGGCAGCAGTGAGGGCACACCAACTGCCTGTGACTTTGGCTGCTTTCATGCTGGCTTCTCGGCCTGGCCCTATCTCCTTGCTCACGCTCTGCAGAGGCAGAATGGATGCATCCATGCACTTCTCAGAATGAGTGGAGTAAAAGGTAAAAAAACCAAATATATACAGTGTTATATTTATTTTAAATGTCAAAAATTATTTGCGGCTCCAAGTGTTTTCTTTTCCCATGGAAAACGGGTCCAAATGGCTCTTTGAGTGTTAAAGGTTCCCTACCCCTGATCTAGACAGTCAGTAGTTTGGAGAGGGGAGGTACTTTAGTGGGGTTGAATCCCATACAGTCCATCTTCTGAGGCATCCATCTTCTCCATTCAAACTCATTTCATCTCTTTGAGAGCATTTGCTTGCCGAGACTCCTTGTGGCATTGCTGCCAGAGATACATAGGACTGTGAAACAACACAAACCACTTTGGTTATCAGGATGGTTTACAGCTTCAGACTCCAGAAAGCATAGGAATGTGATTCAGCTCAAGCTATGTTGATAAAGAAGCTTTTGTAGCCTTGGGAAGAAAAAATATTTGAAAGTGGGAATTTATGTCATAAACCGGCCATACTTTCATTGGCTCCAGAGTCTTGTTCACTATTGCAGTAATTATTATACTTGACTCTCAGTGTCTTGTTCAGAATGAGATTAGAATACTAAGAAAAGTTGTCTGGAATTGAGACGTGCTTTTCTTCCTGCGTTCCGAGTTCGATTGTAATTTGAACGCTTTATATAATAGGCGATTGTTGTTTTTATTGCACTGTGACACTTTATTATCAATTTCATACATATTTATTGGTTGTCTTTTTGTATGCAGAAAGGCGTGAATCTGTATTTCAAACTGATTTCTATAACCAGGAGATCACTTGAAATTGGAGGAATTATCTAGCCACCACCAGGAGGCTGGTGACTCTACTTGGGCGGGTCCTCAAGATTTGATGGGTGGCAATCATACTCTTGTCACATTATGAGAAGCCAAGAGTCTTTGGAAAAGACAATGAAGTCAGGAAAAGGTGAAAGCCCAACTTGAGATGGAGTTAGTCAATCAAGGAAACCACAGACCTCAGTGCAGGAGTTGAGCACGGCTGTTGATAGGACACTGAAAGCTAACCTACTCTTGGTTTGCGGTCAGGCTTCAAGGGACTTATTTTTACAGGCACAGAAGAGAATGACATGGTGCAACATTATCTCCTGGTATTGGCAAACAGTAAAAAAACATCAGGATAGGCCAGAGCTAGGGAAAAAAATAGAAATTTGGCCTTCTTCTCTATCCTGGTTGCCAAAGAAACACTTTCGGCCTCCTGTACTTTAGACTAGGAATAAAACAGATGTATCAATTGATCCAGTCTTCAGTCAGACTTACCTTGTCCAACACTCATGGTCTGGCTGTGATTTGGACTGCATCTATCCACGTGAACAGCTGCTGAACAAGTTTGCAGCTCCCCGAGAAACAGAAGCTAATTCCTAGCTCATCAGGTGATCCTGTCTTGATCCGTTGCACGTCAAAAACATGGCTATGCAGTGAAACTGCACACCCAAAAGGGGAAAGAGCTGCCCTTTCCAACTTGGGTCAAGGCTTGGAAACTGCAGGTAGGGAAACTTCTGGAAAATTGAGAATGGAACTTGGGGAGGTTTGGGAAGGGGAGAGACCCCGGGGGATACAATGCTACGGAATCCACCCTCCAAAGCAATAATTTTCTCCAAGGAAGCTGATCTCTGTAGCTGGGAGTTCAGTTGCAATTCCAGAAGATCTCTAAACTCTGCATGGAGGCTGACAAACTCAATAGGGACAACTTTGATGCTTAGGATCCCCCCATTGCAATATGGAGAGAAGAAAGAGTATCTTTTTTTCCGTCTCTTCAGCCTAAGACATCAACTCCAGGTGAGAAGGCAAGAAGGGACATCATCTGTTATTTTTACACCCACACATAAATTTGCTGCATTTCAACAACTCTGGGAAGCAGCAACAATTCAGGATGTGTGACCAGAAGACCCCAAATTCCAACCAAGCGGTTTGGAGGTGGCTCCTGATCCCCCCTTCCCTAAAAAATGTGCTTGGTTATATTTGAATTTTTATTTATTTCTTTATTTCTATTTCATTCATTTATGTCTTACCTTTCTCCCCAGTGGGGAATTGAAGTGGCTTTGATCATTCTCCTCCTCTCCATTTCATCCTCACAACAACCTTGTAACTGGCCAAAGGCCCCCCAGCAAGCTTCCATGGCACGAGTGGAGATTTGAACCCAGACCTCCCAGATACTAGTCCGACCCTCTTAACCACACCACCACACTGAAACTTTGTTTGGGGTCTAATGGCTGTGAGTAGCCTGATTCTGTGAATACACCCAAAACGGTTGAAACCATCAGATCCGCCTGTCAATTATTTATCTGCCTGTTCACCACTGGCAAATGGGAACTGAGTTACTGGCAGGTGTTCAATCATTCCCACTTCAGTTCCCGAGTCCAGCAACTGACATCAGGGACTCTGGGTCGGAAGACGCTCTTTCCAGCTGTGGATTCAGGGATGGCTGCCAACAGCACCAGTCTGGTTCTGCCAGGATCCTTCAGCTGCTTCTGATGCCAGCAGTAATTCCTTGCTCAAAACAAAGCTTTTGCTAGGTTAGGTACAATTTACAGAGGGGAGATATTCAGTTGCCTTTACTGAAGGTTGCATGATGTCCACTGCGAAAGCCAAATTTAGATTGATCAACTAGCCCTTTCCCATTTCAGCAGTTCAGATGTGTTCAATCTCGTGTTCCCCAGTGGGCAGCCTTCAGTGGACCTTTCCCTAACATCTTTCTCCACCTTGTAAATAACAGCTGCAGATGGACTGGCACTTTTTCTGATTGCGTTTGGAAAAGTAACTTAAGGCTTCCCATTCTTTAACTGGTGGCGTGGGGGACCCTAAATTCTCAAACATTGGAAAAATCAGAGTGGATGGATCAGATTTGCTACTGACATCATGAGGCATCCAAACAAGTTCTACACTTAAGGTCTGAGCAAAGGCCATTCACCCAGTGTTTTTTCACGTACTACTTAATTGCTGTTGTCTTAAACGTGCTTCTTTCCCCTTCATTCCCAAGTGCTGCTTGCTAAAGATTGGTATTCTTGATTCATGGAGGAGAGGTCCAGCGATAGTTAACTAGCCCTGGTGCTAAAGGGAGCCTGTGCATTCAGAGGTGGTAACCCTCTGAATACCAGTATTAGGAGGCAATATCAGGAGAGGACTTCTGTCTTTATGCTGTGTTATTGACCTTCCAGAGGGATTGCTTTGGCACTGTGTGAAACAGGATGCTGGACTGGATGGATTCCTGACCTGGCAAAGCGAGAATTTTATGTTCCTTTTTTGAGTGGGGATTTGATGATGGTGATGATGATGATGATGATGATGATGATGATGATGATGATGATGATGATGATGAAGTAGTAGTAGTAGTAGTAGTAGTAGTAGTAGTAGTAGTAGTAGTAGTAGTAGTAGTAGTAGTAGTAATGGGGGCCAGCATCAATCATACAGTCAATGCTGGTCCCAAATTAGCCACTCATCTCATTTAACTCATCTCATTTAGTATAGTATATCTCATCTCATTTAGTATCGCAAGTTTATACTGTTTCTTAACTAATTTTTAGTAGGCTAACTCCAGTCAGCCTGGTGCAGTGTTATTAACAATTCACATCCATATTCATCAAAGAATGCACAACAGAGGCAGCACATAGTGAGTGAGTTTATATATTTTTTTAAAAAAAATGCTTTACTAATAAGACCAGGGTGGTGCGTTGGTAGTTAAGAGAAGCAGACTCTGACCTGGAGTACTGGGTTGGATTCCCCACTCCTCTACATGAACAGTGTGAATTCTAATCTGGTGAACCAGGTTTGTTTCCCCACTCCTCCACATGAAGCCTGCTGGGTGACCTTGGGCTAGCTAGTCACAGTTCTGTGTGAACTCTTTCAGCCTCACCTACTTCACAAGGGGTTTGTTGTGGGAAGGGGAATGGAAGGTGATCATAAGCCATTTTGAGAGTCCTTAAAAATAGAGAAAAGCGGGGAATAAAAACAACTTCTCATCATCGCTGACATACTCATCATTACATGGATGAAAAACAAGACATATATTTTCTGTCTAAGCTGCATCTGAGTGACACTGTGATTAAACAATAGGATGGCAAAAGAGAAAAAGATGTGGGGTAATAAAGAGCAATAAACTTTTGCTCAAAACTTGCCCATTTGCCTGTATGACTCAAAGCGTATCACCGATATCCAGTGGTCAAACAAACATTTTACCAGTTAAGCAGAGACACCTACATTATAGAAAGGACCATAAATTCAATACCCTATTTTTACAAGGTAATCCAATTGATCTGGTTGCAGCAAACAAACAGTAAGTTAACTCTTTAATGACTGGGAAGGCTGGCACTCACAAAAGAATGGCAGACACAAATCTGAAGAACGGGGTTTGATTCCACACACCTCCACATGAAGCCTGCTGGGTGACCTTGGGCCAGTCACACTTCTTTCAGAACTGTCTCAGCCCACATGGAGGTAGGCAATGGCAAACCACCTCTGAACATCTCTTGCCTTCAACATTGTGCGGGGTCACCATAAGTCATCTATGAATTGACTGAACTTTCCACCACCACAACCCCACGAAACAAATCTCACATCCATACCTTGCAGACACTGTATTGTTGTTGCACTGCCACAATTATTTCACTCTCTCGGACACACAACTCTATCCACCAATGAATGATTGCTGTATCTTGACAAGACCACAATATCCAACAGTGTATAGATGTGCCGAAAATGACCTTTCATTCCCCTCCTGTTTCCCTTCTATAATGTGGCACCATTACCCTCTGTCATTAGCCTTGTCTTGGCTTCCTAACAACAAAACTTCTTTGCTTGTCCACATTAGCAAGTCATTTCTGGGGAAGAAGGCATTTTCTGTACTTTGCATAACATTGAACAAAGTGCAGGGATGGGCCATATCTCAGGGGCTAGAACATCTGCTTGGCATACAGAAGGCCCTGGGTTCAATCCCTGACATCTCCAGTTTTAAGGATGAGGTGCTAGGTGATGTGATTTATGACCCCGGAGAGCTGTTGCCAGTCTAAGTAGATAGTACTATCCTGGATGGACCAATGATCTGATACAGAAGAAAGCAGCTTCTAATGGGGAGGCCGTCAAGGTCAGTGGTGCAGCATCTGTTTGGCATGCAGAAGACCCTCTGCCAGTGCAAGCAGGCAATAGTGACCTTGTTGGACCAAGGGTCTCATTCAGTAGAAAACATCTTCATGTGTATTCCCAAGAGCTATTGAAACAGTCAATAACCACAGTTGAGAATTGTAGGTTGCCTCCTACAATTCAAATGATCAGGTGTGGGCTGGGATTATGCTGATGGTTTGACAGTCTTTTAATAAACATCAGAACACCACACCTGGGCTGCCACAATATACAAGATGAACATCCTTCCAAGTAATAACTGTGTATTTATTAAGCATGCAAAGTGAAAACAGGCAGATCTGCCAAAGATACAGCAGAGCTCTCAATGTCCTCTATGAGAATTGTCCATGAGAGAGCAGGTCTCAGATACCCATCATATGAACATTGTCCAGAGAGTCCGGATTCATATGAGCTCTCCAACATATGCTTGTTTCATGAATGCCAGTCTACTTCCTCAGCATAATATTTCAGGCTTGCCCATAGTATTCCAGGATCACTATCTTTGGGATATATATTTCACGAACTAAATTCAATCCTATAAATGTGTCCCCACCAAATCGGCTAAGCCATAAAATGCAATAGAGCAAATCTGTCTGTCACTTAGCCTGGTATAGTGTTCTGGTATTTAAGTTACTAATAGTGTGTTTGTCATAGTGAGAGCTCCTGGTGGGCTGCTATGATCATCTATAGCAGGAAAAATAAAACAGGGAGCCCAGGAGGTACAGTAATTCTCTTTGAACATCAGCTGTCATCCAACTAGGGCCTCACTTTGGTATCAGATGCACAGGAATGGATGGAAACCTTTATATCCAAGAACAGTAAAGATGTGGAGGAAGTCTCAAAGAGAACCTTGTTTAAAAGCAACATGTAATTGTGTGTTATCTGCACACTCAGAGAGTGAGGAATTCAATCCTGAACAGATGATAGATAGGAAAAGTGCAGTATTATAGGTAACATATAATATACCAAGCTCCTCACCCAGGGTGGCTCCAGGGCTAGCCTTGATCTCTCATCAGATCTCAGGAAGTCCAAGCAGCTACAATTCCTTTGTTAGTACTCCTTTCTTGTCATAGGTGGGAGACTACTAAGCTAAAGTTCATGCCTAGTTACAGAGGGCTGGTGCAAATGGTAAACCACTTCTGAACATCTCTTTGGCCTTGAAAAAACCTATGGAGTTGGGCCGTAAGCTGGGCTGTGACTTGATGACATTTCTTCCCATGCCACCTATATGCATACATTTTTTTTAACTGCTACAAGTACATTAATATTATTATTATTGGTTTTAACTGGCTGAAATCTCTGTTTTGAAATTCTGTGATGTACAGGATTTGGCAACCCATTTTAGGGTGTATCTTCTCAATACATGCACAATTCTGTCCTAAATCTTAATGGATCTCTAGCTCTCACTCCTATGTGTGTGTACCTAGAGAGCATACCTCTAGAATTGTGGTGGCAAAGTTCTATGGCACTCCAGTTATGGACTGTCAATTTCATTTGCTCAGCTCTGCCAGCATGGCCAATTGGCCATGCTGGCAGGGGCTGATGGGAATTGTAGTCCATGAACATCTGGAGTGCCATACATTCACCACCACTGCTCCTAGAATGCTCTTCTGCAGTTTTTCATAGCATAAGATAAGTTTCCCTCCCCAAGTTCCGTTCTTAATTTTCCAGGAATTTCCTCCTCCTCCTCCTCCTCCTCCTCCTCCTCCTCCTCCTCCTCCTCCTCCTCCCCCTTATTTCAGAGAAATAACATGAGTAGATACTTTCTTATCATTGCAATGGATTATTTTCTTTCCTGTATTGTCTTTTAGGGCTATGAAGACAAACTTTGTTGCACTGTGGACACCTCCTGTATTTTATAGCAGAGCTGATCTTAGCCCAAAATACTAATGGCAAAATTGAGCAGTTCTTTGCTGCATTCTTATGCTGTTCTCAAGGAGTCAGAAAAGTCATGATACACTCTAGCAGCAGTTTATACAAATACCTTATCTTGATTTATGTGTGGTTGAAGAAAATCTTGAAAACAAATCCAACTGCTACATTCGGCACCAATATTAATCTACTGCAGAAAATAAAAGCCACCCATTTTGATAACATCTGAGTTGAGAAACCATCTGGTGCAGAAAAAGAATGTGTTCAGTAGCTATAAGAGGAAACAAGTCTAAGCAGGTCTACTTAGAAGTCCCATTTTCTTCAATCCTTGCTCCCGGGAAAGTGTTTTTAGGATTACAGCCACCATTATTTACAGGCTGAAATTTCTGCTAGATTTTTAAAAGTTCATCCTTTATATTTGTATCCTCTATGTCTTGGTGCAAAAGGCTCTTGAAGAGATTTGCAATGATAACAAATTTAATGCAACAGTAATAAAATCACAAATCAGTCCATAAAACCATGAGGTATGACAAAGAACAACCTTTATTCTGCCTCCCTGGGCTTTCTAAACAAGGTCATTAGAATCCTCCTAGAATTAATCAGAGCACTGACCAGTTGTATCTTAGGAGAAGAACAGGAAAAAGGACTGAAATCTAACTGTACTCATTCACATCCATATTAAACTCCTGTTGACTTGCCATTCCCCTCACCCATAGTGGGTAAACCCCTACCCTCAGCCCCAATCTCTTCCCTCAAGAAATTGAGGAGAGCGGGGTGGTGGCTAGTAAAAGGCTTTGTGAGCATGCACAAAACATTGGAGTCACCTAAAACGTCCTTCGTAATCCCGCCCATCCATATATACTTACATGGCTGGTAGTTACCCTATAAGAGGATCAAAGTTGATTTAGCAAAATATGAAGTTCTTTTGCCAGAGCTCTTCATGGAAGTCAGAGTGAAGAGGATCTGAGCAACAAAGCTTATAAAAAATATCAAAATAAACATCTAGAATTTTACGAGAGGGAGATTCTGGGGAAAGCACCTATGACAACTCATTGCTGCTTCTTGGGTCTACAGAAGGGATTTTATCATGTTGGGTTTTTTAAAAAATAACCCTTTATCATTGCTCCTTAATAGAAGGGATACTATAATAAGAAATAATATATGCCATCTGACTGTGGAAATAGGGGAGGGAAGAAGGCTTTTGAGAGGTCACAGAGATTGAATAGAAGATTCCAGGCTTTAAATAAAAGGGGATTGCAAAATGTTCTTAGAATTTCCCAGAAGAGTTATGTTTTAAAAAAAACCCAAAAGCTTCACATACCTTAACTGTAATCCTTCTAACAAACTCAGATGAGCATTTTCAAGAGCAAGATGAAATTTCTTTCCATTGTCACTACCTCAAGGCCGATTCTCAAACATCCCTCGGCACGAGAGACTCTGCTCTTTCTGCCCTTCTTATATTGACTACCTTGATAACATCTTGCTCTTCTGCCCAAAGTACAACAGCTTTAGGCCTGACTTCTCTGCCTTAACCTCTGTTGGGTTCTCGGATCTTTCCATCTCAGCAAAGATGACTCCTTTGCTCAACAATTCTGAGGCTGAAATAATTAAAGCCGTAGCCAAATTTTTACTATGCGTTTTGAACTAGGTATCCTTGGCTTCTACTCTCATGACCTTTGCTGTTCTTTACTGGATTTACTTTTCTATTCTGTCCCTTTCTTTCATATGCCTAATAAAAGTCTCTGAATTCTGAATCCTTCTAACTTCCCTTAAGATTGACCAGTATAACAAACGGCTATGAAAATGGTCTGGTTAAGTTGTAGAGGAAAGAAACAGGAAAGAGGGGTAGTAAGGCCCTCTATGATGTCTAAAGCCCCTTCCGCACACGCAAAATAATGCGTTTTCAAACCACTTTCACAACTGTTTGCAAGTGGATTTTGCCATTCCGCACAGCTTCAAAGAGCACTGAAAGCAGTTTGAAAGTGCATTATTCTGCATGTGCGGAATGTGCCTAAGTTGCCTCTTCAGTAAGTTGAGATATGTTGCACCCCTCTCTTTTCTAAAGCTTGATTAAAAAATAATGCTCCATGGTGGATGTTAAAATAAGTTTCCTTTGCTTTCCCCACACCAAGCTTAGGGTCACTCACAACCAACCAATATCGCTGGAAGTGCCATGAAATCACAGCCAACGAACAGTTTTTTCAAGGCAAGAGACATTCAGAGGTGTTTGGCCATTGCCTGCCTCTGGATAGCAACCCTGAACAACCTTGGTGGACCCCCCATCCAAGTACTAAATCAGTGGCAACCCGGCTTAGCTTCCAGGATCTGATGTTGGTGATCAATATAATACAAGCTATAATGAACTTTCAACTGTATAGAAGTCTCAGAAAGGGTAAGAGTTAAGCCCTTTAAGAATATAATAAGAGCCCTGCTGGGTCAGACCAGTGGTCCATCTGGTTCAGCATCATGTTTCACACAGTGGCCAGCCAGTTCTGTAAAAAGTCCAACAACAGGGCACAGAAACTAAAGTCCTCTCCTGATGTTGCACAGATATCAGTTCCTCTGGAGAAAAATGGCTGCTTTGGAGTATGGACTGTATGGCATTATACACTCTGAGGTTCCTCCCATTATACCCTCTGAGGTTCCTCACCCCCCCCATCTCAAGAAATTTCCCAACCCAGAGTTGGCCAGCTACCTGGCACTAAGGCCCTTTCCGCACATGCAAAATAATGCGTTTTAAAACCACTTTCACAACTGTTTGCAAGTGGATTTTGCCATTCCGCACAGCCTCAAAGAGCACTGAAAGCAGTTTGAAAGTGCATTATTCTGCATGTGCGGAATGAGCTTAAGATTCAAAGGTTTTCTGTCTCTAATGTTAAGGTTTTCCCTTACAAAGGAGGGCAGATCTGAAGAGCTCTGGCTGTAAACCCTTTCTCCATTTGAGAGCCAGTGTGGTGCAGTGGTTAAGAGGGATGAACTCTAATCTGGAGAACTGGGTTCATTTCCTCCACTCCTCCATATGAATCCTGCTGACTGACCTTGATCCAGTCACAGTTCTCTCAGAACTCTATCAGCCCCACCTACTCCACAAGGTGTCTGTTGTGGGGAGAAGAAGGGAAGGAGCTTGTAGGCTGCTTTAAGATTCTTTACAATTGAGAAAAGTGGGATAGAAACCCAAATTCCTCTTCTTCTAGAAGCACCAGCTGGCTCAGACCCAGGACAGGGCAGGACAGAGAAGCTCTTTAACAGCTCTGGTTAGAGACACAGTCTTTCTTGCATGTGACAAACAAACAAGCAGGGTATCATTGGGGTTAGCAATTCAGCATCTTGCTGCAAAGATATTGAGAATTACTCTTAGGAGGGCAGATAATTAGTTGTGCAACTTTATGTAAACTGTGAAGCCCAGGCAATTGTGTTTTTTTTAATAAATGACCTCAGTAATGCTTCTCTGAGAGAGCCATGCAAGCAACCAAAAACAAACAAAAAAAACCCCCTAAATACAATGCACATTACCAGACCTGCAAGGGCGAAATCTCTATTCACCCGGTACGACTGACTATCATCTGAAGCCAAAGTGAGTCAAAGGCTTTTTAAAGAAGTCGAGGTTTTAAAATAATCTGCTGAGCAAGACTAACGTTTAAACAAAAAATAGAAAGGATAAATGTTGAGATATTGCACTTGCTGCAAAAATCTTCTTTGAGATCTTCACTGAGGTCAAAACTGGCAGCTCTGGATTTCAGATCTTCAGTCCTTTTCATTCCTGACAATAGTGAAGAGGTATTGAGGAGGCCAAAGGAACTCATTTCTCTAGGCTTCCTTCAGATCCAACGGCAGCAGCTACAGTTTGTATCAGGAGCTGCCAGAAGGAATATGCTACCCAGTGGTGGGATCCAAAAAATTTAGTAACAGGTTCCCATGGTGGTGGGATTCAAATTGTGGTGTAGCACCAATGGGGATGGGTGGGGCACAATGGGGGTGTGGCCAGGCATTCCGGGGCGTGGCATTCCTGGGCGGGGCTGTGGCAAGGACGCAGCTGCTGCGCCGGTCCTTGGACGGGAAATGAATGCACGCAGGCTCAGGCTGCCACACACACCGGTGCACCTCCTGCTAGACTGCTTCAAGTTCTGCGCGCTACTGCTGAGAGGAGGGGTGTAACTAAGGCAAAAATCACCAATTAGTAACCCCCTTTCGGCACACACAAATAATTAGTAACCTACTCTTGGGAACCTGTGAGAACCTACTGGATCCCACCTCTGATGCTACGCCCAACCATAGATACAAATGGAGGTGGGATGGATGAGCCTTGAACCAAGGGTTTGTTCACCAGGAGCTCTTGACATACCAGTGCAATATGGTAAGTGTACAAAATATCTGTCCACATTAACTGTCCCACTGCAATTCAGAGCATTCTCCTCAGCCGGACTGAACTCCTTTCTCCCAGCAAAACTGGAAGATTCTGCCATCTTCCATTCTCTGATCGGATTTGCCCTTGTGGCTGTATGCAACCTGACATAATTCCGCATATCATTTTACACTGCTCTTTACATGAAGAAGTCCATGCTCACATTCTTGCCCCCCTAATTGCTAAAATGAAGTATAATACAAATAAGTCATTTATACAATTTCTCTTAGAAGACAAGCATGAGAAGGTCACTGTAATGGCGGCACCTTTCCTGGCTACTATCCTGATGGAAAGATCCCACCGGGAATATTTTGGAAATAACAAATGACCAGTAATATGCAGACCATCTGTCCAGTCAACCACTCTCTAAATTGTGAGGTGGTTATAAAATTATAACTGCAAATTGAACATGTCCTTTACATGTAAGGTGATCAGAATTGATCCCTTTTTATATCAAGAAATGCCATTAATGGTTTCTGATTTCTACCTGGAACCACAAGCTGTGTAGTGCAGATACCAGCTGGATGCCTCCACTAGAGGTGTTTATGTCCTTCCAGATATTTCACTTGCATACTGGATTTTGTCCTCCAAAAGTTTACTGCCAAACCTGTTGGTCTGATCTTTATTTTTTTTTCCCCCTTGGTTTTTGTATTGTGTATTGAATAAATTGCTATTGTTGCCAATATCAAGGTGGTGGTTGGGGATCTCATGGGATTACCACTGATCTCCAGGTGACAGGGATCAGTACACTTGGGGCTTTTGTGCGCTTACTACTTGCCTGAAGGCTGTTTGCCTTGCAATGGGGTTTTCCCATGGTTTTCTGTTTACACAAGAGATTACCTACCTGCAGAAGTGCCCTTAGTTGTAGGAGTATTTTCCTTAATACTGTAGTGGCGTAGGAGGTTAAGAGCTTGTGTATCTAATCTGGAGGAACCGGGTTTGATTCTCCGCTCTGCCGCCTGAGCTGTGGAGGCTTATCTGGAGAATTCAGATTAGCCTGTACACTCCCACACACGCCAGCTGGGTGACCTTGGGCTAGTCACAGCTTCTCGGAGCTCTCTCAGCCCCACCTACCTCACAGGGTGTTTGTTGTGAAGGGGGAAGGAAAGGATATTGTAAGCCCCTTTGAGTCTCCTATAGGAGAGAAAGGGGGGATATAAATCCAAACTCCTCTTCTTCTTCTTCTTCTTCCTAAAGTGCAGGCACTCATTCTCAGGTCTATTCGTCTGTGACAAGTTGGTCTAAAACAGCAGCTTTTATCTGCAAAGAAGGCAGCTCTTGCAACTATCAGCGTTAGCTAATATGCAAGAACTAGAACTGAAACTAAAAGCTCCGCCCAATAGAACCAAACTCCGCCCAATAGAACTAATCACACAGATAAAGGGGAGGAACAGGGTGTTCCATTATATACGTATATACATTATATCATACTAACAGAGCCCTTCTGCCTACACTATTTGCATTTTAAAAGGGACCTTTTCTTCTTGTCTGAAGTATTCCTGCCAGTTCAAAAGGGGCAAAAGTTTAAATTCTGCATGCCTTGTTGTTTCCCTACAAACTCCATTTGGGGAAGCTGCCTCCCTCCCCCTTTTTTCCCTGAGGTCTTTGGTCTATCCATAGCTCAATAGACCATGTCAATTTCACTCAGGATTCCTTGCTCCAGCAATAGACCTGCAGAAAATTATAACACACACACACACACACACACACACAAGTCCTTTTGATGATTCTGAAATGGTGGCCCAAAGTGCGAGTGTTGAGTGTTTCAGTTGTTATTAAGTTTTTAGGTTGGTTGTGGGCTTCAACTCTTGTTTTTACTACAAATTTGTATTGTTGTATTGTTGTATTGTTGAAAGTTGCCCTAAGCCCATAAGGTGGCCTAGAAATAAAATAAATGAACATACATGAAACCTGGCATCTTCAGTTCTCCTGGAATTATCAATGGTCTCCATGCTACAGAGGTCAGTTCTCCCAGAGCATAGGTGTCAAACTCATGGCCCTCCAGATGTGCTGGCAGGGGATGGTGCAATGTGCTGGCAGGGGATGATGGGAACTGTAGTCCATAACATCTGGAGGGCCGCGGGTTTGACACCTATGTCCTAGAGCGATCCCTACTGAGCTCCCTACCATACACAGACTCCACCTTCTTTGAGTACCATCATCAAATCTCCTGAAATTTGCTAATGTAGAATTGGCCATCCTATCTGCAGTACATACTTGAAAAAGACCAGGAGTCCCATTAGAACATGTCTGATTAATTATATGACACTCTTCTCCTCCCTCCCCCCGGCAGGTGTTCAAGAAAGCCAATAAAAGATAAAGACTGGCATACTGACTGTTGGGCTTGGTTTGTGTGAATACCTCATGGATATTTTCATTATATTTACAAAGTATTTCACTGCAGAAAATGGCTATTGTTTCTCTTTCATTTTCCTGGAATGCATTATAAAGCTAATTATGTTTTGTTCAAATTGAAGAGCATCCCCTTTATCCATATTAAATGTTTTGGCTTGCTCATTTCATTCCCTACACTTTTTATTAAAAAGCTATATAATGTAAAATGAAACCATTTTTATTTCAAATACTCATTTGAGGTTATCTTATACATATAATTATTTCTGCTGAACTCTAAACAAGCTTGTGGGACCCAGTTATTTATTTTGATGTAACATTATGCTAGCAGCTAATAGTGAACTGGGAGCCAGCATGGGGTAGTGATTAAGGTGTCAGACTAGGATCTGCGAAACCCGCGTTCAGATCTGCACTCTGTCATGGAAACTTGCTGGGTGACCTTGGGCCAGTCACACGCTCTCAGCTTCGACCCTGACAAGTACTTGGATGGGAGGCCTTTTTGGAATATTATTGTTGTGATGTGGAGGCAGGCAATAGCAATATGTGTATATAAAATACTTAATTATATAATTAAGTATTTTATATACACATATATTAAGTATTTTATATACACATATACATATACATATACATATATATATATGTGTGTGTGTATACACACACACACACACACACACACACACACACACATATATATATATACATAAAAACAGGCAATAATATAACCAGGGAGGAGGGTCAATGATATTTGGTGAGAGAACACCACATCAAACAAAAAAAAGTCTTGGTGCGGGTGATGTAAGGCTGGATTTTCACAGTGAAATTGTACCGTTGTTAGCACAGGGAATACTCCTTTGCAGCCGGGAATTCTTCACTGCTCCTGGTGCTGCAGAGAGTCTGCCACGTTGTTGCTCTGGCGTCGCCCTGCAGTATTGACTTTGCTTCGCAACTTTCAAAACCCTCAAATTTGAGGTTCTTTTGAAATACCCCTTTGTTACTCTGGTGGCTTCCATTGCCATGAAAAACTCCACAGCAGCAGAACCGGGGACATTTTTCCTGCCTTGCCATTCTTACTTGCCCCATCAATCAACAGGCTCTCAAAATCCCCCCCCCCCCTCCCCGGTGTAAAATCCTTGCATGCGTGAGTGAATCCCTGTCATTGCAGTGGGGAAAACACCAGACACAGAGAGAGGGGTGGAGGACAGCAATTATCTTGCTCACACAAGGATTTCAGACAGAGGTGATGGAGGACTGCGATTCTCTCTCACACACAAGGTTTTTATACAGAGGGGGTGGAGGACTGCAATTCTCTCGCACACACAAGGGTTTTAGACAGAGGGGGTGGAGGACTGCGATTCTCTCGCACACACAAGGGTTTTAGACAGAGGGGGTGGAGGACTGCGATTCTCTCGCACACACAAGGGTTTTAGACTGAGGGGGTGGAGGGTGGCGATTCTCTCACATACACAAGGGTTTTAGACAGAGGGGGTGGAGGCAGAGGTGGGATCCAGCAGGTTCTCACAGGTTCCCGAGAGTAGGTTACTAATTATTTGTGTATGCCGAGAGGGGGTTACTAATTGGTGATTTTGCCACATGATTTTTGCCTTAGTTATGCCCCTCCTCTCAGCAGTAGCGTGCAGAACTTGAAGCAATCTCACAGGAGGTGCACCAGCGTGTGTGGCAGCCTGTGCCTGTGTGCATTAGTTTCCCGCCCAAGGACTGGCGCAGTGGCTGCATCCTTACCACAGCCCCACCCAGGAATGCCATGCCCCCGGAATGCCCAGCCACACCCCCATCGTGCCCTGCCCAGCCCCACTGGTGTGACGCCACAGTTTGAATCCCACTACCATGGGAACCTGTTACTAAAATTTTTGGATCCCACCACTGGGTGGAGGATGGCAATTCTCTCACACGCCAAGAGTTTTAGACAGAGCGGGCTGGAGGATGATGATTCTCAGACGGGGGGTGAGAGCACCGATTCTCAGTTCCTGTTGTGTGTTCAGAGTCATTTAAAACTAAAATAGTGAAATAAGTAGGGAGAATGGGGGGAGATTCAGCCAATCAGAATGCGGGAAACAGAGGTTGTCCATGCATGCATGGCTCATGGAAAAGCACCCGGCTCATGAAGAAACAGCTGGGGCATAATGCACTGGCCCTGCCTCAAATCCAAGGAAGAATTGGGGACCCATGGGGATTCAAAAGCAGGGCAAAAAGTGCAATGGCAGGTAAGCTCCCAGATCTACCATGGGGGCATTTTGACCGTGACAAATTGGCCTAAAAGACTTCAACCTGAAACCCAGGAGAGCTGTGTCTGATTAGGATAGATAATACTGACTTGGTCAATATTGACCAAGATAAAAGATAAAAGTTTGGTGGGTGGGTGGTAGGATAAACGGAGACAGGGGATGTTGTGGATACGGGGATTGCCAGGAGGAGGGAAAGGAGAAGTAATTGGGGAAGGTGATACAGATAAAGTGAGGTTCCCAAAACTCTTTGCAGACTCCCCATCATGCCCAGACTAGTCAGCAGCAAGCAATTGGGCCAGGCCAGACCAGTCTAGCCTAGCAATTAGCACCACACAACTTAGCTCTCGTTTTCCAGGGTAGATCCTCATGGGGGAGAAAAGGAGTGAAAGTCTAAATCAGGGAAGCAGATATAAATAGGTTGCTGACTGGGTGGGTAAAAGAGAAGGACACATGAAAAAGGGATAAGCTATTGGGGGCTTTCAGGAAAGAGAAAATAAAAATAGCAGGGGGAGAGAAAAATGAGATGTCTCCTACAAGTGTCTGCAGTTACCCCCCTAGTTAACAAATCTTTTATAAACAGAATCGTAAATATAAAATTGTGGGACAGAATGTATCATTGAAGGTTTTCATTGCGGGAATCAACTGGCTGTAATGGGTTTTCTGGGCTGTGTAGCCATGGTCTGGTAGTTTTTGCTCTTACTGTTTCACCAGTATCAATAGCTGGCATCTTCATAGGCATGTTACAGGAAGAAGAGATACTCTTCTCACCGTGATGTGCCTCTAAAGATGCCAGCCAGAGATGCAGGTGAAACGTTGGAAGTAAAAACTACAAGGCCAGACACACACAGCCTAGAAAATCCATAACAGCCAGTAATGAACCAAATCTCTCTCTTTTTCCTTACAGTTTTAAACTAGGGTCCTATGCCTGAAAGCATAGCATTTTAAAAAGAAATCATATCTTGTTTTAAATTAATTCTGCCCATCAGGTGCTGGATAAATCCTCTTGGGCCGCCAGATTCAGGATACAAAGCAGCTTGTTGACCAACTGAGGTGCAATAGATTTCTTCTATAAATATACGATGAATTATAATGCCAAATTATGAATGTGAGCAGCTTGAGATCTATCTATCTATCTATCTATCTATCTATCTATCTATCTATCTATCTATCTATCTATCTATCTATCTATCTATCTATCTATCTATCTATCTATCTATCTATCTATCTATCTATCTATCTATCTATCTATCTATCTATCTATCTATCATCATCATCATCTGTCTGTCTGTCTGTCTGTCTGTCTGTCTGTCATGTGTCTAAACAAAATAATTAGATTTTTATTTTTATTTTTTATATTTTTTATTTATTTATTTCATTAAATTTATAGACCGTCCTTCCCCGAACCACAACCAGAGTAAAACAAAGCATTAAAACACAATAAAACCAGCACAGAACCCCAATATTTAAAACAGGAACCATAAAAATATTAAAAGCAGATGACGTAGGACTCACCTTCCCTCCTCACCCTTGCGCCCACAGGAGGCCAGATGGAATGGTGGCAGATGTACTTAGCCAGACTGGCCAAATACCTGGCGGAACAGGTCCGTCTTACAGGCTCTGCGGAAACTCTGCAAGTCCCGCAGGGCCCTGATCTCCCTTGGGAGCCTGTTCCACCAGCTGGCCCGTGTAGAGGCCAGCCTGATTGCCTTTGGGCCAGGGATCACCGATAGGTCCTCCTCCATATTGTGTGTGTGTGTTGGTTTGGTTTTTATTTCATGAAATGATAAAGCCCAAGTACAATTTGGCAGATATATCTATTTATTTTCAGGCCCACAAATGTGTTTTCCAGTTCAACAACTGCCTGGCTTTTCCTATTATTGCAAGTTCATGTTTCAAACATTGAGCTGTAATGTGTTTAAATCTCTCCCATTAAAATCAACAGGACTTGCAAAGTACTTAGCTGGGGCTGGATCATGTCCCAATTTTCCATACTGTGTAACATTTTGCTATCTCATTACAAGGGACTAGCACTTGCCCTAGAAGTAATAATAATTTTTGGAGGCATAAAATGAATTATATGCGCTGAATGTCATACGAATATCAACCTATAGCCCAAAATTGCAATGTAAAGAGACTTAAGAGTACATGGGGGGGGGGGGGGGCAGGTTGGAGGTTTGCCTGATCTCTAATAACCCAAACTTTGGGACTCATGGGATGTGACCTGATGTTGTCACTGGATAGGCATTGGTGATGTCATACTGAGTAGGACTTGGTGATGTCACACTGAATATTTATGCAGCAACATAGTGACAAAAGTTACCTCTCTGCATCAGTGCCAGCCTTCCTTCGGCCTCCACTTTCAGCTAGTAAACCCCCCACCAGCCAGCTGAACAACACTGGGAGCTCAGATGGGATAACCTTAGGTTTTGTCATTATCTTAGGCCCTTTCAGTTTAAGTCCCACCTCTGGCACCAGTCTTTACTACACAACAAAGTTTCCCTGCCTTATCACTTTATTTGTCTGTAACCAATATGACCGAAATAGTTCATATTTGTAGAAGAGAAGAAGGAAAACAATCTGGATTTAAACCCACTTTTCTCAACTGTAAGGAGTTTGCAACTTAAAAGCACCTTTCCTTCCTCTCCTCACAACAACAGACACTTTGTGAGGTAGGTGGGACTGAGAGAATACTGAGAGAACTGTGATTGGACCAAGGCTTCATGTGGAAGAGTGGGGAATCAAACTTGGTTCTCCAGATTAGATGGTACCTCTACCTGCTCTTAACCACTACTCCACTCTGTCTCCCATCTGTCTCCCTAAACACTCAGGAGGTTTGGTATCATGGCTTCTAAATTGCAGTTAGTACTTCTGGACCTATAACTAAAACACTTCATGAACAGATAGGGTCAGTCCTGTGGGCCACTTTTCAAAACTCCAGTACATCAGTCGGATGTGTTCAGCTGAGTAGGTCATGAATTGTGCAGCCTTGCTTTGCTAAGTGTCACATTTGTCCAAGAACATAAAAACATCCAAAGTTTTGCTGCTGTCTATCAGATTCCTCGGAGCGGACATTTTCTCTTTCTTTGATCATGTTGCAGAATTGGTGCCTGAGGGGATATATCAGTGCACGGGAAGACATGACAGAGACTAGAGTAACAATGTCATTGGATTTTTTTTCCCCTTAAGGAAAAAGGTCCCATTATTGCACAGTCTTACATTTTTTAAAAGGCAATGACTCGAACAGACAGAAGGTATGTTAACACCTGTCTCATAAGCATGAAAACAAAATGTTACAATGGTAATCTGTTTAGAATTGTCACAATGTATATCAAAAATATATAGTATAGGTAACTGTTTTAACATTTCTACATAATATATGCATAATTTTGTTTCCTCTCTCAGTCTTTGGAACTGTAACAATGATAAGATTCCATTTTCATTTTCAGGGAAGATGGGATTTGTCGCACAGGGACCAGGATTCATGACTTACTGTTAGGTGACTTCACAGCTGGTTGAAGAATTATACCAAGTGAGTGTCCACTAGATGGTTTTGCATTGGCCTGTTGGGAGGTTTCAAGTGGAGTTCTGCAGGATTCTGCCCTAAGATCTGTGCTGCTCAATGTGCTTTTTATAAATGTCTTGAACTTGGGTGTAAATAAAATGTAGACCATCTTTGCAGATGACACAAAACCAGCACTGAAGAACACAGAAAGTTACCTGGACAGAATAACGGGGCAAAGAGGAACAAAATGAATTTCAACTAGGATAAATATACCACCTATCATTTGGGTACACACTCAAAGAATATGTACAGGATGGGGAAGACCTGCTTGGCAGAAGAATATTAAATGATCTTGGTGACTTAAAGTGGGGACTGGGAGTAAGCCCCATAGGATAGAATTTATAGGATTTCAAGAGGCCCTACTTAATATTGGTCTCTGCATAGAGCTGCTTAGTTCCTTCTGACCACTGGTGGGTAGGAGGGTGCCATATCCAGGTTGGGAAACTCCTAGGGATTTGGAGGGGGAGCCTGGGAAGGACAGGGGCCTCAGTGGGGTAAAGTGCCCTAGAATCCACTCACAAAAGCATCCATTTCCTCCAAGGAAACTTAAGAACATAAGAACAAGCTAGCTGGATCAGACCAGAGTCCATCTAGTCCAGCGGTCTGCTACTCGCAGTGGCCCACCAGGTGCCTTTGGGAGCTCACATGCAGGATGTGAAAGCAATGGCCTTCTGCGGCTGTTGCTCCCGATCACCTGGTCTGTTAAGGAAACTTATCGCTGTCATGTGTTAGTTGAGCTATATTTCTGTGAAAACCCCAGGTTCCATCAGGAGGGTGGCATCCTTATCTTTGCATTAATCCTAAACTGAACAGGAAAGAGCAGTACAAGGCAACCACTAAAGAAACAAATTCAAACTTTTATTTTATTTTCATTTTGAATATAAATTAAATGGAAATAAAAAAGACTCAAAAATATTCAATTATATCGGAAGACAAAAAAAATTGTGCATAATAACACGCACAATTATAACAGTTGTTATTGCCAATAGCAGATTACATAATAATAAACTTAAAATAATGCTTATAACAATGTAACAAAAATCATAAAGTATTTCATCTAATTTATTAATAATATTTGACAATGCTATAATATAAATTCAAATAGATGGAGTAGATAACATTATTGATAAGCAATTACTATTATAAATTATTAAAAATAATTCTCACATATTAAATACTGAATTCACCTATTGTCATCTATTAATATGTTTATATGTTTTATATGTTTATATGTTTCTTTTTCAATATTTAGCATATCATGCAGATTATTAATAATTCATGTATAAAATTTCCACAATCTCTTTCTCAAAAGCATTTTTAAAGAATAATATAGATAATAAACGTATCATTTATTTTGAAATTATTTGGTCTCTTATTCACAAAATTCATTAATTTTGCAATTACTGCATATTTAGCTGGTTTCTTTTCCCATTGTTCATGGCCTGGACATTCTTCTGCTTTCCATTTTGCTGCAAATATAATTCTAGCCACTATTATTATACAGCAACACACTTCTATTTTTTAAAAAATGTTTCTTGCTAAAATGCCTAATAACATATTCTTGGCATCCATAGCAAATTTGATTTTTAAAATTTTCTGAGTTTCCACATGTGTTTCTTTCTATTTTTATTTTTTACATGCACATTACAAACAGTCAAAGGTATTATCCATTTCTTTACAAGTTCAACATATTTGTAATTGTTGTCCATCTTATCAATATTTTGTGATTAAGTGATATACCACCTATAAAAATCTTGTAACAATTTTCTCTTAATATTTGGCTAGGTTTAAATTTTATGTCTTTCATATACAAAGTTTCCCATTGTTGAAAATATATTTCTTCCTTGAAATTTTATATCTATATAACCATACATTTTTAACTTGTTCTATTGCTGTAACATATCAAAGTAATAGCTTAGAAATTCATTCTCGTAATGTTTTGCTGCATTATCACCATTTCAAATTCTGTTGGTCCCCTTATTATACCTCTTGCTGTATGAATCTCCTTTCTTCATCTCGAGACTAATTGAAAATATAATACCCATGGTAAATTTTTACCTTCATCTTTTCTTTCCCCCAAGACTTAATTTCTCCTTGTGCATTTATTATAACTTCATATGTCATGAAATCATTCTTATTACTCACATTCTTGTCATAATAATCTTCTATAGGGGACTCAAATTTCAAATAGTCCATCTCTAATAACATAGCTTCCTTATTGCATTCCTTGTACATCATAATCCTTTATCCTCCTTTTTTTCTTGTGCCATTGATGCTATTATCATGTTTCTATAGTTTCTTTCTTTGTTTATTTTACACAATTTTTCCATATAATATTCAATAGACTACATACTCAACAATGGTCAGACATATCTTATCAATTTTATCATCTAATCCGCATGCAGTATTTCAATGTTTTCATCAGCCAGGTAGTTCAAACACTTCATCTCAACAGATATTTCATAAATCAGATAACTCAAACATTTCAATCAACTCAGAGAATCTGCTAAATTTTT
The DNA here is from genome assembly GCF_021028975.2 of Sphaerodactylus townsendi. Lineage (NCBI taxonomy): Eukaryota > Metazoa > Chordata > Lepidosauria > Squamata > Sphaerodactylidae > Sphaerodactylus > Sphaerodactylus townsendi. Next base: position 128,495,078 of record NC_059428.1, on the reverse strand, counting down.
ATCCACTTGATTTATCAATCTTGATTTATATATACTCGCAATAGCAGTCAATTTATTTAAAACCAATTATATAAAAATAAATTAAAAATGGAGGAAAACAAAAAAAAACAATTAAGGAAAAACGAAGATAACTGAGAAGGATGAATGGAGGGAAAGGTAATGCTAAAAGGTGAATTCATTTAAATAGGAAATGGGGGATTAATGGTATCCAGATCACAAGAAGTAATACTTCCACTCACTGAGGAACCATTGAGTACTTTTCAGGACACATTTGTACTATGGCTTTCAGTTCTATTTTATGATGGACATTATCCAAAGAAGGATAAACATTGACCATGGTAATGAGAGGTCTGCAAAACCTCTGAGAAAAAAAATGAAAGAACTGATCATGTTTAGTTTGGAGGAGAGAAGATTAATGGATTATGGAATACATAATTGCTGTCTTCAAACATCTGCAGGGTCATTGCACAGAAGATGGAGCAGTCTCTGGCAGGATTAGAGTTAGTTCGTATCAAGAAAGAGTCTGTGCATGCAGCATGAATAGTGTAGGGTCACTTAACCATATTCTGTTGCATTGTCCCAGTTCCATGATGCTTAGAACTAAGTTATTATCTCCTATATTTGACTGCAAAAAAAAAAAAAAAAAAAGCTGTTCCGGCTAACAAAAATGTATATTTGCTGAATAATGATAACTGTAGTATAGCTAAGATAATGGCCAAATCCCTATCATATGTTATCAAGATGCATGTATAATGTATAAACAGTGGAGAGGGTGGGTTCAGTCTGTTTTTGAGCATGTTTTATGATTTTTTTTCTTTTTCTTTTGCCTTTTATAAGATGCCAGTAAAGGTGGACTGACTGACTGATTGATGATTGATTGATTGATTAGAATTAGTGGGCAGAAATGTCAGGTAGATTTTGGCTAAATGTTAGAAGAAGCTGGTCACAGTGGGACAGATGACCACTACAGCATATGGTGTATTCTGCTTCAATGGGGATCCTGAAGCAGGAACTGTATGGCCATCTGTAGTATAGTATAGTATAGTATAGTATAGTATAGTATAGTATAGTATAGTATAGTATAGTATAGTATAGTATAGTATAGTATAGTATAGCTTTTCTCAAATTTTGATAATTACAAATGTGATACACTACCATCTCTCATGAACTAAAACAAAAGAAACCTTGTCGTAAAAGTTTTCTGTTTTGTTTTGTTTGGGTTTTTTTTTTTTTGTCTATCCTCTTCATTTTTAAACTTGATAATTATTGTGATATTTTTCTGAAGCCAAATGAATAGCTTCTAGGAAATGCCAACTACCCAGAGCCCTGAAGGAACTGGAACAGGAAAGCTAATTAAAGCAATTAATTGCTACCATACTGGGTTTTCATAGACAGTCATTTTAAATATGAAGTATGGTTGTTTTTCCCAGGAAAAACAAATAAATGCTTTAAAATATGAAGAGAGATAACCCCAGCTCTGTTTCCTCTAAATTAATTTTATGCTGTCTGAATGGAATGGCCTGTTCTTTTATATAATCCTTCTCCATCCTCTCAAAATTTTTATTTTCTTCCCTTAAATGCATCAAATTACATTGATTACAGTTACACTGTAAGGATCATTGTAAATTCTTTGCAGTCATTATATTATTTAACAGGCATTGGATTATAAATGTTATTAAAAATACATATTCTCAATGTACTTAAAATCTGCTGGACTATAAAGGCCAAGTCTGGTTGTGACTTTTTTTGTATCTTCTCCTCCTTCTATGCTACTACTAAATGGTGGTTTTTTGTTTTACAGCCATCTTTAAAAATATAGAAATGTTGTTCCCCCACCACACCTATAGGGAAGGCAACAACCAATGGCTTGCAAACCATGCCATAAACAGTCAGCCAATCAGACATTGGAAGCCCATCAATCTGAGCTTCCACTTCACAGTGGGCAGCTTTTCAAAATCATGGGAAACTTGCCCATCCCATTATAAACTGATACAGGACTACTTGGATGTTTCAGGGCCAATCAGGAAGCATTATCGTGGAATGGACAGGAAGTATATATGCAGAGTGCCATCAAGTTGCAGCCAACTTATGATGAGCCCAGCAAGAGACTTTCAAAACAAATGAGAAGCAGAAGATGTTTGCCGTTGCCTTCCTTTTCAAAGTCTTCCTTGGTGATATCCTTTCCATGTACCGACTTGCTTAATTCCAAAGATCGGATAAGATTGGGTTATACAATGCAGTTCTCTCTGAACTCTTTCAGTCCCACCCACCTCACAAGGTGTCTATTGTAGGGAAAGAAAGGAAAGGTGATTATAAGCCACTTTGAGACTCCTTAAAGGTAGAAAAAAGGTCCACTGGCAAAAATCCCCTCTTACTTTGTCTATCAGCTGTTGTAGCACCGGGGAGGCCAGAGGATATGCCCCTCTGGCGATGTCCGGTGTTCGGAGGCCAGAAGGCGTGTCCCCTGGCCTCCACAGAGTGCCGGCAACCAGGACGAAATAAGAGGGGACCTGTAGCTGCATGGGGAAAACACTGACTTCCACCCAGTACCGTTTACTAGGCATCTGGTGAAAGCTACCATTCTCCAAAAGATTCACTCAACTAGCGAGTCAGAAAAATGCCATGGGGGGGGGGGGATGCCACTGCAGCTGCACTTCAGCACCAGCAGCTGTGTGAAGTTCTCCCCCACAATTGCATTTTTACAGGCTCCACACCAGTCTTTATTGTCTGTGTGGAACGGGCCAAAATTGCCTTGCCATAAATTAAATTCAAATTCCAAATTCCAAAAACCTTTAATGGCATAAAACAAAATAACTATTTACAGGATAAAACTAATTTGTTAGACTAGTACATAAAATTCCCTCTAGAACCCAATATCTTGTAAAAGAATCTGGCAACTGTCTCTGTGGTGAGTGGGTGGGAATCACTGAGGAGAGAAGCTACCAAGTTCCTATCTGATTTCGCTAAATCCTTTTCCTTCCTGATGGCTTAGAGGAAAACAGGGCGATGGAGGTTGAATTTATTACATTTAAGGAGAATGTGTTCAGTCGATTCTGAAGGGCCTTCGCTGCAGGAACATACTCTGTTTTCCTGTGGCGTGTTGTATCTTCCTCTTGTTTGGGCAGTTGGGAGAATATGCAATCATGCCATCATGAAAAGTCTGCATAAAAGAGGGGTGATCAAATTGTTGATGTATTTAGGCATAGAGCTGGGTAGAGGTGGTGAAATGCTATAGAACATGGGAGAGCAAGTTCTCTGGGCGCTATACATTAAATGAATGAATGAATGAATGAATGAATGAATGAATGAATGAATGAATGAATGAATAAAAACATACATCCCTTCATTTACACTTGACCCAATTCGATTTCCTCATTGATTTCACTGGCTATAAGAACCAAGCCATATCGTCTGAGATCTATAATGCATACTTTGGGATCCTTTCCATGTATGTTTACTTCAGATGGAAGTGCTACTAAATTTGATTTCTCACTCCTCCACATGAAGCCTCCTGGGTGCCCTAGTCAAATTTCTGTTAGAACTCTCTCAGCCCCACTTACCTCACAAGGGCCCTTTCCGTACTGCAACGGTGCGGGGAGGGTGGCAGGCGGCAGCGCAGCCTTCGCACAGGCTGCGCCGTCGCTGAACACTTACCTCGTCTCCTGGCTTCCGGCTCATCGCAGAGGCCAGGGGACTTGCCCCCGCAGGCTGGAGTGACGGCTCTGGAGTTGCAGGCCGGGGGGGCACGTCTCCTGGCCTCTGTGATTAGCCGGAAGCCAGGAGACGAGGTAAGTGTTCAGTGACAGTGCAGGGGAAATGGCGCCTTCCAGCTGCTGCCGTTCGCACAGCAGCAGTTGGAAGCCGCTGCTTCCAAAAAACCTCGCTCAGGGAGCGAGGTTCAGAAACAGCATCTTCGCGCTGCTCAGGGGTTGCGAGGCCGGTGCTGCTGCATCGCTGTGCGAACCCCTCCCCAGGGATGCTGTTTTTTAGCATCCCTGGGGCGCTCTTTACCACCCGTGCGGAAAGGGCCAAGGTGTCTTGTTGTGGGAAGAGGATGGACACATGATTGTATGCTTCTTTGAGACTCTTTAATGTAGAGAAAGGAGGGGTATGAAAACTTCATTTCTTTGTCCCTGTTGATGAGTATACAGACTATCCAGTCACACTCACAATGTTTACTATGGTCCTATGACCTGACTTATTAAGATACACAAGAATGCAAAGGAATATACAAGTTGCAAGCTATTTATTAAAAACAAGAAGATAATAAATAGGACATAATTAAAAAACAGATTAATCCACGTGATAACGGATAGATTTAAAACCAGTATTTAGTGATCAGCCCATGGTTAAAACTATCTGTTGGTGCTGATCTCTTATATCTACTGCAAGAAATCTCACCAGAGTAATGTTACTGTTTTTGTCCCCTAAAAGAGTTGACCCTGTGGCACGAAGACTGAGGGATCATATTTATAGAAAATGTCCATATTCTGATTTCTCGTTCCCTCTTATACAATTCACATGAAAGAATAATGTTTAAATGTCCTGAATGTCTTAATGATTTCCCTCTGAGCAGAATTTTTTTTCTTTCTCACTTGGTTTCATTCAATTCCCAGTCAGACATTGACCTTTTTTTTTTAACAACTTATGCTTTTTTAAAAAGTTTGGTTGGATAAACAGACAGGACCTTGGTAAGAAAATGTACCTTAAGGAAAAATGCAAGCCTTCAGTATTCTTGTAGTTGAATTCCTTTCCAAAATAGAAATAAAACCACAAAGAAATTTCAAAGGCTGAGTGGGTGACACTATGTCCATGCTTGCAATAACTTACATAACATGGTACAAACAACTGGGGTGTGAAATTAATAAGATGTGGTCGAAAATAGCAAGCTATCACTTGCCTCAAATGTAATTCTTTCTCTGCTAAGTAGTTGCAGGAAAATTGGCCTTTAAACACAGGGGAGGCAGTTTCGCATTCCTCTTTTCAAAGAGGGAATCCATTATAGTCCTACTATCAGAGATGAAAGAGAACATACGAAGAGTGATGATTTCCTTCTGAGCAGAATTTTTTCTCTCTCTCTCACTTGGTTTCATTCAATTCTATTGAACTCTAAGGCCAAAGAGGCAGGTTCAAAGGAAGCCAACAAAAGACGTTTCATTTAAACACAGATGGAGCTGAATGGAACCCCGCAGGCCACCATGGGAAAAGTGACGCTCCCTTGGCTTATTCTGCACCAAGTCCCCAGACATTTATTTTCAATACGTTTTGTTTCCAAGAGGGACAAAAGTATAGAACAGCATACAGAATCATGTTTTGAAATCCACATGAGCAGAGGTCACACAAATTCAGGAGAAAAGAGCTACTCTGGCCCTTTCCACACGGCAGAAAGAGTGCCTCTCCACCGGCAGAAATTATGTCGGTGGAGGGGAGGGGGCCGTTCGCACGGGAGTGTGTGAGCGGCCCCCACAGAGGCCGGCGCAAAAGAGGCAACTCCATGCTTGCACCCTCCCATTCACCTCGTTCTCCAGTGTTAGTCTGGAGGGCTGCAGGGACCCACTCATGCTGCCCTCCGACCTCCAGGGGCAGCATTGGCGGGTCTCAGCAGCCCTCCAGACTGATGCTGGAGGACGAGGTGAATGGGGGGGGAAGCGGCGTCTTTGGCGCTGTGCTGTTCGCACTGCACCGACGTGATGGTGGTGCTTTCCAAAAACCTCCCTCGGGAAGGGAGGTGGAAAGCGGCTCCTTCGTGCTGCTCGGGGCCTCACAGGATGGCGCTGCTGCATTGCAGCAGTGACACCTGTGTGAACAGCACCCCAGGGACCGGTGTTTTTCCGTCCCTGGGCCTCTGTTTTTGGCCCCTTGCGGAAATGGCCTCTCTCTCTCTCTCTCTCTCTCTCTCTCTCGCTCACTCGCTCGCTCCCTCTCCCCCTCCCCCCACCTATGGTCATTTAATCTTTCTTGCAACTGCCTCCCCTCCCAGGCAAGCTTATTTCTGGACTTGGAGCTGTGTATGTGTTTGTGTTATGTGCCCTCAAGCCCAAGGGCTGAGTGAGGGGAACTGCACCCAGGGCATGTGTGCACCCTGTGCCCTTGCCATGCCCCTGCCCACCCCTGCCCTGCCCCAGAACACCCCTCCATGCCCCCGCACAGGAACACGCCTGTGGCATTGCACCCCTGCCCCGTTGGCGCTATGCCACTGCTCAAGCCACTTCCAACTTACCACAATCCTATAAGTGAATGAGCTCCAAAACATCTCATCATGAATACTTTTCTCAGATCTTTCCTTTTGAAGGTTGTGGCTTCCACGATTGAGCCAATCGTTGTAATGCTGGGTCTTCCTGTTTTCCCTCTGCTTTCAACTTTTCATAGCATTATTGTCTTTTCCAGGCAATCTTGTATCCTCATGATGTGACTAAAGCATAATAGTCTCACTTTAGACATTGTGACATCTAGGGAGAGTTCAGGCTTGATTTGATTTAAGCCCACCACATTGGAGCTACTTTGAGTACAATTAGCCTGCTGGGTACATGTAAGGAAGGACTGGCGAGCAGGTGAAGTGTTGCCTCATTCCTTTCTCTCCCCTGAAAATACTATTCCTCACAGTCATATTGCAAGTAGAACAATGGATGGTGAAAATGTAACAGTGCCCTGAAAGCCGTCTATCAACTGCACAACTATGCTAGTAACTGAAGGTTACTAGTTATAGCATAAGATAATCCACAAGTGCTAAGCCCTTCCAATGATATTTCATGGCTATATGGACAAGAGAGATCCAGAGTTCCCTGTCATGGTCTCTGACATAGAATCGAGTGCTCTGACTGGGGTCAAAGGGGCAGGTTTGCTAGCACCATTCAAAGATGTTTAAAACAACCAGCAAAGTCTGTGTGATCAAAATGAAAACTGCTATAACAGCAAATTCCCTTGAATATACCCAATGAGATGGTTAGACTAAGGACAGTTTGTTCATTCTTAAAGTTGCAGTGTTCAGAAGTCATATATCACATTGGCTTCTTAAGTTGGGTTTTCTCCCTTCTGATCAGTCACATGTGTTCAAGATGGTGTCTGTGGCTTAATCTTTCATGTTGGCTAGACTAACAGACCAGAACAGACCTAAAGAGAGGAGTACTTTTTCTTCATGTCCGGACATTTTCTAGCCATTGCTTTGATCATCATCTTCTGAGTCATTCCATTCTTTCTCCAAAAGGAAGAGATACAGTCTAGCAGTGTGTTTACCAATATCTTTCTGGCTGAGATGGTAACCATTTATCTTCTTCCTGTCAGTGCCATGTGCATACCCATAACACTGAATTGCCCAAACCTGTAAAGTTAATTCATTTCCCTGTAGTTTTTCCCACTGCTGACTGTTGACCTGTTGAAAGGCAGTTTGAGCATGAAAAAAGTACAGACTCATTTATTATAACTCTAAAGGAAATCCTGTGGTGTAGGACATTCTTTCCAAACATGCCAAAAAAAGGCTTAATTGGACACGGAAATAGTGGCAGAGACTGTCTTGTCAACAGGCCTAGTAAACCAACATATGGGTCTTTGTCTGGATCAGAAAGCCATTTCTGAATGTGGTCTTTTCCTTCCAGAACGTTCCAGAGGATAGCCAGAGTGTACAGGGACAGGATGTCCACATTGCCTGCATGTGGACTGCTGAGCTAAACAGTATCTCTGTGACAATACACACTGAAACATGGGCTCTGAGGACAAGCAATATTAAGAGGGCTGTTTATGTATGCCCTCCTTGTGATCTTTCCAGAGGTGTCCATGGTTAGAAATAGCATACTGGATTAAACTGACCTTTGATCTGATCCCACAGATTTTTTTCTAATGTTGTTAGTGCATGTCCGCTTTCATATGATGCACTGACTCAGTGAATGGGAAACATTCTAGGAATTGGTTATACATTTATTCTTGCCACAGGGATGCTGCTCATCAGATCTCCCAGGCTCCTTTCATGTCCCATTCACTCAATACAACAACTCTTTCAACACACAGTGAGCCAGTCCTCCTGTTCATAATTTGAAGCATTTGCTTGGCATCTTATGAGGCCAGGTACACCTGGACCCATAAAGCTGTCTTATACTGAATAAGACCTTTGATCCATCAAAGTCAGTCTTGTCTACTCAGGTTGGCAGCAGCTCTCTGGTAGAGGTCTTTCACATCACCTACTACCTTATTCTTTAAACAGGAGATGCTGGGGACTGAACCCTGGACATTAGTGACTAGGGTTGATCAATACCGAAAATAGTCTGTAAAATGCAGATTCGGCTTTATTCAAGTGTAAAATTATCCATATACCTGAGTAAGTCAAATTCCACACCTATTTGATAAACCCAAATATATTCAGGTAGCCAAAATAATTTGGTTCCTTCTGAATTTTTTTTGTATTTTTTACATTTTTTTTCAGGTTTTGGTCTGTAAGGTGTATATTTTAAAGCTAACAGCACCAAAATTGCAGGGTATCTTCAAAAGACTCTCCTAATGATTCCACCCAAGCTTGGTAAGGTTTGGTTCAATGGGTCCAATTTTATGAACCCCCAAAGGGGGTGCCCCCATTGTTACCAATGTATATGCCCCTATCTCCCATTGTTTCCATTGTGGGAGATAATAAAAGATGGGGGCTACCTTTTGAGAGTCCATAAAATTGGACCCCCTGAACCAAACTTCACCAGATACCCTGACATTTTGGTGCTGCTAGATTTAAAAATGCACCCCTGACAGGCACCCAAGGTAAGTATTGGGGGGATTTTCTGGGGTTGGATTCTTTAGTTTTCCCCCTTTCTTTCTTTAAAACTTGGGGGTGGTGTTGGACTCTTTTGTTGTGTTCTGTCTTTAAACATTGTTTCAAGGGAGTTCACTTAAAGCAGAAAACAACAACAAGAGACCACCCCCTCTTCTCTTGGCAAGTGGCTGCAAGCGGGGATCTTTACAGGGAAATCTTTAGTTCATTGTTTTCTGTCTTTAAACATTGTTAATACTTTGCATTTGACTTTGCATTTAGATTGGCTCGTATTTGGCCATTTTTGGTGATTCAGGATACTCGAATCACCAATCCTATTCTTGACAAGTAGTAGTAGTAGTAGTAGTAGTAGTAGTAGTAGTAGTAGTAGTAGTAGTAGTAGTAGTAGTAGTAGTAGTAAAAATGTAGATTGTACAAAAAAGGTGCTTTACAGCACAAATCACAAAACACTGACTAAAGCCCTGTTTGTCCATCCATCCATCCATCCATCCATCCATCCATCCATCCATCCATCCATCCATCCATCCATCCATCCATCCATCCATCCATCCATCCATCCATCCATCCATCCATCCATCCATCCATCAGGTCAGGTGCATTGGCAAATACTAACTTTTTAAAGAGCTGAGCAGGTGTGCGATAGAGGGGTAGGCTGCACTGATGCAAAGCATATTGGAGATGACTCACAACGGGCTTTATTACTAGTAACAGTATAATGTTTAAAGGACTTTCTCCTTCCATATGGTCCAGACTGCCTCTCTTCAAGCCTTGTCTGCTGTGCCCCAGCCTGCAGAAGTAAGGTGAGTGATGACCAGAGAAATCCCTCTACGTTACTGTGAAACATGCCTGGAACTGAATTTACACTTTATTAGGCACCAGGCCAAAACGCTTTACACAAGTTTTTTAACTATCGGGTTCCACCTGTTTTAGCTCTTAGCTTGAAGACTGTTTCATTGATAAACCCAGGTTCTGTCCTGGGCCCAATGCTATTCAATATCTTTATGAACGACTTGGATAATGGAATAGAGGGCATGGTAATAAAATTTGCAGATGACACCAAATTAGGAGGGGTAGCTAAAACCCCAGAGGACAAAGTCAGAATTCAAAATGACCTAGACAGATTAGACAGCTGGGACAAAACAAACAAAGTGAGTTTCAACAGAGATAAATGTAAGTTACTGCACTTAGGCAGAAAAAAATGAAATGCACCAATATAGGATGGGTGACACCTAGCTTGACAACACTACATGTGAAGGGGATCTGGGAGTCTTAGTAGACCATATACTTAATATGAGTCAGCAGTGTGATGCAGTGGCCAAGAAAGCCAATGCGATTCCAGGTTGTATCAATAGGAGTATAGTGTCAAGATCGAGGGATGTAATTGCAACTCTCTATTCTTCATTGGTTAGTAGGGTTGGTGGTTCGGCCCCTCCCGAATGGCAATTAAGGCCGAGACAAGCCAGTTCAGAGTGGGTCGGAGGGCCAAGGGGCCGAGTCTGCCCCCTCCTCACTAAGCCCAATCCGAACACTACTTGTTCGGATTGGCCCTTCCCCCGTAAAATGCGGCTACTCCGAGGCCGCGCTAGGGGAGAAATACGTCCTAACTCAGCTAAACTACGGCTGCTCCTAGCCGAAACCGGATCGGATGAGCCAGTGGGAGAAGCTTCCAAATAAAAAACCGAAGAAACCCTACTCTGCACTTAAGCAGTGCCTTGAAATTACTTCCCCCCAAAACGCGAGTCAAAAAGCATGGATCCTCCACAGATCATAATGATTTTCTCTGCCAGGTCACCCCAAGATGCCACCACATCATGGCACAAGTCCTTAGACACATGTCTGCACAAAGCAGTCACACATCCCATGCTTCATGGCCCAACAGTGCCCCAAAAACATGGTCAAAAAGCATGGATCCTCGCGGATCCTAATGATTTTTTCACTTGGTCACCCCAAATCACCACCACATCATGGCACAAGTCCTTAGACACATGTCTGCACAAAGCAGTCACACATCCCACGCTTCATGGCCCAACAGTACCCCAAAAACATCGTCAAAAAGCATGGATCCTCACGGATCCTAATGATTTTTTCTCTTGGTCACCCCAAAATCACCACCACATCATGGCACAAGTCCTTAAGAACATAAGAACATAAGAACAAGCCAGCTGGATCAGACCAGAGTCCATCTAGTCCAGCTCTCTGCTACTCGCAGTGGCCCACCAGGTGCCTTTGGGAGCTCACATGTAGGATGTGAAAGCAATGGCCTTCTGTGGCTGTTGCTCCCGAGCACCTGGACTGTTAAGGCATTTGCAATCTCAGGTCAAAGAGGATCAAGATTGGTAGCCATAAATCGACTTCTCCTCCATAAATCTGTCCAAGCCCCTTTTAAAGCTATCCAGGTTAGTGGCCATCACCCCCTCCTGTGGCAGCATATTCCAAACACCAATCACACGTTGCGTGAAGAAGTGTTTCCTTTTATTAGTCCTAATTCTTCCCCTTAGCATTTTCAATGAATGCCCCCTGGTTCTAGTATTGTGAGAAAGAGAGAAAAATTTCTCTCTGTCAACATTTTCTACCCCATGCATAATTTTATAGACTTCAATCATATTCCCCCTCAGACGTCTCCTCTCCAAACTAAAGAGTCCCAAACGCGGCAGCCTTTCCTCATAAGGAAGGTGCTCCAGTCCCTCAATCATCCTTGTTGCCCTTCTCTGCACTTTTTCTATCTCTTCGATATCCTTTTTGAGATGTGGCGACCAGAACTGAACACAGTACTCCAAGTGCGGTCGCACCACGGCTTGATATAAGGGCATGACAATCTTTGCAGTTTTATTATCAATTCCTTTCCTAATTATCCCCAGCATAGAGTTTGCCTTTTTCACAGCTGCCATACATTGAGTTGACATTCCCATGGAACTATCAACTAAGACGCCCAAATCCCTTTCCTGGTCTGTGACTGATAGCACTGACCCCTGTAGTGTGTATGTGAAGTTTGGATTTTTTGCCCCTATGTGCATCACTTTACATTTTGCTACATTGAACTGCATTTGCCATTTCTTAGCCCACTCACCTAATTTATCAAGGTCCACTTGGAGCTCCTCGCAATCCTTTGTGGTTCTCACCACCCTACATAATTTGGTATCATCTGCAAACTTGGCCACCATGCTACCCACCGCTACTTCCAGGTCATTTATGAATAGGTTAAAGAGCACTGGTCCCAATACGGATCCTTGGGGGACACCACTCCTTACATCTCTCCATTGTGAGAATTTCCCATTTACACCCACTCTTTGCTTCCTGTTTCTCAACCAGTTTTTAATCCATAGGAGGACTTCCCCTCTTATTCCTTAGACACATGTCTGCACAAAGCAGTCACACATCCCACGCTTCATGGCCCAACAGTGCCCCAAAAACATGGTCAAAAGGCATGGATCCTCACGGATCTAATGATTTTTTCTCTTGGTCACCCCAAAATCACCACCACATCATGGCACAAGTCCTTAGACACATGTCTGCACAAAGCAGTCACACACATCACACAGTAGCACAAAAATCTGTTTAAAAAGCAAGGTTCCTCAAGGATCCTTTGGCCCCCCTCAACCAAACTGCACCAAACCTAGGGGGTATGATCATGAAAGTCTCCAGATGATACCCTGAAATTTTGGTGTCACTAGCTTTAAAAAAAATGGTTTGCGTTTTTCATCCCCCTCCTCGACATTGGGTGATAATGGACCACCTGTTTGTGGGTCTATAACTTGGGCCCCCCTGAACCAAACTGCACCAAACATGGGGTGCATGATCAGAATAGTGTCTTGGAGACACCCTGAAAGTTTGGTGACGATACCTTTAAAAATGCGCCCTCTGCAGGCACCCCAGGAATTCCCCCATTGAAAGCAATTGAAAAAATTCAATGCAAACCACAGAATCTTAGGCAAAAATCCTGGGGTGCCTGCAGGGGGCGCATTTTTAAGGTATCAGCATGAAAATTGTAGGGTATCTTCAGAATACTGTTATGATCATGCACCCCAAGTTTGGTGCAGTTTGGTTCAGGGGGGCCCATGTTATGGACCCTCAAAGATAGCCCCTATATTCCATTGGCTCCCATTGACAACAATGGAATATGGGGGCTATCTTTGAGGGTCCATAACTTGGGCCCCCCTGAACCAAACTGCACCAAACTTGGGGTGCATGATCAGAACAGTATTCTGAAGATACCCTGCAATTTTCATGCCGATATCTTCAAAAATGCGCCCCCCTGCAGGCCAAAACAGGGAAAAACAGCAAAAAAATAAAAACGAACCCGAGAATCTGGGAAAATCGGGTGTATCCGAGCCTGGCAGGCTCGGATATGGGGGGATCCGACCCCATACATCCAAACTGGACCCGAATCTGAACCAGGGCCGAATTTTTTTCCCATTTACCAACCCTATTGGTTAGACCTCACCTGGAATATTGTGTACAGTTCTGGGCACCACAGTTCAGGAGAGATATTGATCGGCTGGAGCGGATCCAGAGAAGGACAACAAAAATGGAAGGGGTCTGGAGTCCATGCCCTACGAAGAGAGGCTTAGAGAGCTAGGGATGTTTAGTCTGGTGAAGCGTAGGTTAAGGGGTGACATGATAGCCATGTTTAAATATTTGAAGTGATGTCATGTCGAAGAGGGAGCAAACTTGTTTTCTGCTGCCTCAGAGACTAGGACATGGAGTAATGGATTCAAGATGAAGGAAAAGAGATTCCACCTAAACATTAGGAAGAACTTCCTGACTGTTAGGACGGTTCGACAGTGGAATTCACTGTCTCGGAGAGTGGTGGAGTCTCCTTCTTTGGAGGTTTTTAAAAAGAGGCTGGATGAGCATATGTTGGGAGTGCTTTGATTGGCCCTTGTGGTCTCTTCTAACTCTATGATACTATGATAGCATTTTAGACCATTACATTTGATGTGTGTCCTGTTGCTTTTATGGCCTGTTTTAATTGTTGTTGACCAGGCTTGTTTTATTGATGCATTTTGATGAATATAATTGATTTTTAATCTCTTAATTGCTGACTTGATTTGGCTTTACTTTTTAGAGCAGTGGTGGCAAACCTGTGGCACGGAGTCCCTCACCCCCACCCACATATCTAGGCTGGCCTGGGCTGCTGGGCTTGATTATTAGCATTAAACCTAAGACATAGTTTTGGGGAGGCAGTGTGGGTAACCCTGTTAAGTGCTGTTAAACCCCACTGATTTTCATGCAAAGAACTAAAGCGCAATCCTTTACCTGGGAGTAAACTCGATTGCTGGCAATGGGGCTTGCTTCTGAGAAAACCCTCCTAGGGTCGTGATTCACCCGTTTGAAGAATTTCATGGTTGCTTCAAAGCAAAGCCACTGACTACCATCAAGCTTACTCCTGAGTAACGCATGCCTCAGAGCTAACCATTTTTTCTAAACTAAAACCTCAGTATTCAGGTTAAATTGACGTGTTGGCACTTTGCAATAAATAAGTGGGTTTTGGGTTGCAATTTGGGCACTCGGTCTCGAAAACGTTCGCCATCACTATTTTAGAGTGAACTTGAGGTGGTCCAGTGGGACAGTGGACCATTTCTTTACTAAATAAAAAAAATCACCACTTCAGCAGTAGCATTCAATCAAGTGATGTATGAATGGCAGCCATTCCATGAAATGGTGGCTGACAGTGCCATCAAGTCACAGTCAACTTGAGGTGACCCCATGGGGCTTTCTACGTGAGAGTCATTCAGAGATGGTTTGCTATTGCCTGGTCGTTATAATGACCCTGGACTCCTTTGGTGGCTTCCTGTCCAAGTAGTAAACAAATAGGGTTTCTAGACTCCAAGTGGTAGTTGAGGATCTCCAGCTATTACAATTGATCTCCAGGCAATTGTGATCAGTTCAGCTAAGAAAACAAATGGCCTCATAGGGAGGTGGATTCTAAGGCATTACACACTGCTGAAGTCTTCATGATCACCAAACTCCATCCTTCTCAGGCTCCTCCACCAAAAACTCCAGGAATTCCCCAACTTGGATCTGGTAGTCTTAACGAAGTATGACACTGCTTGGTTTCCGAGATCTGACAAGTCTGGGCTAGCCGAGGCCATCTTGGTAATGGCTTCTATGAACTACTCTTGATTTTTAAAAATCATTTTACTCTGCTGCAAAAGAAATCCATGTGGGACAGATTATTACAGAATAACTGAGCAGCAGATGGAGAAGAATAATCAGCAATATGTAACTGTGGGTGGACTCAGGAAGTGACGGCAGGTATAAAAAAAGGGGTGTCATGCAAGCACAAATTTTTGTTTTCAAAAAAGTGGCAAGGTGTGATAATGAGATGGAAGGCTGGATCCACAGTGAGAGCTCTGAAATGTTCTTTTTTTCCCATTTAGCAAAAAACAGGACATTTACAACGTCTAACACTTTCAAGCTAGGTTTTCAGGGTATTTTTTTTACTCTTCCTAAAACAGTTTTGGAAAAAAAAATGACTTGCAATGTGTTATTATTTCTCTAAAAAGGACAAGCATAGAATTCATGAAATTAAATCTTTATGAAAATCTCCCCCTCACAAATGAAACCATATGTTGCCTTTCTTAGTGATGAAGGAACAGACACTGTAAAATAAAACAAGCCCTTCTGATTCTCTTTAATTGAGAACATTCAACAAGATAAGAAAATGAAGCATGTCCTACACGAAATGAGTTAATTTCTCTTGTGAGAAATGATGGCATCACGGTCATTTATTGTATTTATGTAAGCAGTTGGACCTCCTTCTCCTGCTTAGGGGTGACATGAAGGCACAGGAGCAAGACACTACCCTTCATAGAAATGGATGCCTCCTAGAGAGTTTTGGAATCTTATGTATCAGGTTTCAGAAAGAAGGAACAGTGGTGAAGCTACAACGAGATGGGGGGGGTGCCCTCACATGGGGTGGAAAAATTGCCCCAGGACCCCTCTCCCAGTGGTGGGGCGGGGGCAGATTAGGGCGGGGCAGGGACAGGCTGGGGCGAGCAGGCAGGTCGTGAACCAGGCACAGTACCCTCTCGCTCCATCACTGGGAAGTAGGTTGGCAGCTGAAGACTTCTCCTGGCCCTAAGGTGTGCCATGCTCTACAATGGGGCCAGCTATTCTCCACTGCTTTCACCCTCAGGTTATTTAATCAGTGCTCTGAACAGGCCATTACTTGTCTTATCTTATACCCATTCCAGCGACCTTGTTTCATCTCTATATATAAAAAGCTAACCATCCGTTTGTTGGTGACTCCCTAACACCAAAACGGCTGGACGGATCACCCCCAAATTTTCACATGACGTCCCTCCCTGTTGCCGGCAGGTAATCGGACCTTCAAATCACCAAAAGTCCATACCTGAGCCAAGTAAAACATCTTTTTCCTGGTGCACCAGGCCATGAAGCTGGCTGTGTTTAACTGTCACCCTTAGAATGTTCGTGCAGCCTGTCTGTGGCCTGAGGGCTTGGTATGAGGGCTTAGAATGTTCGTGCAGATGGGCAGAGATGAGCATTGAAAACAGTAAATAGGTAATACTGTTAGGTAATACGAGTGGAAGTGAAACACATACACACTTTGTCATGTGAGACATCAGGTGGGGTTCCCCCCCCCCACACACACATGCAGGTAACTTTCACTCTCTGTGCCTCACCACTACTACCACACAACACACATACTCTCATCCACATCCAGCTCATCCTCACACACCTCACTCTGCCCTCCCTCACATCCAACCACCACTTACCCACTTCCTCACCCATATTCGCCACAGCTCTCTTTTACTAAAAGCGAGCTGGAGTTTGCCTTTTTCTTCTAAGAAAATCCACGGGGTGGGGGCGAACCAACACTACTGGCTCCGCTTCTTTTGCACATGGCCCTTTAAGAACCCAGAGAGCTGGCCTCGATCTGAGCACCTCACCACCCTGCCTCTGCTGCCTGACTGGGATAGCCTCCTTGCCCCAGTTCTGCCTTACCCAAGCCAGGACTGTGCGTGTCAACCAGCCTCATGGACAGCGGGATTCGCACTCTGGACAGTTCCGTTGTGGAATGGAAAGGGTTACCTTATACTAAAAACCAAGACAGCACCATATAATAATGTGAATTGAAAAGGGAAAGAGGGATTCCATTTGACCACCCCAAAAGAAGAAGAGGAGGAGGAGGAGGAGGAAAAGGAGGAGGAGTTTAGATTTATATCCCCCCTTTCTCTCCTGTAGGAGACTCAAAGGGGCTTACAACCTCCTTGCCCTTCCCCACCCACAACAAACACCCTGTGAGGTGGGTGGGGCTGAGAGAGCTCCAAAAATCTGTGACTATCCCAAGGTCACCCAGCTGGTGTGTGTGGGAGTGCACAGGGTAATCTGAATTCCCCAGATAAGCCTCCACAACTCAAGCTGCAGAGCTGGAAATCAAACCCAGTTCCTCCAGATCAGAGTGCACCTGCTCTTAGCCACTATGCCACTGCTGCTCCCAAAAGGTTATGCTGGGGATCATTGGACCTGCATGGACATCTGTGTGGGTTGCGGGCTGTGATGAGAAGGACAATTGCCACAGCAACGCATGGCCGGGGCCCACTAGTTCTTTAATAAAATAATATTTTAATTACATACCTTTCTGATCATTTACTAGTTTTCACCCAGCAATATCCTGGTATGCGTAGGTTATCAATTCCAGTTACGTACTCTCGCCCTGTGTCTCCAGCTATTTCCCCCACAAAAACGAAGCCTGAGGGTAACATTTATCTGTTTCTCAGTTTTGAGGAAGAAAAACTTGTGGCAGATAAACACTGAGGGCCGAAAAGGTTAATTCCATTTACGGCAGTAGGTATTCCAGAGGTGACTCTGCTGAAGCAAGCAGTATTTCTTTCTTTCACTGACACAAAGAGCTTGGAATGAAAAGAAAACAGGCATCCTATTGCAAAGTTCTAAGTCAAGAAATATAAATACTCCTGGAAATATAAATAAATAAAATGGAGGACATTATCACACATGATTCCCTGACTTTTTCACTACTTTATGGTATGCCAGAGCTGATTTTTTTTTGGTGGGACAGACAGATGTTATATGCTGCAGAGACTAGATCAGAGTGGTTTGTTTCCCAACCAGCTTTTGTCAGGAGGACCACGAGCAGACTAAGAAGATGTAGAAGAAGAAAAGCCCTCCCACACAGACTGTCCCCATCCCAGAAACTGATATTGATTAGCATGATGCCTCTGAGCATAGATGTTCTCCATTTACACTTAAAACCGTTGCAAGGAGAGATGAAAAGTGATGCTCATCGTAGAAGAGATGGGTCTCCAATGGGGCGCCCATAGGTGTCATGACCCCCACCACCAACTTTTCTGGTGGCTGCAAAGTGTTTTAGGAAATGGGTGGAGCAGGAAGGGTTTTGCCCAGCAAGGCTTCTATTTGGCCACTGGAGATTTGATTGGCTATGAAGATTTTTTTAAAATGATGCTTTGACAGTAGCTCCCACCACGGCACAAGAATCTACACTGTATTACTGAAGTTAAGCTGTGGCAGCCATATTGTGGCTGGCTCCATCTTTTGCTGCTGCCACTCACCATGTCATTTCAGAATTCCAAATAGGCCCACAGGCTCAAAAAAGCCAGGGGCTCTGCTCTATGGTTTTTATCAAATTCCAGCATCAGTGGAGCATGCACTGTGTGAAGGAAGACTCTGTTTTGCCCGTCATGAATCTGCTGCCAATCAGCTTCATTGCCCAGCCCCCAAGTTCTTTTGTTATGGAAGAAAAAAGTTATCTCTGCCCACTTTCTCCATATACCAGGTCTCCAAGAAACATCCTATCTCAGTGGTAATGAGAGCCAATGTGGTGTAGTGGATAAGAGTAGGTAGACTCTAATCTGGTGAATTGGGTTTGATTCCCCAATTCTCCACTTGAGCAACAGACTCTTATGTGGAGAACAAGATTTGTTTCCCCACTTCTACATTTTTGCTGGGTGACATTGGGCTAGTCACAATTCTCTCAGAACTCTGTCAGCTCTACCTACTTTACAAGGTGTCAGTTGTGGGGAGAGAAAGGAAAAGGAGTTTGTAAGCTGCCTTGAGTCTTTTTAAAGGAGAGAAAGGAGGAGTATAAATTCACCCCCCTCCTCCTCCTCGTTCTTCTTCTTCTTCATGTCTAGAACATATCATGATGTGGATCCTGCTAATCAAATAAACCACTGACTCACAAACTGACAAACACCATGGAACCCAGCAGGCTGAAGCCAGGACCTTGCAAGAAACCACTGATTTCCTTCCCTGTCAGGCCACGCCATCCTTGGCCTGCCAGCATGCACAGCCCAGTTGCTCTCCCCCTCCCTTGCATGCCACCACTCACTCACTCCCCTCCCTCTGCTAGGGTGGGTGGGCCATGTCCAGATGCCTGCCCCCCTCCCTCCCCTCCCTTGCATGCCACCCTCCTTCCCCTCCCTTCCCTCTCCTTGCATGCCTCCCCTCCCTCCCCTCCCCTTGCATGCCACACCTCACTCCCTCCCCTTCCCTTACATGCCATCCCTCCCCTTCTCTCCCCTCCCACTCCCCTTGCTAGGGTGGGTGGGCCATGTTTAAGATTCTCAAATATTTTCAATTTTAATTCTAACCAGGTCTCAGTGGTTCCTTACAAGGTTCCTTCCTTACTCACTATCTCCTTGCCCCAAGGCCACGGGGCCTCTGCCTTTTGTTTCACCTGTACCTAGTTCAATAGAGCTTGCCGAGTACTTCTAATCTTTCTTTCACGGGGAGTGCTTCTTCTTCCCAAAGGCTATTCATAGCTTTGTATTACTGTCTCTTCTCATGCTGATATTGGGGGAATGCAAAAGTGGGGGGTTTATGGGTTGAACCAAACTGTAACCTTAAGGTATATACTGGGGCCAGGGAGCTTGGATCTCAGATTCAGCTACCTGGCCGTTGGGGCTTGACACAGTTCTAATGAAGCTCTTGAACTTTTCTTGAGACTTGTTACTGACTGTAGTACCAGAGTTTTACATTCCCCTTGCATCACCATGCTGCTTCACAACGGCAGGAGATGCGGACAGCTCAAGATACCGCAGTACAGAGTCTTCTTGAACCTGGGAATCAAGTGAACCTATACCTCTCCAACTTAAGTTGCCTCATTGATCTCAGCAACTTGTCAGTGAGGGAAGTTTTCTGCCTATACTGGACATTCACTGAGTCTCCCAGATGCTAGTCTGGCCCTTTAACCACTATACCACATTGGCCTTGCTAGCTTTGTATACAAACCTTTTCAAGGGGACATGTCTCTTTATACTTGCATAAACAACACATGGAGAAAATATTAGGGTAAGTAGACTTCTGTGTATGACATCGACCAAAAGTTTAAATGAAAGGGAAAATCAATGTATTGTTGAAGGCTTTCACGGCTGGAATCACTTGGGTGCTGTGTGGTTTCCGGGCTGTATGGCCGTGTTCTAGCAGAATGCTGCTAGAACACGGCCATTCAGCCCGGAAACCACACAGCAACCAAAGGGAAAATCTGTCATAGCAAACAAATTTGTTCCAGAGGATCACAGCATATGTGGAAGCAGGACGCCCTTTGAATTCCCACTCTAAATGTGGAACTGTGTATGCTATATATGCAGAGAGCTGCTGCGTGCAAGTGACTCTGTAACCTGGTTCTTGAAATCTGCCCATACAGCCCCAACTAGTAATGCTGAATGAATTAGTGAATAGCTGTTTGGGACCCAGAGTGCAGACAGGGTATCTCCTCTTCCATCAAATTGTTGATTGTTGATATTGGCATTTAACTTAGACCAGGGATCACCCAGTTCTTCTGATCCTGTTGATACTTCTGAAATGTTGAGATATGGTAGTGAACACCACCCCAAATTTGTTGTCATAGGGAGAAATTACGAAGGGTTTGGAAGTTCTCTACCAAACATCTTCCTATATTGGGAGTGGATGTTTCCAAAAGGGTGTTCCTTGCAGACTCAAAGGTAATGCTGTTAGGTCTCGGACCCTTAAGCCAACAAATGGACTCTGAAGTATTGTCCATTAGCATTTATTGAGCAGGCATCATAGTATCATACTGGTAAAGTATCACAGTCCCCTTTATCCCCCAAGCAAGCCCCCCTCCCACTTTCCCAAGAATTTGTGAAAAACAGCCTTTGGAGCTAAGGCACCCCAAGGTCACAAGCAGATAGCAAGAGATAACTACTTGGCTTTCTGCCCCCATGAGATAACACATGCAACATTGTTCCCATGGGACAAGAGGGCCAGGGGATGCCTAGTTGTCTATGAGCATGTGAAGCCATAAAGAAAAGACCAAGGAAAGAATGTGTAGATGGCAGCGGTTACAAATAGCAGGGTAGTTACATATATCTCATTAGCAGCAGTAATGTGTTATTTTAAGCAGGTACATGGTTCCAGGAATGCCTCTCAATCACCGAGATAGAATCCCCATGACAGATGCCAACTGGTATCTTCTGAAGTACCCCCTTCTCTAATGAAATGGATAAAAACCCAGACTTCCTCTGCTTTAGGAGAGAAACAAGTGGGTACCAGAGAACACCTGGAAAAATTGCAGGCTCAGCATGCTTATATTTAAATATTTATTTGAGGAATAGGAAAATGCCGGGGCAGGGAAAGCGAGAACAAACTACATTGTAATTTATTCAGCATATAAATCCCATACAAAGTAAGTCTTTAAATTCCCTTCATTTTAACAACCTATGCCTAATTACTGTTCTAATCACCCAAACATGCAAGGATTCCTAATGCAAATATGTCATTATCTTTATCTTCTGGGAGGGAAAAAAAAGATATGTCATCACATTCCTGCAGATGAGAAATTCTTTTTGCTCTGGTAAAAATGGCAAGCAGGATTTTCAGTAGATGAGTTTTCATTCCATATAGGTAACTTGCCTGTAGTTAAAACATTGTTCACCCCTGGTAAGAAACATGTGTTTGGCTAAAATGCATAGATGGCTACTGTCCATCCAGGTTATTTGACTGACAATTTTATATGACAACTATAACTGACCTCTCCTAAATCTTCTAAGCAAAAAAAAAAAAGCTTACATGACTTTATGAAAGGAAAGACCACCCTGGTAATATCCAATATGGTACTTCCTGCCATCTGAATTTCTTTAGTACATTTTTATCTCACCATTCCTCCAAGACCAGGTGATCGGGAGCAACAGCCGCAGAAGGCCATTGCGTTCACATCCTACATGTGAGCTCCCAAAGGCACCTGGTGGGCCACTGCGAGTAGCAGAGAGCTGGACTAGATGGACTTTGGTCTGATCCAGCTGGCTTGTTCTTATGTTCTTATGTTCTTATGTTCAAGGCACATAAATGGTTCCCACTTCTTCTATTTCATACTCTCTAAGGCCTTCTGTGGTGGTGTTGGCTGATAGAGAATGGGAGCTTCATGGCACAATGGTGATTTGAACGCTCATCTCCAGGACCTTAGTCCAAACGCTTTAACTACTGTCTCACCCTGGCTGTAGCAATTTGACCACCGTTGGGATAACAAAATCTTAAAAGCTCAGGAAAAGACTCACAGTTAGGTCTTGATCATGCTCAGGTTCTCCCAGGGGCGTAACTGCCAGAGGGACATGTGGGGTCACAGGTCCCCAGGCACCCCTCATTTGATCATGTGAGGGTGCCAAATCACACCCCCACATGATCAGGCCCCAGTCAAGGGCCTCCATGTCCCTCTAGCACAGGGGTGGGCAATTATTTTTTTCCATGGGGCCACATAAGAAACAGAAAATATTGTGCAGGGCTGGGCCAAAAGGCAGGGGGGCGAGGCGCTTTTGAAAGCCCCGCAGAAGCCGGCAGCCAAGGCAACTGGCTTCTGCAGGGCTTTCAAAGACGCCTCGCTCCCCAGCACGGCAGGGGGGGCAGTCAGGGTCATCTGGGGGGCGGATGTGGCCCGCGGGCTGTATAATGCCCAGGTCTGCTTTAGCAGGTATGGACGCCCCTGCAGGCGTTATGCCGGGTCACAACAAGCCCCTCGAACAAGACAGGCACAGCCTCTGATGGAGGTGGGGGGATGGCAACAGCCGACATTGGGCCAGGACCCTGCCGTAGGGGCACCTGGAGGGTCCACGGCAGGCTCCTGGCCTGGCGTCAGCTGCTGCTGCCTGCCTCCCACCACCAATAGAGAGGGCGCAGGGAGCACAAAGGGTGCGCAGGAGAACAGGGGGAGAGTGCGAAGGTCGTGCCCCAGGAATCATTTATTGCTAGTTCAGATAAGCAAATCATCATTTGGTGAATGGGATATCAAGTGAAAAGACCACTCGGAATATAGCATTACTAATAAATATCTTCAATTGCACTTTGACAGGAGTAATTCCAAGATTCAATATAGTACTAAACAGGGTTGCCAGGTCCCCCCCCCATTTTACCCAAATTAGTCTGGTCCGTTCCTTTTTATTTTGCGAAATTAGCCTGGAACAGAGTTTGCAATGTGAGAGCAGATAACTGGGTTCTACACTGCTTTATACAGAGTTCGTATCCCCATGGAAATCTGCACATAAAACCTCCCAGAATTTAAGGAGAAGAGTTACAATTTTATTAAAGAACCGAAATTATTAAAAATACATGTGCAATTCCACAAACACACACACCGTGTTTGAAGGACCCTTGGATGTAGAGAGAGCTGAAGGATGAATGGGAATAAAAGAGGCCATTGAGGGGAGGGTGATACCATTCCAGAGGGGGAAGAGGTCCAAAGGAGAATGAGAGTCAGTGGCCAGCTCTGCTTACAGGTGCAAGGAAGACATCCAAGTTTTCATCCCATCCCACCCAACAAGGCTGGTGGTGGTCCAAATACCCAGCCAGAACAAACTGAAGTAATATGAGCCACTTGTGTTCTTGAGTTAGGGCCCCTTCCGCACATGCAGAATAATGCACTTTCAATCCACTTTCACAATTGTTTCCAAGTGGAGTTTGCTATTCTGCACAGTAAAATCCAGCTGCAAAGTGCATTGAAAGTGAATTGGAAGTGCATTATTCTGCACGTGTGGAAAAGGCCTAGGTCTTCATTATGAAGTGAAGTTGTCTGATTTTTCATGCACTGGCATCCATCAACATGAAAAGGAGGTCAAGCACAGTTGCTGTAGCCATGTTACTTAAGATGGGAGGGACACCATTCACGGGGGTGGGGGGGGAGCTGCCTAGCACATTCATGAGTGAAGAGATGCAGAGGTTTCAAACTCGTTTCAAAGATACTTACATTTGACTATTTTGGCAGGAGCTCAAAAGCCACTCTCGTCTACACAAACAATTTTTAAGCCATAGCTCTTTGCACAACATTGGTGAAAAGCCACACTAGGGCTGGAGAGCTGTCAATATTAAAGCTCATCTCCAGACTACAAAGATCAGTTCACCTGGAGCAAACGGCAGTGTTTGAGACTGGGCACTTTGGCATTGTACTCCACTGACATCCATGTCCTCCTCAGGCTCCACCCCCAAACCTCCAATTCAAAACTGTCAATCCAAGGATATTCTGTCTGTCAACTTGGGGATGATGAAAACATGAGGGGAAAAAGATAACAACCCCCAATTCCAGCAAGCAATCTCTCGTGGCAAACCAAGCAAATCATGCAAAATGGGAATAGAACAAGTTGTGATGTAAGGAATGTAGAATGCATGTCTTGGAATAAAATAACAATGTTTTAACATTCATAAAACATGAGAATGTATTGTAATCAAATTAAGACTTGCCACAGGCAAAGAAAGAAACAAAAGGAGAGATTATTCACTAATGTCACATGGTTAAGTCAGTATGCAAGAGGCAGATATCAAAGGACAGGTTGGAAAACCGGATTGCTTTAGTGCCACCATTTGGACGAAAAAAATACTATCGTGAATTTTATTCTGAAAGAGGTGAGTAGTCAGTTGGGCTGAAGTCCAGTCCCGAGTTCTTGTGTCCCTCCTGGTTCCTCACCCTTGCTTTAATTTGTTTAAATTGTGTTAACCCACCAACTCATCCCATTCAGGTACTGCTTACAGCGTAGTCCTGAGTAAACTTCCTCCAGTCTAATTGATTTCAATGGGTTAAGACTGGTATAAGGTTTGGTGTAGTGGTTAAGAGAAGGACTCTAATCTGGAGAACCAGGTTTGATTCCCTACTCGCATGACCTTGGGCCAGTCACAGTTCTCCCAGAACTTTCTCAGTCTGTGTGGAAGCAGCAGAGGTGTAGGGGGGCAAATGGTGCCAGGGGCAACACCTGCTCCCCACCTGACCCCACATGTCCCTGTGAGCGCTCTGCCTCTGGGAAGCAGGCAAGGGTAAACAACCTCTGAATGTTTCTTGTCTTGAAAACCCTACAGGGTTGCCATATGTCAACTGTCACTTGATGGCAAAAATACAATACTGGATAAACTCTACATAGGGATTCAAGGGTGGCATCAGCATTGTCTCAAGCGAGGCAGAGGCCAAGGCCCAGGAATTCCAGTAGGCCCCACGGTTGCTGACCCCCAGCTAGGTATGGTTGAAACTGACTTATAATGAAACAAACCTCTGGTCCATCAAAGTCAGTACTGTCTACTCAGACTGGCAATAGCTTTCTAAAGTCTAAAGCAGAGGTCCCTCCCATAACTGCTCACTTGATTTTTTTTATTTTAGCTAGAGATACCAGGGAAAACCTGCAACCTTGGTATGCCATCTTTAGATTGGCCTCTGGCAGGCCAGCCTGCTCACCTCCCACACCAGCATGTCCACCAGGCTATCAGTGGGAGCGAAATGCCCGTGCACTTTGTACACCACTGCTGCCAAGCTCACCATTAGCCCACCAAGCTTGTCAGGCACAGCACAAATACCAGCAGGCGCTAGGGCCACCCACACTTGGTCCCCCACTCAAAGATGGCATGCCCTGGCTCCAGGTGACATACAAATTTGCTTCTGTGGATTAGGGCCGGGGAAGGAGGAAAAGCTCAAAAGAAATGTTTAAGAGAGCCAAGCAGCAAGATAGGCCCCTACAATGGCAAAGTTGGTCGATGTAACCCCCAGAGCCAGGGGTCACCTCTGGCAGAGGTAAAGGAGGCCAGGAACCAGCAAGACCTGCAGTCCAGTCAGTACAGGACCCAACCTGTCGATGGCAAGCCCTCTTTCCTGATCATCTTCCACCTTTCCTGCAAAGGGGCCTCATCTTCATGTCATCAAGGTCAAGTTGCCCTATAAATCAAGGGCAAATCGTTCTCAAATGCATCCTCACATCTCAGATTGGGAAGAAGATGGGAGTGGGATGAAACCACCTAGTCAGTCAGTCTGTCCATCCATCTTTACTGTTATGCTCCCATGTGGTGTTAATAAACTGCTTGATCAGACAGGTTGTCTCGGCATCTGGTACAGGCCATAGATCTTCCCCACCTCCACTATATTTGCACATATCCCCTTTGGTTTGCACACACATAAGACAAGTAGGCCAGGGCTCCAATCTTAAGTACACTTACTAGCAAGTAAGTTATTAGGTTTCAGAACATTAAGCCAATAAATGAACCCTGGGGTGTTGATCAGTAGCATTTATTGATGAGGCATCAAAGCACCAAAGCTTGGCAAAGCCACTTCTGACAAACCTGGCCTTTGCCATTCCTTTTATTTCATTGCAAGTCCCCCCTCCCACTTTCCCAAGAAGGTGTGAAAAACAATCCCTGGCCTAGACACATAGGTGAAGCTGCAACGGGGACATGTAGGGGCATTTGCCCTGGGTGGCCCTGTTGTGTCATGTGGGGGGGGCAGAAAATCACCCCCCACACACACTTTCAGGAAGGAGGAGGGGCATGGCTGGGCCTGCGCGTGACATGCGTGCGCTGGCTGGGACAAGGCCTGCACTTGTGGGCCAGCCTGGTGGGCCGTGACCATGCTCTCCATCTCTCTGGAGAGCACACTCACAACCCACCAGGCTAGCTGATGTTGCGTCCTGACCCAGCCACGCCCCTCCTCCTTCCCGCTTTGCCCTTCCAGGCCCAGCCGCCGGCTAAGGTTAGGAACGCATCTCAATCACATAGATACTCTTCCCCTGACATAAGTACAAGCTATTGAACTCAATGGTATTTACCTCTGAGTTTGCCTGCTTAGGAGTCCACTGTGCTTTCAGAAGGACTGATGGGCTTGATTTTTCTGGAGGAGTCTTCACCTTTGGAATGAGGTAATTAAGTGGGTAGAAGAGAAATTAAGCCCCGGGTTCTGTGACAAACATGATTTCCCTGCGAATGGAAAACTACAAGGAATGCATTTAAGGTAGAAGCATCTTTTATTAGCAGCTAAGATCAGTGATAGGCCAGCAAGGGGCGGGGGGATGCACTAGAAAAGTAATATCCTTGTACCAGCAAAAAGTCACTGATGGCATACAAGTAAGAGGAAGAGTTTGGATTTATACCCCACTTTCCTCTTCTGAAAAGAATCTCAAAGCAGCTCACAGACTCCTTCTCTTCCTCTCCCCACAGCAGACACCTTGGAAGGTAGGTGGGGCTGAGTGAGTTCTGAAAGATCTGTGGCTAGTCCGAGGTCACCCAGCAGGCTTCATGTGGAGGAGCGGGGAAACAAATCTTGCTCACTGGATTAGAGTCATGAGCAGGAGTAGGGAATCGAACACCGATTTCCAGATGGCCACTCTTAGCCATTATAGCATGCTAATCAGCCCCATAGCAACACCAAATTAAACAAAAGGACCTAGGAAATAGAGATGTACCAAAGCAACTGCCCCCAGTTTCATTTTTGTTTTTTGTTTTTGTTACAAATTGTGATAGGCAAGTCCTCATTTGACAGCAGACTCCCACGTTAAAATTGTTTGAAATTGGTACAGGTGTCTCTCTATGAGGATGTTAGAAAAGGATTTGAGAATAAAAAGAGCACAAAAAGATTATGCATGCCCACATATATATAAAGCAGTGGTGCGACCGCACTTGGAGTACTGTGTCCAGTTCTGGTAAGCATAGCATCTCAAAAAGGATATTGAGGAGATAGAAAAAGTGCAGAGAAGGACAACAAGGATGATTGAGGGACTGGAGCACCTTCCCTATGAGGAGAGGCTGCAGCGTTTGGGACTCTTTAGTTTGGAGAGGAGGCGGCTGAGGGGATATATACTTGATTGAGGTCTACAAGAGTATGCATGGTGTAGAAAATGTTGACAGGGAGACATTTTCCTCTCTTTCTCACAATACTAGAACCAGAGGACATTCATTAGAAAAAAAAATGCTGGGGGGGGGGAAAAAGAATTAGGACTAATAAAAGGAAACACTTCTTCACGCATAGCGTGTGATTAGTGTTTGGAATATATATACCGCAGGAGGTGGTGATAGCCACTGCCTGGATATGGCAGCTGCAAAAGGGGCTTGGACAGATTTATGGAGGAGAAGTTAGTTATATTTCTACAAATCTTGATCCTCCATGATCTGGGATTACAAATACTGTCTTATAACAGACCAGGTGATCGGGAGCAACAGCCGCAGAAGGCCATTGCGTTCACATCCTACATGTGAGCTCCCAAAGGCACCTGGTGGGCCACTGCGAGTAGCAGAGAGCTGGACTAGATGGACTTTGGTCTGATCCAGCTGGCTTGTTCTTATGTTCTTATGTGTCCTAACAGTGAGATCATGTGACATCATAGTATGTCATGCCCCATGTCTACAGACTCAACTGAAGAACTCGGGATTAATTAAAACATTATTGTTTATGAAAGGCTTTATGAAGCCTATTCACACTTAGGATCCATGGGGGCACAGTGCTGGAACCTTGTGGCCCTTCTGCAGTTCCATAAAGGCACAGTGGCTTGTCGAATGATCACAATGCTAAGCTTCAGTATGATTGTTTTATTTTGTTTCTGCCATTCTCATTGAGACTCAAGGCACTTTACACAATTGCAAATTATGACAATCCATATAGATCAGCTCAGGTTATGGTACAAAGTTTGGTTTGAGAGAAGGTGACCATGTCTATTGACTAGAACTTAAAAAATAGAACAGAACTGTGCTACCTTAACCATTAAATTGGGATGGGGTGGGGAAGGGAGAGGGTATTGGCTCTTGGAGCCAGTGCCGGAGCATGCCAGCATGTTTGCCCACCCTGTTGGTGTAAGTGGCACTTACGCCAGCTGGGAGGGCAAACTGGGAGGTGGGTGGAAGTTGTGAAACTTCACAGCACCTGACCTGGAAGAGCCTGCACACTGTAGAGCCTTTTCTGTGGGCATTCCCAGCAATGAAAGTCAGCTCCCACTGGATATTCGCACCAGGAATGTCCCCAGCATGGCCCTCAGACTTATGCCACAGATACAGTGGTATAAGTCTGTTTCCTTTCTGGGGCTGTTCTGGCTGAAAGAGGGGTTTTGAATTTCCTTCCTTCCTGTGCCACCCAGAGCCCCTTTGGAGATGGCACAATGACACCTTCACACCATCTCTGGACACAGCATGGCTCCCCCCATAATCTGGAATGTGCTGTTAGTCTCCTCAAACATCTTTTCCTATGGTTGCAGTCTTAAATGTATCTCTCTGCAAATTTAAATCAAAGTTGTGTGGAACTAATACAGTCTATCTATGCCAAGAAAATGAATGGGCACAGTGCAAGACATTTAAGAATGCCACATTTAAGAATGTAATGATTTGTGGCACCCTTTTTTGTAGTCAATGTAGTAACACCTTGGAAAACAAATGGAACAGATCTTATTTCCACCCACAGTCCTTCCCAAATCTCTCAACATCAGTATGCTCAGAAAACTATTTGGGTTCTTTGTTATATTTTATCCTTAGCCATGGGAACAAACTGGAAATTTTAGGCGTTCTTGTGTGAGAACCAGAAAGGGCTGGTTGTCCAGGTCAGGCCTTTGGAAAACTTTTTTTTTCTTTTAACCATTATATCTTCAGCTGAATAAAGTTATGATCACAATTAATTCTACAGTTTTAAATAATTATTGGTTATATATTTGTCGTGCCCTGTGACTATCATCTCAATTGAAGAAGTCAGAATTGGAACATAATATCCTTTACTGCAGAACTATAGTTGGATATTGGCAGGTAGGAAGCCATTAATTTGGAAATACTTGAAGCTGCCGATTGATGTACCTAGAGGAGCGCGCATTTCCAGTATTAGGTGGAACTGGTTTATGAACACATTATGAGTATGTGGATGTTTACATGACAGCAAAGGTGGGTTCTCAGAGCAAAGCAAGTTATCCTTACATGCAGTGAATGAAATGCAAACAATCAGTTTTCCCACAAAGAGGCCTTGAACTAGATAAGGATGTAAGAGCATGAAAGAACAGGCAAGCACACACTCGCACACACACACACACATACACACAGATACCAAGATCAGTTCCCAAACATCCAGCACAGCAAAGACTCCCAGACCCCCAGTAGATAGCAGCCGTATAGCAGAACCATCAGGGGCATATAATATATATTATACACATTTGCTATATACATATTATATGTACATAATATGTATATAATATATGGAGGGGGAACTTTTTGTTCTGTTGCCTCCCTTAAAAAACATGTAGATCTGGCACTGGATAGGCTTATACTGTTCATATTAGCCTCCAACAGTTCCTTAACTCCAATCCTCCTTGGGATTGGTTCTTGCCTCCTCTTCCTGCAGCCAGCTCTAGGCCTTCTTCCTGCTCTGCTTTCAGGTGCTTCTTGACCTCTTGGCTTTCCCTTCATTCCAGCCTCTACTTATCTCCTTTCTGACAGCAGTGTGCTTCCCTTTTAGCTGTGTTGCAACATTCTATGCTTACCTTACAGGGCTAGGGGTTTCCACCTCAGGTTCATCAGGCCGTGCTGTTGCCTGCATCATTTTGAACCAGATCGAACACAACATCTCTCCAAGCTCCTGACACAAAATAGAACATAAATGTTGGCCTGAAGCACGGTGGCACAACAAAGCAGAGCAGCCAAGCTGAGCTCATACAAAAAGATGATTCCAGAGAGATCATGTGGACAGACATCATTATCTGTCGAGATAATCTGAGAGCATGATTCTATCCTAACCAGAGGTTACCTGGCAGATAAAGCACATCAGCAGGCGATGTAAAGTCCAGCAAGATGTCTGACAGTGAAGAATTCATTGCTTAGAAGCCGCAAGGAGAGAGGTTCTTGTCAATGACACAACGAAATCTTTGACCTTGCCTCCAGGTATCCAGGTTTCCACGTTTTACATGGACTATTTCTTTCTTTCTTTCTTTCTTTCTTTCTTTCTTTCTTTCTTTCTTTCTTTCTTTCTTTCTTTCTTTCTTTCTTTCTTTCTTGTTCACAACTGCAGCCACTGTCATTTTGCTGATGAGTCTTTCGCTGCATGCAGAATGTGGTTGTGTACAGCAGGGGTAAACAACTTTCTCAGTTCAGAGGTCCATTATCGTCTGCAGAAATGGTCCGTTGTTCTGCAAGCAGATATCTCCATCTGTTGAGCAGTTTCAGATATCTCCATCTGTTGACACAGTTGCCAACTCCATGCTTGGAAACTTCTGCCAATCTGGGTGTGGAGCCTAGGGAAAGGAAGGAGCTCAGCAGGGATGTGACACCACTGAGCCCACCCTCAGAAGTTGCCATTTTTGGCAACTGATGGCAGTAGTTTGGAAATCGCTTGTAATTCCAACCCTGACCATGAGGTGGAAGCCTAATTCCTGAACCACTTCCTGTGGGAAGGATTTGTTCTTCCTGAGGGAAGGATTTGTTTCTTGTTGTTAGTTGATGACTGATGCATCCAGAAACTGGAAATTTTACAACAGATTATAACATCTACAAGGATTATTGTCTGAGTGCAGGAACCATGGGAAGGAATTCAAGGCCTAGCTTATACATCTACATCACATCATATAATATAATATAAAAGATATTATTTTCTGCATGCATGTGTAGTAGAAAACTGTTTACGTTTGACTGCTGAGAAAGGTATTGAGGCTGAAACAGACATGGTCTTAGTTGGGCACCTGATGTTGATGTCAGCTTTATATGTTGTGTGTTACATCCAATGTGATGTAGTGGTTAAGAGTCGTGGACTTTAATCTGGAGAACTGGGCTTGATTCCCTACTCCTCCACATGAGCTGCGGAGTCTTATCTGGTGAAACAGATTTGTTAACCCACTCCTACGCATGAAGCCTACTGGGTGACCTTGGGCTAATCGCAGTTCTCTCTGAACCCTCTCAGCCCCACCTACCTCACAAAATGTCTAGTGTGGGGAGAGGAAGGGAAGGAATTTGTAAGCTGCCTTGAGACTCCTTACAGAAGAGAAAGGTGGGATATAAATTCCAAACACTTCTCTTCTTCTCTTCTTTTGTAAAGCTAGCAATTTGTAGTCCAGACCTGAGAGGTTTTATTTGCCTATTTGCCTTATAATAAATATTTGTTTGAATTTTATTGTGTAACTTACTCCACCTGAGAACAGTATAACATCACCACACCATTGGGTCCCAGACTCCTGGTGGGAAGGCAGTAGTTAGGCTCAGCAGGGGGAAGAATCCATCAGGAGTAATATAGAGGGCTCAAGGACATGACATCCTGCCCCCCTCAAAAAACCCTCTACCTCTCAAGGCGGTGAGGATGAACTTTATGAAAAGCCTTTACAAGCTTAAGAGCTTTAACATGAGCAGCATCAATTGATTCATTTCCCCACAATGGGAAGTGAGCCCAAGAGACCAGATATTGCACCTGCCCCCGAGAGTCCAAAACAGAAGCCACTTTGTGATGCACATATCCTACAATCCAGATGGATGGGCGCTCCCAACGTGGCGCTTGAAGCCATGACCCTGAGATTAAGAGTCTCATGCTCTACCCACTGAGAGTTGCAGAAGTCTCAAGAACATGACAGAAAGCTGGCTGATATGGCCAAGTTAACTGAAATACTTAACGAGAAAAAAAAACTTAATTAAGATTATGGACAATTGGAAATGCTTGATAGAATATCCAGACCAAACAGAAAAAAATAAATTGATGAGTAGTAGTTTTGTAGATTAAGGACGGTTAAAAAAAAGATACAAATAGACAGTTCATGGGCAAATGGAAACCCTTGATTAGATATCTAGACTAAAGAAAAGGTTAACCACTTGGGTTGCCTATCATATTATTCGGCTTTAGATAAATGAATTCCATTTGTTCCAGAAATCCTCTTATTAAATTGTTTACCAAACTTTCCAACAAACCAGAGGATTATGGTTCTCCATATGGTGACTGATGCAAGATTGATTTTCACTAGCAATTGGAATCAAAAAGTCACTCTCAATCTTCATGACTGGATGGGTCAAATAAAAGGGGTTTATATTTTGGTAAAGTTAACCTTTTATTTAAAAAAACATACTTATGAATTAGACCATTTATAGTCAAATATAATGGAAGTGGTAATTTTGTAATTTTGAGTCAGGGTTCTTTTTGATGGAGTGGTTTAGTGGGTGGTTTACAGTCATCTCTTTTTATTGCATTCTGTGTGTGTATTTTCAATTGATTTTTTATGATGTTTGTATTGGTATTTGTAAATAAAAAATTAATTTAAAATATCCTGTTTTACCCTATGCAGAACCTTTTGCTCTGCATCGGGAAAGAGGTCCATCCCCCATATGTAGACTGTGGTTATAAAGAAATGACACAAATTTAGAGTAATGTATGTGTTACATAGTTTCTCTAAAAATCTTTTATTGATCAATTAACTGCATTAAACTCATATGCTATTGTAATATTTCTAACTTTAGGAGTTTTTGTTGTGCAAACTTTACTGTTAGCAAAAGCCAAAGTCTAGGGGGGGGAAAGGTATGAAGAATTGTTACTGGAGCATCTGTCTGGGCCCAGGGGTGCAATTGTGACATCTGCCACATGTCACCTTCAGTGACTGTGTCCCACAAGCATAGGAAATTAAGAAGACAGGAAGAAAGTCATGAGTTAGCTATGTGGAAACTGACTGACAGTCCTGAATACTAATAAACTAATGCCTAATTTAGTCCAGTTTTGAGGACAGTCAGAACAGCAAAATAGGTTCTAACACCAGCAAATAGCATCTGAGGGGTAAATTAGCTAATTATTTGCTTTACTTAAAATGTTTATTCCACCTCCAATAAGACTAGGACTAACAACTGATGAAAAGAAATGCAGAGTGAAAATTGTGTGTATGTTTGCGTGTCAACAAAGCACTGTTGCAACAAAAAGAGCACCAATGGAAAGTCAAAATCAGGATATCCCTTTCATCCAAAAGACATTCAGGACTATGTTGCCCTTCCATTCCCAAGGGGGCTTTCCAATGGTGTAGGGAGGCAAAGAACACAAAAAGTTACCCTGCTGCTGGAAACACCACCACCCCCCCCCCCCCATTAATGGATATACGCCACTGAAAAAGTGACATGTCCAAAGATACAGCAGCTGCGTGTAACAGAGCAATGATTGAATGGAAGCCAACTAGTATTGGTTCCTCCCCTGACCATGTCCCTGCACTGCTCCTGCTATACCAGCTGCAGGGGTGCCGGGATGCAGGTATAGCATTCAGCATCATGTTCCACCACCATGGAGGGCCTCAGTGGTCACCCACTGATGAATCTTCCCCTCCACCAAGGCAAGTGCCCTGGGGAGGCAAATCCATTGGCACAACTCCACTTCTCCCAGTGGTGGATTTGCCCCCCCCTTTGTATGGTGCTGATAGAGGTCCAAGTTAGACAATCTCTAGAGGGTTTAGCCCCCATACCCGTTCAGTGTAATTCAGTGCAGATGGGATACAAAATGAATGATCTCAAAAAGCTCATGGTTCATATATACAAAAGTGATCTTCAGTTCATTGAGTTCTAAGTACTTCAGATCCATGGAAAAGCATGGAGGGAAATAAATAAACATTCTGTTTCTTAGCATTGATAGTCTGATCAAAATTCAGATCTCTGTTGAATTCATGTTAATTAAAAAAAGTTTGGAAACCTGATAATAGATCTCAAGGATGGTTTGACCTCACTACGACCAGGGATGTACCCCCATCACAAATCAGTTCTATGTGCATGTTTCGGCGCACACATTTATTGCCTATACATGCTTAAATCTGTTTGTAAGAAAGAGCCACTGTGCTTTCCCTTTACATATGAAACAAGGACCAATGTCTAAATAAATGTGGGTCACATATTCAGCTATACATGTGTTGAATGTAACACAAGAATCAATCAATGCACATATTTAAAATAATCAAGAGAACCTTGTACATTTGTTTTACTGTAACTTGTGAACAGGGCTACTGAGGATAATGCGTACTTGACTGAATTTTATTCTGTACAAAAGCATTCCCTTGAACAGAGCAGATTAGTAATCTAAGTATATGTTTATTATATTCTGCACCATAAGTATGACTGGCATCAATCAATTAACATCAATCCATCTGGATAAAAGTGTGCCTGATACTGGGAAAAATTAATAGGGTTACGCCAACACCCACCAGTTTGGCTCACATCCTGTTCATTAGTCAAAACATGCTGATTTTTTTTTATGATTGGTCTGCAGGTTCTTCATGGCTGTTCATCAGGTTCCTTCACTGTATTCCTTCCTAACCACACAGTGTTTTCCCTCATGCAAATTCTCAGACAGACCAATTGCATTCTACTTACCACCCCATGCTTTCTGCGAAATTCAGCCAGCAATTGTGTAAACAGGCAGTTAAAGTAATCACAAATCATATAAGTAAGTCCAAAATAAATCCTTTTGAATAAAACCCTATTTGTTAGTATCTGTGCAAGTGGTTGCTAATATGGCTGCTGTTATGGCTGCATTGGTAGCGTCTTTTTTGCCATTTGGCAAAAGCCTGGCACAAAGCTCTTTGGCTGTTGGTCACCACTGCTTGGTATGGTCTGAACAGACTGGATGGTTGGCTCCCATCTGACTGATGTCTTGGAACACTATATGTTTACAGTCAGATACCCATGTTGCCCCCTGAACAAACAAGACAGAATTGAGTGTGGCAATTTTGAGTGGGAATTGGAGAAAGCATGTTTGGTACCCAACTCCTCAGTCTCTACGTTTAAAACACATTTTCCCTGCTGGATTCTGGTTTTCTGAGCAGATACAAATATAGAAATATTTATTCATTTAAAACATTTATTAGTCACCCTTCTCCCTTGCAGGACTCAATCAATTTACAGCAAAAATAAAATGATAACAAAAACCCCCACAATAAAACCTGACCAAAAATCACCAATTTAAACATTCCAGTTAGGACTGCCAGTAAATAAAAAGTAGATCAGACAAATATAGTCGAGAATAAAACTGTCCTTTCTCCTGAATACCAACAGTGAGAGAGACAAGTACACTTCCCTCGTGAGATTGTTCTGGTACCTATGAGGCTGCCACCAAAAAGTCCCTGCCACCAAAAAAGTCTTCCGAAATGTTTGTAAAATGTTTGTAAAATGTATTGTTGAAGGCTTTCATGGCTGAAATCACTAGGGTGTTGTGGGTTTTCCACAGTGGCGGAGCAAGGGGAAACTGTGCCCAAGGTGTGCGCCTGCCCTGCGCCTCTGCTGCGGCATCACCCACCCCCGCTCTGCCCTGGAACACCCCGGTAACACCCTCACCACACCCCCTCGACGGCCTAGCCATGCCTGTGCTGCTACTCCACCCAGGGTGTCGCACTCCCCGCCTCATGGGCACTACGCCACTGGTTTTCCAGGTTGTATGGCCATGTTCCAATAGCATTTTCTCCTGTGGTTTCACCTGATCTGTGGCTGGCATCTTTAGAGGATCTCAGAGGATTTGTAAAATATTTCTCATCCCCCCCCCCTTTTGTCATACTCACCCCTTCGAAATAATTCCTTGCCACCATTTTGTGATTTCCCCTTTTTTTTAGTTCTGGGTTGAATTGAGGCTTCAATGCTTCAGTCTCATGCTGATTTCTGTACTCCTTGTATACTCAATGCTTTGAAGATTGCCACTCCCCCAAAATAAAAGAACAAACAGTTAAATGATGCAAATAAGGTGAAGGGGAACAGAATGAGTTTGGAAAATGGCACGAAGGAGGAAGTTCGGGGAAGCAGAGAAGTGTGTCCAATGTAGTCTATAGATCACACAGCAGCTGGAAATGTTTTCAAAACATTTCAGCCAGAGAATCATTTTAAAAGGGGGTTCTTTTAGAACATTTTGAGTCTGGAAATAAAACGTTTTGGAGTAAAAACCGTGTGAAACTCCATGGAGGAAACATTTTATTTCCTGCCTCAGAACACAGTAAATGAATTGTGCAGAAAAACCCCTCTCCTGTATGTTCACCACATTAGCTTCTTGAATTGGTCAGATTGGTGGAACTACATGTGACACGTAATTCCCCCTGAGATCTAGGTCACCACATTCTACTGGGGCTGCCATAGTTTTTGAGCATCAGACATTCATTGGTGCATATCCAAACTATGCAGAAAGTATTTAAGAAATCCTCTGTATGTTCATGCAATCAATAAGGAGCGACGTGACAGCTTCACTGCTTACTGAAGCTGAGTCATTAATGTGTGTTAAGTAAAAATAATGCCTCTGCCAAACCATCTGGAAATCTTAATTACAAGCAACCTTATTCTATTTATTTTCTTTTTTAATATCACAAAGTTCTTGCTTTTAAATTGAGTCTCTTGCCATTTTTTTAAAAAAAATCCGAAAGTCCTTATGTGTTTTAAAATATCAAAGTCTGGTTGTTTTTACATATATATTTTAAACTCTTGAACTGGAACAGGTTGGGAGTAGTGATTTTAATCTTGGACAGACTGGTGGCCAATGATTTGAGAAAAACAAGGGTGCACATTAATATTTGTTCCTGTTTTTTTGCACCACTTTTCAGCCATGATTGACGTTTGCTCTAGTCTGCTTTTATAGAAAAGGTTATGCTGTTTCAACTAAAAAATGGATTATGTTGTATCAAGGCCTTCCTTAGATTTAATTTCTTGTTGCTTATTCAAGGAGATTCTCTCAAATGCTCAAGATAAGAAATATTGAGAACTAGTTTGCCATTGCATTCTTCTGCATAGCAACCCTGGACTTCCTCAGCAATCTCCCATTCGGATTCTAACCAGGGACTTTCCTTCCAGGACTTCATGAGATCAGGCTAATCTAGGCCATCCTGGGAGGCAGGAAAATGTCTGCAGCAGCACACAAAATGGTTGGCGCAACCATGAAACTGACAAGAGCTCCGTCAGCCAGCAGGAAGGGGGGAAAAGAACCATGGCAATGTTTTCCGTATAGAGCAAACACAAAAAGTTAAAATGAATCTTTTAAAAATGTCTAGAGGACATTTTATTTCTGCTGTGCAGAAAAGACCATTGTCAATAGACTTTTGAGACAAAGGGAGACTCTCACAACAAAAGTGCAGAATGTCATTAAACAACAACAGTGTTGTCAAGTAGCAACCCTCTCATGCCAACCCTTTCACAGGGTTTTCAAGGGAATACAAAAGCAGAGGTGGTTTGTCATTGTCTTCCTCAGCATGGAAACATTTGTCTTCCTTGGTGGACTCCCAACCAGGACCAACTCAGCTTAGCTTTCAACCATTGTAAAGCTCAGGCGAGTCTGGCTTATTCAAGACCTGTATGAGTTATCAGTGTATGTCCCTATAGGTGAGGTTGTGGGGTGGGTGGGTAGGGGGGAGAGAAAATGACCTAAAAGCTACAACAACCTGTACAGGATGAAATTCCACAGCTAAAAAAGAATACCTGTACTCATCCCCATGATCAATAAATTTGGACTCAAAGAATCAAGGACCTGCATCTTGCAAACTTATCTGGAAGTATCTTTTCCCGCTAGCTGAAGAGAAAAGACCAAACTGCTAACAAAATGGATGGACCTATAAACAAACCTTATAAAAACGAAACGTATGTTTGTATGTGTGGATTTGGTGAGGTGTGTGGACCTGGGATCCCCAACATGGTAACCACCTTTCTTGATCCCTTCCAAGTGCTTTAAGAAAATTGGTGGGGCAAGGCAGACTTTTGTGCAGCAGGGTTTATTGGCTGTGAAGTACCATTAAAGGTAGGTTGAAGAAGTACTGTATAAAACCTTGCTCCCAGACTCCACCTCCTGCAGCCACCATTTTATGATTGCTGAGTATAAGAATTCCAGAGGTGCTCACGGGCTCAAAAAGTTAGGAGACCCTTAGAACAGACCTTGTTTTGTTTTTGTTTTCTTCATATTATGTGGCTGTCCTTTGTTTTTTATTATTCATGAACAAAGAAACGTTCCTCTTCAAAACACTTCCAAAACATGTTTCAGCACTCTTCATATTGCTGGAGGTTATTTGTGTTTTTAACTTAATTCAGTTTTAGAGCCAAAATATCAAAAGCAACAAATACTTTTTTATATATATATATAATAGCCTTGTTTTCCACGATTCGATCTGGAGGTTTGTGTGCTCAGAGACATATATAATGAATGTAACAGAGTTTGTTCAAAGTAGGTTTTTCACAGCTGTTTTCATTTTTATAAAAAAGAAAGAGAACAAGCAGAGAATATAAATATTAATGAGATAGATGCGCTCACACACACACACACAGAGCCACGCACTACAAAGAGCTAAAAGCTATTCTGTGGTATTTTTTCCTTGCCATTACAAACAGTACATCGCTTAAATATGAGAGCTAGATTATTTGGAGTTTGAAGTTTTCTTTTTAGTACTGCACACTGAAAAAGAAAAAGTTCAGCTTTCATAACATTTGGGAATTCTTTGGCAAAAAAAATTGGCAATATTTTTAAGTACCACATCTCAGTGCAGCTTGCAACAAATTATTTTGTTGTTTTCAAAAGAGGCATAGATTAATACTGAAATAATTCACTGCCCATGGTTTGAGTTAAAATATTTATGTCTTTTCCCCATTGACTCTTGTGTTCAAATGGGTGCCTCATTATGCCCATAAAATGCTGCTTCCACCTCAATTTGCTTCAGCTTTGCAAAGAAGAGAGGTGGTTAACCATTCAACCTCCGTGCAGTTTCCTGCTATAGGAAATTTGGTTTTATTAGCATTTTAAAGGAAAGGGGTATGCTTTTGAAGTCATCTCTTAAAATTCCAAGCAGGAGACTGGTTTTAAACAGTGATGTTGAATGGCATTTAAAAGGTTAAATGTCCCCCTTCCTTTCTGCATTGCCTAGAGGCAAATTGAGACTGCATGTGTGACCTTTGTCTCATTTGCTTGTGTCCTGAGACTATTTGGAGTGCAAGTTAATTATACGGAGAAGCATTTCTTTAAGGCAAACACTTTTTTTCAAACATAAGCAATCGCATAAGCATGAGTCTCTCTCTGGCTGATTTCTGGCCAGTTGCAACATTATGACAAACCATACAAAGTGGACTCAAAGTCTGCTGGGTCCCAGATGAAGTATCTGGCAGTTAATTAAATGGACCTATGTGTGTAGGTCTATGTTGACTTCACTGTGTTGTCCACTGACATTTGACCAGCCCTTGAGATAACAACATTATTAAAAATCAGTATGTGCTGGCTAAGGACATGAATGCATTTTTATTGTTTTATGGTCATTCTATCTGTTCTGCAAACCCATGTAATTGAAGCCCTGTGAGGAAAATGAATGTTAGGTCTTTTTAGCAGAGAATTCTCAGCACTTGCACAAAACATAACTCCCAAGGAAGCCATGATAAGTAAAATATGAAAAGAAGCTAACTCTGTGGTGCAGTAGCATACACTTTGTGAGGTAGGTGGGGCTGAGAGAGTTCTGGGAGAACTGTGACTAGCCCAAGGTCACTCAGTAGGAATGTAGGAGTGTGGAAACAAATCTGGTTCACCAGATAAGCCTCTGCCACTCAGGTGGAGGAGTAGAGAATCAAACCTAGTTCTCCAAATTAGAATCCACCTGTTTTAACTGACTACATCAGGGTTCAGATGATTAATTGAACTACACCTACTTATCAGCCTCTGTCAGCATGGCCAATTGGCCATGCTGGTAGGGGCTGATGGGAATCGTAGTTCCTGAACATCTGGAGAGCCGCAGGTTCCCTACCCCTGCACTACACCATACTGGCTCATGAGAACAAATTCTAAACAGTTTGGGACCAGTATCTGAAGGACTCATTCCTCTTGTATTGACTGACTTGCCGGTAAATATCCTTTACTTCAACTCTTGTTCTTCTCCCCCTAACTAAAAACAACTAAAAACAACTAAAAACAAGGTTTTCTGAGTGGTGGCACCCTGCCTCTGAAATGCCCTACTCTTTGAGACTGACCTGTCTTCATTCAACCCAACTGGCTCAAAGATTTCTGCTTGCATATGCTTTCCATTGAAATTTTATCCCTATCTTTAGTTACCTCTATTTCTCTTCTACAACAACAACCTTTATTAGGCATATAATATAGGCTCTAGAGCATTTCCAGACATTTGTGAAGTACAAAACAAGAATACATTCAAAATGCAGACAGAGAAACTGTATCAGGCTTTGGACGTTACTTAGAAAGTTCTGTCACTTGTAAAAGAAATTTTGCTACTTTTTCCAAGAGCACAACATTTGTATTGTTAAACAGAAGCTCCACAACAGAACTGTCAGAGTCTCTTTCAGGTTTGTCTTCTAGGGCCAGCCAAGGAGAGAAATTCCTGATACCCACATATCTCGGACAATCGAGTATAATGTGAGCAAGAGTCTCCACTTGGTATTTACAGTGTGGACAAACCTGATCCTGGAGAAGGATAGATAAGTAGCGACCCTTTGTAATGGCAGATGGAAAAGTATTGCATCTGGCCCTTGTAATAATCCATCTCTGTTGGGGTTCAGTTAATGGTTCAAGCTATTTGGCTATGTGTCCCTGTTCCAGTACTATTCCAACAGAAAGGGGTGAGCATGATTTATTTGCTTGCCCCAACAAGATATGGTATTCCTGTTCTAAAAGCCTGCTTTTTAAGATTTGGAGAATCTCTCTGGGTGGCAGCATACAGAGATCTTCAAGTAATAAATCTAGTGAATAAATTTTTGATTTGAGAAGTTGATTCCATTCGGAGGCAAGTAGGTCTGGGCGCGCAGCATATGTTAAACTGTGCGCATCAGAGTTAAGACATATTTTAATCCAATACTTGAATGTATTTAGCCATGCTCTTGTTTCAAGTAGGTTTTGATCAGTTTCTAAGCATAGTACAGTGTATGGTACTGAGTGTGGTAAGCCAAGTATTTCATAGAGGAAGCCAAATTGTATTCTTTCAACAAAATTGTTCCATGCAGTTATCCATAAAGGAACTCCATAGAGAAGTTGCTGAACTACCTTGGAGTTGAAAACCTTTAGAGCTGCTGGAACATATCCCCTTCCCCTGGTATGAAAAAAAAACTTACCACCACTGAATCAGTGTGATAGCTTCCTTTTATAGCAATGTCTCTGTGTCTGGCCCAAATGGCTTTATGATGAAAGGTTAGGCCTAACTATTTAAAGGACTTGGAGTGTTCAACCTTAATCCCATTAATAAGCCATCTGAAAGGCTTAAATACATTGGGAAAAAAAGACAATTTTTGATTTTTCTGGGTTTAAGGATAGGAAGTTAGATGTGCAATACTCCATAGTTTTTCTGAAAAGCCTTTTAAGACCCACTTGAAACCCTCACGTCATCAGCATAAAGTAGGAGAAGTATGGGTTTCTTTGAAAGAACTGGGCTGTGTGAGTTAACATCTGACAATATGTGTACCAGATCATTAATAAATAAGCTAAACAAGACTGGAGCCAATACACAGCCTTGCTTAACACCTTTCACGACGGGAATCTTTGGGGTTAGGTCACCAGAGTTTTTACATTTTATCTGGCAGGTTGTGTTTGAATAGAGATATTTGATAAGTAATAATAATCTAACATCAATTCCCATCTCTGTTATCTTAAGCCATAGCAATTTTCTTACTACTGAGTCAAAGGCACTTTTCAGGTCCAAAAGGGCAGCAAAGATCTTAGATTGCCCCCTTTTTTTTGTATTTTAATAGCAGGAGGTTGAGGATCATACAGTGGTCAAGTGTAGAGCAGCCTTTTTAAAATCCTATTTGCTCGGGGTAAAGAATTTTTCCGTCATTGATCCAGGTACAAAGTCTATTTAACAGATGTTTGGCATAAAGTTTACTGGAGACAGATAAAAGGCCAATGGGTTTGTAATTAGCCAGTGACATGTGGTCACCCTTTTTGAATATTGGTATTATTATTGCATTTACCCAGGAGTACCACCAGATACTCTGCCTTCCCCTGCTCCCATTGCCTGCTCCCATTCTGAGCCAGGGTAAGAAAAAAATGCAATGCAGGCTGTGATGCCACACGATTTCCAGTACAAAAATGGAAGTGGCATAGGGTAGCTCTAGGAGTTGCTAGAAACTCTTTGGTTTTAAGAACATAAGAACATAAGAACTAGCCTGCTGGATCAGACCAGAGTCCATCTAGTCCAGCATTCTGCTACTCACAGTGGCCCACCAGGTGCCTTTGGGAGCTCACATGCAGGATGTGAAAGCAATGGCCTTCTGCTGCTGCTGCTGCTGCTGCTGCTGAGCACCTGGTCTGCTAAGGCATTTGCAATCTGAGATCAAGGAGGATCAAGATTGGTAGCCATAGATTGACTTCTCCTCCATAAATCTGTCCAAGCCCTTTTTAAAGCTATCCAGGTTAGGTGGGCTATCACCACCTCCTCCTGTGGGTTAGCAGTCCCAAATCCTCCAATCACACAGTTCGTGAAGAAGTGTTTTGCTAGTCCTCCCAATGAGCCTTCAAACGCCCAGCATTTTCAATGAATGCCCCCTCTGTTCTAGTATTGTGAGAAATAGTGAAACATGTCTCTCTGTTATCATTCTCTACCCCATGCATAATTTTATAGACTGGCACTCATGTCCCCCCTCAGCATGTCTCCTCTCTAAACCAAAGAACCAAACGCTGCAGCCTCTCCTCATAAGGCAGGTGCTCCAATCCTCCCAATCTTCCACCTTTCTGCCCTTCTCTGCAGTATGTCTATCTCTGCGATATCCCTTTTGAGATGTGGCGACCAGAACTGAATATAGTAATTTCCCTGGCAAGTGCGGTCCAACCACTTCCCAGAGAGGGCATGACAATCCCAAGTAAAGTTTTATTATCAACTCCTTTCCTAATTATCCCCAGCATAGAGTTTGCCTTTTTTTTCTAGATAAGCATATTGCCATTTCCTAACATAATTTGTTTCCAGACCAACCCATAGTGGATTGGGGGAGTTCTGTCAATCCTCAGAGTGCCTAGCAGTGCAGTGCCAAGATGGGGTGCCCATTCTCTGCACTGACTTAGTGTTACCCACGAGTACATAAAACCTTGTCTGCAGCACCCTTGCAAAGTAATTGCCTCACACTTCCTAAAGTTCCCATCTCCATCCCTGATCTACACACCTCCATGAGACAAAGAGCACGCTAATGTGGCTGCATAAAAAAGGTTTTGCCAGCCATCCTCCAAGGATACTAATCTATTTTTTCCCTAACTTCTACTAACTTCTCTCCAATACCATCTTATTTGCATTGCCATTGTTTTACAGCTGTGATTATGTCAGCTTCCTCCCCACCTTTGGACAGTCCCAAGCATAGCCCATTAAACCAAGTGTCACAACCATTAATTAAACTATCCAAATACTTACATGTAATGTTCCTTTTTGTCTTATCCAGGAAGACAAAACCACTCCTTTGTCCAGGTAGATTAAGCTCTCTAAGCAGGGCTAGAGGGGCCAATCTTTCCTATAAAATAGCTCTCCACCATGCACTCAGTGCCCAGTACTTTTGAGCTAGTTTTTGGGTTAGTTGCATTGTGTGCCATCTACTTTCTACCCTGCTTCCTTGGAGCCCAGTATGGGTCTCTGGAATCTGCTTCTTGGGCCCAAAGCCTCTTCAGGATCTAGTAAAGTATCACCCCTAAAAATCACTCTACCTATCTCCTACCCTATCCCCGAAACACTATCTATATCCTAGGACTGTGTGATTTCTCTGTGGGCTTTGACCATTTGTGTGCCTGTATTTTTATTATTTTACTTTTCTTAATAAAACTTGTTAAACTTCTTCAACATCTTCCTATGGATTTCTTGTGGAAACCCATCTCTATAAAAGTTGAACAACAAAGGTCTTGAGCTTGCCCAGCTTCATGTTAAGCAAGGTCTCTTCTTTGCTAATTCCCCAGTCTAAAAGGA
This sequence comes from Sphaerodactylus townsendi, assembly GCF_021028975.2. Taxonomy (NCBI): domain Eukaryota; kingdom Metazoa; phylum Chordata; class Lepidosauria; order Squamata; family Sphaerodactylidae; genus Sphaerodactylus; species Sphaerodactylus townsendi. The sequence goes on along the minus strand of NC_059428.1, from coordinate 128,450,306 downwards.
GCAGACCCTCACCAAAAGGAGCAGACCTTTCAGGTAACAAATTCCTAGAGCAACCTTTGTCACCTCCAGTTTTTTTCAGAGGTGATGTGATACTGCAGCCAGCATCATACCCCCCATAGCCCTTCTGATATTTTACCTATTACATTTGTAAAGCTTAGGACTCTGAAGATTTTATCCCCTTTTATATTTCTTTTGTAATTATTTTGTCAGCTGGTAGGTTTATGAACCAAGATCGGGATGGTTTCGGTGCTGGTAGGGCTAGATTGCTGTTTCATTGGATTTTGATTTTGTTTCTCCTTTTTGTACATTTAGCTGCCTCAGGCTGGTCTCTGGAGAGCCAGTATGCAAATCTGACAAATAAATGAATAGCATTTCTCCTGAGAAAACACATGCTTCTTTTTCAAGGTCTCAAGAAAAAAATAGTCTCCAGGGACCCCAGTATGTCTTGACTTCTTTAACAGAGGTCTTTTGTTTTGTTGTGTTTTTCATTCTAAGTAAGAGCTGATAAAAACCTGTATAAGCAGCAAGTCAGACTTAGCCTGTGAGAATGTGCTGCAAGGATTCTGAAATCAATCAGAGCCCCAGCGCTGGTAGGAACCCTGCCAACCTCAAAGAGAAATGCAACGAAGACTGTAGAGCTCCTGAGGGCTGTGAGGAAGAGAGGAGACAACATAAATATCCCATATAGGTACATAACATTTCCCCGCTCTCAAAAATAAACCATCCCCTTTAATTTCAATGGGACTTCTGCCCACGGTAGCGGCTTTGAAGATCTGACCTTGCCAGCAGAATCCTAGTTCGTTTATGGGAGCACAAAACAGAATTTTGACAAGATACACATTCGGCAGGTCGGTTGGAACATTTTGAAGTGAACCCCTCTTCCCCAGTGTATGTGCTGGTGATGGAAAAGTTATGAAGAATACTAATACATTGTATTGTCGAAGGCATTCACAGCTGCAATCAACTGGTTGTTGTGGGGTTTTGGGGGCTGTGAGGCCATAGTCTGGTGGGTTTTTCCTCCTAACATTTTGCCCACATCTACAGGTGGCATCTTCAGAGGCTCGTCACATCTTACCGTGACATGTCCCTGAAGATGCCAGCCATAGATGCAGGTGAAATGTTAGGTTCAGACCATGACCACAAAGCCTGTAAAACACACAGCAGCCAGTAGTACATTCTTTATCACAGTGATGGCTGGAAAGGGGAATTTCATTGAATGTGGGAAAGTGAAAACAATGCCAGAGTTGGTATGAATAAAAGGAACTTCCTAAAGGGATGTTGAGTCCAAAGCAAAGAAAAAAGCAATTTTAACTCTTTGCCAAGGTTGCTTGTGAAAGCCTCACAGATTATTAGTAGATTCAAGCTTTGTACCTGTTTGTGAACTATATGACTTCAAGTTGAAGGGAAAGGAAAGAAGGTTTGAAAGCTTCCCTCATCAAAACAGATTGGGGAAAAGATCCTGTGGAAAATTAGCATGACAGATGAAGGCTGCTGGAACCTTCTTTCTGACTTGTATGTGCAGGGTGAATTTTTTGGAATAAAAAGATTACTTCATCATGAAACAAGAGATACCCTATGTATTATTGAAAACGCCAGCGTCCATCTTCTGATGCAGCCATCTTCTCCCATTCCTCTTAAGATGTTTAAGATCTTTTAAAGATGTTTCCTGAACCTCCTGGACTTCCTAGTCGGCACCATTTTCTGAGCTCATCAGTTCATCAGTTTTCTAAATTTTATTTTTAGTTTGTGTCTCCATAACTTCAAAAACACAATCCCTAGAGGATCACAACTTGCGGTTTGGAGCTTTATTGCATCACATCCACAGAACTTTTTAAAAAAAGGAACCATCACAAAATGGCAATTAGGAATCATTTCAAGGGGGTGAGTGGAAAGAAATGGGTGGGGAGATTGAGGATGTTTTGCAAATGTTTTCAAAACGTTTTCAATGACTTATGCAGAATGGGCCATGTTTACCTTCTTAAATCCTCTATGTTCAGCTCAATCTTTGTTGTTCACCTCTATCTGTGCACTGTCAAGTAAAATATCTAAGAAAACATGATCTCTATTTAACTCACAAATGAGTTCAACCTTGGTCAAGTGGGTTTCCAAATAGAGACCTTTAAAAAGCACATAGCTTGCATGTAACCCATCTTTAATATGAAGCTTGTGTCCTGTTTTTATTTGATTGTGGGTGGTTGAGGTATAAAGCATCTATAGCAGAAGTTACAGTGGGGACTGGATAGTCTTCAGTCCAAAAGGCTGTTGCCATGGAACTTCATTGGGTGACCTTGGGTTGGCCAGATCTCAGCCTAACCTACCTCACAGGGCTGTTATGAGAAATAAAATGGAGGCAAGGAGAATAATGAAAACCATTTTGCATCTCCATTGGGGAGAAAAGCAGAGTATAATTGAAATAAATAAATACATAAATAATATACTTCCAGGTGGGGGGTGGTCTAGAGATCACCCAGACTCATAACTGGTTTCCTGATAACAGGTCAGCTCCCCTGGTTAAAATGACAATTTTGGAGGGTGGACTCTATGAAAATATCCCGCCCCTTCCTGAACTCTACCAATTTCAGACTCTACCCCAAAATACCACGGAATTTCCCAACAGAGCTGGCAACTCTGTTAAAATGCATTGAACTTCAAAATGGAGTATACACAGCTCTCGCTTGTGTTCTGCTTAATTATATCATCATCATTTGTAGGGTAGATTCAGAATCATATTATTAGCATGTGTGCAGTAGGCCGTCCTGCTTTGAACTGAATAAGTGATTGTGTAGCCCATGTATTTCTGTGGCTTATTTAATCCGAAGACGAAAAGTGTCGGGCATCATACTGTCTCATCAAATGTTCAGAGAACCTTCTCCGTTACTAATTGTGTTTTAATTGTATTTTCCTGGTGTCATTGTTGGAGCATGCCGAGATCTAACATTTTCTAAAAATTGCATAGAATGACTCAGAATGTTAATTAGCAAGAAAGTCAGGGGATTGTTGTTTTCAACAGTAACATCTGTAACAAGTGACTTCAGGAAGTGTCACAAATAAAAAAGAAGGATAAAAGAGCGAACCAGTAAATGTTACAGCTCAATAATTAGTATTTTCCTTTTGGGGGATGGTTTCCAGGTCAATTTTATGTGCATTTATTCTGATAACAGTTTTTCTGAGCACAGAAGGTACACGTGGGATTGCTTTTTTACCGATAATACTGTGAATTTAAGGATAATTATAGCCAACCTCTTTTTTTTTCAGAACATTTGTAAGTATTGAAGGAGATCCTCAAAATTCACAAGCCACAGTAAAAGACCCAGCTGTTGTTGCAGCCCAGAAAGCCTTGAACGTTTATAAGAGTTCATCTTTTGCTCAGATCACATTCCCACACAGTGAAAGGGTTGTTGATCTCCAGGTGAGACTAGAGATCTTCCAGGATTACTACTGACCTCCTGACTACAGAGATCAGTTCCCCTGGAGGAAATGTTTACTTTGGAGGGTGGGATTTATAGCACTGTAATCCACTGAGGTCCTTCCCCTCCCCAAACCTCACCCAACCCAGGCTCTACCCCCAAAGCTCCAGGAATTTCCCAACCCTGAGTTGGCAACCTTACTTGGAAAAAAATATTTGGGTTGACATGCTCTTCCTAGATTAGAATCAGGCACTACACACTGTTGAACTTCCTAAGCAGCAGTGGCGTAGTGGTTAAGAGCAGGTGTACTCTAATCTGGAAGTACCGGGTTTGATTCCCTGCTCTGCTGCTTGAGTTGTGGAGGCTTATCTGGGGAATTCAGATTAGCCTGTGCACTCCAACACACGCCAGCTGGGTGATCTTGGGCTAGTCACAGTTCTTCTGAGATCTCTCAGTCCCACTTACCTCATAGGGTGTTTGTTGTGAGGTGGGAAGGGACAGGAGTTTGTAAGCCCCTTTGAGTTTCCTATAGAAGAGAAAGGGGGGATATAAATCCAACTCTTCTTCTCCTCCTCCTTCTCCTCTTCCTCCTCCAAATTCAGAAATGAAGACATTTGGAGACACCTGCCAATTACCCACTGGTGCTCTGGCATGCAATGGGACTGGAGGTGCATCGGGGCAAAATATCTTGTTCCAATATGCTTCCTCTTTGTGGTGCGCTAAGAGAGGAGGTGCATTTGGGCAAGATTTCTTGTCCCAGCGAGCTTCCTCTTACCTTGTGTGTGCTTCTACCTTTTTACGGGGAAAGTGACAGCCCTTCTGCCATGGCTTTTTGCACCAGAGCAGGGCGAGGGCGGGGAACAGCTGGCAGCGGGGAACAGTTGGCCACCATGGTTAAAATCCCTGTCCACACTCCCCAAAAAGTCTCATCCGGAATCCTCCTATTTCCTTTCACAGGACCAAAGGATCCTCTTCCCCTGCTGTAGGTAGTATTAATTTTAGCCGCTGGCCATAGTCAAGCTTCTGCAGCCAGTGTACATATAAACCTGCCACGACAGCTTTCCTTTTTATAAAATAAAGTTTGTTTAATCTCAAAAAATCATATGAGGTCGCCATCAATTGGGTGCCTTGACAGCACTTTTCCCACACATCACATTGAAGGGAGCTGGTTGTGCTCATTTAAGAACATTTGTTCCCTGGGTAGGTTTTAGGTGGCGATGCATGAGATATAAATGTGAGCAAATCACTGTGCAGGCAAGCCACCTGCCTGCACTTGTTTGGATACCCAGGAGAGAGAATAGCAGCCTGACGAACTCCACCATGCAGGCATGCATGTTAGCAACTAACCCAAATGCAAATTAGGGACATAAACTCCGCAGGAGTTTAGGTGCCTAGTTAAGACCGCTCTCTGTACCCAGGCATATGACTTGACCCATCCTGGGTGGTGCCTTCCCGCCTAACTGACCCTTAAACTCCCTTTTTGTTTTTTGGGACCTGCACCAGCTCTCTCCTGGTGTTAGCCTTCGCCCAAACTCTGTACTTTGTTGGGGTGGGCTCTCTGTGGGCTGAGTGGTTATGCATTTTCAGGAAGGGCAGGGCTAGGTTGGGAGATGGAGACAGTGTATTAATGGTGATTTTAGGATGGTTTTTATATAACTGTTTACACTATACCCAGAGTCAAATACTTGTCATCCCTGCTACTCAAAAAAGAGTATGCATCTGACGTGCAAAAATTTCTGTTGGACAGCCCCAGTAGTGACGCAAACTATGCAGTCACCAAATTTTTGAATTTGTATATGAAACAGCGCTCTAGGAGCAAATCTTGAACATCAACCTCTTTTCCTGTACATTTATTTTTGTTTCCCTCTATCTGGTTAAGTGGACTTGTATATATAATATTGTTATGCCAATAAAGGTTCTTTGTGTGTGTGTGTGTGTGTGTGTGTGTTTAATTTTATTTTTTAATTGTACTTTTGCAATTGTACCCTGCCCAGGGACTCTAGTAATAGGCAGGAAATACATTTATGGATATAAATCAATCAATCAAAGGAATAAGGGCATACCTGGGAACATGAAGCAGGACAGACCTGATAGGCTGGAATAATGATGATATAGCAACAAAGTTCAAGTTCTGGTTGCCCTTTGGAAAAAGACATACAAGGAAGCTTAATTCATCCTATTGTCGAAGGCTTTTATGGCGGGATATTCCTCTCTGTGATACACCTCTGAAGATGCCAGCCACAGATGCAGGAGAAATGTTAGGAACAAGATCCACCAGTCCACGGCCACACAGCCCAGAAAACCCACCAGAACCTGTTAATTCATCCTCTTGGCCCAAGGACATCATAGCCGCTCCTTCAGAAGCACTGTCAACTTGCTCCAATTGAAGGCCCAAGTTACAGTGCTGCAGATGGGGCTGCCAATGGCAACAGATCCTTCAG